>NW_027508833.1:20147500-20780000 GCF_051911475.1 Siphateles boraxobius | reverse complement strand
GTTCGGCCCGATGAGATCTATATGTGTACTGAGTTTCATATTAATTCATGCAAGCGTGTTTGATCTATGGACCACGTTTTGGGGACCCCGTTCAAGGGGGCGCTGTTGAGCCCCCCTGCCACGCCCGGGTACCAGCTTCAGCTCGTACATGAAACAATATTATTTTCTTATTACTATGACCACAAAATAGCTGTTGGTGTAAATCGTCCCGGGTTATGACTGTAACCCTTGTTCCCTGAGAAGGGAACGAGACACTGCATCGATACGACACTTTGGGGAATGCCCTTAGTGTAACACATCTAAAGTATGAATGAAACTAATCCAATCCTGATTGGTGATGTGTCATGACGTAACATGAGACAGCATCCATGGAAGCTACAAAGGGACACCGGCACACAACAGAGTTAGCTTCTGAAACTGTGAAGCAAGGCAAAGCAAGTTTATTTGTATAGCACATTTCATACACAATGGTAATTTAAAGTGCTTTGCATAGAAGAAATTTAAATAATCAAAAGAAATAAGATGGGACTCAGTGTCTCGTTCCCTTCTCAGGGAACAAGGGTTACAGTCATAACCCGAGACTGTCCCTTTCGAGGGAACTCGAACTGCGTCGATACAACACTTTGGGGAACGGGTACCCACTATGCGACAACGAGCCCTGCATGTCCCAGTGTGAAGCTGCACACAGGCACACTTAGGATGAGAGCACTAGAAAAAAATCTATAAAATCTGATAAAAGTATGAGGGGTAGCCCATTCTGCTGCATCGCACACTTCTTGGATTGGGGCCCCTGAAAGGAGGGCTCTAGAGGACGCCATGCCTCTGGATGAATGAGTCCTCACGGCCAAAGGTGAAGGCAAGCTGCGCACCTGATAGGCCGCAGAGATAGCCTGAATGATCCAGTTACTGTCTGTTTGGATGCAGGAAGCCCCTTCTGGGGCGACCCGAAGCCCACCAGAAACTGGTCTGACATCCGCCATGAAGAAAACATCTGGACATAAATCTTGAGAGCTCTGACAGGGCAGAGCAAATTAAGTCTTTCTTCATCCGCCGTCACATGAAGTAGAGGATGAAAAGCCTGCAGAACCGTAGAGCATGCCACATTAGATGGCACTTTAGGCTGGGATGCAAGATAGCCTTAATGTCGCCTGGAGCAAACTTCAGGCACCCATGATATATGGAGAGCGCCTGATGGTCTCCTACTCTCCTCAGATAAGTAATGGCTAATAAAAAAGCTACCTTGAGGGAAAGGCTCTTGGCCTCAGCCGACTCCAGAGGTTCAAAGGGGGCCTCAACCAGCCCTTTGAGAACCACTGCCAGGTCCCATGTAGGTCTCATCCTCTGAGCCCTACGGAGGAAGCATACGACCAGCTGATGTCTCCCCAGAGAAACATGGAAAGCCGCAATGGCAGCCACGTACATCTTGACCCCGTGTAGACGGGGTAAGACCAGCCGAGAGGCAATCTTGGAGGAGCTCCGAAGCCTACTGTTTACTGTTTACGAATTGGCAAAAAAGCAATTAATACATGCAAATTCTTACATATACTGTAGCCCCTTTAAACTGATACAAACTAATTTGACATCTGCTTGGGCAGTCAAGTTCCCATCATGCACCTGATAGCCTATTGTAAATAAATCCCTGTTTATCAGTTGTTGTTGTTGTTGTTGTTGCTTCGTTGCAATGATATTGTTATATTTGTGAATGCATGCTTTTGCAGTCCATGTGTTTATTTGCAGATTCTAAATGCCCTGTCTTTTAGTCACCCACCGTCAATTTTAATGACCAACCTGTTGTTCTGCTCATTGAGTCTCTCTAAGTGTGTCATAATACATCTCTGCTGGAACTGACCTTGACACAGAGATAATGGACCCACAGCTCACCACAATACTACAGTATATTATTATACGAAACAAACACAGAGTGTGTTTAATGCCCCATTTTACGCAAATATGTTTAATAACACTGACAACAAGGTCATGTAAATGCCTTAAACTGTGTTCTTTTATCTGTGAAAGGTCATAAATTGTTTAAGTAAAACCCGATAGCCAAATATATTACCCAGTCTTCTCTATGCATGCAAACCCTGGATTTCTGCTGGCTTATAAATTTTTAGTGTTTTTTTAGCATTGTTTATATCCTATTTATTTATTGAAATGTTAGTAGTTTACAATTTCAACTTAGTTAGTTGCCAAGGAACATTTCTAGTTTTCAGCTATATTTCAATTACTGAGATTTTTCCAGGGAATAACCCATGGAGTGTAAATAGGGAAATTGTGGATTTATTTCTTACTCTATATCTCAGAATAGTAACTGTTTTATGATTAAACGTTTATGCAACATAACTTATCACTATTTCACATTATATTAACTTTATTTCTCACACTTGTGATTTCATATCTAACAATTTGGATTTAAATTTTGCAACTGGCAATTTATTTATAGTGACTCACTCACAACTGTAATTTTATGTCTTACAATGTATCTTTATATATCACAATGTGGCTTTATTCTCTTATTTTAAACTTTAGCTCCCAATGACCTTTTTCATATTTTAACATGCTTCCATAAAAAAACGGACATACTGCAATCAATGATTTTTTATTTATTTATTGTTTTATTTTTTATCAGGTTTTTTTTGGCAAGCAAATGCTTTAGTTATCAGCATTTCTTTCTGCACATAAAGACACTCAATGCACATGCATCATACATATTTTATAATATGTACACTCTCACTTTTCCCAACATGGAAACACACGTGCACTGAAGCTTGTTGATCTGTGACACGGTCGGCCTCAGATTCAGCTTGAGATTTCTGCTTCACTGAAATGTCATGATCCTCTTTGCACCGATGAGAGTGTGACCTGTGTTAGCCAGAGGCACCAGCAGGGCCCTGAGAGCCTGCATCCTGACCAGAGCAATGTACACAAAGAAACACTGGGCTAATGCTACCAGCCAAGTGGGTGGCTATAGAAGAAGACACATCTTGAAAAACAACTCTGGGAACAATAATCTGTGTCTTGCACTTTGCCTATTCCAGGTCAAAGATATTCCCATACTGCCAGACTCACACTACAAGAAAACAGTCACATACAGAAAGAAAGTCAGTCTTACAAGAGCAGACTGGCATAGTTTTTGCTTCAGCTGTCAAAGGCAGTACTTTTTTTTATTATTTATTATGATCATGGTCTTGTAATAGTCGGTACAATAAAAACATTTTTTTTTTACTGTATTTTACAAACGATTTACACATAAATGTTAGTGACTATACTGCAGGTAGTGTCAGGTTAATTTAACATAAGTCAGGTCAAAAATGCACTACTGTTCAAAAGTTTGGAGTCTTTAAGATGTTTTCTTTTTCTTTTTTTCTTTTTTTCAGGAAGATGTCTCTTACAATCACCAACACCACCAGAATCGTGCGCACAATACAATAATTTTTTCCCTCGATTAACTAAATTGTGTTCTCGATATAGTAATTCTTTCCCCTGATTTACCCAGTTGTGTGCATGATATAAAAAGGTCTTTCCTTCGTTTACTAAATGGTGCGTACAATATAATTGTTATGATGCCAGTCTGTGTTCCCCTGTTGTTTCATGTTAGTAGTTCCCTGTTAAGTCTATTAGTCTCTCCAGGTGTTTCTCACTGACCACGCCCTCTTGTTATCCTGTTTAGATCGTTTGCCCCTGTATTTAAGCCCTGTGTTTCAGTCCAGTCTTTGTGAGTTCTTGTATGTGTTGCTCTGTGATGCAGTTGGTTGAGGATTGTTGTTTTGTTCCTGAGTCGGTTGAGGATTGTTGTTTTGTTCCTGAGTCGTGCTCCTAGCCTGAGTCGTGCTCCTAGCCTGAGTCGTGCTCCTAGCCTGAGTCGTGCTCCTAGCCTGAGTCGTGCTCCTAGCCTGAGTCGTGCTCCTAGCCTGGGCCTAGTTTTCAGTTCAACGAATAAAGAGTGTGTGCTGCATTTGGATCCTGCCTCATCTCTGCTTCAACTGCACCCTCGTAACGGAAGAACTAACCACAATGGATCCAGCAGCTGTCAACAACCAGGTGCTAAGAAAATATCTTTCTTCCATGTGTCTAGCCTGAGTAGTGTTCCTAGCCTGGGCCTAGTTTTCAGTTCAACGAATAAAGAGTGTGTGCTGCATTTGGATCCTGCCTCATCTCTGCTTCAACTGCACCCTCGTAACAGAAGAACTAACCACAATGGATCCAGCAGCTGTCAACAACCAGGTGCTAAGAAAATATATTTCTTCCATGTGTCAAGATGGCCAGCCGATCGAGAGGTATGTGAGGGACTTCTTAAATTGCTGTCATCTGGGATCGTTTGACAACACAGAGCTCATGGACCTGTTCTGGAGCGGGCTGGATGTGGATATCGCTCAGCTGATGCCGGACTATTATACCGGCTGGACCCTAGAGGGATATATTGACCTGACCCTTTACTTTGGCGGTTCGGCATTTACTGTGGGCTTGGCTGATGAAGCACCCTGCCAGCTCACAGTACCCTCTCAGTCAGTTAACATCTCGCCCGAGCCTGTCCAGCCAGAGGAAGACTTCCTGTGTCCCACTGGGCCCGGAGGTCACTCCTAAGCCTGCTGTCAGCCCAGAGGCTGTCTCCAAGCCTCTGGCCCTGCCTGTATCTCCTGAGCCGGTGCTTGCTCCAGCCTTTGACCTCGTAGCTACCCCAAATAATTTTTTTGGGGGGGCAGTAGGCCACCGCCCTGGCCGCCCGAAGGGTCCGCTCCGCCCTGGCCGCCTGCGCATCCTGCTCCACCCACGTTCCAGGGCCCCGGTCCACCCACGGCCCAGTCCCACCATTGCCTGCGCGGACCTGGCCCTCCATCCCTCCCCCAGGACCGCCTCGGCTCCGCCACCCTCCTGAACTGTCTGTGGGTGCTTCTCAATATCCCTCCTCATCTCCTCTCTCCTCCGTCCTCCCTCCTATGAACCGGAAACCGATCGAGCTCAGCCATCTTGAAGGACATCTCAATTCTCTAATTGCACCGCGAGGAGTCGAGGAACGAGGAATGAGGAGGCTTCCAGAGGAGTCATGAACGAGGATACACAGGTGTATCCTATGCAGAAGTGTTTTATCGACTAAACGTGACGCACGTATCAATTCTCCTCCCCCTTCACATCGATCGCAATCGTTTTAATTTATACTTTACCTTTGCAGTTTATAATCCACACATCTCACATATTTCAACAGGGTATCTTGCTTTATTATCATTTATTATGAATTTCTTAAATAACCAAACTTCAACAACATAAGGGCAGATCATTTGAGCGCTGCTGATGACGCTGTGAAGTGATGCTCGAGTGATCAAGTATTCCAATGTATAAAAAAGCTATCATTCCAGTCCTCCGTCCTCGTTTTCTTTCCTTGCAGCCTTCCCTCGCATCCTACAGGGGGAGGAGCTGAGACGTGAGGAAAGGAACCGAGGAAAGGAAACGAGGATGCACAAATAAGAAATGAGAAGCACCCTGTGTCTCCTGTTTTGATGGGCGTCGGGAGCCCATGGAGCCCGGGAGATCATGTTATGATGCCAGTCTGTGTTCCCCTGCCGTTTCATGTTAGTAGTTTCCCAGTGAAGCCTATTAGTCTCCCTAGGTGTTTCTCATTGACCATGCCCCACGCCCCCTTGTTATCCTGTTTAAATGATTTGCCCCTGTATTTAAGCCCTGTGTTTCAGTCCAGTCTTTGAGTTCTTTATGTGTTGCTCTGTGATGCAGTTTGTTGTTTTGTTCCTAGCCTGAGTCATCACCTAGTTTTCAGTTCAACGAATAAAGAGTGTGTGCTGCATTTTGATCCTGCCTCATCTCTGCTTCAACTGCACCCTCGTAACAATGATAATTTGTTCCCTGTTTTACTAAATTATGGGCAAAATATAATAATTAGTTTCCTTGTTTTACTAAATCTTGACCGCCTTTAAGTCAAATCAAAACAAGGGAACAAATTAGCACAACGTGGCCATGATTTAGTTAATCGGGGGAACTAAATATATCGTGCACACGGTTTTCTATATATTTTTTTCCTGCATGTCATTTGTGGTGCTCATACATTTCTTAATATGATCAATGTTGAAAATGTTTGTGCTTTTGTGGAATGTGTGCAAAGGATTATGGGTGATTGGAGGATGTGAAGGATACACTTGATGAAGGATGCCTTAAATTTGAGACTTCCTTTGGAGTTTGATGACGTGGCAGTCAAGATAAGGACACAGCCATCTGATTGAGAAACATCCTATAAATGGCTCACTCGATTCGTTAAAAACCTTTTAACTGCATTTTAATAGGTTTCATCACACAGTAAGTCATTACCCTCATCATGTTCATAACTAGAGCAGCCCTCCGGAGCAGATACGCTGAGCTTCTATTTTTGCCGGATGCCAGAGAGCTCCGTAGCAATTCAGCACAAGGCAGATTGTTTTATCGTGCGATCATATGTGAATTCGCGGGATCTCGTGGGTCCTCATGACTTCAGCTGTCAGTCATGGCCGCAGCCGTTCCGCAACAAATCTGGACCTGGTGGGTATTGAAGGACGGCGGAGCACGGAGCCGACATGCAGCAGAGCTGATCGGCAGCCGTTCCGCAGTTGGTGGAAATCCGGGGTTGGTCAGCATTTGCAGCGTGCTTTCAGAAACCCTCCACCTTCCCCAGCTGCACCTGTATAGATCTACAAGTAATTCATGTATGCTGCATGTCTTACTTGCTCACAGCAGCGTGTCTTGTGTGTATTGCCAGTAGGAAGTCCTGTACTTGCTCTGCAATAACAGTAGCAGCAGAATAGCAGATCTATTCCACCTAGACCAAACATATCAACATTGTAATATTCATTAACATGCCAAACACTTCGAGAGCTGTTATGACAGAAATAAAGGTGACTTGACTAAACTGAAATGTAAGATTATGTACAAGTCTGGGCCAGGGCGGCATTTGTTAAAACGTTAATTTAGTTGTTTTAATAATTAATTGCACTAAAAACACATATATGTGTTAGTATGTATAGTGTTTCACTATAGAGTCCTCAAATGTGTCAGAAGTGCCCCCATAATGTGATGCTCCCTTCAGGGTTAGTTCAAAGAACTGTCAAAGGCATTCAGAACGAGCCAGCTTGAACATTTTTCTCAGCCCTAGTGGAAATCTGATGTGCCCAATCTAATTACAGAGACTCTTTATCTGCTTAGCGGGTGAACTTTCTCTGAACCGCCCCCTTTGCAGTGCCAGAGGTGAAGATTAGCATTGGACCAAGGCTAATACACTTTGGGCTGGTTTTAATATCAATCCCATTAAGATCATTCCATCTCATGGTTACGGCATGTAAAAATTAAGAAATAAAGTAGAGAGAATACAAATTAGCTTGTCTTTCTCAAAAATTATTAATTACATTTGTGCCAAGAGGAGCTTACAAAATCCCACAATGAAGGATGCCCACTTTGAGCTTTTGGCATTTTTGGTAAAATGTTGTATAAAGGACTGTTCTATTTTAAAAACTGTTCCAATCTCTTGCCTTCACGTGGTTTGATTCACACGAAAGTGTGCCAATGAAGAGAAAATCCCTGTTTTCAACATTGATAATATTAAAAAAAATCTTTCTCAAGGATCTTGGGACACTGAAGACTGGAGTAATGATGCTGAAAATTCACCTTTACCGTCACAGAAATAAATTACATTTTAAAATATTTTCAAATAGAAAATATTATTTTTAAATATAATGATATTTCATAATATTACTGTTTTTACGATAAGACTTATTTATATATATATATATATATATATATATATATATATATATATATATATATATATATATATATAATCTTTCTAACCCCAAACATTTGAAAAGTATGGTAGGTATTTGACAGGTGATAGACATTTACTTTACTTTAACAGTACAAGGAAACAAACGTCCCTCTATGATTAGCCGAACCTGCTTGCCATGAACTTCACCATCTTTTAATTGTACTGTGGGTGTTTTTAAATGACCAAATGTTCATTCTAAAACCCGACAAACACATCACATCATAATAAACAAGTTACCATGATTACTTCCTCTCAGAGCAACTGAGATGGTCTCTGAATACTAAGATAAGTCTCTTTTCAGGCTCCAGAGCTCCCGTCCTGTCATGCCTTACTGCTAGCAGGCAAATTGGGCACATCCGAGCACAACAGAGCATGCAAACATGGGCAGGCGTGCCAGGAATTTTGAGAGACCCCTTCTACGGAGCTGGACAACAGGAAAGCTGCAGTATTCAGACTGTCCAGCCTAACAAGCATGCAGAAGACACGCAAGAAAAGCTCATTGGAGGAGCTGGCAGTGCTACAAGAGCCTGCAGAGCATCTTAAAGCACAGTGGCAGAAACACACACACTCCTGTGAGCTGTATCTGACATTCCAGTCTCTTTTACAACACTTGAGTTCACCAAAGACACATAAATGTCAAACATTTCAAATTGGCTAAACTGTAACTTTACACTTTGCTTTTATTTGTACTGTAAATATGCCATGTTTCTAGGATCAAGCTATAGTTCACGGATGAGTCAATACAGATAGCTAAAATAACCTCTTTAGTTTATATTTTATGTTTTGAAATTGTGTTGCACAATTTCAAAGTATATATTGTAGCTCTACGTTGGTTATGGCTTTTGACATGAATATAAAGTCCTTTTATCTAAGGGACCCCACTGGAACTAAAGCTTTATGTGCTGTTAACCTTTGGTTCTTGTATTTCTAAGTGATTAAATGAATCTTGTAATGAGAAATCAAAATTTTTGAAACTAAAAATGTACTAGGAAAACATACAGTAACGTTCAGAAGTCAAAACTTCCTTCCCATTTCCACAAATTTCTGGTGCCAGACAAATAAGCATTGAACACAGATAAACACAACAGATGAATGCCCACATTTACACGTCAATGACACCCATTCGGTGTTCAGAAACGTGGAAAACAAGAAACTGAAGTATGGCAAAAACATTTTGCTCTAACATTTTACTGTAAGTGAAGCTAAAAACAAAATTATAAAAAGTGTTTGGAATTAAACTATAGCAGCTGCCAGATCTGTATGGTAGGATGCATTAAAATTAATCTAACAGCCCTAGAATCTCTCCATAAAACAAATGACAAATATAGCAAATGTATTATTAGACGTTGGTTTGTTTCCAGATTCATCTGTAAGAAGTCAGTACAAAGATCATTTGTCTACCTTCCTGCTCATTTCATTCTTGGCTATTTGTCATATGTGCTGAGCCAAGATGATGGAGGAAAACAGACCACAGAATGTCAATACCTTTGATAGTGTATTTTGGTATGAAATCCGACAGCTGACTGCAAACCTCACTGTAAGCAATGATGAAAATCTACCTTGTGGAGACCAAACCTTTCCTCTGTGTCACTGAACTAAAAATAAACTAGAGCATTCAATAGAACAATGTCAGTGTTTGATAATGCCATCTACTGGTAAATGATAACAACTCGAATACTGAATTTAACATATTCGTAAATGTGTGAAATATAATATTATAATTAGTTATATACTGTATATATAAGATATAAAGTTGGGTCCAAAGGTCTGAGCCCTCTATTAAATTTTTATTTTTTATTTTACAGTTTTCTAATTTCATAGAAATGTTTAATCGCAAATTATACAATCAATTTAACAATTGAAAAAAGGAATGAAAAATCATTATAATACAAAATCATAATATAATTGTCACGATTCATGAATTCGCTGTTTTCTTCGTGTCTCGTGTATTTGTTGTTCTGTGTGTGTGTGAGCGTGTTCGAGTGGGCGTTACTGCTCGTTCCTCTGATCAGCATGCCAGCTGATCTCATCCCCTGCACCAGCTCCTGCCAATTCACTCACCTATATCAACTCATCACACTCTCCCCTCTTTGTCAGATCGTTGCTTTGGTGTCCTCCGTGTTTGTTCATCGTGTGCCTGTCTGCAGTCCTGTCCTGGTTCAAGTTCCTGTTCGGTGTCTTCCTGGTTGTCGTCTCGTCTGGATGTTCACCTGCACTGGATTCACCACCTTCACTCTGCACCAGCACACTGACCATCGAGTCCCTGCGCCACAAGCTTTACTGTACCTGTACTGTTGTATCTTTAAGACCCCATAATAAACGAGTTACTTGCATCATTGCTTCCGCCTAGTGATTGTGACAATAATATAATATATGTACTTATTTTACACTTATTTGTTGTATAGCTTTTTTAAACATATAAATGAATGATTTTGAAATTATTTTGAGTATGAAATATATTTTGAAGATGTTCAATGTGGTCTCTGACTTATGACACCACTGTACAAATATAAAAAATAATGGCAAGGTAATAGGTTCGATTCCCAGGGATGCATGATAACATGCAAAACCTTGAATGGATGTTGCTTAAATAGCATCTGCCAAGTGCGTAAATGTAAATAAATATAGCTAAATGTCAATCCTGAAATAAAAAATGCATTTATTTTTAATATATAACTGCTCAACTGATTAACCCTCCTTTTCGTAGAATGTGTGTAAGGTGAGTGTGGGTCCTTATCGCCACCTCTGTTCATATACATGTACTGAAATTGAATCAGGTGAGCTTAATCCATAAATGACAATGAGTTTGATAGCACATTAAGCAATTTATGAAATGACACATAATGAGCTTGTCACATCATTACACCTGGTGACATCCATAATGTCCCATTAATAGCCCTATAATTGATACAACAAGCACGGCACTAAGCTTTTCCAATAAACTCAAAGCATGCATAGTTCAACTATCAACAAGTCCTTTTAATATTTAGATAGTAATTGAGTAGTTAAAAATAAACATGCCGGTGTGTCAACAGTTCATGAAAAACAATTTAAATTGGGGAAGAGAACAGAGAGTGAGAAGGGGCTTGCGAGCAAGTCACTTCATCATGTGTTTTGTTATTGGTTTACAGAGAGTATATAACACACCTAGACTTCTAGCCAGTGTTTTAGCACATTTAATGAGCTATGGCACATTTGTATAAATGCTTATCTCTATAACAAAATTTTAAGAAAAAAAAACACCTCACCTAAAATGTGGAAAATAGTACAGTATATTTCCCAAAACTCACATTACAGTTACTGATCTGCAATTTATCACCTCAAGCGTCCTTATAGCTCACAGTAAAGCACATGAAACCAAGGCAAGAAAATGCTAAACTAAAAACATGTCTATAATATAGTTCCCAAAATTTAAATGTATTCATAAAGAATTTTTAATATTCTGCCATTCTTAATATGGCTTGACTTTCATTACATTGCTTGCAACAGCTAAATGGTTCTCATTCGGATATTGAACATACATTTATTTATTTATGATATATTGCTATATTGCTATGCCTCATAATAGATTATAAGGAAATTTGTCAGAGATGCACAATATATTGGCACCATATCGGTTATTGGCATATATTAAAAATGTTTAGTAGGCTATCTGCCAATATTGTATATTTCATTGTGCATACTCATATTCCCCATTTTTACATTTTGATTAAATTTGCCTTTAACGCTCACTTTAAAAACACAAATAATTTAACATCAATCAATTTAATAATAAATATCCCTTTTTCATACTGTATTTTGTAATGCCTAAATTCACAAGTAGCATTTAATGTTATATTTTGAATATATTTCGGCAATCTAGTGTAGAATTTTAATATCATGAAATAATGATATTAAAATAATCTGTGCATTAAAAATTGTGCATATGAATCAAACGGTATCAAAAGCTCGCTTTTTTTCTTATCAGTGCAGAAGAGACTCAAATAACTCCTTTGATTTTTGTCATACAGACAAGTGTTATATATCATGAAAAACTGTTAAATATCTTCTTTTATATGTGTACACTAATAATAAAAACAAAATGTTGTGTTTTTTCGTAAAATAAAGAAAATAAACATGATGTGTGTTCTGTTGTGTCTTTCAATGTGAAGTTCATTCTGAAACGTGACAGAAAATGATCTGTAACTCAGCGAATGCTGGCCACACTGACATGAGACCTATGTATTTACAAAGCTTAAAGTCTCTATTATTAAATGATGTAAATCATATCAAAAACAAATATTCTCTGTTTAAGTAATCCGTATGAAAGCAACAAGAGGTACAGTTACCTCAAAAACAAAGAATCAGAGACTTCAGTACTCCTCTGCTTTCCATCGAGTTTGGAAGACTGTGTTTGTGCTGTGATGTTTACCTTGGATTTACCTCAGAAGAATTAGAAGAACGTGATTTGAAGATGAGAGATTTTTAAGATACGAAATTTCCTCTCATAAAAGTAAGCATGTTATTGCTTCACATTGTAGCCACTAGTTAAACTGGTCCTAGACTAAAATGTGTGTGTATATATATATATATATATATATATATATATATGCAGTGTTTCCCCTACAATGTATTCAGCAGCAGCGCAGCGGCGCAGCGCCGCCGCTGGATTTTCAGCGCCGCTGTAAAATCTTTCCATGATCAGTAATATCACGACATTCTCTTCATTCACGTACACACCTAAAAACACTGAGACATGGCGACCGGCGGCGCTGCATGCGGTGGCTCTGAATCCACTTGTAAACAAGGAGGAAAGAGCCACATATGGAAATATTTTCGATTAGGCTAATGTCACGTTGCCATAAGGGGCCGTTCACATAGCGCGTTTTTTGCGCGTGCAAATTCATTATTTCAAATGCGGCCGGCGCGCTCTTTTTCCCAAGCGCGCCTCTGTTCATGGTTGCATAGCAACGACAGACGCGAAGGGAGAGCAAGCGCCTGTGGAAAGGAGAAAGCGGTACGAACTGCGCTCTCCATGAGGACGAGGAAGTATCACCTACTGCTCATAGTCCTGATAGTTAACGTTAAATCATATTTAATTTTTCAGATGAGTCTACTAAACTTGTTGGTGTCCTTCAGAAATCATTCTAATATGATATGTGATGCTCTTTTCTTTTTTTTTCAAAGATTCTTTGATTAATAAAAAGTTAAAAAGAACATCATGTAATAATATTTCACAATATTAGGCTACTGTTTTTTCTGTTTTTTTTTTTTTAAATTAAATAAATGCAGGCTAGATGAGCATAAGACTTCTTGCAAAAACAAAAAATACCCCCACAATCATTCAATTACCAAAGAGCCTTAGAGATCTTCTATGAAAAGCCCAGAAAAATTAAGTGCTCACAGATTGGGTGTGGCCTTTCCCATTAACATAAAATTTTCAATAAATTGTAAATAATCTTTTTCTGGGTTGTGCTGTTTCATTTTTCCCCTAAACAATTTCTACCAAGCTGAAAATGAACACAAAAGAAAAACATGAATAATCCTGTCTAAAATTATAAAATTAAGGTTTCTGTTTGTGACTGCAGTTCAAGGTACGTGCTGCAATAATCATGCCTTGAATCAGTTGATGGTATGTCATATTTGTTTTTCTTAAAATGTCCATTTCTATCCACAAAACTTGCCAGAAGTCATGGTTTAAGGGTTTTTAAAAAAAAAAATCTTCCAGGGTGCATGCCCCCGGACCCCACCACGCGCGGCTTGGTAACAACCTCGGGCACGTAACAGCACCGCTGCTGGAAAAATTTCTAGGGGAAACACTGATATGTATATATATATACAGAAACATTTTGAAATATGAACTATTGACAGGTAGGCAACCTTTCAATGCTAAATTTAAATCCATGTATGACACTAGGATGGCTTTTTGATTGTTTGGGTTTATTCACAACACAACATAATCCAAAGATACACAACAAAGGACAAAAAAAAACAATTTATTTAACACACTGATCTAAAGACAGAGACTTGAACAGTCACACACCTTTGTGCCATTCCTGAAACATAGTACATACCTGTCATTTCCAAGGTGTTTGGTTTTTCATTTTACCATGTTCATGTACAGAGACTCATGTGAATGTTAAGGTTAGCAGGACTCATCAGTGGCATGTGGTCCCTGTAAAAAAACTAAAAAAACTAAACTGTGAACATGCTAATATCAAGAGAAACTATAGGCCTGCACGATTTTGGGAATACATTGTAGATTTTTCTGGTTGAAATTGTGATTTAAAATGTAAACAACCATTTTTTTTTAAAATTGCCGACCCCATCTCCATTTTTTTTCACATAGCAGGAAAATATACTTAAAATACTCTGCCATTTTTGGTGATGCAGACTTAAAAAATATAAAAAAATAAACTGTTGAATATCTATTTTTTATGTGTCCACTTACAATCAAAATAAAACATTGTGCTTTTGTAAAATAAAGAAAATAAACAGGGTGTGCTTTCTGTCTCTCCATCTCCGTTAACCTTTTTTCTGGAGCACGTCTCTAAACTTGAACAAAACTCAGCGAATACTATTCACCCAAGCATGAGCAATATATCTTTATAATCATTTAAGTTTGTACTTTTAAAATCTCATTATCGTTCTCTCAGCTCATTATTCTGCTAATGTGACACAGAGAGCGCGCTCTATTCAGACGCAAATGATCTGAAGCGACACATGCAAACGTGTCAACGCCCCTCATAAACACGATAACACAACAAATTTAATCATCAGATTAATGTACTATTTCGTCTTACGCGGCTGTGACTGTGAGGAATAATCCTGGGACATTTACCTCAGAACATGTGCTGGTTTATTTTCATTTCGAGGAGCGACGGATCTAGCCGAGAATTGTGAGTAGCCTAAGTTTTTTATTCATGTGCTTTGTTCTAATCGTGATATGGATTAGTGTCTGTAAACGCAAAAAGACTGTTTAAATCTGAATCATGTTTCTGTGTGTGAATGAATTAACGGTACAGATGGGCGCTGTTGTTTATGTTTAGCCTACTATGTTACAGATGAAATATGAAAGACAACATTTCGTAGTTTTGTATAGATTATAAAGTTTTTATTCTAAAATATCAAATAAGCTTTTGTTATCCAGTTTCTGCTCATATGTTAAATATATAGTAGGCTATGTTCTGTCGACAATAAACTCAACAACAAAGATGTTATTATAGTGTTTGTTCCAATGTAAGCTATATCAAACTAATGAATCCTTAACTTTAAAATATGTATGATAAAATGTATTGACCTATGTGATGAGGGGGGCGTGGTTTTGCGGAGTGAGGAGCCGAGCGGTAAGTAAGTGGGTCAAGTGCAAAATGACGAACACCTGTCTCTGATTGCAGTAATTGGCGTGGGGAGACCGCATATAAGCTGGCTGGTGCAAGAGAGCGAGAGAGAGAAGGACTGGGGGACTCGTACGAACACTCACGACCTGCTGGCTGACAAAAGGACTGGGTTGCACATCGGAAAGAGTTTTTTATGAATAGGCTGAGTTTACACATCGGGAAGAGTTTGATAAAAGTGAACTGAGAGCTGAGTCCAGTGGGAAAGAGTGTCTTTATACTGTGCTGTAGTTTTACTACGGTGAACGTGCATGTGGCGCACCTTTTCTTTGTTTTGTTTGTTTATTAATAAATTGTACGAGTCCCCGTTACGCCGACCCTTGTCTTCTTTCATCCCACACAAAGAACCTTCGTTACAACCTACTTTTAAAAAGAATTCTTTATAAGAAATTTATGGGAAAAGACAATTTTCTTTTCAAGATGTTTCCAACTCTAACTTTGAACAAATTCTGTAGAATGGCCCATATAGCCTATTTGAACAGGATTTGTCTCCAGGAATGACTATGTACTAAAAATGTGCTTTTGACTTTCATTTACATTTGGATTATATATATACACTGCCGTTCAAAAGTTTGGGGTCGGTATGATTTTTAATGTTTTTAAAAGAAGTCACTTATGCTCACCAATGCTGTATTTATTTCATTAAAAATACAACAAAAAACAGTAATATAGTGTAATATTATTACAATTTAAAATAACTGTTTTTGATTGTAATATATTTTAAAATATTATTTATTCCTGTGATCAAAGCTGAATTTTCAGCATCATGATTTCCCTTACACGAGAGTAGATGTTAAAACTTCATGCTGATTTGTACTCGGCTTTCGCCAGGATAAGCACCAACTAAGACATAGCTTTACAGTAACCTATGCTTCCCCATTCATTTACGCTTCTTTCCATATGTTGATGTAAATCTCCTTCTGTTTAGTGTTAACACGCGTCAGCACACACAACGGCTGCAACCACAGTGTGGTCCCCCCATGACAACCGTCTGGATTGAGCTGAGTAGGGGACATCTCTAGGGTCTTCAAGTTGGGCACCTTCCGTCCCCAGTGTTTCGTTGACTAGCCCACGACACCTCAAGAGGGCTCGACAGTGACTCTGGCGTCCCAGAGTCACCCCCCTCCGTCCCCCACTCAACTCAGTCCAGCTTACTGACCTCTACATCCCTCCTGCTGCTGAGACCTAACCACAATCTCACAATCTCTCCGCAACCCAACCATACGCGCCAACCCGTTTGACTAAGGCTGTCGAGCCCCACTGGTGCGTTAATATGCAGTTTCAGTGGCAACGGTTCCGTATGGCATACCACCTACCGCAAAACACAATATTTGCCCAACCACCCGTCATTCACGCAATATACACAGGAACGTAATGACTGTAAATACTATACAACCTATACAAATAAACCAACAGACTCTTCAAGTTTTCAAGAATTCTACGAAACCGTAGCATGGTGGCCTGTACACAGCCAGCTAGAATCTTTCCGTCTCAACCACAGCCATTTGCTGCTCTTTTCTGCTGCTTCAGATAAGTTCTTTACTGTGCGACGCAACTCTTGGCCACTGAATCCGACGTCTCTGAGGAACCGGGTTGTAGAGTGTGCCACAAAACCTCAACAACCCACTTCCACTGGATAAACCTGGACTCTCCATCCTCGCTGTTCTGCTTCAGTGGCCAGATGAGCATACCGCAGTTTCTTCCTCTCATATGCCTCATCTACCCCATCCTCCAATGGCACTGTTAACTCAGTTGAACAATGCGTGCTGATCCAGACCACAAAACAATATCTGGTCGTAGGTTAGTGGTGGCAATCTCAGGCGGAAAAATAAGCTGTTGATCAAGATCAGCCAGCATCTTCCAGTCCCTAGCAGCTTCCAGTTGTCCTCTCCGCAATCTCAGCGAGAATTGGTGTTAGCACCTTTTCTTGGTGGTTGCTCGCCTGAGCGGAGGAATATTGTCTTCTGCGTGTAATGTTTTGCTAGAACAGGCGGCAACTTATTGGTCATACTATGCTTGCCTTCCAATGCTAAAGCCAAACATCGCAATACTTGGTCATGGCGCCAAGTAAACCGACCTTGGCTAAGAGCCACCTTACATCCTGTCGAATTGTGCCTTAATGTAGCAGGTGATGAACACAAAGAACAAGAGGGATCCTCTCCTACCCAGAGGTTTAGGTTCTGCGGTGATGGGAGAACATCATATGTTGACCTAATAAGGAAACTGATCCTACTCTCTTCCATTGACCAAAGGTCTTGCCAGCCCATATTGCGTTTTTCCACACTCTCCCATCTCATCCACTCTCCCTGATTGGCCTGGGAAATGGCCTTTATACATCTCATCCTCTCCTCCTGCTTTCGCACATCGTTGACTACCAGCTTCCTCCTTTGAGCTGGGCCTGCCTTCATTACTCCTTCAGCATTATGCCTTAGCATCATTACTCCAGTCCTCAGTCACATGATCCTTCAGAAATCATTCTAATATGAGGATTTGATGCTCAAGAAACATTAATGATTATGATAAATGACCACACGTATATTGCCTTTCCAAACAAAAAGTGTTTTAAAAAATTTAAATCAATGTATTGTTTTCTGTGAATGATTAGGCAGGATGATTTTCAGATCATTTTGAAGCAAAAACTCTAGGCCACAACAGCCATTAGTCAAAAGTATTGTGGACACATATTCAGTATGTGTTTTGTGGCCTTATTTCAGAAACTTTAATTTTTAGTTTTATCAATAACCATGCATAAACAATATTCTCTCAAAAATACAAACATGTACATAAATGTTGCTCACATATTATGGTAGCCCTGTTTGTGCTAACTAGAGTGTAATTACACCTTTGCCATTAATATGTTTATAAGCAACTGAAAAAAGCACAAATATCAGGGCATGTCAAAACATCTCAAGGACCACAAAAACACATTAGATTAACCCTCTGGGGTCTGAGGTGTTTTCTGGGCCCTTGAGGTGTTTTGACACTTGTGCTTATTTCTGTTACATGTGACATTTTCATGGTTAAAGTCTGATTACACTGTATTCATCAAAAAACTCTTCTACAATAATATGTCAACAGCTTGTATGTAAAAGTTTGTAGTTTTGAGATAATGACGTTTATGCGTGGTTTGTGAAAAAAAAAATATTGTCACTGAAATAAGGTCATGAAACGCATACTGATTATTTCTTCACAAGACTTTTGAAAATTGTATCACGTAGCCTATTTGCTTCAAAACTATGTGAAAATCATCCTTCATACTCATTCAGATAAAACAGTATATTGATTTAAAATTTGTAAGACATCTTTTGTGTAAGAAAGCTTTATGCGAGGAGGAGTGAATCATCATCATTGATGAATCATTCCCTCCACTGGTTTGAGTCCTATCTCACAGGTAGGTCCTTCAGGGTTGTATGGAGATGCAAGGTATTCAAAGCACATCAACTGACCACAGGGGTTCCCTAGGGTTCAGTGCTTGGACCCCTCCTCTTCACAACATCAGGAAGATCAGGCCTTTCCTAACTGAGCATGCAACACAACTTCTTGTCCAGGCCCTGGTTATTTCTAGGCTTGATTACTGCAATGCTCTTCTTGCTGGACTTCCATCATGTGCAACTAAACCCTTACAAATGATCCAGAATGCTGCTGCTCGTCTTGTCTTCAACGAGCCCAAAAGGGCCCACGTCACTCCTCTGTTCATCTCCCTGCATTGGCTACCACTCGCTGCTCGCATCAAGTTCAAGGCGCTGACACTGGCTTACAGATAGACCACTGGCTCAGCTCCCTCCTACTTTCACTCGCTCCTACGGGTCTACATCCCTACCAGAAGCCTACGATGGGTCAATGAGCGACGCCTTGTGGTACCATCACAGCGAGGCACAAAATCACTCTCCTGAACATTCTCATTCACGGTTCCATGCTGGTGGAATGATCTCCCCACCCTCGTCCAGAATGCAGAATCCCTGACACTATTCAAAAGACAACTGAAAACTCATCTTTTCCATGACCACTTAACATAGGGAAAAAAACAACAACTTTTTCTTGAAATCTTCGCTTGTCTGGTTTATATGGAAGCTTGTTTCAGCCACTAAATAAATAAATAAATAATAATAATATCGACTTTTTATCTCACAATTCTGACTTTTTTTCTCACAATTGCAAGTTTACATCTCGCAATTCTGACTTTATTTCTCAGAATTGTGAGATATAAAGTCAGAATTTCGTGATATAAAGTCGCAATTGCGTGTTATAAAGTCAGAATTGTGAGATATAAAGTCGCAATTGCGTGTTATAAAGTCAGAATTGCGAGAGAGAAACGCCTCGGTTACGACTGTAACCTCGGTTCCCTGAAGAGGGAACGAGCGTTGCGTCGAGATTGACGCCATGGGGAACGCGTTGCGTTATGATGTCTTGAAGCACATGTAAAATCAGTCCAATGGTGTGGCGGAACGCCAGATGCGAGTGACGTTACGTACCAGGAAGCTATAAAGCCTGCTTGAAAACAGAGAGCGACAGCTTCGTAAAGTCTGAAGTAGTCGCTGACAGGCATGAAGGAGATATGGCAAGGCGACGCAACGCTCGTTCCCTCTTCATGGAACCGAGGTTACAGTTGTAACCAAGGTGTTCCCTTTCAAGGGAACTCGCATTGCGTCGAGATTGACGCCATGGGGAACGTCTATACCAACGCCACCATAGCTACGAAATGTCTGACTTGTGTGAAATCGAGTGAGCAGCACTAAGAAGACAAAACCTGAGACCCCGGTGTAGAGTCCAGGTCCAGAGAGTAAAATCTGACGAAGGTGTTCGGTGAGGACCAGCCTGCCGCATCACAAACGTCCTGAATGGAAACTCCTGATATAAGGGCCTTGGAGGCTGCCATACTCCTAGTAGAGTGAGACCGGACAGCCAAAGGAGAGGGCTGTCCGGCCGCCTCATAAGCAAGTGAAATGGCCTCAACCACCCACTTGCTCATTCTTTGCTTAGTTGCAGGGGACCCTTTCCTAGGGGCCCCAAAACACACAAACAATTGATCAGTTTTACGCCACAGGGCAGCTCTGTGGACATAGGCATCTAATGCCCGAACTTGGCAAAGCAAATTATTTCTTTCCTGGTCCGCATTCTGAAAAGGAGGAGGACAGAAGGCCTTCAGAATGATATGCGTGACCACATTAGTGGGGACCTTAGGGATATAACCTGGATAAAGAAATGCCTTGACCATACCAGGTGCAAACTCTAAGCATGAAGGAGACACCGACAAAGCCTGTAAATCCCCTATCCTCTTAAGAGAAGAAATGGCGAGGAGGAACAGAGCTTTCAATGTTAAAAACTTCTCAGGAACCTCCTCTATAGGTTCAAAGGGAGCCATGGAGAGACCTTGCAGAGCAAAGGCCAAATCCCAAGTGGGTACCCTAGAACGAGCTGCAGGCCTCAGCCTCAACGTGCCACGGAGGAAACGAGATACCAAAGGGTTTTTCCCTATAGACATTCCACCCAAAGGAATGTGGTAGGCACCTATGGCCACCACATAAACTTTTAAAGTGGATGGGGTTAGACCTGCAGTGAACCGCTCTTGCAGGAACTCCAGCACTGTACCAATTGGGCAGTTAACTGGGTCCAGCTGACGGTCACTACACCAGGAAGTGAAAACTTTCAACTTCAGGGCATAAAGTTTACTCGTGGAGGGAGCTCTGGATTGTAGAATGGTCTCAACAACCTCAGTTGAGAGACCTGACTCTATGAGCTGGGCCCCCTCAGAGGCCAAGCCCACAGGTTCCACAGTTCTGGTCGAGGGTGGAATATTAAGCCCTCTGCTTGGGACAGAAGGTCCCTCCTGATGGGTAGCTCCAAAGGAGGCCCGTCGAGGAGAGATATCAGATCGGGGAACCATACTCTGCCCGGCCAGCGCGGGGCTACAAGAAGTTGGTGAACCTGGTCCCTGCGAACTCTCTCCAGAACTCCCGGGAGCAGAGCGATTGGGGTAAAAGCATACAGACGCAACCTCGGCCACGTCTGTACCATAGCGTCCAGTCCAAGAGGAGCTGGATGCGTGAGGGAGAACCAGAGTGGACAGTGAGACGTCTCTCGAGACGCAAAAAGATCCACTTGTGCTCGGCCAAACATTCTCCATATCTGCTCCACCACCTCGGGGTGAAGCCTCCATTCCCCGGGCCTCAGCCCCTGTCTCGACAGAAAGTCTGCTCCTATGTTCTGATCCCCAGGAATGTAGGCTGCTCTGAGTGACAACAACTTCTCCTGAGACCACAAAAGGATATAGCGCGCCAGTTTGCATAATTGGCGTGAACGCAGACCCCCTTGGTGATTTATATAGGCGACTACCGATGTGTTGTCTGGTTGTACTAGCACATGGTGCCCCCTGAGATCTTTTTATAAAATGCTTGAGAGCCAGAAACACAGCCAACATCTCCAGACGATTGATTTGCCATGAGAGATGATGGTCCTCCCACAGACCTTGAGCCGAGCGACCCTCTAGGATCGCGCCCCAGCCTTTGAGGGACGCATCCGTCGTTAGCAACTTGCGACGACAAGGAACTCCCAACACAGGGCCCTGGGACAGGAACCAAGGTTTCTTCCACATAACCAGGGCACGTAAGAAACGCCGCGTGACCCTGATTTTGCGAAAAGGATCGCTCCTCTGGGAAACCCCCTGGTCCTGAGCCACCACTGTAGGGGCCTCATGTGCAGCAGTCCAAAAGGTATCACGTTGGAAGCTGCTGCCATAAGACCCAACAGTCTCTGACACTGTTTTACAGTAAGTGACTGGCCTAGCTTTACACTCTTCACGGTTACAAGGATATACTCTATACGAGGAGGTGACAGGAGTGCCCGCATCGATACAGAATCCCAAACCACGCCAAGAAAAGTGGTCCTCTGAAGTGGAGAAAGCACACTCTTTTTGGCATTCAACCGTAACCCCAATTCTCTCATATGGGCGAGGACGACATCTCGATGCCGAACCGCCATCTGCTGCGTTTGAGCTAAAATCAACCAATCGTCGATGTAGTTCATGATACGGATGCCCTGAAGACGCAGGGGCGCCAGAGCTGCATCCACGCATTTGGTGAAAGTGCGGGGTGATAAGGCTAGGCCGAATGGAAGTACTCGATATTGGTAAGCTCCGCCCCCGAAAGCGAACCTCAGAAACTTCCTGTGATAAGGATGGATGGAGATATGAAAATATGCGTCCTTGAGATCTATCGTGACAAACCAGTCCTCGGATCTGATCTGAGGCACTATCTGTCTCAATGTTAACATCGTGAACTTGAGCTGCATGACTGAGTCGTTCAGCACTTGAAGATCCAGAATAGGACGCAATCGTCCGTCCCTTTTTGGAACTATGAAATACCGACTGTAAAACCCGGTTTCCCTGTTGGAGGGAGGTACACGTTCTATGGCCCCTTTCTCTAACAGAGTGTTTACTTCCTGTTCCATAACCAGAACCTGCTCGGGGCCCACCACTGTGGGTAGAGCCCCCATAAACCTGGGTGGGCGAGACTCAAACTGTATTAGATACCCTTTTTCTATGGTCTGCAGGACCCAACGAGAAACATTTGGCAGTAGCTTCCACGCTGTCAAAGATTCTAATAGAGGTACCAGCCTCTCGAGACTGGCTTCTGGGTTTTGTTGTTGTCGAGTAATCAGTCCGTCGCCCTGTAACGGAGGACTGGCAGGGAACGACTGAACAGACTGCTCTGACTCCCTCCTGAGAGGGGGCGGGCATCCCTAGGTCTAATACAGCCCTCGAGCGTCAGGGCTTTTTCGCCGCAGCCTTCTTGACAATAATAACGGTCCGCAGATCCGTTCTACCCCTCGAAGGCTGCTGGGTTTGAGAGCGCCTCCATGTCCCCGTGGTTTTTGCGGGGGAGCACGGGAGGAAACGCTCTGTTTTGAGTGGCACGATGTGAAGAGCCTGCTTTAGATGAGTGAGGCTGCTCCCGCTCAGCAGCCTGCGGGGCGGAAGGAACCGCAGCGCGTGCTTCCAAACCCCGAGAAGAGGCACTGGATCGATCAGGTGAAGGTTGAGATAGGGCAGAGCCCGTCTTAAAACCCGCTGAACAATCCATTTGGGAACCCCAGGACTGCAATCGACGCCGTGCCTCGGCAGCGGCGGGACCAGAGCCCCGGGGAACGCTAACCTGAACGTTCTCGCGAAAGAACGACAGGCGGGATCGGAGCAAGCGCAAAGGCAGCGCTTCACAATGCACACAGCCAGCACCCTCGAGTGCTGACTGAGCGTGCTCCTCTCCCAAACAAGCAACACACAGCTCGTGAGTATCCCCACCCGTTAAATAACGCGGGCAGGGATGCACACACTGTCTAAACTGCTGCTTGCTCGCCATACTGATATATAGACAAACAACACCAAATAAACGGGACAGATTCACAGAGCGCTACTGAAGACACAGAAGCTGTCGCTCTCTGTTTTCAAGCAGGCTTTATAGCTTCCTGGTACGTGACGTCACTCCCATCTGACGTTCCGCCACACCATTGGACTGATTTTACATGTGCTTCAAGACATCATAACGCAACGCGTTTCTCCATGGCATCAATCTCGACGCAACGCGAGTTCCCTTGAAAGGGAACTAAGAATTCTGACTTTTTTTCTCGCAATTCCTACTTTATATCATGCAATTCTGACTTTATAACACATAATTGCGAGTTTATATCTCGCAATTCTGACATATTTTTTTAGAATTGTGAGATATAAACTCGCAATTGCGAGTTATAAAGTCCAATTCTACGGGGGGAAAATAGACTGACTTTTTCCCACTCAGAATAGTTTATATCTCACAATTCTGACTTTATAACACGCAATTGCGACTTTATATCACGCAATTCTTACTTTATAACACGCAATTAGGACTTTATAACTCACAATTCTGACTTTATAGCATGCAATTGCGACTTTATATCACGCAATTCTGACTTTATATCTCGCAATTCTGACTTTATAACACGCAATTGTGACTTCATATCTCACAATTCTGACTTTATAACAGGCAATTGCGACTTTATTACATGCAATTGCGACTTTATATCTCACAATTCTGACTTTATAACACGCAATTGCGACTTTATATCACGCAATTCTGACTTTATATCTCGCAATTCTGAGAAATAAAGTCAGAATTGCGAGATCTAAACTCGCAATTATGAGAAATAAAGTCAGAATTGTGAGATAAAAAGTCGCAATTACCTTTTTTATTTTTCATTCTGTGGCGGAAACAAGCTTCCATAGGTTTATGCTACTCTGAGCAATGTTTGAACTTTGAATTCTGAGCACTTCTTACGTTGTTACCTCTCCACGATGACTCGCTTGGTTTAATCCTCAAATGTAAGTCGCTTTGGATAAAAGCGTCTGCTAAATGACTAAATGTAAATGTAAATCATGAATATTGATGTTTCACACCTGAGAAAGACAGAGACCCTCCCATAATGGCCCTATTAGGTGCTATCAGGCCCTATTATGATGAGGAACCTTGAACAAAGAATGAGGAGAGATTTAAAGGATAACTTTTATGGAACGTTACTTTATGTTTCTGAGTTCAAATGAAAATGAGTAACCTATTGCAGTTGGATTTGGACCTACACTTCTCACACAAGTTTAAACCTAGTAACGCTAGACCACATCTCAGATCCTCTATATCTCATTTACTTGAATAAGTGATCCAAACGCCCAGCATTTTACCTGTAAAGAAATCTACAGAGTGCATGATAAAGCACCAGTGTGTGTTTAGAATCACAGAGGAAAGTTATGATTAAAAAAAGCACCGTGGGTGGCAATAAATCAACATGTGAGACAGGCTGTCTTTGACTATCTCTGTTAAAGAAGAGAACAGTATAGCGGCGACGTGATAGATGAAAGGTTTTTTCAGACAAACATCACAGCCCAGAGCAGTCGGAGTGGAGAAACATCACAAAAGCTGGCTGTTTGTTAGCTCCTGACTGATGTAATCCATACGAAGCTTCCTAGTCACAGACAAATGACTGACTTTATTGACAGCTTCAGCAAAAGTCTGTGGGCGGCTTTCTTTACTGTGACAAACAAAATGGTCACACAAAGCTCAAAGAAGAAACGTTCCTTCAAAATCAGAAAGATGATATGTGTGATGGGAAGTGAGGTGACGCTTAAAGGGTTTTCTGCTGTGAGAGGACCTTCTACAGCAGGGTTCCTCAATAGGCGGCCCGCGGCCTGTGAGAGGAAAATGTTTGGCCCGCGCTCATTTCAAGGTTGTCATGGTAATATCAGCGTAAGCAAAAATTAAAACGCAGTATCTGAAAGCATTCGCACACAACGAAAATATGCCAAGTGTTAAGAAAAGAAAAGTGGACACAGAAAATAGACGATTCAAATCTCAATGGACTGAACAATTTTGTTTAATTTTGCCTGACCACCACAACGCTATGCACGCAGACCATGGCTGTCTGTAAGTCTGATAATATCAAACGCCATTTTAACTCATTGCACAGCAATTTTAACAGCAATTTTCTGAACATTCTGAGAGTCGCAAACAGAAGGTAACACAATTGGTAGCAGCTTACAAGCAATCAGTTGCTGTTATTCATTAAACCACATCCATTCAGGAGAATGCCACCGCAGCATCCTTACGTGTGGAAAGCTTGGAACCTGGCAAAGGCCAAAAAGCCGTTCACGGATGCAGAATTAATTAAAACCTGTGCGATTGACATGGTGGATGAAGTTTTAAACCACGATGAGAAAACGAAGAAAATGGTTGTGGAGCTATTACAGAAGGTGCCATTAAGAGTAGAGGCACTGGCGGGTGAGTGTCTGTCCAATCTTTTATCCGACATAAAGAAAGCTGAAGTCATGTCACTTGCAATAGACTCGTCTTGCTACTGAACCGACATTGAACAGCTGTCAGTGTTCGTCAGATTTTTTGATGGGAAGGTTTTCCGAAAAGAGCTGCTTTGTTTGTTGCCAATACAGGGACGCGCAACCGGAGAAATAATTTTTAACGAACTGATGCAATTCTTTGAAACGAATGGATTAGATTTAAGCAAAGTTGTGTCAGTTGTCACTGACGGGGCTCCGTCAATGGTTGGACATCACAGAGGCCTGATAAGCAGGCTAGCTGCTGTCAATCCAAATCTCATAACATTTCACTGCATTATTCATAAATCGGTGTTATGCGCCATATTGTCTGGAAAAATGAAAGAGACAATGGATACTGTGATGAGGCTGGTAAACTTTATTTGCGCGAGTTCTGGTCTGCAACATCGCCTTTTCCGAGCCTTGCTGGAGGAAATGTCTGCAGAACGGCATGATCTTTTGCTGCACAATGATGTCCGATGGCTGAGCAAGGGCCGTGTGCTGGAAAGAGTGTGTGAACTTCAAAATGAACTTTGTTCATTTTTAAGCAGCCTTCAAAGCCAAAAGGCAGAGACATTTCTGAGGTTTTCGAAAGACAACACAGAGATGGCATTCGTGCATTTTTTGTGCAATATCATGTCTCACCTAAATCAGCTTAATTTGCAATTGCAAAGCAAGAACCACACTATTGCTGACATGTACGAAGTGGTTGAAGCTTTTCGTTTAAAGCTGACGCTTTTTGAGCGGGATCTTCAAGGGAGAAAGCTGCACTTTCCGTATTTACAACAGCATTGCGAGAAACACCAGGTGCCAGAGGACCCGTTAATGTGCGACTTCGTGATGAGACTGGCAGAGAATTTCAAAGAGCGATTTCAGAGCTTTAACCTGTCAAGTGAACTACTCCTCTTCCTAAGACAGCCATTTTCAGTCCCAGCAGATGGCCAATGGACTGCTGAGGCCAAACGCCTGGTTTCATCCTTAGATGAAGCGTCTTTGCAGCTGGAGATTTTGGAAATGTCAAAGTCTGATTTGATCAGAGAGCAACACAAGGAGGCTAGTGTTAGCGACTTTTGGACAAAAGTGGTTTCTCAAGCTAAATTCAAGAACAGCAGAATTATTGCAATGTTCCTTCTTTCAATGTTCCCTTCCACTTACATCTGTGAGTCATCGTTTTCTATAATGAACATCATCAAGAACCAGGATAGAAACAGACTGTCCAGTGTGCATCTTGATCAGTGTCTCAGAATTGCTACAACAGAATATAGCCCTAACATCAGAGGTATTGCTTCAGCCTCTCGCTGTCACTTTTCTCATTGAATGGTGAGTACATGCCAGTTAATACTTTTAGTTGGATCCAAGTAAGAACAATAAAATATTAAGGCTGATAGGTCTAATAATTTAATCTGCTATTAGGGAAATTGATGACAAGAGATCCAGTGTGGTGATGAGCAGGATCAGTCGACTCCCATGCAGAGATGGAGATCCAGAGTTGTTGTTTGTTAATTTGTTTTCAATATCCACCCTGCAAAGTTCTTAAGTTTTCTGTATCGGAATACAAAAATGCTCAAAATAGCTTAAATAAAACAGACTCATGAGAAAAAGAAAATAATAAATAAAAATAAATAAAATCAGAGTAATTATATTGTGATTTGTGACTCTTTTAAAAAAACAACAACAACAACAACAACAAAAATAGCAGAGCAAACATTGAGGTCATAACATTGTGGTTGGTGGCCATTGGCTCTGTATTGTCGGCAGAATTTGGCCCTTGGTAACAATTAATTGAGGAACCCTGTTCTACAGGAAGCATTTCAGAATAATCCGACTCCATTATTTAACAAAATCACCCTTTAAGAACGTCACGTCAAAATAAGATTAAAAAGTTTTTACTCAGCCTTCCAATAACACCGCTTGTGTTGGATCGTCAATAAACTCAAGTTCTGGAAGACGTCTTACAGTATGTGATATCTTACAACTATTGGCCAAAGCGGTGAAACGTACTGTACGTGCAACATATAAAATGAAATGACACATGTGTCTACGGAGAGGAGGGCACTCAAAGGTCTACAGCATTTATGTATGACAAAAGGAAATAGTTTATTCAACCGCACAAATCCTGTCACAAACATATCTCACCTCAAAACCAAAAGGAAGACATAAAAAATTGTTTAAAGAAAATGAAGTAAGTCTTACTGCATTGTTTATTTTTTTATGACAATTAAGCACATGTCCCTAAATTTGAAAACAACAAAATAAAATAAAGATCAAATCAAATTATTAGCGTTGTGATTTAGAAAAATCTACATGAGACAGACAAAATATCAATGTCAATTTATATGAGCTTAAACGTCATGAAAGTAATGTAAAAATAAACAATGATCCCGAAACAGCCTTCATTTTCTTTGTGCAGATAATTTATTTTTCGTTTTCGTTTGTGAGTGAATCCATATTTTCATTACTTTCTCCCTATAGACCCCACAATAATTAAGAAATCCAAACAAGAAACTGCGTTTCACTTATTCACAAAGTAGGACAGGTGTTACTATCCATTAAAAGTTAACAACTGTGTGATTTTCATTGTCAAGACTGACAGATGAGTGCAGGATGGGGATTTAGAGTCTGAAAACTTGAGAATCACAGTCTTCAACAGGCTGTAAGAATATATTTAGATCCATGCTGACAAACAGTACCTGAAGATAAACTGTCTCTGTTCTAGTTCTCCTTCAATCGTCCGCCCTCATATATGGAGCAAATGGTACGTTAGTTAACAACCATGTGCCCTGTCAAACAAAACAACCTTTCTTAAAAATCCCTCAAGTGAGTCTCCTTCTAAGCAGGGTTCAACCTCAAACCACCTTCCTGCTAATTCCCAAAAGCTGCTTTGTGTCACTGGCTTACCTATTATGAGCGTGAGGTTACCAAGAAGACCTTCAGAGCTCAAATAATTCCTAGTCCATGGATTTTTGAGGTGCTGACTTTCACATCACGACTATCTTATCATCAGCCTACTAATATCACACTCTTACACTCTGGTTATGGGTCTACAGAAGGTAACAAATATTCCCATCTTATGAGATTTCGGTAACACTTTATTTTAAGGATCAGAAATTAGACACTAATTAATGACTAATAACTGCATGTGTAAGTAACTAGTTATGTACTTGTATGCCATTACAAGCTATTTATAAGGCCTTCATTGGCTGTTGTCTTATTTTTGTCTTATAGCCCATTTATACTTGTTTTTATCCTAACAATGTACTAATTAGCTAAAAATAAAACAAACTAATAGCTTGTACTGTGCCAATTACACACTTTATAAGTTCCCAGTACACTGTGTGAATGTGTAGCTTATAAGTGTGAAATAAATATAGAATGGGCATTTCAACACAGACATTTAAATTTGCTGAGAAACACTGTCTTTCTAGCAGTTGTTCTATACTAACAAATATTTTATAACTGAAATTTTCCCTTTATTAATAGGTAACAAGCACATTTATCACTAATAAATGCAGTATTACTTCAGATTATGTTCCCTATTCTAAAGTAAACATTTGCTGTTTTCCAATAAGAAAAGAGTGTTGATTGTGATTATTCAAGATGTGTTGTTCACTGCAATATTACATGTCTTTTTTCTAATTGGAAAACAGCAAATGTTTACTTTAGAATAGGGAACATAATCTGAAGTAATACTGCATTTATTAGTGATAAATGTGCTTGTTACCTATTAATAAAGGGAAAATTTCAGTTATAAAATATTTGTTAGTATAGAACAACTGCTAGAAAGACAGTGTTTCTCAGCAAATTTAAATGTCTGTGTTGAAATGCCCATTCTATATTTATTTCACACTTATAAGCTACACATTCACACAGTGTACTGGGAACTTATAAAGTGTGTAATTGGCACAGTACAAGATATTAGTTTGTTTTATTTTTAGCTAATTAGTACATTGTTAGGACAGAAACAAGTATAAAGGGGCTATAAGACAAAAATAAGACAACAGCCAATGAAGGCCTTATAAATAGCTTGTAATGGCATACAAGTACATAACTAGTTACTTACACATGCAGTTATTAGTCATTAATTAGTGTCTAATTTCTGATCCTTAAAATAAAGTGTTACCGAGATTTCTTCACTGTTTACTATAAAAAATAAAAAATAAACACTTGCGTCTAGTCATTAAAAATTTCAGAGATGATGAGAAATATTTAAAAAATCTAGTTAGAAGTTCAAGTTCAACCTTAATTATTGAAAAAAAAAAGATAAACCATTTTTGACAAATTAGGGTTAAATTACTATTCAAATGAAAAAAAGAGAACAATTCTGTACAGCACATTCATAGAAAACAAGTCTTCTTTTTTCTTTCCTTTAAATGTAAAATATATATATTATTTATGTCTGGTTAAAAACAGTGGTATTTATGTTTTCATCATCATGCATTTTTGTCATGAATTGTATTACCTTGCTATATCACAAAAGGTAAGATATATATATAGCTATATATAGCTGACTCTTATGTAGATAGTGTTTAAACATGTGGTATAATTCATTTTGGGTATATCAATCATTGCTCTTATTAATCTATTACTTCTTGAGCAAATCGATTTGGTTAAGTGCGAAGTTACAAAGAACTGGTTGCTTGTTTAGTTCCTATTGTGCAAACTTCTTATACTTCTATAATGGCTAATATTGTTTATTTAAATATTCTGTTTCAATAAATATTATTTTATTTAAATAACATGATGTGTTTGGTATTGAGAAAGGGCCTGTTAATAATTGTGATTTTGTCTTCAGTGAAAGTTACATTATTACACCATTAGATGACTCACATTTATGAGTAAGTGAGTCAGTAGCAAAGACTTTTATGTTCACAGAAACTGAAACAAGGTTGTAAACAATTAACTTACAAATGCATGGACTAGGAATGTCATGGGAAATCCCCTTCACTGTTAAAAGGATAAAGACAAACATATCGCTTTCCCTAGCGGACATTCAAACTTTGATTTTATAATTCAGAATCAAAAGCTGATTTTATGATTTTAAGATTGACCTGAAGAATAACAGCAAGATGCAGGTAATGCACTTGGTTAGTCAATCTCTCTCTCTCCATAATACTCTGTCACACAATACAATTGTCATGGAAACACACACCAGGGACAGAAGATCCAAAAGCAGTAGTCTTTTAATAAAAGGGTAATCCAAATTACAATCAGTCCAGGCAAGGGTCAAAATCCAAAAGGCAATCCAAAAACAAGAAACCAAACACGAACAGGCAAAGACAGACTACCAGAAGTGGTGTGACAATATACAAGAACTCCGTGACACACACTGAAAAAGACAGGGTTATATCCACAGGGTATTGTAAGATTATGGGGAAATGGCTGAGTGCAATGATCAGTGATGAGGAACAGCTGAGTGCAATGATAAGACAAGGATCGTGGGAAATGTAGTTCATGAAGTGAATGACACCGTGGGGAAGGAAGACATCTAGTGGACACCTGGGGAACACAAACCCAACACTGTGACATAACCCCCCCTCTACGGAGCGGCTACCAGACGCTCTAAGACAACTAACACACAACACAAGAGTTCGGGAGGGAGGTGGAATGGCGGAGGATCAGGGGGAGGGATGGTGGGCCAGGTCCATGCAGGGGAACAAAAACGGGAAATAACGACTTAGCCGGCGACCAGGGCGAAGTAGACAGTCCATCGGGCGGCCAGCCAGGTCGAAGCAGACGACCAATCGGGCGGCCAGCCAGGGCGAAGCAGACGACCCATCGGGCGGCCGGACGGCCAGGGCGAAGCAGACGACCCATCGGGCGGCCGGTTGGCCAGGGCGAAGCAGACGACCCATCGGGCGGCCGGACGGCCAGGGCGAAGCAGACGACCCATCGGGCGGCCAGGGCGGTGCGGAACAGCAGACACCGGCTCTGGAACAGCAGACACCGGCTCTGGAACAGCAGACACCGGCTCTGGAACAGCAGACACCGGCCCAGGTACAGCAGACACCGGCCCAGGTAGAGAAGACACCGGCTCAGCTACAGCCGACACAAGAACTGTGACAGGAACCAGAGCAGGCACTGGCTCTGCCTCCGGAGCAGGCACTGGCTCTGCCTCCGGAGCAGGCACTGGCTCTGCCTCCGGAGCAGGCACTGGCTCTGCCTCCGGCTCCGGAGCAGGCACTGGCTCTGCCTCCGGCTCCGGAGCAGGCACTGGCTCTGCCTCCGGCTCCGGAGCAGGCACTGGCTCTGCCTCCGGCTCCGGAGCAGGCACTGGCTCTGCCTCCGGCTCCGGAGCAGGCACTGGCTCTGCCTCCGGCTCCGGAGCAGGCACTGGCTCTGCCTCCGGCTCTGGAACAGCAGGCACTGGCTCTGCCTCCGGCTCTGGAACAGCAGGCACTGGCTCTGCCTCCGGCTCTGGAACAGCAGGCACTGGCTCTGCCTCCGGCTCTGGAACAGCAGGCACTGGCTCTGCCTCCGGCTCTGGAACAGCAGGCACTGGCTCTGCCTCCGGCTCTGGAACAGCAGGCACTGGCTCTGCCTCCGGCTCTGGAACAGCAGGCACTGGCTCCGGCTCTGGGACAGGAGACACGGGCATGTCCAGGATCCGAGCCAGACGCTCCAGATAGTCCAGGTCCATGAAGGCAGACGGAACGTGAACAGTCTCTGACTGGGCAGACGGGACGTGAACAGTCTCTCGCTGGGCAGACGGGACGTGAACAGTCTCTCGCTGGGCAGACGGGACGTGAACAGTCTCTCGCTGGGCAGACGGGACGTGAACAGTCTCTCGCTGGGCAGACGGGACGTGAACAGTCTCTCGCTGGGCAGACGGGACGTGAACAGTCTCTCGCTGGGCAGACGGGACGTGAACAGTCTCTCGCTGGGCAGACGTGACGTGAACAGTCTCTCGCTGGGCAGACGTGACGTGAACAGTCTCTCGCTGGGCAGACGTGACGTGAACAGTCTCTCGCTGGGCAGACGTGACGTGAACAGTCTCTCGCTGGGCAGACGTGACGTGAACAGTCTCTCGCTGGGCAGACGTGACGTGAACAGTCTCTCGCTGGGCAGACGTGACGTGAACAGTCTCTCGCTGGGCAGACGTGACGTGAACAGTCTCTCGCTGGGCAGACGTGACGTGAACAGTCTCTCGCTGGGCAGACGTGACGTGAACAGTCTCTCGCTGGGCAGACGTGACGTGAACAGTCTCTCGCTGGGCAGACGTGACGTGAACAGTCTCTCGCTGGGCAGACGTGACGTGAACAGTCTCTCGCTGGGCAGACGCGACGTGAACAGTCTCTGACTGGGCAGACGGGCTGTGTCTCCTTCTCCGGACCACCGGACTCAGGACCACCGGAACCGGGACCACCGGAACGGGGATCATCTCCCGACTACATCCTCCACTGTGACCTCCACGGGACCCACGAAACTTGACCAACCCGGTCCCATTAAAAAACTCCCTTCTCTCCCGCTCGGTGGCTGGGGAAGAGATATTAAAAAACATACCGCTGGATCTGAGTTGACGGAGTCCTTCTGTCACGGAAACACACACAGGGGACAGAAGATCCAAAAGCAGTAGTCTTTTAATAAAAGGGTAATCCAAATCACAAGCAGTCCAGGCAAGGGTTAAAATCCAAAAGGCAATCCAAAAACAAGAAACCAAACACGAACAGGCAAAGACAGCTTACCAGAAGTGGTGTGACAATATACAAGGACTCCGTCACATACACTGAAACAGACAGGGTTATATACAAAGGGAATTGTAAGATAATGGGGAAATGGCTGAGTGCAATGATCAGTGATGAGGAACAGCTGAGTGCAATGATAAGACAAGGATCGAGGGAAATGTAGTTCATGAAGTGAATGACACTGTGGGGAAGGAAGACATCTAGTGGACACCTGTGGAACACAAACCCAACACTGTGACAACAATAAGCATCAATGAACCGACTCAACGTTCCTTCGTTACTACTTCTAAAGTGATGTTTTAGAATAAGTAAAAGAAGGCTTGGGCTCAACTGTTGAACTGTCAACTTGAAATTTGAATACGTGGCGGAAGGAAGTAGTTCCGCACAAAAGTGGGTTTTTAAAGACACTACATTGTTGTTTCTTATTTATTATTTATTTGCATTCTCAGAAAAAAAGGTGGATAAAAAATCCTACTCTTTCATGATCAACACAGACACATCAGGCTATATGGTCCCAGTGGAGCATCCGATGATGGGTTTAAGACCCGCTCTCTCTCTCTATTCCAGGGCTACTTCGCAACATTTCTCTTGTGTGCATCAGAAGAGAATAATGCAATGACATTTACTAAGCCTCTATCAGTGACTCTGCTTCCACTGGGAGCAAACATGCAATCTGATGCAAAGTGAATATTTACCCTGCTGTTCTGACTCTCTGGCTACAAAGAGTGGGCAGGTCATTTACACTGTCAGCATAATGCACTCTTGTCAAAAAAACAAAAACAACTTTCACACATTTGTATGCTTTAATTATAGACTACAATTCGCTAAAAACAATCTAGTGTCTCTTGACCAGAGCAGCAATACACTTTCCATTTACATAATGCTTGTAATTTATTTTAAAGCTTGAGGGTTTCTGCAAACCATGTGGCACTGTCAACACATCAGTGTGGCGTCGCGTGTGTCATTGAAGATGGCATTTAGAATGCAGGTGGTGACTTTACTCAGAGGTCAGATGGTGGACACATGCAGGCATATCCATCTGTGTAATATGTTTGGACAGACAGAGTGAGACACCGCTGTCCTTTGCAGCAAAATGAGCTGATCGTGCATTAACACATCCCACCTAGAAAACACATGACTTTGACTGGGCTGAACAAAACAGTGGATGTTAACTAATCATAGAGACAGTTCAGACATTCCAGAATGTGTTTATGATGAGATTCTGGCACAGGAGAGAAACTGGAGTTTCAAATTGCTATGAACTGTCAATAAAAAGCATACAAACCAATATTGAACATCAAAAGTGATAGATTTGAGACACCCCTTATTAGCAGTAATGTTCACTCATATATATATTAAAAAAAAAAAATATTGACTAAAATATTTTTTATATTCAGTCCTGAAAAAGGTTATAAAAAACTTAAATTAATTTTAAATTTAATCTAAAATTGTTTAAAATATGTGCCTAGTCAGGGCATTATCCAATGAAGTCTGATGTTAGCATATTGCTAAACGAAATACTTGAAACTTGATTCAAAAGTTTGGAGTCTCGTATGCCTATCAAGGCTGGAACTATTTCAACAAAAATACAGTAAATTATACAACATTATTATTGTGAAATATTATCACGATTAGAAAAAATGCTTTCTTTTTAAATACATTTAAAAAAAAAAAATTCCTGTGATGCAAAGCTGAATTGTCAGCATCATTACTCCAGTAATCTGTGTCACATGATACTTCATAAATCATTCTGATATGATGATTTGCTGCCCAAGACCCATTTTTTATTATTATCAATGTTGAAAACAGTTGTGTTGCTTAAGGTTTCTTTGATGAATAGAAAGTTCAATAAAACAGCATTTATTTAAATAGATATCTTTCATAACATTGAAAATGTCTTTACTGTCACTTTAATGCGTACTTGCATTAACTTTCAAACAAAAAAATCTTACGGCCCCCAAAATTTTGAACTTCTTACATTCGATAGACATCTTTTTGGCTGAATAAAATTCAACAACCACCATCTAAAACCTTGAAATCAAATGTGTTCCAATGCATTCTGGGTTTCTCTGCAAAATACACATTTGATGCTGTCTTTGAGGTCTAATTATGTAGCTATGATATGCAGCTCACTAGGATTTGAAACAGACCTTATGAGTCACATAAATGTCTCCTTGTATTTTCAGTCTTTTCAGGCCACTGCATGCGGTTATTTCAGTGTTGTTTGAAAGGGGATTATTAACCTGTCGTGAGACTTGTCATTTTACCATGTGCACACTTGAGTTAACTTAAGCTAGACAGCCAGCATTAACATGTGGGTCAGACGGGGCTCTGGTCTTCCTGCTGAGAGTGGAGATTAAGCCTTAATCGAGATGAAGTCTTCAGGTAAATTACTTGCAATAGAGAACATCTACAACAGTACAAATAAGAACAAGGCATGTTTAAATCTTGAAAAAAGTACTGTGGTTTGAAATGTAAAGTGTATTCAGAAGCTGACACCTATTACAGAAGCAGACTGCCAGAGGTACTGAGAAATTGTGTGTAAATGGAAAGGGAGTTATTTCTGTACCAAAAAATTGAAGATTAGCTACGGACAAGATAACCAGATCAGGCATCAGGTTAAGATAATGGTGCATATTTAACAAAGCATGCATTATTCTTCAGCTATATAAAGCCACAAAAAAAAAAAAAAAGATTACTCCAACATCAGAAGCTATTTCAAGGTTCTGAATAAAGAGCCTTAATGGTCATGTCATACAATTGCTACTGATTTTTTAATGGGGCCATTTGAAAGCAGAAGTAAAAAAAAGGGGACTATGCACCGCAATTTCTTGGAGTTTGCAGGGAGGCAGTGAACAGTGTTCACTTTGATGTGCTCTAAGTGAAATTGGTAGGGAGGCAAGTAATTGGCCCTGATCCCATATACTTTGCTAACTGCAGATGCTAACAATCCCTGAGCCCCTTTATTCCTTCTGCAATTATAAAACTTGGCACCAGCAGAGGGGTACAGTGGGCAATGACAATTTAGACACTTTGACTTTAAATCATATTTAAAAAAACAGCTATAGACCATAAAAGGTTTTTCTGTACGTGAGAAGTGAAGATAAATCAAACTGAGCTGCCATGTTATTTCATCTTTCTCTTCAGGGCTCTACTCATCGTTCTTTGTCACTCTCATTCTTCAAAAGAAAATTCAAATTAAACTTACCCTAATCATCTTACCATTTGCTGAAACGAATACATAACTATTGATTAAGCAGCCATATTGGTTGGAAATATGGCTACAGGATCCAGATGTCCTGTGAGTTTTAAGATTTGATGCCTTGGCAAGTTGTTTCTCTTGAGGGAAGGAAGGAAGGAAGGAAGGAAGGAAGGAAGGAAGGAAGGAAGGAAGGAAGGAAGGAAGGAAATTCACAATGTTTCATGGGATTGTAATTCTTTCCCACATTAAAGCCGTTATTTACAGTCTTGTACCTTTGTCTTTTTGTCTGATTTTCAAATATTTTTCTTGTTTTGAATCAAAGTTAGCAATATTGTGATTCACGTCATTGCATGCTCATTTGATTGATGGCTTATAACTATTAAAAAAATCCATAATGGAAAAATGAAAGGGAAAATAATACTTCTGGAATCAAGGGCGGGCAGGCAGGCAGGCAAGACAATGATATTGTTTATTAGTTGTATATGTGTTAGTCACACTAATTTGAACTAAGTTTACCAAAATCAGATTAGGGTGAATGTCAAAACATTAGTTAGTCAGTCTGCATTGATAATGAGTCTGTGGTAAATTAATGTTGTGTATTCGCTCATCAATTTTGCACACAAGCCTACAGCAAGCCATCCAATTACTGTTGAAATGAAAGCTGCCTAATGGTGAGTCCAGTGAAATGTTCAAAACGTCAATGCCGACGAGACTGGCCACTTCCAGCAAAAAAAAAAAAAAAAAACACACTTCTAAAGTTTGCCAGTGGCTAACTTTTAATATAAACTACTTACCTGCCACAAAACCTCTCAGGAGATTCATGACTTTCCGCTTTGAGATTTCACAACAAAAAGGTCAAATCTTCACAAAGTCATTTAGCAAAAGAGCTCCGTAGTACTCTAGTACAATGGAGGAAAAAAATAGAACATTTCAAATGTCCAATTGTCATTGGCAGAAAAAACACCTGGAGTGTGAGCAAGCTCTTTTTTAATGTCTAGAATATTAATAGACTAATGAATGGTGAATTTCCCACCATGGGGCTGATTTCATGCCATACGTCCTCCAGCAATGCCAACCTGCACACTAAAACTCTCCTTTATATCAAAACCAGAAACGCTGTGTCCTCCTGACTGTTTGACTGCCTTCAATATTTTATAAAGAGGAATCTTTGGAGTAAATTGAGATGGTTGATAACATTGATGTTTTTCCCTGAGCAGTGCTCACAGTGATATGAAACCTGACATTGGCTGCTGCATGGCTCAAACGCTTTGGACCATTTTTCCTATAGTTTAATAAAATATGTGCATGGCTACTTCCTCTGCTGAAAGCCTGATTCAGGCCATTACTGTCTGCTTGACTGCCACAGAAGTGCAATGGGTTCTCAAGAGGAAAATACTGTTGCCTGACTCCAAAAGGTCACCTTTATCAAGATGAAATCATTCAAGCTCAGAAACAGGGGAATTAAAAAGAGCATATCACATATTATTCTCCTCATAAAACATAATAGCTTTAAAATACAGAAGCTGGATACAATAGAAGGTATTATTACATTAATATACAGATCAACAAACCTGATAACTTTACTACATATTTCAGTATACATTTTTGTGTGGTTTCTAGGATGTTCTGGAAGGCTGCAAGGGTGTTGCTATAGTGGTGACCCATATCAAGAGAAATCTAGTCGTTGGCCCTTGTCCCTCCTTCAATTAAAGTTATTTGTTGTTGTTGTTGTTGTTGTAAGTAACTTTACTACCATCAACATAAAAATGTTAGCTGATATGAAGCATACTCTATTGACTGGTAGTTGACATGCAGATGCAAAGTTACTTATAGTTAGTAGAATGTCTAAAGTGGACTATTAAAACAATGTGTTAGCAAAATGTAATAATAGGATTTATTTATTATTATTTTTTTTTGTTTGTTTGTTTTAATTTACAGAAAAATGTAAAATTACAATACTAATATTTATGGGTGTCTCAATTTATTGCATTCAACTATATAACTTTTATTCTGGTTGAAAACCACTTGGAGACCCTAGAGCTTCTTTTTGTTGACAACCGATTTATTAAAAGGGTTCTGGTTACAAATTAAGGAAGATGGTTGGTGCTCGTTGTCGTGCATCAGTTTGTTTGGTGCAGCATTAAATTGTCAGCAAATTATTTTCCCTAAGATTTACTTCAGTTCGGAAACTACAGAAACCCGTATACATTTTGTCAAATCAATCAACAATCATTATGAGCACTAGTAATTAGTAACCTAAATTCAGGTTATTCAGAAAATAATGATGACTATGTATAAGTTGTCATTCAATCAATAACAGTGAAGTGTAGTTTATACAGTCACCTGAAAACAAACATTGTCCCTTTCCTCCTCCAGTCTGGTGGCATTATTTCTGAAGAAACGTCATGACATACTGCTTGTCTATGTAACAGGAAGATGGTAGAGCACAATTAATTGTACTATCACTTTAATCATGTAACTTAATTAAGCAATTTGTCAATACACTTGGTGTAGCATTGCCCCGATGTTTGCAAACTTGACCAATTCATCTCAGTAATAACCCTGGGACAATTTATAATGAGGGATAAATGCCGACGGTCCTGTGTAATATCTTTGGGGGCTTTGAATGCTTATGCTTCTGAGTGATTGTTGATCTCAGTTAACCACTTAGCTATTTGTCAACTGTCTATATTTTTGTTCCTGGCCCTAATTGTAGCTGAAAACCAGTGTTTATGATTTCAATCAGTCCTTCAACATATTGTATAATCTTATGTTTGTTGAGAAAATCCCACAGCACTGATAAAAGACATGTGGTGGGCTGACATCTCATTTTTCATTTAACTTCCCTTTTTATTAAATCACAGAAACACACACACACACACACACACACACACACACACACACACACACACACACACACACACACACACACACACACACACACACACACACACACGCACACTGTTGAAAAGTTTGGAGTCAGTAAGATACATGTGATACTAGTATTAATTGAATTAATAGTTCATTAATCAATAGTTGTACTTGGGACGGATGCATTAATTTGATCAAAAGTAACAGTAAATAAATGTATAATGTTACAAAAGATTTCTAATAAATTCCTTTGAACTTTCCAATCAAAGAATTCTAAAATTTTTTTAAAAAAAATCAAGGAATTTATTCCTGTGATAACATATCTGAATTTTCAATCTTCCGTGTCACTCAATCCTTCAGAAACAATGTGAATATGCAGATTTGGTGCTCAAGAAACATTTTATTTTGGAGGAAACCATATATATTAAAGTTTAAGTTTTACTGTAATTTTGGTCAAATAAAAGCAGCCCTGGTGAACATAAGAGACTCCTTTCAGAAACATTACAAATCTTACCAAATCTAAACTTTTGAACAGTATACATTTATTACAAATAAATACATGAATAAATAAAAAATAATTATATATAAAGGCAGAGGGAGCCCCCTTTCTGTGGAAGAGGTGCTAACCCTGGTCTTTCCTTATAGCACTGTATACAGTCAAAATGCTTCTGAAATAAATGTAATCAAACTTGACTAATTCTGGGTCACTGAGAATTAAAATAATGTTTACAATTGTTGATCGGCACTAGTTTTCAAGATATGCTATTGGGTCAGTATACAGCCCTTGACTTGGGAATGGCTAAGGATAAGTGAGAAATAATGGGAAGGGATTTCAATTTACACCAGAAATGACTAAAATACATCTTTGAATGAATCTATAACAAATCTATGACTGGGTTTGGACAGTACTTGCCTTTTAGGCAATACAATGAATGATGCAATCTGAAGCTGGTGTTGCATCATACATGATATGAATTGCATAATGTTATTCCTATAAGTCATGCATAGCTAAGCTTATATCACTCTGCTGAACAAATTGTCCTATATCAGCTCTAGAAATCAAACAGCAGGGGTGCAAAACTCAATTCACGGAGGGCCAAAGCCCTGCAGAGTTTATTTCCAAACCTGCTCCAACACATGTCTGAAGGACTTGATGAGCTGGATAAGGTGTGTTTAATTGGGGTTGAACCTAAACTCTGCAGGATCTGAGATTTGTACCCCTGTCATACAGTGTTTGATTTTTGCAAAGGGACACATTTATGTTAACAGTGATGCCTTGTACTTGTGTGAACAGTGGAGATAACTTAAAATGGAGCAAATGGAGTCAATCAATGCTTGCAGACAATTGATGGACAGTGACAAGAGATGTTCCATTTAATTAATACAAGAGATGAGCCTAAGAAGTGCTGAATTGACACTGAATAGGACTAAAAAGGTACAAAACCCAAAAAACTATGATGCACATAGTTGTTTCATAATAAATGTGATTTATAGAAACTTGTTTCTGATTTTTAAAGTTATACATACAGGACAGGTGATTATCTACACAATATGCAGAGTACAATAAAAACCTAAAATGTAAAAACTTAAATATCATAGAAACAGCAGCCAATCATTTGTTTTAATTCACTGTAAAAAGTGATCAGTTGACTTAACTTAAAAAAAATGAGGAAACCCGCTTCCTTCAAATTATTAATTAAATTGACTTCATGCTTGATCACAACATGTAAGTAATGTGGAATTGTCAAGTTCACTTTTTTTTCAATTAAGTATTAAGTTTATTTATTAATAAATTAAAATAAATTAATAATTTTAAGGCAACGGGTTTACTCTTACTATTTTTTTTTAAGTAAGTGAACTGAACACTTTTCACAGTGTTGTCATATTTGCATTCAGCACATCAAAATACAAATAGCACATTTTATCTCCGAAGCAGACAACTCCTAAAAAAAAAATTGTAGACCAGTGTAGCAAGTGTTTTTATTACAGTTCTCCACTGAATCTATGTGAAAAACAGATATTATTTGGGCAGCATGGAACCATAACATATAGATCAGTCCATTTCAAGTTTCAAAAACAGAACACAGAAGAGGCAAAGAAATAAGCAATCATCCGACACTGGCTGATGTTCAGTATAGTAATGATTGCTGACTGCTTGAATTGCTTTCAATTACAGACACGGCCTGAAAACAAAGAAGGATCAAGGGTAATTGCACCTCCGGGGAAATACATCAACGTCACATTACTCAGCACTTCTATCTTGATTTGTGATTATTAATGTGCAACTTGTTCCTTATACTTGATGCAGTCATGCAAAAAAGCAACGGTTTCTAACCATTTTGATAGGCACAAAAAGGGGACTTTTGTTAACAAGCCATCTTTTAAAATTCTTAGAGATTGCATGATAGTAGTGATCAAGCATCAGTTCTAAATGAAAGTCAAATTATGTCCATAAATGAAAAAGTAATGAGTTGAAGGTCAGCTAAAGGTGAATTACATGCTGTTCTGTGTTCCGTTTCTGATTTCATACCGAGCCAAATCAGGTCCTAATGATGTCTTTGATTGTAATTGCTTGAAGCGCCAAGCAGATGATCGAGTCACCGGCTACTCGTGGTCAATCAAAGCTTTACTTCTTGTACAACTACTGATGGCAACTGGAGTTTCAATAATTTCACATCTGGCTAATCCAAAAGTCACTTTGTTTACAAGACTTGAGTAACTAATTCAAAAACTATTCAGCTGCATTAACGATATACATTCAAATGTATATTCTTCAACCTGTGATACCGCAACACCGCACATGAATACAGTGTTATTCAAATAATTTCTGAACAATGATAGGCTACTAATGAGTCGGTTCTTTTTCATTGAATAAAAGGAATTTAATGTGGCCAGTTTAGTATAAACATTTTCCAAATAAATAACTACTTAGAACCTTCTTTTCAGGGAAGAGTCTGATTCCGTACCGATTGGTTCATTTGAGCCGGTTATTTTAGTGAATCAAATACAATGTACAATACAGGTTTCAAATTGATTTTTGTTAGTTACCTCATGAGACTTTAATTGTAGTTACAAACTGTTTCAACTTGTAGGTAAATATATAGGCTACATTATAAGTTTTGTCTAGAGAATTTATACAAAATAAATTCTGTTACCTCGGTATTGTTATGATCCCAGCCTGTGTTCCCCTCTCTTGTGTGGACTTTAATGTAGTTTCCGGTTCTGTGACATTTTTGTAGTCCTTTGCAGTCCTTTTGTTGATTGGTTTCCTGTTCATTAGACTTGACTGTTCCCAGGTGTGACAGGTGTTGTTAGCCCTTGTGTATTTAAACTCATGTGTTCTTTGTCAGGTGTTGTCCTTCATGGATGTTATGTTTGGTGCACTCATTCTGTTCCCTAGTTCTCTGTTGTCCGTGCTGGATTTGTTATGTTTATTTTATTATTAAACTCACTGCATTTAGATCCAGCTTGTCTTTGTTTTTGAGTTCACCCCAAGTGACAAAAGACCTGACCAAACATGGACGCAGCAATAGTAATGTGAGAAACAAAGCTTTGAAGCAATTGAACCAATTGCTTCACAAACAATTCACTGTTTCGAAGCATTCGAAACCACACATGGTGATGGCTACTGGTCAAAACAATGTATGCAACAATGCAGCAAAAACATGCATAAAAAACTTTTACAAACCCATTGCAAATGTTTTATTAAAAGAATAATCTATTAGATGCAATAAACTAGTCATCTAATAACATTAAATATTAAGTGTCTGTATAATATGTATTCTTTTATCAATTTTCAGGGCTTGTTTTGTTTGTTCTATGAATGGGTCAGCTAAACAGAGACTATTTAACTACTATTATTCCTTTTAATTATACAAATACCTCATCAAAACTTCTAAAAATGTATAAAACTCATCAGAGATAGGGAAATGAACACTTAGACACTTCATACTCAGGTCATAGACATAGACACTTGTTCAATGATTCGATCTCAGTGAATTTGCATGATTCATGGGTTCACAGAGATCGCCACCAGCGATGAACCACTGAAATATCTAAACGTTTCGAAACAGTTTTGACATTACAAAGCCTCGTTTACTGAAATCACAAGACTTTGGCAGTTTCAAACATGCTCCAAACCACTGATTCGAAACAAAAGATTTGTAAAGGTTTCGAAGCTTCATGAAGCAGTGTTTCGAAAGTGCCCATTACTACCCAGCAGTGAAGTCAAGGAGAACGCTGCCTGGAGGATTATGTGATGGACTTTATCCAAAAGGCTCATTTGACCAAAATGGAGGTGATCCACCATGGAAGGAACTCCAGCCGTCACGGATGCTAAGCCAGAGTATCCAGCCGCAACGTACACCATGCCAGAGTCTTCAGTAGTCATGGACGCCATGCCAGAGTTCCCGGTCGTCATGAACGTTGCACATGAAGCAATCAAGGATCAAGAATTCAATCATATTGAAGCAATATGTGAGTGAGACTAGCATCCAGCTTGGAGGACACACCGCTTGCGTCGGTGTGTGCAGCCAGCATCCTTAGACCAGCGGCATCTGGCCCACACTGGCCTCGGTGCCTGCGCTGTCCGTCCCAGAGGTTGTTCCCTTGTCTTCGGTACTCCCCATTATGGCAATGACCATAATGTGTGTTTGGGCTGGACACTGCTCTCAAGTTCATTTCGAGACGGTGGTGTCCGCTCATGAATTCCCTGCGTGTCCTGTTACGACTTCCGATGTCGTTCCTGGGTTCTCTGTATCTCCTGCTATGACCAATGAGGCCTTAGATTAACTTTCAGCTTCGCTGTCTGTCTTTGAGTTCCCTGTCTGCCCCAATACGACCACAGAGGTCTTCAAGGAACTTCCTGTTTGCACTGACATGACCACAGAGATCTTCACTAGACCCTCTGTGATGTCCACACAGGCCAACCCTAACTTCCTAGTGCCTTTTGTTATAGTTTTGCCTGATCTGTGGTGGTGTTCTTCTGCTTCACCGTGGGTATCTTCAGTCCTGTCTGCTCCGCTGAAGTATTCTTCAGTTCCCTCTCCTCCACTGTGGGTATCTCCAGTCCTTTCTGCACCACTGAGGTGGTCTTCAGCCCAGCCTGCTCCGCCCTGGTCACCTGTCCAGCCAGCTCCACCCTGGTCACATTCTGTTCCTCCCTAGCTCCCCGATCTACCTCAACCTCAACCTCAGTCTTAAGACAGGCCTGACCCTCCATCCCTCCCCCTGTTCCACCTCCGCTCCACCTCCCTCCCGGACTCATGTGTCTCTATTGTGGAGCTTGTCATTGTCCCAGCCTCTGTTCTCCTGTCTTGTGTGGACTTTTATGTAGTTTCCTGTTCTTTGCCATTTGTTTGTATTCCTTTGTAGTTCTTTTGTTGATTGGTTCCCCATCCAAAAAGACTTGAATGTTCCCAGGTGTGTCTTGTTATGTTGTTAGTTTCCTGTGTTCTTTGTCAGGTCTTGTGCTTCATGGATGTTTGATGCACTCATTAAACTCGCTGCATTTGGATCAACCTCTTCTTTGTTTTTGAGTTCACTCCATGTGACAGTTGACAAACATTTTTTGGAAGGAGAATTTTTTTCTTAATTATCAATATTCTCATCATTCTTTTTCCAAAATATTTCTTCCTCAAAAGCACTAATGAAACTATTAATGACTCTGAAAGTGAAACACTTTCCTATGTATGATTTTACAACATCCAATATTGGCAAATTTAAGTTTGACATAGGGACCCCTGCTTAATGAAGTCAGCAGCAGACATCTACAAAAAGGTAATCAAACATTGAACTGTACAAAGTACTTGAGTTCTCTTCCATGAGCCCAGAGTGATCTTATCGAGCAGAGCAGATATGACAGGCACATTGATAAACTACACTTTGAGTAATTGCCTGGACCGCTAGTGTTTGGGAACCAGCATTTTGTCAAGGAAGGAAAGGGACCAAGAGAACAATCAAGGCTTATTTGCCACAAAGAGACATTGATTACCTTTCTGTCTCAATGAGGTGTTCCAGCAAGGTTCTGATGAGCCATCATCGGGCTTTCTGCAGTTAACAATCCAAATCAATATTTCCCTCACATTTCATGCTATTTCTGTAGCCTCAACTGAATAAGGCATGCCATTGTATCTTTCTAGTATCATTTAAGTGGCCATGTTTAAAAACTTCCAGACTTGAACTGTTGATATAAAATGTCAATAGACCATAACAGTCTGGCTCAGAAGTAAAAATCCCATTCATTTTTTTCTATAGTGCAATTTATGTTTTAACAAAAATGAGCACAAAGTTGTTGAGAGGCAGTGTAGAAAAAGATGTACAACACACAGTTCACTCATAAATTCCAATTTGACATTATTTTAAATGTTTTAAGTTATGCAGTGTATGCAAATGGGGTCCAGAGGAAACAGAGACTGTATATTTTGAAAAAATATATATATTTTGAAAGAAAGTCATACAGTTTTGAAACAACATGAGAAAATTATGGCAGAATTGTCAATTTTGGGTGAACTATCCCTTTAAGCACACAATATTGTACCATTTTCTCTGATTTACATATATATTTTTTGCTTTAAATAAATAAGAAAATACTCGCAATGATAATAAATAATAATAATGACAGAAGTTTCATAAATGAATACCATATTCTAAAATGTTTCTATGTATTCCACATTCATCTAAATAAAATAAAACAAAATATATCAAGTGTCAAAAGTACTTGGTGTAAGATAAAAAATGGGAACACCATAAGTTGAGAAATGTTTCTTAAATGTGCCTTAGTGTCTGGCCAGCGGGAACGGTGCATTCATCAAGCTTGTTTTAATGTGAACTAAAGAACATGAGACATGCTATAACAAAACTGGAGCCTTTCAAAATGGCATTCTTGAAGGTCATGGAAGCGTTTCAGAGACAGCTCAATACTGCGGCACTTTTAATGTCTTTCGCTCTGAGTCTCATGGGGCCGACACATTGTTTTCCCAATCTTGGATTCTATTCAAAATGTGTGTTTTGTCAATCTACTGAGAATTCAGAGATGGCCTGAATTTTGCAGAAGACATCTGCCTGCGCAAACGGACAGACTCATCTTTACAAGAATCAAAACCCTGGAGGGCTGACCTTGGGAAACTCCATTTGATGTTTGCAATACACTCAAAAAGTGTGCCAGGGGACTGAAAAAAAACTGGGCCTGAACATAGAGCATTAACTAGGACGAGCTACCCGAGTAGGCGAGAAAAGAGGCCATTACAAAATAATAAGGCTACTGCTATTGGAAACACATTAAATAAATCTAAGCAGTGAAATCACACACAGAAAAAATTCTGTAAACGTTGCTTATAATCTAGACAACAATGCGTTCTGTTTGGGAGAGAAGCTCACAAAAAGGTCAGAGAGATTAACTGAAATGTAACAACAAATATCAAGAATAAATTAGATTTTCCAACCTTCAAGTGTGAAAAGAATTAGAAAAACAGTAGATAGATTTGTGCAACACATTTGATTGATTCAGCATGAATTGTGCACTCACAAGAAAGATGTCCCGGTTACAAGTTTGTGTCTAAACATGACAATGACATTGGTTGGCGACAGCCCATGACGTCACTACCGGTGCGACCTGAGTATAAAAGGGAGCCTGAAGAAACACGTCATCCACTTCTTTGTCTGAAGCTGACGTGGGCAGGCATACCAGAAGCATGGCAATGAGATACAGTGTCTCACCTCCCTTCTCAGGAAACCAGTGTTGCACGTGTAACTGAGACGTTCCCTTTCGAAGGCTGTGACTAAGCACCCAAAAATAGTGACTCGCAGAATTAACTGCTAGAGTCAGACTTCTTCCCCAACCAACAGGATGCACCCGCGGGACTTACCTTGTAGTAAGCATCTAGTTAACTATTATAACTCGGTACTTAAATGATTAATTGTACTGTAATGTGGACACCTTCAAATAAAGTGTAACCTAATATTATTATTTCTAATGAATATCATAATAACAAGATATTTTTTCATGCACATTTTAAAGTTATACAGTTGTGCAGCACGTTTTGAAGAAGAAAAAAAATGCTGCATTTATTTTACCAAAAATACGGTAAAACGTTAATATTGTGAATTTTCTTTTGCATTATTATTTTTTTTTTAAATATATTTTCAAATGTCATTTTCCTTTTTAGAAATCAGTATAATATGCCGATTTGGTGGTCAAGAAACATTTCCTATAAATATTAATGTTGAAAACAGCTTATTATTTTTGTCTAAATCCATCATCATTTTTTGTTTAGGATACTTTGATGAATAGAAATTTCAAAAGATCAGCATTTATTTGAAATAGAAATCTTTTGAAACCTTATAAATGTCTTTACTATCACATTTGATCAATTAATGGATCCTTGCTGAATAAAAAAACATATTTATTTTAAAAAAATGTACTGACCCCAAAATGTTAAGGATATAAGGAATATGTAGGTTATGCAACAATAATAACAGTAACATATTCATATTAAACACTGTAGTGACCAATCCTGGATTATACAATTTATTAAGCTATTTTAGCATTTTGACCTGCTTAGTTTTGCTTCTAATTTAGCATTAAATAAGCCATACATCGAAAATGTATGAAATAAACTTCTAATGTTATAGCTTTTACAACATCCGAGCAATCTCACACAACTGCTTTTCAAAATCTACAGCCAACCACACAAATGCTTTGGAATAATAGTCTGATCTTCAAGAAAATCTGAATGATCTCCTAATTGTTTCCTTGCCAAGCCCGTAATCTTCTGTCAACCTGTGCTGTGATTTTTACTGTATTATGGACATGACCAATACTGAAACAACATCCTTCTCTATACAGGTGTGACCTATAGATTAGTCTAGTTAGATGACAAGACCCCTGTTTGACCGAATGACTGAATACATTGTATTCATATTTTTACTGCTCTTGAGACAGTCATGTCATCAGGGAAAATTGCTTTGCAAAACTTGTACTTATTAGTTCTATGAAACTTTTCATGTTTCAGAGAGTTAGCATTTAAAAGGGAAAATAAACATGATTGCATGGGCCACAATGTGAATAGCTAACACAACAGCAACATTTGAAAACATCTATATGCAAATTACCCTATGAAATTTTATAATAATTATATTATTGTCACAGTGTGATGAAGGCAGAAGAAGACAAGGGAGAATAAAAAGTTCCAATGCAAACTTTTACTAACAACATCATTCAAACAGGCACATACAGGCAGAAGGTTCACTCACACTTAGGAGGACAGAGAACGGACACAGGCTGACTGAACAGAAGGGAACTAAATACAAACACAGATGAACATTGATTGACAGAACAAAGGTGAAACAGATGATGATGATGGTTAACTAAACACAGGTGATACAGATGAACTGATAATGATGATGACACGTGACATGAAGACAGGCAGACAAGTCCAATGAAACCAAATTAAACAGAATACAACTGTGACAATTATATTATAGAATTAATTTAGCATGTCAGTTAGACCAATTTGTCAATTATTCTGTAGTGAAATGTACTATTAGGGCAACTTTCAAAGGATCTTACTTTCTAAATGGTAGAAAAAGAGTTGTATAACTGCATTTGCATTTTCCATAGATAAAACATTACCCATGTGACTTCTAAATGAAAGTCTTGCTTCATTGAATCGCAAAATTCATAGCTGCACATGATATCCCGACCAATGATGTTTGCATTTTCTCAAATATTCCCATGCTGAGTCCTGAGTAATGAAAATTGAATGTTCTTAAATCCAATTTCATCTATTTCCACTCATAACCTCATCAGGCGTTAATGCAAAACATAAAGGATCATAAAAGAGGAATTATTATCATTATCATTGTCATCAAACATCATCACTGACAACCAAACAACCAGTTTTGTATTAATGATAAAGATCTCAAACTTTCACAAAAACATTCTAACCCAGTCGGACAGTGTTACTTTTTTAATACTTGTGCTTTATACATTATTCGATCTCATGTTTAGTAATATTTTTTTGTTGATTATTATTAAGTATGCACTGCCACTCATGCCTCTTTCAGAGAAATTGTCCCTGCTCTATATCCTCTCCATAACAAAGCATCTCTGCATGCAGGTCTTTCTGTCATATTACCCACAATCATGAATTTTTATTGGCTGCAGGGTCTCTTTCCGCCTGCCCTATCTCTGCGCTTTTTGCTTGCTTCCGCCAACCGCATTCACAATGAGCCGCACAAAAAAGTGTTACCATTCCCATCATCATTCACACGGCAACCCTGTGAAATCTGTGTATAACAAGCTCAATGCAGCTTGGAGAGAGAGTCCACCCACTCATCCTCACCCTATATCTGCTAAATATTGTGTCCAGGATCCTTCTTTTGCATATTTTTCACAGCTCAACTGAGAGTGCCACAAAAAACAGGAAGGGTGCTGCTGATAAAGATGGACTGTAGTGCTACCCGCAAAATGATCTTCTTCTGAATTGTCTGCATAATAACTCAGTGAGCCGTGCACTGGTGCTTCTCCACACGCTGCTGCGGGTTACTGAATGTTTATAACAAAACAGCCGAAAGCTGTGGGAAAAATAAACATGTATATTGCTGACCAGTGGTGGATGAAATGCACAAATGCCAACGCTATCTCACGACCAATTCGTATGAATTTGTACGAGTGATTAAAAGGTGACTAATTTGTACGACCTCACTCGTACGAATTCGTACCTAAACCCGTGTGATGATTAGGTTTAGGGGCGGGGTTAGGGGTAGGTCATTCGTATGAATTCGTACGAATTATCCACCTCGTAAAATTCGTATGAATTGCCGTGAGATCGGGTTGTAAAAGCATTACCTTCATTTCAGGTATAGATACCACAATTGAATCTGACACTGAAATGTGAAAAAATGAAAATAGTTAAAGGTTATATTTTATATTCTGGGCTACTGAATAGTTAAGCTCCACTGTGCCCCTGAGAATGCACTTACCTTATTGCTCAATTATTCAATACGAAATTAGTTAAAAGCACCAGCAAAAGTTACTGACTAAAAAATGATCAACAAGGTGGTACTGCAAGTGGTCTTCTAATTATTGTTCACTCTCAAACTAATTTTTAGCGAAAAAAGGAAAATAATAAACCAAAGTTAACTGTAAATAAAGCAAATAAATAAATCCCATCCTTTAAAAAACAGAAAGAAAATATGATCTAAAACACAATAATGAGATAACTTTAACTCTAAGTTTTTTTAAATAAAAAAGAAAGAAAGAAAATTACACTAAATAAATAAACAAATAAAACATGCTAAACAAAAAATACAACATTAAATTACCTTTAATCGATGCAAAAAAGCATACATTGAAATTAAATAAAGTTGTTTAACTACAACTAAGCTAAAATTGCATAAATGCCACACAGTGAAACATGCTAGACCATCTTAAAACATCTAAGCACACCGCCTTAGCCTGGTTCAAGCTGTTCACATGTAATATTTCACCTTATCACAGCATGTCCAACAGCAGATGATTAAAAGGACAGGCCTACAGAGAGAGCACTCATTCATTTCTCTCTCACAATATTTTCTTCAATTAGAATGTAATCTTGTGACAAACTCATTGATTGGGAGGCTTATCAAAGACTTCCTCCCGAGAACAGATGTGTCATGCTTGTAAAGTGTCAGTAATCTGCAAAGTGTCGGTGAGGATTTTAACACCTCTTGAGTTTCTTATTCCTTTTAGTAGAATCTATTTATTGGAATAAAGTCAAATTATGAGTTTTAACAGTCAAGTCACCTCCTCAACCTCTCTGATGTGTCAATGTGTATTTATTTACCTGGTCTATTTGGCATTAGTTTAAATGCACGTCTGGTCATCCGTGATTCAGAGATTTGAGTAATCAGTCGGCGTCTGACAAACCTTCCCCTCTGTCATTCCTCCTCTGACCCTCAAACCCTTCTGACTGACAGAAGGACTCATTACATACAATGGGGCAATTCAAGTCTCAGGAAACCAGGGCTTTCCTTCTGTGACACGCTATTGGCAGGTCGTTGATTGCGAAGCTTATCAACAACTTCCCCGTGACATGCTCTGAAAAGTCTCAGTAAGCCATAAGATGTCCATGAGGATTTTTAGCCATGCCATTCTTTATGTTATTCTATTTAATGTTTTGTCTTTTTAATAGAATCTATTTACTTAAAGGTGCAATGTGTGAAAATTTTGAGTATATATTAACAGAAATGCAATATGACATCCATAACTATTTGTTCAGTGGTGTATAAAGAACTTACTTAATAAACCGTAATGTTTTTATTACCTTATGTAGTGAAGTGCCGCTGTTTGTTGACGTCCTCTCTGTAGAGTGAGACTCCGCCCTAGATGCACGCAGGTGATCGGCATTCAATTCATTGATAAGAATTATGGTAATTCCTTCCAAGGGGTATATTAAGGTGACGGTGTTGTCACCGGAGATTGTGTGAATGTGCGACCGCGTTCTAGCACGTCATTATTGTTGCGACTGTCTGGTGCTCTGGCTGAGGTGAGTGTGGCGGCTGGTTTTTATGCTTGAGCCTAATGAACATTAGATTGAGTGTTACTTTTGTCAGGTTCTGGGCTGTTTGCAGAAAAGCACACGTTGTGCTGAGGGTTGCATGCCTGGCAACACGCGCTGTTTTCCGGATACCACCGTTTCGGTATGAATTGCATTCGGCATCGGGGGTGTATTGCTGCTTGACTTCCTGGTAGGTCTCTCTTTGGCCCTTTTGGCTGTATTTAATTAATGAGCGAATAGTTAATATTATGGGGTCTGTGTATTCCAGCGTATCATTGGGCTTTTTCATCTCTTGTCGACTGGGCGAGTGGCGCGATCTCCGCATGTTTGGTATGTGTGATCAATTGTACATCAGTAAATTAATGCGATGCATATTTTAGCTCATAGTCCGGCTTTTGCAGGTGGATCGATTTGCCGTTTTAAGGGCACTTGAAGACTACACTTGCCTGCTCTAGGACTTGTCGTCGCTGCTGTTCTGTTCCTATTAATGTTTTTGTTTGAGTTATTTTGCTTGCGTGTGTAATTCTGTTTTGTTTTTCTGTGTAATTTACCTTTTGTGCTTTTTGGGGTTTGCTTGTTGATTTATCAGTTTGCTTGGTAATTGGTGTTTTGTTTTCTTAGTTTTGGGTGTTGTTTTGTGTTTTATTTGTATTATAATTACGGTTTATTTTCTTTGCTCACTGTGAGATTATCCCCGACTGGTCCCAAGGGAAAGAGGGATTGTGAGTGGTAACCGGCCTGGGGAGATTGTTCCTGTTGGCCCGTAGCGATCCATTCACCATCACTGACACTGATGAGTGCAGGTTTGAGTGGATTGCGGAGTGTTTTCATTTTAGTTACGTATATTATTGTATGTCTCGCATGTTGTGTCCTGTATATGGGTACCCATAGGTGAGGATAATTGTTTGATTTATTTGCTTTGATTTATTTTTTTATAATTCTTTATTTCTTGTGTTTCAGGCACTGTGAGCCCGGAGCAGGAGGGCTAGTTGTCCAATTAAGGTGGCGGGTCCTGATGAGACACAGTGTGTGGTCTGCAATCCAAGGTGATTGGTCTTGGTTGACGTGATTTGAGTGACGTGTAGTGCACGTGTGGGTGCTCTTTTACCATCGCTGACACTAGCGACGTCTGGCACTAGCTCGTCCTGCTTCGGGTGACCACGAGTCCTGTGAGCTGTTTATTGTGTGATGTTATAATTGAACGAAACTGACTGGCACGCCAGTATTTTATCTTTGTCTAAATAAAGAATATATTTTTGTATTTTTCCATATCCACGTCTCGGAGTATTTATGTAAGGGAAACACCGAACCTGTGTGTCTTTAATAGGACACTTCCCTGGCTTAGCGACCAGGGTGGCGTAGTCGATTTTTCTTTGTCTCTCTTACTCTCTCTCTATCCTCCCTCTCTTGTACTGCCTGCCACACTTAGAATGAGGCTTTTATATCTACATAGGCGCGGGAATCCCCTTCTATGAAGGTCGACATATTGTGACGTCATGTTTCTACCGTAGCTGACAGCGAACAAACAGCGTTACAGAGCGCGTTTCGTCACTACCTTGAAAGAGAAGCCGCAGAAAGCTAGAAGCTAGCCATAAACACCGTGAGTAGTGACTTTTCCCTTGTCAGTGGTGTAAAATATGTAGTTGGATTGTTTCATGTAACTTAATTCTTCTCCCTCACTGTGTTATGGCTTTGCTATGTGGGGATAAATGAGCTGGTTACGTTCGTGAGACAGCTGATCAGTACTCTTGTCATTGACCGTCAAACAGTTACAGGAATCACAAACCCGTCGATCTTGGAAGCATTTTAAGTCGATCGAGTTTCCAAAATCAGAGAAAAAAGCCTATTGTGTGTAGTAAATGGTGTCTAGGGGATGCGAGGCGCGCGCGCTGTTACAATCACGTTATTTTTGCCGCACGCACCTTTGGGCTCATGCGGACGCGTCCAGTATAAACAAGGCTTAACGCTTTAACCAGCTCAGCCACAGTAACAGCTCATATTAGCCATCTAAACTTTACTACCCTGTTAGAAAAAATATATAGTTGCATAGTTTCATGTGGTTCTTCTCCCTCGCTGTATTATGGGTTTGCTATGTGGGGAGAAATGTGCTGGTTACGTTCGTGAGACAATCAGCTGATTACTATTATTATATTATATATTAAGACCCTTGATCCTCACCTGACTATGGCTTTGTAAACTTTATCCATGATGTGGTTTATAATGGACTGTGGTACAGAAACTTTGTTTACTCTGGCTATTCTCTGCTGTCTCAGACGACGATGTTTGTCCCGTTTGAGACACGGTAGCATCTTCGAAAGGGAGGGGTGAGTGGTGGGCTGAGCCCTTAGTGTAAACTCGCAACCGAACCGGTTGCTAGTTACATTTGCGTGAGAAGATTGCTCACGCAAATGTAAAATAACGTGATCATCAAACCGCGTGTAAATCAAAACTGCTTAATGTTACCAAATGAAATGAAGCATAACCAATGAAGAGAAAACGACTGAAGCTTTGGGGGTGTTGGACTCGATCTACTCCATCTGTGTTTTGATCATAGTTCTGAATCTGATTAAGGCGTAACTTGGTAGTCTTTGACAAAAATGTGATTTCTCAACTTTTTTTGTTTATAATGTTGCCTTTATTTATGAAACTCACCGACATTCAAGTGTGGATAAAAAGGGATGCATGAAGCTAATAAAATGTTTTTAAAATGAAAGGTATTTTTCAAGTATAAAAAATAATACAACCCCAAATCAGAAAAGGTTGGGACATTTTGTAAAATGCAATAAAATCAAGAATCTGTGATTTGTTCATTCTATTAAACCTTTTATTAGCTGACAAAAGTACAAAGAAATGTTTTCCAATGTTTTCACTGACCAACATAATTGTATTTTGTAAATATGAACAAATTTTGATGGCTGCAACACACGCCAAAAAAGTTGGGACAGAGACATGTTTACCACTGTATCACTTCACCTTTCCTTTTAATTACACTTTTTAATCATTTGGGATTTGAGGATACTAATTTTTGGAGTTTTGCTAGTGGAATATTGGCCCAATCTTGTCTGATATAAGACAGCCGCTCAACAGTCTGTGGTCATCGTTGCCTGATTCTCCTTTTCATTATGGGTCATACATTTTCCATAAGAGACATATCTGGACTGCAGTAAACAGGCAGGCACATCCCTTCTATGGTGCAGAGTGTCTAGAAACCACTCAGTTGTAGCACGTGCAGAATGAGGCCTGGCATTGTCTTGCTTCCCAGGAAAGATGTCATCTTGATAGCATTTTATGTCTCTGTACAATCCAAATATATGCCTCCATGTCAATTGCAGACATGGGCAGTATTTGAATTAAATGTATTTTAAATATGTATTTAATTACTTTAGTGTATTTTGTAATTTGTATTTTGCAGGTGTGGAAAAAATAAAATGTAGTTTGTAATATTTTGAGGGAGTGTATTTAGAGTGTTTCAAATACTTAAGAAAAATCACCATAGTAAATGATTTTGCCATATTTCCGGGCTGATGTTGGCAATGGAAATGTCCAGGTTAGATGCACAAAAATCACGTGAAACCCTGTAGACCCTGTAGTTTTTAACTCTTAAAAACGGCATTAAGGTAAAGTGTTTTGTGAAAAATATACTGTCTACACACACACATATTGCACACTGAAAGGCATTATAGAGAAAATAATGTGCCTTATGAGATCAATGCAATGTGTTGTCATTCATAAAAGGACATCATAGGCCCTACCTATTATGAAACAGCGCGTCTGTCGTAACTCCACTGAAATCTCCATGCTAAGCAAGCGTTCACAATATAACATCCATCTGCAGTTTTTACACGTTTTTAAACGTATTATGAGAAATATTGATATTGATTTTGTATAAAATAATCATCAATCCTATTGTTTGCGCACGCAGCGTGATTCTACTATGGAAAAGGCATTGGCGGTCAGTTAGAGTCTCCTGTGTAAAACAAACCCACACCTATTATGATTAATATGATTAATCATATATATTATGATTAAAATGGAATTTAGATTTTGTGACGAATGTCTGTTATTTTTACACAAAAATCGCTGCAAAAGATGCTTTCCAACAGGTTTTATCGTAGTTTTTGTCCAACTCCATTGACTTGTGTTGGATGTTCTGTGAGGTACAGTATTACTACGCTGCCGGAGACGGAAATAGGGTTGTTTGTATTCTTTCTGTAGTCTTCCAGTCGCGGTATCGTAGGCTACGCTATCCAAACATTGGCAAAGGTGCATTATCACCACCAACTGGGCGGGAGTGTCTATTATTCAAGCTCTCAACGGAAGAATGTTCTGGTTGTGAGGCGTTTGGAAAAATAGGTCCACAGATTTGTAACGAATGGTAAAACACCTGTTGGAAAGCATCTTTTGCAGCGATTTTTGTGCGAGCATATCAGTGAACACCCCAGACCACTCGGTGAATTTCACATCTTTGTTAACTAAAGTTTAATGCGTTTTATGAATGATTGTTCCAGTGCCCCAATTTAACCGTTGTGGAGGTGGGGGGTGGGGGGGGGGGGGGGGGGGGGGGGGGGTACCATTGACCTCTGGTCAATGGTACCATCACAATAATGCAAGTTACCCATACCGTTTGCAATGATGCACCTCAATACCAGCACAGATGTTTGCTTTTGCACCTGTCGCTGGTCAAAGTCTGGTTTCTCCCAAAAACAAGCTGAAACATGGAATCATCTGACCACAGCACACATTCCCACTGTCTTCTAGACCATCTGAGATGAGCTCAGGCCCAGATAACTCGCCGTAATCTCCACATAGAACTGATGTAAAGCTTTCTCCTTGCGTAACAGAGATTCAAGTGGCATTTCTTGATGCAGCGTCAGACTGTGTTCAGTGAAAATGGTTTTCCAAATTACTCCTGAGCACATGTGGCTGTATTTAACGGATTAGCATGATGGTATCTTGTGCAATGCCATCTGAGGGCTCAAAGGTCACGCACATTCAACAGAGGTCTACTGCCTTGCCCAACACAGACTGATATTTCTCTGGATCCCCTGAATCTTCTGACAATATCATGTATGGAAGATGATGAAAGGCATAAATTCTTTGCAATCTTGCATTGAGAAATGTGATTTTTTAATTGTTTGACAATTCTCTCAAGATATTTGACACAAAGTGATGACCCATGACCCATCTTTGCTTAAAAAGAATGAGAAGCACTTTTACACCCAAACACGATACCCTCAACTATTACCAATTCACCTGCAAATTGTGGACTGTTTCAAAAGAGTTGGATAATCTAATTTGGATAATGTTTGCACTTTTATTTGGTCTCTGTCCCAACTTTTTTGGGTGTGTTGCAGCCAGTGTTGGGAAGTAACGGAATACATGTACCGGCGTTACGTATTCAGAATACAAATTATGAGTAACTGTATTTCGTTAAAGTTACAGTTTAAATAGTTGGTATTTAGAATACAGTTACATTGATGAAATCGATGGATTACATGACGATACTTCTCTGTTTCACGAGTTTATTCGCTCTCTAAATAAATTAAGGCAACTCCATGCATTTCCCAGAAGTCCCAATATGAAAACGAAATAATGTGCGGTTTGCGTGATCAGTCACAATGGAGTCGGAAGAGGAGCAGCGGGAGCTGGAGGTAGAGATGGAGCAGGAGCAACAAAGCCAGGGCAGGAATGCGTTTCTATCTTGGAAATTCAAACAGCATTTCACATTAAAGAAAGAGAAGGGAGAACAAATATAACTGTGCAGAGCAACCTCTGCTTGCAAGCAACCATCCTCCTTTCAGCGTCCAAAGACTCCACCTCCAACCTGAAGAAGCATCTTAAAGTTATTATTATATTTTTTTAATTATCCAGGGGTAGTCGTCTGCTGTAGTTTTACTGGTCACCTTGCTGTTTTATAGTTGTATCAGGTAGGCTACTAGCTACAGGGCTGTAAGGATATGCAATATGAAACCGAAATCGCGACACTCAGATCCACGAACCTGTGTCGCGTGTGAGAAGGCAGAATCGCGACACTCACCTTCCAACTCCCAGAGTTATCATTCCCATCCAGATCCAATGCTAACACATCTTTAAACTACTATTAGTATTATTTGAAGTTAATATTATAAAATACGTAGACCTACACCACAAAACTAGTTGAGGAATAATTCTTTAAAATTGAGCAATTACAGGAAGTAATCATTTGCAGTCAAAACTTGAGATATACATTCTCAGAAAATGCATTTCATTCCAATATATTGAAATGTCTGTTTATATATCCATACTCCCTTAATAAAGGAGTCCAGACATTAGAAAAATATCTGTATACACATGCGTTTTATATTTAATATGGGAAATAAACATGCGTGACAAAAAATATTTAACTTTTAGTCCAAATATTTTTTAATAGGCTACTTCTGTGAATTAGGCTACACTGTGAAAACCAAAAGTAAAACCCACACCGGATGAAGAAGGGTTGGCTCTCCACAGAACATAAAATATTCATTTTATTTTATTTTTCTTGTTCGCATTTATGAGGAAAAAACTGTGTTACGCGGAGGTGACCACTCCGTAAAAGCGGCACTAAAAGACTGCTTTAAAACTTCCACAGAGACATCAAACAGATGCACAAAGCCTTTCTTTAAAGTGAATTTCGATTTGTATTAATTGTATCTAAATTTGAATCAATGTTTCATCAACCAATTGCCTGGATTTAAAAAATAAGAAGTAATTATAGCAGACAATAGACATCATGGCACGGAGGCGCTAGCGCGTGAACTGGGGCTCGTCTCAAATGAACCGAAACTTAGCATATAAGGTAGGCTAGCCTACTTGCCTCACAGACATGTCTACTTTTAAACAGAATAATTCATAACAAAAGAAAACAGACTGCTCTCGGTTTATGTAATCCGTATGAAATGTGCATTTCTCTCCGGCGCATTCATTAGGCTGCTGCGAAGATCTCGAGTCAGCATCGTCAACTTCATATTTGCGGCCGACACTAACATATTCAATGATTACTTTTCCCGGTTCTTTGAGACAGCTTTTAGGTGCTTTATTGGCAGCGCCACCCTTGCATGTTACATGTACGAGTCACCACATCACCGCAGCGGTGACCGCAACATACACTATAGTCTTTGTTCTTCTATAGCAAATTATAATATATTGCACTTTCAGGGAGACATGGGCCTATAACACATTCAGCCAGTTGGAACATGCAGAAATACACACCAGCATAGGCCTGTTTAGTAAGCAGGATGTGATGACCGCATTCCTACACTTATTCAATGCAATTCAATGTGGAAGTAATCCAAGTATTCAGAATACGTTACTCAGATTGAGTAACGTAACACGTTACAAATTACATTTTTGGGCTTGTATTCTGTAACGAAATACGTTTTGAAAGTATCCTTCCCAACACTGGTTGCAGCTATCAAAATCAAAATTTGTTCATATTTACAAAATACAATTATGTTGGTCAGTGAAAACATTGGAAAACGTTTCTTTGTACTTTTGTCAGTTAATAAAAGGTTAAATAGAACGAACAAATCACAGATTCTTGATTTTATTGCATTTTACAAAATGTCCCAACTTTTTCTGATTTGGGGTTGAATATACATTTGAACAATACGGCAAGTGCAAAAATATATAGATAGTGAACTATAAGTATAATGTTATGTTCACTTAAAGAAAACTTAGAAGTATATACTTGCAGTAAACTACTAAACTAGTAGTTTACTGAGAGTACACTTCAGTGTGTACTTTCATAAACTAAAAAAAAATAATTAAAAAAAACTTGTGACCCCCAGGGGGCGCTCTAAAGGGTGAAATTTGGATACGCAAGCTAGAAAACCCAAACAGCGTTCCCCTTTAAGCGATCTAGGCAGGTTAGGCCCAATAAAGGAACACAAATGGGACTGATGTACTCAAACAAATATTGCACAATGCCCATAGGCCGAATACGGTGATACAAATATTGCCAAACAAACAAACACAACATTTAAGTTAGCAGAGTATCATTAGCAGCCTAGGCCCACCTAGTTCCAGGGCCGCACGTAACAATGGTGGCAGATTTCCAAGGCACGCACATGCATTCAAAGAAATAAAACAAAATAATTAAACCCAGGAAAAACAGTGGCTAGTCGGACAGGCAAAGGCAATCCTCCTGTAATCAAAAGCATACATGATTTATAATGCTATGTTGGTAGCATCATGACAATTTAAGACAAGATTAGATGATTGAAAAACTATAACTAAAAAAAAGGATTAAATGGACTTACGTTTTCGAAACCAGCCTATAGAGGAGTTAGTGCTATCTGCACCGTGCCGATGACGTTTAACGATGTGGATGACTAATAGCTGTGCACGCTCTCGCCAACGTTGCTTCTACTCATAGACAGGAAATGATCAGAGCTATAAACGTTACCCGTCACTTCTAAAAAGAAAAAGGGACCAGTAAGCTTACATTGCTGCAAACCCGTGTAGAAATCAATACTCACTATTATGAGAGCAAAGTTTCTGTAGACTCGTGACTGCCTGTACCACTTACTGGTCACTATACGCACAGACACCAGGCCGAGGTACGTACAAACAAACAAACAAACAAACCCACAAACGGCATGTTCAGTACTTCTCAATGGTAATGAATTTAGTGTTAGAAACAAACAGGCGTAACCTTCAAAAAAGACTCACGTTCTCCCATTTGCACAGCTGATACTCCAAGAGGCTCACTCTTCAACTCACACCGCTCTAATGTTCTCCTGTCCATGTCTCACGACATATTTAAAGGGACGCATCACTTGTGACACCTGGTCCCAATAATCAATGCACGTGGACAGGGCTTCAAGCTACACTTCCCATCTCAACCACCCTAGCCGTTACACTTGTATTAAATAGTAAACTACTGGTATACTTATAAGTTCACTTTTAGTACAGATGCATGAGAAAGCTAGTTGTGTACTTAAAGTTTACTACTGTTACACTTATAGTACACTTAAACATATCCTTTTATATACTAAAAGTGGGCCAATGTAGTCCCAAGCAGTATTGAAATAGTACACTTACAAGTTTACTACAAGTACACATTGATATTAGTATACTTACTACATAAAGTATACTTGAAAATATACTTGGGCTGCATTCCAGTGCAAAATTGACATGTCCTTCACTCGCTAACTTCCCTCCGTCTCGATCACTCGGATGTGCGTCATTGCTTACGAGTGCCCACTACTGGCAGAAACTTCAATGGGCTGAACTGGAACGTCCTAAGCCCTTGATCACTTGGAATCAGCTATGGAGTTGATTTATTATTTACATTTGTTTTCCCTTTAAGAATTTGTTTAATGCAGCATCCAAATTTATATAGATGTGTTTGGGTTGTTTTATATAAAAAAATTCAAATTAATATATCATAGAGTTGTTTTTGGTGGTGGTGATTAGATGAGATCTGCGGTGATGTCACAATCATGTTACATTGTGGTATATGGAACTGCCTGAAGTGTACATATGAAGTAGACTCGCTCCCTCGGTCAAAATCGAGTGAACGAGGGTCTGTCCATATAAACTTCCCTTGTCCACTTCACGAAGTGTAACGCACTTCAAAACGGCGGCAGGGAGTCCCCTGAGGAGAAGTGCTTAGGGAAGTTCACAAGTGCGTGTCTAAAAGTGGACTGGAACGCAGCCTTGAACATTATTCAAGTGTACTTCATAAAATGAACTTGAAGTATACTTCTTTTTCGTAGGGGTAAACGGAACTGCCAAAATAATGACTTGCAAAAACAACTCTTGCCCTGTCATTGGTCAGTAAAATGGATAGTCCCTCCCCAAACATGCCCCATTAAAGGCCCACTGAAATGCCTTGGAACACGCAGCTTTGTATGATGCGTTGACGTAATTTCCACTGAAACAGGAAGCTAAGGCGGGGCATATTGAATGGCTCCTCCCCCTTTTCAAATAGTTAATAACATTTCGTTTACCTCACAGACTGCAAGTCATACTTGACAGTAACATGGAAGTGAATCCAAGCACGGATGACGTTCAGGGCCGGCGCCACGGGGGGGGGGCGTGAGGGGGCGACGCCCCCTCAACGGGACTCTCCCGCCCCCTCAGATCACCATGAATGTAAACGGGATTTTACTGATAAAATATGCTATTTAAAAATCACATTTTGCCAATTACATTTTCAAATTTTCGTGAATATTAACCTAAATTTATATTTTAGTTAGCCCTTTCTCTCGTAAGTTTAAAATATTCTAACTGACCACCCAGCGTGAGTTTTTCAAGGCGACCGTTATTTAGAACCTGTCGCTTTAATGTTTCCATGGTGACGCGTCATTGCTTGTCACGTGACAGAGCGAAACCGCAACACAGCGCTGAATGAATGATGATCTGCTTTTATGTCATTTTCCCTTTTTTATTAAAAATATTCACAAATGTATTAGCTATAGCATGAAACACTGATATTCCGATTGTCAAATATGTGCAAGTGGATGTGTTTTGTTGTTTGTGCGATGGGCGGCGCCATGTGGTTTGTGCCACTGCCACAGTTCAGAGAATCAGATCTGTTGGATTTACAACACGTAATTTCTCCACTAATCATGAAATACATAGTGGCCGGTGAACTGAAGAAGAAAAGAGCAAAATGTAAAGCTACCTACAGAGTGTGTATCCAACATGTAAAACGTGTCGTCTTATTGTTATGGAAAGGATTATTATTTATTGCCGCTTCCATAGACCTTAGTGTGTTTTAAATATTCACTGATCGAAGCGGCAACGAGCACTTTGATCACTTGATTTAAAAAAAAATACACATTTCAGCGCTATAATGACTCTAATTTGACAAACGAACAAAATGAATGCTCTGCTAGTTAACTGGAGATGTTTTATTATTTGTATTGGTACAAATTGGTACATGCCGCAAAGATGTTTTAAAAAGTGGTGGGGAGAATATCGACCCTGGCAAAGAAGTGGTGACGTGCGTTAATGTGAACGCCCCCTCTCGGTATTCCAGACGCCCCCTCATCAGTTCTCGGCTGGCGCCGGCTCTGATGACGTTAGATTCAATAGTAGAGGTGTGAATAAATTCTAGCCATGTCATTCTTAACCAACAAACAGTTGGAAAACGGAATAAAACTTGAGTGTTTGAGCAACCGAACACACATCTCCAGCCCATATTGCTCCGTAACGTGTCAACAGTCGCTTTGGCCAGGTTGTATTTATAGCACAGGGAGTGGGACACTTTAGATTCTGTTTTTAGATGCTTATATCTCATAAATGCTAATTATTTCACTGTTTTGGAACAGTTTTAATATCAACTTTCAATTATATAATCATGTTTCTACTTCAATTCGTTGTTGAAATATAGTATAAGTATTTAAAAAGTATAAGTATTTAAAAAGAATAAGTAATAAAAACTAGTTTTCAAGACCAGTGTTATTTTAGTTTTTTTTTCTACATACCTTCTGATATTCATTCATGTTTATTTTGTGCTATAACTAGTATTAAAGAGGAAAAGATGAACGGTTCACATGAGCTAGCTACGTGGTGCATTATTGTTCTCAAGTTTAAGGTTTCTGCAAAATCAATCTACTAATGTCTTACTGTTACTACCCTCTTTAAGCTGGAATAAGAAAATAATGCACATTATTTGATTTGGCTGACAACACTACACAAATGTGAAGATAATTATGAGATACTGTGAAAAGATAAAAACATGAACCTCAATCTCAAATCAGAAATTTAGGCAGGAGGGACAATTTGAAGGAGTTATGACCATGTTGGAATATTTAACAATCAGTTGTTGTTGTTGTTTTTTTAAATAGAATTACTGTCTTGAGCTACTGGCACTTTCTTTGGAGACTAAAGCATCACCACAACATCATAAAAAACAGCAAGTGTTTTTAAAAACAGCTAATTTGCAATATTCTGACAAAACATTAAACATGAGACTTCATGTTATGCAGATCAAACAGTGGCAACCAGTTTTCTTCATCTCAAGCACACTAAAACTACTTTGTCATTTAAATTTCTTAAATGCAATTTTTAATCCATGAACAATGACTTGGTCACATGTCTGTTCTGTGATGACAGTCCAATTGTAAGTATTTTTTGCCTTTATTTGTATAAAGAAAATTATCTGCTCTCAGAGGACTGTCACAGAGGCTCATGCTCTTGCTTGTCACATACTACACAAATTATACTAGCTACAGTAATAAACATTAAAATATACAGTTTTACCACAAGACTTTAAATAAATATTAAATGCTTACAAGACCTTGTATTTGCTAAGTATTGTCTGATTTTAAAGGGCGCACAAAAAGTATTCTCGTCGCTTGATGAATTTAGATTAAGCCACTGTAGTCACTTGGACTATTTTAACGATGTCTTTAATGACTTTTCGGGGCTGGCAAGTTTCAATCCCTGAAGAAGCCTATGGAGGAGTATGGAGGAGTGATCCAGCTCTCAGATTTCATCAAAAATATCTTAAGTCGTGTTCTGAAGATGAACAAAGGTCTTACGGGGTTGGAACAACATGAGGGTGAGTAAATACTGACAGCATTTTCATTTTTGGGTGAACTTTTCCTTTAACTCCTGCCATGACCATGTAAAGTCAAATGAGTGCCAGATATGAACTGTTATAAAAAGAAAATGCCATTCATTACGTTATGAAGTTTATCACACTTTGAAGTCCTCTGCAATGTCTTACCCTATAAACTTCAAATGTAAATTTATTATTGTAAACAATTCAAGTCTGTATTTACTGTGGTAATTGGTAAAATATAGAGTATTGCTTGTTCTAAAGTTAAGATAGTCCTTTGAATAAATCAGAAAGAAAAAAAAAAACAAATCCTTGTGAGTAAATTGTTTGAATTTGAATTATTTGAATATATATATATAATACAATTATATAGAAAATTAAACAAAGAAGTAAAATACAATTAATGTTTCAGCAAGTAAATTAAATATGCTAATAAATAAATAAATTAATTAAATAATAAACAGAAATAAAATGAATGTTTCAGCATGTGACTGGAATATGCTTGTGTTCAGATAAAATACCTTTAAAGAAATATTTTTATTCCTATGTGGAATAATGCCGCTTCTCATCATTAAAAATTCTATCCAGTAATAGGTTGCAATGCTTCCATGCAACCATTCCATTATGTGGTGAATCTTGCATGCCGGCCACATGCAACATTTAAATCTGGGATGCTTATATTTTTAACTTCCCTCTTATACCTCTGCGGCAAGCAAAAATCATTTCCATCCCATCCAGCCTCTCATGAACCATCAGGAGCGCATGAATTAGCAATACTATGATATGAAGGGAAGATCTGTCCCCAAAAATCCTGAACACTGATCTGCTTCTGGACTCAAATATACATGTATGTGCAGATTGCACGCACAACAACAGCTATTTTAACCAACAAACACAACAAAAACCAACCCAAAATCTTTAAATTTGACAATAACAATGACAATTTGTACCAAACAAGCAGCCACAAACCAGTCATTAACAGTGTTGGGGGAAACGCATTACAAATAACTTGAGTTACGTAATCAGATTACTTTTTCAAGTAACTAGTAAAGTAATGGATCAGTTTTCAAATTTACAAAAAAAAAAAAATTAAATAAGAAACGCACGTTACTTTGTTCCCTTTCAAGGGAACGCAAGTTGCGTTGAGATTGGCGCTACGGGAATGCTTTGCGTGATGACGTCTTGAAGCACATGTAAAATCAATCCAATGGTGTGGCGGAACGTCAGAGGCGGGTGACGTCACAAACCAGGAAACTACAAATCCTGCTCGAAAACAGAGAGCGCCAGCTTCTGTGTCTACAGTTGCACTCTTTGTGAAACTGTCCCCGTCATATTTGGTGTTGTTTTGTCTTTATATCTCGAATTATATATATATATATATATATATATATATATATATATATATATATATATATATATATATATATAAGTCATGGCGAGCAAGCAGCAGTTTAGGATGTGTGTTCACCCCTGCCCGTGTTATTTAACGGGTGGACACACACACATTATTTGTGTAGCTTGTTTGAGTGAGGAGCATATACTATATGCTGTGAGCACTGTGATGTGCTTTCTATGCGGACACTCTGAACACGCCTGGCATTCTTTCGCAAGGACGCTCAGGCTCATGTTCCCCAGGGCTCTGGTCCCGCTGCTGGCGAGGCACAGTAGCGATCACAGTCTTGGGATTCGCAAATGGATTTATCAGCTGGGTTAGAGACAGGCCCAGTCTTATCTCTGCTTTTACCTAATAGATCCAGTGCCTTCTCTCAGGGTTTGGAAGCACGCATTGCGGTCCCTTCCGCCCTGGTGAAGGCACAGACACTGCAACTATATAGTTCTGAGGAACTGGACGTTGTCAGTGTCAATGCAAGAGATACTGAGGATTCACCACCTCAGTCTCATGCATTTGAAGAGCTGGTTGAGGTTGTGACAAGTGCGGTTGAAAGACTGAACATTGACTGGCCAGCAGATAAACAGGACGTTCGTTCTAAAAGCAAGCTGGACGAACATTTCCTGCCTTCACGATCACAACCTCAGCGCTGGGGGCCTACCGTTTTTCGAAGAAACCCATTTCATATAGAGTGTAGAGTGCACAAACATCAAACTACTCCTCTATATCTAACTATAAAGAACACGGTTATGGGGAGATGCCAAAAGTGGAAGAGATGCTTGTGAGCTATCTCTCCCCGAAGCGGCATCTTCCCTTTAGGCCCGGCATTACCCACTAAGCCAGTCATAACTACATCTTCTCTAGTGATTAAAGTTTACTCAGCCGCTGGTCAGGGTGCATGCCTTCACACTATGTCGCTGTTGCAGGCCTACCAAGCTGAGTTTTTAGGAGACATGGATGAGGGCGGGGGAATTGGCCCTGACGTAGTTTGCTAACTACATCGAGCCACATATTTATCTCTCAGGGCCACCAATGAGATGGCTAAATCCATCGTCCACTCTATGGCATCCCTGGTGACCACTCTCAGTAATATAAAGGAAAAAGACAAGAACTTCCTCATGGATGCACGCCTGTCACCTTCTGGCGTCTTTGGCAACGCTGTAAATTCAGTCATCGAGAGGTTCCAAGAGGCAGCCAAACAGGCCAGTGAGGGCAGTCCCCCCAGAAGGAGAACGGTCAACACCTTCGGTGGCCTCAGGTGACCGTTCTGCCAACCCTGCCACCCCTAGTGCTTCTGGGCGCATCGGTATCCGGCGAGCACATATCTCAAGGACCAGCCGGAAACCATAGTGGCCTTGGGATGCCCGCCCCCTCCGAGGAGGGCTCCAGAGCAGTCAGGTAGGTCGTTCCCTGCCGGTTCGCCATTACAGGGCGTCGGGCTGATTGCACAACAAAAACTAGAGGCCAGTCTTGAGAGGCTGGTTCCACAACTAGAATTTGGAAGTTACCGCCAAATGTTTCTAGTTGGGTCCTGCAGACTATATTAAAAGGGTATCAAATACAGTTCAGGTCTCGCCCGCCCAGGTTTATGGGGGTCCTATCCACCTTGGTGGGCCCCGAGCAGGTTCTGGTAATGGAACAAGAAGTGAAAACCCTGTTAGAGAAAGGGGCCATAGAATATGTACCTCCCTCCAACAGGGAAACCGGGTTCTACAGCCAGTATTTCATAGTTCCAAAGAAGGATTGGGGGGTTGCGTCCCATTTTGGATTTTCAAGTGATGAACGAGTCAGTTATGCAACTAAAGTTCAAAATGTTAACACAGACAAATCGTGCCACAGATCAGATCCGAGGACTGGTTTGTCACGATAGTTATCAAGGACGCATACTACCACATTTCCATCCCATATCACAGGAAGTTCCTGAGGTTCGCTTTCGGGGGCACAGCTTACCAATATCGAGTTCTTCCATTCAGCCTAGCATTATCGCCCCGCACTTTCACGAAATGGGTGGATGCAGCTCTGGCGCCTCTGCGCCTTCAGGGTCAAGCTCCTGTCAAGCTCCTGAAATTTGCAGACGACACCACTGTCATCGCCCTCATCCAAAACGGTGACGAGTCTGCTTACAGACTGGAGGTTGAACAGCTGGCTGTCTGGTGCAGTTATAACAACCTTGAGCTGAACACGCTCAAAACAGTGGAGATGATCGTAGACTTCAGGAGGAACAGCCCAGCACTCCCCCCAGTCACCATCATGAACAGCACTGTTGAAGCAGTGGAGTCATTCAGGTTCCTGGGCACTATCATCTCTCAGGACCTGAAGTGGGACAATCACATTGACTCCACTGTGAAAAAGGCCCAGCAGAGACTGTACTTCCTTCGCCAGCTGAGGAAGTTCAACTTGCCACAGGAGCTGCTGATTCAGTTCTACTCAGCCGTTATTGAGTCTGTTTTATGCACTTCCATCACTGTCTGGTTTGGTTCAGCTACCAAATCAGACATCAGGAGACTACATCGGACAGTCCGGACTGCGGAGAGGATTATTGGTGCCCCCCTGCCATCCCTCCAGGACCTGTACTCTTCCAGAGTGAGGAAGAGAGCAGGTAAAATCATCACAGACTCCACTCAGCCTGGACACCTCCTGTTTGAACTGTTACCGTCAAGACGGCGACTCAGATCACTGGCCACTAGAACATCTCGACACAGGAACAGTTTCTTCCCACAGGCCATCTCCCTTCTGAACAGTTAACATATCTCCCAAGGCATATGCCTGTAAGTGCAATACTCCCACTGTTTAGTGCAATATCTTAAATTCAGGTGATATTTATATTTATATTTATTCATACTATACAAAATACTGTAAATATGTTCATTATCTGTAAATGTTTATTCTGACAAAACCCAACTGTGACCATATATTTTTATAGTATTTTCATATTTTTTATAATTTTATTTGTAGAATTTGTATTACTATTTGTATTACTATTACTTGTTGTATCTGCATTTGTATATGTGCACTGGAAGCCTCAGTACCAAGGAAAATTCCTTGTGTGTGCAAGCACACTTGGCAATAAAGCTCTTTCTGATTCTGGTTCTGATTCTGAATTCTCATCATGAACTACATCAATGATTGGTTGATTCTGGCTCAGTCGCATCAGTTGGCGGTTCGGCATTGAGATGTCGTTTCCTTCCCACATGAAAGAGTTGGGGTTACGGCTAAACGTCATGAAGAGTGTGCTTTCTCCGCTACAGAGGACTACTTTTCTAGGCGTGGTTTGGGACTCAATGTCGATGCAGGCACGCCTTTCACCGGCACGCATAGAGTCCATCCTTTTGGCTGTGAAAGGAATAAAGCTAGGCCAGTCCACTCACAGTCAAAACGTTTTTTGAGTCTGTTGGGTCTGATGGCAGCAGCGTCCAACATGCTACCTTTTGGACTGTTGTAAATGAGACCCCTGCAGTGGTGGCTCAGGAACAAAGGGTTTTCCCGAGTTGTGATCAGGGTTCACGAGGGGTGACCAGGTACCCTTTCGCATGATCAGGGTTACGCGGTGGTGCTTACGTGCCCTGGTAATGTGGAAGAAGCCTTGGTTCCTGTCCCTGGGTCCCATGCTGGGAGCTTCTTGTCATCGCAAGATGCTAACCACAGATGCCTCTCTCATGGGTTGGGGAGCGATCCTAGAAGGGCGCTCAACTCAGGACCTGTGATGGGACCACCATCTTTGATGGCACATCAACAGTCTGGAAATGTTAGCGGTATTTCTTGTTCTAAAGAATTTCCTCGCAGATCTCAGGGGCAACCATGTGCTTGTCCACACAGACAACACATCAGTGGTCGCCAATATAAATCACCAATATAAGTCGCAAATATAAATATATAAATTTTTGGCCAAGGCTACGTTTGTATGCTTTTCCCTGGAGTTCTGGAGACTGTTCGAGGGACCACGTTCGCCTACTTCTTATAGCCCAGCAGTGGGGCGAGCAGAGTATGGTTCCCCAATCTAGTTTCTCTCCTTGATGGGTCTCCACTTGAGCTACCCGTCAGGAGGGACCTTCTGTCCCAAGCAGGGGATTCGATATTTCACCCCCGACCAGAAATGTGGAATCTGTAGGCTTGGCCTCTGAGGGGGCCCAGCTTATAGGGATGGGTCTCTCAACTAAGGTTGTGGAGACCATTCTACATTCCAGAGCTCCCTCCACGAGGAAACTTTATGCATTGAAGTGGAGAGTTTTCACCTCATGGTGTAGTGACCGTCAGTTGGACCCAGTTAACTGCCCAGTTGGTACAGTGCTGGAGTTCCTGCAGGAGTGGTTCACTGCAGGTCTATTCCCATCCACTTTAAAGGTTTATGTGGTGGTCATAGGCAGTGTTGGGAGTAACTCGTTACAAAAGTAATGCATTACAGTAACATATTACGTTTTGCTGTAACGCAGTAGTGTAAGGCATTACTAATCAATTTTCAGTAATATTTTACTCGGTACATGTTTGGTAAGGCTTGCGTTACAACAGACTTTTAGTTTTAATTGTAAAAAAAAAAAAAACAGCAAGACCTGCCAGACATTAACGAATGAAAGATGCAAGTAGGCTAAATTACCTGTTCGTGGTCAGTCAATTGCCGCTTGTGGTGTCCAAGTCTGTAATTAAAGACTAAATGGCAGCGTCTGATATATATTTGTATAGCGATTTATTTTTTACAGGAGTGCCGTGAGGTATGATTTCGGCCTCTGTGCTCACGCTGGCCAGAGGAAAAGCGGCTAATGGTGAAGATGGCATGAAGAAGACTACATTCGCGAGATGGACGTATGAGCATTAGGCTATTCGTTCTGTGTTTTCTTTCTAAACAGTTAGGCTATGTTTATGTGGTATTTTTCATGTTTTCATCACGCAATCATGTTTTTGATGCGGTGGTGACGCGTTCATGTAAGGGCGGCGGCGCTGCCGATAAAGCACCTAAAAGCTGTCACAAAGAACCGGCAAAAGCAATGATTATGAATATGTCAAATGTAGCAAGGAGACATGTTGATTGTTTATTAATAAAGTCAAGATGAAGTTGACGATGCTGACTCGCGATCTTCGCAGTAGGCTAGTGAATGCACCAGAGAGAAATGCACATTTCATTTCATAAGCAGAGAGCAGTCTGTTTTCTTTCGTTTTAAATTGTTCTGTTTACAAGTAGACATTTCAATATAGATATATTTTTCAGGTCCGTACAATTAATACAAAACGAAATTCACTTTAAAGAAAGGCTTCGTGTCTTCTGTGTAAGGTGTCTGTGAAAGTTTTAAAACAGTCTTTTAGTGCCGCTTCAGAGCGTCCGTAACGGAGAACTGTCACGTCTGTAACATTGTTTTTTCCTCATAAATGCGAACACGAAAAATAAAATAAAATGAATATTTTATGTTCTGTGGAGAGCCAACCCTTCTTCATTAGATTTGCGCAGTGTAATTCACAGAATTACAACAAAAAAAAATCGTTGCCTCCTAAAAGTTAAAGATTTTTTTTGTCACACATGCATACCTGTCAAGTTTTGGATTTGAAAATAAGGGAAATTTTCCGGCGCCCACCGCGAGCAGTCCCACCACCCCAAACCAAGCTCCAGTAACGTTATCCCTTACATTTTCAGACAAGTGTTATAGCTTAAATGAAAACACAAAAGGGTATATATGAAGAGCATTTATTTTAAAGGCTTATTTGCATATTTTCTGTTCATTTAACATTGCTTGTCTCATTTACATTTTATTTTCATTCCACACATTCTTTTAATTTCATATTGCTTTTCTTTTACAGCTTTTCTTTACATGTCACATAACTTTTATTTACTCTTTTAGTGAGTTGTTGTTCAAATTTGTTGCAGACTTTGCATTCTTTAACCTGTTAGGCTGCAACCCCACTTTTGAAAAATCCTCAGAAATGGCATACCCAAACTGAAACAGATAGCCTACAGTTCATAAACACTTTGCACTAAAAGCACAAGTATGATCTCATTTGAAAGCTGACACCTGGCAGTTTATTGTAAATGTAGAATTAATTATTGTCATAATGGAAAAAAATAGTTAGTAATAGCTACAAAGTTTTGTAAAGTTATTAGAAATGTATTTTGTATGAAACATCTTCAAAGTTTCTGAGAATACAATAGTGGTCAAATACTGAAACTTGAGTGTTATATCTTAATGATGTATAGTTTGCCAAGGTAATAACATTAAATCTGATAGTAACTTTGAACTATTTAAACAAACAAAAAAACGCTTCAGTGCGTCGGCGCACTGGCAACGGTTAACAGGTTTTAAGATGCTAAAGTCGCAGTTACAAAACGCGTGACTGACGCCTACCCTGCTCCTCTTCAGAAAATAAATTCGCTGTCCCATTGATCGCGGTATTTACATGAGCGTTTTGGTTTTGTGGCAGGAGTGCCTTCCGTCTCTGTCGTAGCGTCCACCATCCGGCTCCGATTTTTTTCTTTTTTCCCCCCGCGTTGTCACTCATCATCTGACCTCACACACTAACCTCGCGACAACTGCCACCTACAGTACCCACAGTACCTGTAGTAGGCTACTGCAGTTGGCAGTTATCGCGTGGCTAGTGACAGAGCTCAGATTGGGAATGTTTTTTTTTTTATCCGCCCGGGCCATTATTATTTTTTAATAGCGCAGGTTAAAATACGGGAGATTTACGGGAAAATACTAATACGGGAGGACGGCGGGAAAGAAGGGTTAAATACGGGACTTTCCCGGCCAAAACGGGATACTTGACAGGTATGCACATGACTGTCGATTTCCCTAATATTAAATATAAAACGCATGTGTAGACTGATATTTTTGTAATGTCTGGACTCCTTTCTGGGAGGAGCCTATGGTAAACAGACGTTTCAATATTTTGGTATTAATGCATTTTCTGAGAATTTTATATAATTATATAAGTTTTGACTGCAAGTCTGCAAATGTCATGTCCATAACGCTGGAATTCCCAAATTTTAAATAATTTATCCTCAACTAGTTTTGTGGTGTAGGTCTACATATTTTATAATGTTAAGTTAACTTCAAATAATACTAATAGTAATTTAAAGATGTGGTAGCATTGGATCTGGACGGTATGGATAACGCTGTGAGTGGTAAGGGGGGCGATTCTGCAGGTTCCTGGATCTGAGTGTCGCGATTTCGGTTTCATATCCCATATCGTTACAGCCCTAGTCATGAATGTTAAGTTCTACTTCTGTATAGTTATTTTGGTGAAAGTAACTCAAAAGTAATACAGGAGTAATGTAAGGCATTACAATTCTGAGACAGTAATATTGTAAGGTAATGAATTACTTTTAAATAACAGTAACAAGTAATATATAATGTATTACAGTTTGGAAGTAACTTGCACAACACTGGTCATAGGTGTTTACCACATTCCTTTGGGTGGGATGTCTTTTGGAAAAGACCCGTTGGTATCTCGTTCCCTTCGAGCCACTGGAGGAGGTTCCAGCTAAGTTCCTGACTTTGAAAGCTTTATTCCTCCTCGCTATCTCTTCTCTTAAAATGATAGGAGATTTGCAAGCACTGTCGGTTGCTCCCTCGTGCTTGGAATTTGCACCTGGCATGGTTAAAGTGTTCCTTCATCCTAGACCAGGCTATGTTCCAAAGGTCCCTAGTAACGTGGCCAGATTGATTGTGCTGTAGGCCTTTTGTCCTCCTCCTATATATATATATATATATATATATATATATATATATATATATATATATATATATATATATATATTGACCAGGCTCTGAGATAGTGGAACCACCTTCAAGGAGGCATGTGAAAGGCTACTACTTGATAGTGATACTTGTTAGCAGAACTAGCCTCAGATAGTATAGGTGTATTCATATATAAATACTAAATGCCTAGTTTTTCCTATTTTACATTGTTAAGGACAGTGTTCTCAGCTAGAGCACTATTGGCCCTTTAACAAGGGGGGTAGAATATTACGCTACCTGACTATCGAGGAGGCATATGTAAAGGCCTACAACTTCAATTATCAAAAGCATCAGCCCATGGCACGCTTAGGCTCTAAGGGAGTGTACTCAAACTCATCCCAATGGGAGGGAGTACAAAAAGAGCCCCAGTGGTGCAGGGTGAATAGACTAGAGCTGTGGGTAGCCAAAAACCCACTAAGCCCAAGGTAAATGGAGACCTCAGCTATAAGGCCAACGACATTTTCACCTTATTACTTGAAACCAATTCAAGGGGCCTAGATATCCAACCTAAAGACTAGCTGGGAAATTCTAGCTACAATATACACCTCTGAAAATTGAGACCTCAGCATTACTGCTTCCAACTCTCTTTTCCCAGAGAGAGACAGGTCTGACAACGACCAGAAAATATCTGCATGGGAGGCTTAGGAATAGCCTGCTACCTATGCTGCTATTTATTCTACCCTTAACAACCACTAGCATAATTGCCTAATGCAGAGGCGGGCCTAGGCTATACAACTCTTGTAGAAAGAGGAGGCCAGTACCAGGGAAAAAAAACTAGACCTTACAGAGATAAGCTGTAGATGATCTAAAGAGCCTACGGTCAGATACTGAGGCGCTTGGGACAAAAAAGCTTCTAGCAAATCGTCTCCAACAAACTCCTAGTACACATGTGTAAGCCAAATATTATGGCAGCCCTCGTGGGGATGGCATTTGAATATTCCATTTCTGAAGTTCAAAGCTATAGTCTCATAACATCTCTCAGAAGTGAGAGGAGACCTGCTATACAAATACAAGGTGGCTATCCAGGTGGCCCGATGAGGGCCAACGCTTGGTTGGTCTATCTGGAGCTTATACAAAGCAGTGGCCTCAAGGAGACAACCCCAAATGGGAGGAAGCCATCTCACGCTGAACAAAACCTGTTTGAAATTCACATTCACGGCGGCCTCACTAGAGATTCTTCTATGAGATGAAGCCAACCTGTACATTTCACTGGGTGATTAAGATTGGCACCACCTACTACATAAACCTAAGGACTCAATCACAAGAGGAGGCCTATGCTAAGTTACGCAAGCCCACCTATAAAAAACGGTAACTTCAGGGCCCTAAATTCCTAATTTAATACCTCTTAAACGTACCCCTTAATACTTTCTAAACAGGAACCCAAGTCTAAAGTTAAACAACCTTATAATAAAGACCTACCAAGATCATCCTGTTGCTCGTAGAGTGGCGGCCTTAATTATATTCTTAAAATGAAGGCCTACCACCCAAAAGCTAGAAAGGGCACAATCACTTATAAGCCGACTACAGACCTTCAGAAGCATTACATTTAATGGGAAAATATCATCATCGATCCAGGCCTCAGGCCTGATTTAAGAAACGCCTGGGGGAAAGAAAATAGAGGGGAAAGGAAGAAGAAAGGAGAGGACGGTTGTTATTCACCCTCTGAGGAAGGGGATCCTCCACTGACACTAGGAGCGCCTGTGCTGGATCACCTCCCTCTGATCCCTCTTCTTCCTTGAGTCGCGACTTCTCCGCAACCTACTTCTTGTAGGAGGAAAACGGGCGCAAGAGGCGATGCTGAACCTCTGGCCCTGTCTCCGATCCTTGAACTGGGATAGGCCAGGCCCCCCTGTCGTGGATTCGGATCGCAGCAGAATGCATGATTTAAATGCAGCCGAGCGCGCCATCGCCTCTCTGAACTTTTCGACCAAAAGTTCAGATGGCGAAACCGGGGCATAGAGGAGAAAAGTCTTTTCTTTCTCCCCGATGTCAGCCAGGTTCTGCCACAGATGTCTCTCCGTGGCAACCATCGCTGCCATCGACCTTCCAATGGAGGCAGCGGTTTGTCTGGTGGCCCGAAGAGCCAGATCTGTGGTGCGGCACAGCTCGCCCACTGCGTCAGGGGAGAGACCCTGTCCCTGATCCAAATCCTTCAGCAGGTCGGCTTGGTATGCATTTAACACTGACATAGTGTGTAAGGCAGCCCCAGCCTGACCTGCTGCCATGTATGCCCTGCCATTCAAGCGAGATTTCATCTTGAGTGGCTTAAAAGGCAGGGCTGGATCTTTTAGTGCCGATGCCTCTCCAGCAGCGAGATAGTTTGCAAATGTCTCGTCAATTGGGGGCATTGACACATACCCATGTTCACGCGTTCCCTCGACATTAGCGTAGTTTGCTCACTGCTCATCCAGCCTGCTGCGAATGGCTCCTTCCTTCACGCACTCCCACGGCAGCTGAAGCCTCGCTGAAGTGCGCTCCATAACACCCAACAGCTCATCATACGCGGGGCAGGGAGTCTGTGAGGGTTCAGGTTGTACCTCTTCTTCACCCTCATCAGCCCTCTCCTGCTCTCTCGGGCTAGGTGCCAGCAGAGCACTTCAGAGCAGAGCTGCTGGATCAGAGGATGTAAGAGATAACACATCCTCGTCCAGCAGCTCACCCTCGCAAGCTTCTGACGGGCATGAGAGAGAAACACCTCCCTCAAACTCGTCAGCGAGCTCCATCTGGGAACCCCATGATCCAAGTCTCCGCAGTGCCTCAGCACGAGCCTGACCCAAGCCACTGGGCCCAGATGCCTGTCACTCTTCCCTCAAGAAGAGGGCCAGACGAGAGCAGAGTTTTTTAAGAGGAAAACTCTAACATTCTGCACAATCAGGTCTCTCAAGAGCTGATCGTGCATGCTCTTCACCCAAACAACAACGCACAAGTTGTGTGTGTCATCTGGTGTCAGAAACCTGAGACACGGACCCACACAATTCTTGAAACGCTTGTCACTTGCTATAACTGTACTTACCTTTTTCAGGTGATTGCAAATCAGACAAAACAGCCGAAAAGTTACATAGCCTAACTTTTAATCATGAAAGATACATTTTGTTTTTGACATACGTATACACGCGTGTGTGTGTGTAAAAATATTTTTGTTGCATGTATTGAAAACATGCATTCTCCCTCTATTGCTATTCAATACGATGATTTTGAATTAGGGATTAGGATAGGAGGACAAAGTAATTGCTTACAGAGAATGTTAGTGTATTCAGTATTAAGAATGTAAGAGGATGAACTGTATCAAGCAGATTGCATGCAGATGTTGTAAGTTATCTGAGGCATTTAAATGAAAGGCCTCAGATAACTAGTGAGCACAGGCCCCCTCCTTCCATCTACAGAAAGAAGAATTATTCACGAATTGTTTCTCACAGCATTTTAAATTTGCAACATGAGAGAGAGACAGAAAAGAGATAAAAAGGACAATATATCTGAGTCTTCGACCAAGACAGATATATTGTCCTTTTTATCTCTTTTCTGTCTCTCTCTCATGTTGCAAATTTAAAATGCTGTGAGAAACAATTCGTGAATAATTCTTCTTTCTGTAGTCAAGGTCAGTAGGCATGGGAAGATTCTAGGGAGTCAGATAAAATGTTTCCATTTTTTTAACAACACACACAAAAAAAAATACATATGTCAAGTGGGCATATTATGGGATGTTGTGGAAGACCAATGTGGATGAAGATGAACCAGAAAGAGCACATAAATTGTAATAAGTAGGACGCTGTTACGTCAAAGTACGTATCCTTGTCGGTCTTATGAGTGCTTGTCTTTTTGTTGTTTCTGATCTCCCATAGGTTAAGTAGTGGCACCTGTGGGTAATCAGCGCACCTGTGTAGCTCCCTATGCTGATTCGCTCTTGCCGGCGTGTGCTTGGTATAAAAGCTGACCAGTTCTGCAGTGCTCCAGAGGTGGGAGGTTTTCTCCTCCGTCTCTCTTCTGAAGAGACCCTTTCTCCTGTTCCAGTCATGTGTTGAAGTTCTCCCTATGTTGTGTTTGTGTCTTAAGTAAACCTTCTTACTGAGGTGAGAGATCAGTGCAATGTTGTTTGGACTGTTATAGGTTTTCTTTTCTTTTGTTTACTCCCTGCAGGGTGGGCTATTTTCTTCAAGTTTTTGTTGTACTGTTTCTTTAGTTTTTTTCAGTTAAGGAAGGTGTAGGGGGGTAGGCGCCATTTTTTTATTTGTCTCTTTTTTTTTTCTCCTGTTTATATTTAGAGAGGAAGTTAGGTTTAGTAGCCTATTGTTTTTTATTTACATCATTATTTTGGTGTTTAGGATATTTAGTTGTTAAAAAATAGTTAGACTTGTTTTGTTTGTTATTTTGGCATTAGCCTCCTCCTGAGGTAATTTTCTTCCGTTGTAAAGTCTTGAGTTCTTCATTACTTATGTTTCCTGAATAAATTCCTTTTTGATTTGGAAAATGGTTCTGTGTTGGATCAATACTGGGACGGGAGACGGGGGCTCTGAAGACGATTATTTATGTTTACGTATTGCTGTTCGTTCTCCTCTACCCTAGACAGGGGTGGACGTAACAACGCCTTATGATAATCTTTTCAATTGTTTATCCAATCAACTTTGAAAGTCTTTGTTAAATGATTAATTAAAGAGAAGGAAATGAATAGTTGAAATAAAGTCGTTATTTATATTTGTTTTTGCGCACAAAAAGTATTCTCGTCGCTTGATAAACTTAATATTGAGCCAATGTTGTCACTTGGACTATTTTAACAATGTCTTTAATAACTTTTCAAGGTCGGCAAGTTTCAATCCCTCAAGAAGCCTATGGACTAGTATGGAGGAGTGATCCAGCTCTCAGATTTCATCAAAAATATCTTAATTCGTGTTCAGAAGATGAACGAAGGTCTTACGGGGTTGGAACAACATGAGGGTGAGTAAATACTGACAGAATTTTAATTTTTGGGTGAACTATCCATTTAAAGACAGAAAAGACTTTTAAATATAAAAACATCTAGAGAGAACCGAGGTTACGTTAGAAACCGAGTACATTCTCTTTTTTTTTTCCCATAGCGAATTTCTTACGCTATGGGGAAAATCTCTTTTCCACGAGATATTGAAGCCAAAAATTATCCTTAATTTTGAATCAATGTAAAACGCGTTGCGGCAGCATGCAGACATAGGCAAGACGGCTCGCGTGCCTATTGTCTGACCTGTGGCAACAGCAGCAGCCTATCGAGAGAGGCCCTGCGTGACACCATATCCAATGGGGGCACTTCGCGCCCATTACCTCACGTCCCGCCAGGATAGGCGTGGCCTTTACATATAAATATAGCTCGATAGGGCTGATACAAACTGATTTTCATCTCTTCAGCGAAGCTCACGCATCGCTGGATCCAGAGTGAGAAGCTGCGCCGTCGAGAACAAGCCTTCTGCGGGACGAGCCTTGAACCTGAAGTCGCTGGCCTCCACCTCGCCGCTTTCAGTCGCCGTACCTGCTACGCTTTCCGGCGTCAATATCCTTTTACTCTGCTGGGAGTGTGTGTTCGCCGTCGCGACTCACACTCTCTCTCTTTATCTAAAAGAGCTCTTTATCTCGCGCTCGCTGACAGCGGATGCCATCATTGCGAGCATTTGTCATGGTGACTGAGGACTCGCCTGGCATTTTTTTCTCCGAGTCTGCACTCCCGCCCGCTGTAGTAAAACGCCGTACTCAGCGGGTCCCCGAGCCTTCTGCAGCCCGTGAAAGCTCGCCGGTTCGCCCGCCAGCTTCACCAGCTTCAATAGAGTCGCTCACTGACGGACAGCGGCAGCCGCGCGCCGCCGCCTCCGCCGCCATTATGACGACGAGATAGCTGCATCTGTAGAGAAGGCCAGCTGCTCTATCCTGGCGTCGGACAGTGAGGATTGGGCGAGTTCTGTGGACCTCCGCCCTTCTGCCCGCGAGTCGTCAGGGAAGTGGGCCAGCATCAAAACCGCGGCTAGCTTTCTTTACGTTATAAGAAAGCTACCCCGCCCCCCGTGGGCGTGCGTCACCGGCAAATGTGGAAAGAGTATTTTTAAGTCCCGCCGAGGCCGGACCAATCTCCATTTCTCAAACATTTCTCAGCTCCTCTTAGTTTGAGCGGCTGAAAATGTCAATATTGCAGCAATGAGCCTGTTGTATAACATGCACGCCTGCAAAAAAACACCGACACACACAAAAATGTTATGACGCTCTCTTATGTGCTCAAGCTAATTTAAGATTATGTTGTTTCCCCCTGTGGCTCAGTGGCGAAACCCAAAGGCTTCGTACGAGAGACCCGTGTTCGATCCCAGCTCTCGCAGCAGATCAAATTTAGTCTCGCCGCGGCCAGACTTCCAACGAAACTTCGCTCATTCAGTTCTAGGAAATGCGACTGTTCCAGTGTATTTTCCAGTAAACAAGCCGGTACCATGGACCGCTTGCCTGCACACAAATGCCGTTTCCATGGTGACCCAGAAAAATCATATAAGCAGTGTATTTTCTGGTATTCCGGCCACAGCCGATGGTGTTATGAGTGTAATAAAAATGCCCACAGCCCAGTGTTCATTTCTACACACAAACACAGCCCGCCACAGTGCAGGGCTCGCACAAATGAGATCGACTCATGTCAATTGTGCATTAAATGTAGTGAATGTGCCCACAACCCAGTGCCCACAAACACTACACACTGCATGTACCACGGTTTCTGTAAAACGAAACCAACGCACATACAGTCAACTCAGAGCCTCCTAGCCTCCTAGGAAAACAACGATGTTTAAGTCTCGCCGCGGCCAGACTCCACCGAAACTTCTCGCTTGTTCAGTTCCAAACAATGTGACTGTTCCAGTGTATTTCGCAGTAAACAAGCTGGTACCACAGCCCGCTTGCCTGCACACAAATTTTTTGCGGTGACCCAGATAAATCCCAAAAAGAGTGTATTTTCTGGTATTCCGGCCACAGCCGATGGTGTTATGAGTGTTGTAAGAATGCCCACGTCTCAGTGCCCATTCCCACACACAGACACAGCCCGCTACAGTACAGGGCTAGCACGAATAAAATCGACTCATGTCAATTGTACATTAAATGTAGTGAATGTGCCCACGACACAGTGCCCACAAACATTACACAATGCATGTCCCACAGTTTCTGTAAAAACGAAACTAGCACGCATTCAGTCAGCTCAGACCGACGGTGTTCTCAGTGCAGTGAGTGTGCCCGCTGTCCCGCGGCTACATTCACTCACAGACACACATTCACTCGTCCCGCTCGCCTTCTCTCCACAAACTGTCATAGAGAAGTCGAGCGCGGTCAGGCTGCCCGCTGTGATCAGTGCGCCTCGTACACTGCAAACACAGTGTTTATTCTCAGCAAACCGGAGCTCTCCGGCCACCGCTATGCAGCGGCCAGAGCCCAGATTTTATTCTACCTCTAGCCATTCATGCAGATGCGTGGGCAAAGCTTCCCGGGGTATCAGAATGGGTGCTGAACACAATAAAAAGAGGCTATTCGCTGCAGTTCGCTCAACGTCCCCGCTGTTACACGGCGCGAGTCGAAACTACGGTAAAAAACTAAGTAACTCATCTACTTCGAGCCGATATAGCGCAACTACTGAGCAAAGTGGCCAGGGAGTGCTTGTGAAGCGCCAGTTCAGAATGCTTATAACCATGAAAATCCTTGCGCAAGTTTGCCAGGAGGACTGGTTTATGTCAATAAATCTGAAAGACGCCTATTTCCAAATACAAATAGCGTCACGTCACAGGCGATTCTTGAGATTCGCCTTCGAGGGCCAGGCATATCAATACACAGTCCTACCGTTCGGCCTGTCCCTGGCACCCCGTACATTTACGAAGTGCATGGACGCGGCTCTCGTACCCCTGAGACTTCGGGGCATGCGAGTTTTTAACTACTTGGACGATTGGCTGATTCTAGCTCGATCACACTCAGAGCTCATAGAACACATGACCACATTACTCGAGCATCTCGAGAATCTGGGTCTCACAGTCAATTGGGCGAAGAGTTCGCTGTCTTCCAGTCAGAAAATTTATTTTCTGGGAACAGTGCTGGACTCGCTGTCCATGACAGCACGTCTGTCGCCGGAGCGCGGACTGGACATTCAGCGCGCCGCAAAATCCTTCGGCCTTGGCTCTATAGTCCCGCTCAAAAGTTTTCAGAAAATGCTGGGCCTCATGGCCTCAGCATCTTCGGTACTCCAGCTGGGTCTGCTTTGCATGCGCCCACTGCAGTTGTGGCTGAGAACGCAAGTTCCACCCCGGGCATGGACCTCTGGTCTGTTTCGCCTCAAGGTCGGTCTAAAATGCGTCTCAGCTCTGGAACCTTGGAAAGTAACCGACTGGTATCAGTCAGGTGTGAGTCTGGGGACTTCCTCGAGTGTGAAGGTGGTGTCCATGGATGCCTCCACCTCGGGGTGGGGAGCACTGCACGAGGGCAGACCGTTCTTTGGCCAGTGGTCAGAACAGGAAAAGCTTCTACACATAAACTTTCTGGAAATGATGGCAGTCAACAATGCGCTACGGCGCTTCTGTCCCCAGACAAAAGGTCACCACGTCTTGGTCCGGTCGGACAACATGTCTGTGGTGGCATACGTAAATCACCAGGGCGGCATCAGGTCCCGAAACCTCTACAGGCTGATGGAACGCCTCCTGGTCTGGGCTCAGCACAACCTGCTTTCACTGAAAGCAGCGCATGTGCCTGGTCACCTGAATCTGGGACCAGACAGACTGTCCAGAAACAATGTTCCAGCAGGAGAATGGTCGCTGCACCCACTGACGATCAGACTCCTGTGGGAGACATTCGGCAGAGCACAGGTGGACCTGTTCGCGTCCCAAGAAAAAAACTCACTGTCCGAACTTTTTCTCCAAGAGCAGGGATGCGCTGGCCCACGTCTGGCCCCGCTGCCCCCTCTATGCTTTTCCCCCCGTCTCGCTCCTGCCTCAGGTGTTGGAACGAATCGGGGAAAACATGCCCAGTGAGGCTCATGGCTCCGCTCTGGACAAACCAGACTTGGTTCCCAGTCCTGATGCAGCTGACCAGCACTGCCCTGTGGCCTATACCATTGAGGAAAGACCTCCTCTCTCAGGCAAAGGGCTCGATTTGGCATCCTCGCCCGGATCTATAGTCCTTACATGCATTGGCCATCAACGGGTACCCGCTAACCTCCGGGAGGGAGTGTTAAACACGATCATGCAGGCTAGGGCCCCGTCTACTAGACGGCTCTATTCCTCTAAATGGTCTGTGTTCTCTGCCTGGTGTCAAGCTCAGTGTTTTTCACCCGTAGACTGCGGGGTTACGGAAGTACTCTCCTTCCTTCAAGATCTGCTTGATAAGGGCAGAACCCCATCCGCGCTCAAAGTATATGTGGCGGCCATAGCAGCGTTTACAAAACCGACGTATGGCCAGTCACTGGGGAAAAACGACCTGGTCGTGCGATTCCTCGGGAGCTCGGAGGCTGAACCCTCCCAGACCCCCTTCAGTCCCTGTGTGGGACCTTTCTACGGTTTTGGAAGCCATGAAAGGTGCCCCATTCGAGCCAATCCATTTGTCAGACATGAAACATCTGTCTTTCAAAACGGTGTTTCTTATGGCTCTCACTTCAGTGAAGCGTATAGGGGACTTACAAGCGCTTTCGGTAAGTGCGTCATGTATGGAGTTTGGGCCTAAAAGACTCAAAAGTCATACTCAAACCAAGGCTCATACTCAAACTCCCTCAACACACCGTTCAGGGCTCAGGTTATTTACCTGTCTGCCCTTCCGGTTCACAATGAGGAGAAGAACGCGAGTCTCCTTTGCCCCGTCAGGGCACTAAGAGCTTATGTGTCCCGCTGTTTTCTGACAGACTGAGCAGCTCTTCGTTTTGTTTGGCGGATGTTCTAAGGGACTGGCTGCATCAAAACAGAGCCTATCCAGGTGGATAATCGATGCCATAGCACTGGCTTACACTTCTAAGGGCCTGCAGTGTCCTTTGGGTGTCAGAGCGCACTCCACATGCGTGGTGCGTGGTCTAGCGGGGTTACCTTGCAAGATATCTGTATGGCGGCAGGGTGGGCCTCGCCGTCTACATTTATAGGGTTTTATAACCTAGAGGTTACCGCCTTACAGGCCAAGCTTCTGTCGGTCTAGAATTCAGTACTATCTGCCCTTCTGCGCTGGCTCAGAATGCTGAGTTATGCTTGTGCATCGCTCACTGATCGATAGAACAGCTCCATGGGTATTAAAAACCCGTACTGCCACCCAGTTCAGGCTGAAAGCTTTCACCCTGGCTGCGTGGTGCACTATTAATATGGTTAGCTCCCGTTGGGATGCTATTTATAGGGAATGACGCTTCTAGCCTCTCTTCCTTCAATCTCTGTGAGTCTATGGTGATTATGCACTATATGAGCCCCGTGCTTCTGCCCTTGGGACTTTGGTGTTGGATCCCAGTACGCACGACGTGTTACACTGTGTTCCCCATAGCGTAAGATATCACGCAGTACGAGAGATACTCTCGTAAGAGAACGTACTCGGTTACTAACGTAACCTCGGTTCTCTCTAGAGAGGGAACGAGTACTGCTTATCTTGCCGTGCTTACAAAACGCTCTGGTTCGCTTTGGCGATGAAAACCAGTTTGTATCAGCCTATCAAGCTATATTTATTGGCCAAGGCCACACCTATCCTGGCGGAACGTGACGTAATGGGCGTGAAGCGCCCCTATTGCATGTGGCGTCACGCAGGGCCTCTCTCTATAGGCTGCTGCTGTTGCCTCAGGTCAGCCAATAGGCACGCGAGCCGTCTTGCCTGTGTCTGCATGCTGCCGCAACGCATTTTACCTTGATTCAAAATTAAGGATATTTTTGGCTTTAATATCTCGTGGAAAAGAGGTTTTCCCCATAGCGTAAGATATTACGCAGTACGAGAGATACTCACGTAAGAGAACGTACTCGGTTACTTACGTAAACTCGGTTCTCTCTAGAGAGGGAACGAGTATTGCCTATCTTGCCGTGCTGACAACACGCTCTGGTTCACTTCGGCAATGAAAACCAGTTTGTATCAAGCTATATTTATAGGCCAAGGCCAAACCTATCCCTGTGGAACGTGACGTAATGGGCGCGAAGCGCCCCCATTGGATATGGCGTCACGCAGGGCCTCTCTCAATAGGCTGCTGCTGTTGCCGCAGGTCAGCCAATAGGCATGCGAGTGGTCTTGCCTATGTCTGCATGCTGCCGGAACGCGTTTTACATTGATTCAAAATTATGGATAATTTTTGGCTTCAATATCTCGTGGAAAAGAGGTTTTCCCCATAGCGTAAGATATTACCCAGTACTCGTTCCCTCTCCAGAGAGAACCGAGGTTACGTCAGTAACCGAGTACGTTTTACATAGTGATACTGAAAGTGGTATATCTAGCATAGTAAACTAAGTACATTTACATGAAGTCCAGCTATATAGTCTGACAGTCCAAATATATCACAATGTGTAATTAGATATGTAAAGGATTAATTACTCAGTGTGAATTAAATAGAGCAAGTTCAACACAGAGTCAAATTGTAGACCAATTAATGTGTAAGCTAATCTATTAGGTCTATTAGTCCAACTTAAATGATTTCAGTCAGACTAAAGCGACCATAACATTTAAAAGTGACAAATAATTGCTTTACTTGAACTGAAATTGAGATGCATGTAAGATAGCACAAGTAACACAGTGGGAAAGATTGCATATACATCATTTTCACCTTTCAGTAAATGGAGAAGGGACCAGGACGTCTGTATGTATCCCACTATGTACAGGGCCCTTCCCAAGGGCGGCCCTGAGACAGAAACCAGTTTGTCATCTGGTGTCCTTGTCCTACTTTAAAAAACACCCTGTTTCTGCCCACAGCCTCAAAGCAGCCCAGAGAACGCCGCTCCTCTCACCAAGGGTAAAAAGCTGATGATGACCTGGAAGTGAGCAACACTCACAGTGGAACATGTTCCCATTTTCACCCTGACACGTTGGCAAACACACATCATCGCCTCGCTAGCATTTGCTGAGTGCAAGCCCCACTGGCATCCCTCCATTTCCCACTGCCGAGGCGCACTTTCAAACACTTAACATTTGTCCTATTTGAGTTAAAGTGCAGTCGTAGGTTTAAACTACAGTAAGAAATGTTTCTACTTTAAAAGCACTGCTCAGAGGAACGTTTTATTGCCTAGAGGTTCATCTATCAGACCTCAGGAGACATAATGGAGTCCTCAGTTATGCGTCATTTAGGTATCAACTTGATTTCAGTTGTTTCTCTTAAAGCACTGAGGAAGATACTTTAAAAACTAGACAAGCTAGAATATACTTGAAGTACTTAAATTGATTAACTAGACTACACGACACTAACAAGAAGTACTTCAGCAACTCTGATGCCATCTAAGAAGACACTATCTTTTTAAACATACAAAATGCAAAACATACAAAAAATTAGCACTCTATTCATCATACACTAGTGAAAAAAGTATGCTTTATTTTATTTGAAATATATTCCCTTTTTTCAATAGTACATTGCAAATATACTAACAAAAAATTTACTATCTTTAAATATATTAAAAGTATATTAGCATCAGTTTTTACCTATTTTCACAATACAACTTTTAACACACTTTAAAATAATTGTACTTTAGTATATTTTCTAAAAATATATTTTAGAAAAATATACTTGAAGTGAAAATTCAGTTTATTTTTTTAAAGTGTATTTATTTACACTTTATTAAAATATATTTTAGGTAGCCTATATTTTAACTGTGTGTTGGAAATGATCACTTAACAATGCATTGAAAGTATACTTTCAAAATATATTATAGTATACAATAGTATTTTGAATAAAGTATAGCTAAGTTTTATTTGTCTAATAATGTACATTTGTTATTGAAGACAAAATATGCAATTTTTAGTGTTTGGAATAAGCCAAAGATATTAAATCAGCCTATTCTTTTTTACTCAAATATATCACACCATATGTGCTTCGGGAGACACTTCGGGTCCCGGTTTGTCTCTCTCTTTCGCTCTCTCTCACCTCACTTCCTGTCTAGCTACTGTCCTACCCTAATAAAAGGTCAAAACGTCAAAAATATTTTTTTCACAAAAAAAAAGTATATATATATATATATATATATATATATATATATATATATACACTTATGGTACATTGCATATATGTTTCGAATAGTCCCTATACAGGCATATACTTAAAGTTGTTCCAATTTAGTACACAAAAGTACACTAAATACACTTAAAGTTATGATTTACCACAATTTAAGTAATACTAAAATATACTTAGTACAAAATTAGTTGTTTCAAAATATCACACTTCGAGTTAACTAATCATTAACACACTTGAAGTATAATGGCTGCAAGTATACTTAGCATATATATTTTTTTTCACCAGGGTATAATCCTGAAAATAATGTATCCCAGTTTCCACAAAAATATTGAGCAACTGTTGAACTGCCATCACAGGAATAAATAAAGAGTTATTCCAAATTGTAATAATATTTTAAAATATAAAACATCATTCGGAAAGTGATGGTTTTGGTATCTGGCTGAATTTCTGTGTAATTCAGAGTGCGTTATGGGATATGTAAATATCCACCACCATGTTGGCAGGGTTTTCTGGGTGATTGCTAGGTGGTTACTTACTGGCTCAAGACAAAAGAGTCCACTCACACGTCTCTAGCAATAGCCTCGTTCAGATTGTCAGTCCGAATCTCATTTTTGTGCATATCCAACTGAAATTTGATCAGATTTCCCTAGTGAAAAGTCGAAGTCGAAGAAAAGTTAGAAGTCGCCGAGCTCAAGTCAAAAGTCCGTCCTCTCTCCCTCTCGCACCTATAGTGCATTAGCGCTAATCAGGCCGGGCAATGATTCTGCCACACCCGGAACTGGAGTGGGATGTGTCGCACACAAATCGTTCCCTCGGGAAACTCGTGACTCATCCAGGGGGTTCCACTCGCTAAGCATTTTTGTCACCCGTGACATCCCCCCCTGCCAATCGGTTCTAGTCCCTGTTCCTCAATTCCATTCGCCATACCTCTCAGGTGGCTGTCCCGGGTGTCCCGCTGAGATCGTCGAGGTGGCGAAGCCACTCTGGCTTCAACTTCGGGGTCCCTAGGGACCACAGCCCACCCTACCATGGGTACCTCAGGGGCGGGTGGCACACTTGGGGCCTCGGCCGCTAGCTGCGGATAGTTCAGACAGGGACGGAGCAAGTTTCGATTGAGCACCCGTATCGGTCCTGGTTTCCCCTCGGGCCGTACCGAGTAAACTGGAGCATCAGGCCCTTGTCGTCGTTCCACCACATATGGCGTCGACTCCCAGCGATCGCTGAGCTTCCCCTTCCGTGAGCGCCGGTTGTCCCTTACCAGCACTCGCTCCCCAGGCAACAAAGGGGCCTCTCGGGCCGTCCGGTCGTATAGCCGCTTGTTCTTGGCTCTGCACTCAGATGATCTGCACTTGTTCTGCACTCAGATGATCTGAGACTAGTCGTTAGGCATCGAGCAGTTGGTGGTGGTGCCGAGTCCCCCTAGTCGGTAGTACTATACCCTCTTTCCACAGCCTCGGTCCCCAGGAGCAAGTCCACCGGTAAGCGGAGATGGCGCCCAAACATAAGGTAGGAAGGAGCATACCCGGTGATACTGTGCACACTATTGTTATAGGCGTGCAACGGCGAGGGGAGACTCTCGGCCCATTGGCCCTGTTGTTCACTCTCTAGGGTCCCCAATAACCCCAACAGGGTCTGATTGAACCTTTCGCACCCCCTGTTACCCTGAGGGTGGTATGAGGTCGTATGGGTCTTCCGGCACCCATAAAGGTGGCTCAGCTCTTGGATGACTCGGGACTCAAAATTTGGACCTTGGTCTGAATGTAGGGTCTCCAGGCAGCCAAAGGGTTGTATCACTGCCCTCCAAAGGACGCTGACTGTGGTAACTGTCGTCTGATCTACAGTGGGGACGGCCCAGGCGTATTTAGTAAATAGGTCAGTCATCACCAGGATATTTTGAAATCGATCCGTCGGCCGACCTAGCGTCAGGAAATCGATTCCTATGATGTGCAGAGGGGCTTTGGGCCGCAGGGGGACCAATGGGGCTCGAACTTCCTTCCTGCGTTTGAACAGCGTACACCGTGGACAACTCTGAACGAACTCCTCAACTTTCTTTTGCCCCAAGAACTGTACCTCCTCCTGAAATAACTGGCATCTGTCTGGCCTAAGCTTCAGCCCATATTTCTCCATGGCCCTGAACACTTCCTCTAAGTGGTGCAAATGAGTGCGGAAATCAGGGGAGAAGACAATCACATCGTCCAGGTAGACCAGTGTTGAGTCGACCAGTTGTCCTCCTAAACAGCGCTGCATCAAGCGCTGAAAGGTCGCGGGAGCATTGCACAAGCCGAACGGCATACGGTCCCATTCAAATAACCCAAACGGGTGGTGAAAGCTGTTTTCTCTCTATATCGGTCGTCTACCTGCACCTGCCAGTATCCACTCGCCAGGTCCAATGTTGAGTACCACGCCGCTTGGGTGAGACTGGTGAGTGAGTCTTCAATCCGTGGCAACGGGAATGCATCTTTCTTCGTTACGCTGTTAAGTTTGCGGTAATCAACGCAGAACCTCCAAGCTCCCGTTTTCTTCTGAACCAGAACGATTGGCGCCGCCCACGGACTACTGCTCTCTCGGACGATGCCTCCCTCCAGCATCCCTTTCAACAGAGAGCGGACCTCGACATAGAGGGTGGGTGGCACCGGACGGTACCGCTCTCGGCTAGGCGTCTCCTCACCGGTGGGTATTTGATGCTTCTCTACCCCTGTGCAGCCATAGTCTTCTTCGTGGGTCGAGAACACATGTTGCCATTTTCTCAAGAGCTCCTGGAGCTGTAACCCTTGTTCCTCTTCCAGATTCTCACCCTTCAGGGATTCTCCCATCAAATGGGTCGGCACCCTCCTCCCACAGGGCCCGGTTCTGCCTCAACTGGGCAGACGGCGACTTCTACCACTGCAGAGCTCACCTGCCTAAAGCAGACGTGCTGATGCTCATGAACCTGGACAGGGCGTACCAAGGAAACTCGGACCAGACGTTGGTGTCGACGAAGGAGCACAGGGTAAGGATTGGCGTTCCGTACCTTTACTGAAACTCGCCCTCGATGGATAACCGCCAGCCCGTGAGCCACTTCAATGGGCTGACAGTCCTCATGGGGCTCCACCAAGACGCAGGTACCCGACCCACAGGGTCCTGCTGGCACTCGGACCCAAAGAACGGTGTCGCTCTGGGCTGGGACAGACAGACAACTCGACCGATGCCTTCTCTCTCCTCCACTTGGCTAGCCGCGTGCACTCTTCGGCAATCGGCCAGAATTCGGTCCCAGTCCTGCTTCGCAGATGACAGCAACGTTCGAGCCGGCCGGCCCCGAAACAATTCCTCCCAGCAATCCAGTATAACGTTCATCCCTAGGAGTGCTCGATGAATGCCCAAGCAATGATCTCGGATGATAACGACCCCTTTCTGTTGGACGGGGACCCCTCGGACCAGAAAGTCTACCACGATGTACCCAGTATAGGGGATGTCCAGGTCATTCGCCCCCCGTAAAGTCAGCCTGGAAGCTTCCATCGCTTGGAGCCGATGACCTGTAGCTTGGACCTCCATGGTGGGACAACGCCCAACCCAGTCATCTCGTAAAGCAGGGACCGAAAAAGGGTCACACAATAGGTCCCGGCCACTTGACCCACAGTGGCCGGTGGGACTAAAAACCCCCCTGAGAACCCCGACGGAGCCCACACTGACGACTGATGTGTCCCAGGTCTCCGCAATTAATTCAAATGGGCCTTCCCTGGTCGTCCCACTGGAACCGGGGCCCCACAGGACGTAGGGGGCGGCGCACAGGACCTCGTCCCTCCTCCGAATACGACCTCTCTCTCACCATCTATCTGCCCTCGACTCGACCCCGACGAAGTTCACCCAACAGGTTCCGAGATAGTTCCGCCATCGGTCCCTTGACATCCTCTAATAGTTCAGTTCTCAGTTTCTGTTTCCAATCACTCGGTTCGAAAGGCGCGGGTCCACTGGCACTACTTGCTGCCACACAAACCGGTGTACGAGTCGTCTCTCCCTGATCTAGTTCCAACGCCAAGGCCTCTTGTCGCAGAGCCTCAAAGGTCACAGTGGGGTCTCGTCGAAGCTGGAGTCGTATGCCCTGACTTACCGGCCCTTCACGCAGCCCCAAGACAAATTGGTCTCGTAACAAGACATCTCCCTCACCTAATCCATGGTCCTGCCGTCCTTTCAACCGGCAAAACTGCTCCCGCAATTTCAAGGAGTATGCCCGAAGAATCTGCTTAGGCCCCTGTTGATAGTTAAAAAACTGGGCACGAAGAGTGGCCACCGGGCTCGAGTCTCCATACAACCCGGACAAGAAGTCGAAGATAGTTTTCGCGGTAGCCCGTGTGGCTCCCGATGCAGCAAGAACTTCTCTTTTAGCTTCTCCTTCCAAAGATCCCAACACAAACTGTACTTGCTGTGATGCACTCAGTCCCTGTAATCCGGCCAGATATTCCGTCTACGCCTTCCACTCATGCAAGCCCAACTCCGATCCTGGCCCTCCATAGCGCTGTGCCCAAGGAGCGCCCATAAAGATCGGCATGACTTGCGGACGAGCCGCTGGTGCCCCTTCATCCACCCGTACCCGTACCCGTGGCCGCTGCAACTCACGGTGGGATACCCTGCCACTTTTATGTCACCGGTGCGGGCCCGGATGACCAGCCGCCCCTGACTTTCACACCGCCTTGAGGAGCCGATGCCACGGGCACGCAACAGATACATGACGAGACCAGAGGTAATTTCAAAGGAATATCAATCTTTATTGAACACAATATATCAATGAGCATTGACGTAATAGACCTCCGTGTCTTCCAGGTCCTCTTCAGCTACGGGTAGATACTGATTACTTGTCACAGTTTCGCCCTGATGGCGACTTCACCTATAATACGGCTCCCTTCAGGACTCAGACGGTAAGTAGGACGGTAAGGATTCTTCTCAGTACAGGATACTTTCGCCGGTACACAATAGTGAAAAAGTGGTTTAAAAGCTTACTTCACCAGCGATACTGCACACTTCCAGACTCAGATCCACCAGCAATGCTGCATACTTCCAGACTCAGACGGTAGGTAGAAAGGTAAGGATTCTTCTCAATACAGAATATTTCCGTTGGTGCACAATAGTGAAACAGTGGTTTAAAAGCTTACTTCACCAGCGATGCTGCATACTTCCAGGCTCAGGTGATAAGTAGAAAGTTAAGGATTCTTCTCAGTACAGAATACTTTCGTCAGTGCACAATAGTGAAACAGTGGTTTAAAAGCTTACTTCACCAGCGATGCTGCATACTTCCAGGCTCAGACGATAAGTAGAAAATCAAGGATTCTTCTCAGTACAGAATACTTTCGTCGGTACACAATAGTGAAACAGTGGTTTAAAAGCTTACTTCACCAGCGATGCTGCATACTTCCAGACCCAGACGGTAAGTAGAAAGGTAAGGATTTTTCTCAGTACAGAATACTTTCGTCCACTCAGCTGTATCACTCTAGACTTCTGATAGGGAGCAGATATAATGACTGGCCACACTCGTGTAAGCAGGGGTTGGGCCACTTATCAGCAAAAACACATCACACTCGTGTTCACTTCAAACCCACAGCAATGAATCAATTTATATAAATAAGGCAAAAGCACTGCAATTCACTCACACGATAGGGCTGATCAGAGGCTTCAATCCATTCGTTACACTCTCGGGGGAGATATTTACTCTTCAGTTCCTCCTCAGCACACTCTGAAACACATAGCTTCTCCAACAGTCGGATTTACATTCACTGCATCCTCCTTGAGCTTTTCGAATATTCGTAAGATGAAACCAATTCACTTATCTTTCTCTCTCTCCCTTCGCAGCGCAGATTCAATTGAGAACTCAGTCCAGCAGATTCCCACAGACGAACTCCAATCCAGCAGACTTCAATGGGCAGCTTCCACACCCAGGCAACTTCCCAGAATAAGCTTGTGTCCACCACTGCTCCAAGAAACCCAGAACCACAGAACACAGAATAGCACAAGACCAGCACGGGACCAACAACAGACCAACCTTCCCACGACGCTCTCCCAATAGCCCTTTTATCTATGGCTTATGAAGCAAACAGCTCGTGTAAACGCCGCTCCTCTCTCCCTCTCGCACCTGTAGTGCATTAGCGCTAATCAGGCCGGGCAATGATTCTGCCACACCCGGAACCGGAGTGGGATGTATCGCACACAAATCGTTCCCTCGGGAAACTCATGTCTCATCAAGGGGGTTCCGCTCGCGAAGCGTTTTTGTCACCCGTGACACATCACACACATGACCAGCGTCGGCCAATAGTGAGCCTACGTGTGACGTAGCTCTACGCAATTACACTAGTTTAACTGACTAGAGGCCCAAAGAGAAGGAAATGAATAGTTGAAATAAAGTCGTTATTTATGTTTGTTTTTGCGCACAAAACTCGGCGGAGCTGAGAACAATCGGAACAAGGCTGTATTCTTGTTCAGCAGCTTAATCTCGTTGTCAGTCGACCATGATCGCGCACCGCTCACGCACGCGCATCTAGGTGACGCGGATAAATGTACGCAGCAATATAAAATGAATATTCCTGGGAGAACCGTAGTTGCGTGGGATGTGGAAGCGCGCAAAAGTTCCAGAAATGTACAAAAAGTGCCCTGGCCTTGAATGACAAGGTAAGGAAAATAAGACTAAATCAAAATTAAATAACCAAGACTAGGTTGTCCATGTGATTTTTCTCAGGAGATGTTTTGAGCATTTTACTTCAGACACCGGATTATCAGCAAACTGCCAAGAGAACTGCTCGCTGGCTACTCAAAATAAACTAGAAATATATTCAGTCAGCATATTTGTATTTGATCTGTGTGAATTACAGAAATATAAGACTTGCTAGACCTACATTTAGCTACCAAGCAACCTTTCCATAAGGATAGATTGATTTTATTTTTGTGACCTGTGCATATCTTGAAGAGAAATTATGCAGAATAGGATGAGTGTGTGTTTTGTAGTAGTAAAGAGAGAGAATGGGAGAAGGAAGTGTGTGTGAGGTGGACCTGGTCACCACAGACCCAAATCTTTTCAGCTGTTGCTACTGTCATATGCTGCACTGTCTCTTCATGTGGCACATTATGTTTGGCACATTGTAGCCTATGGGTCACTATATATCATAACAAGGTAATACAATGTGTAATCAAGTGATGACTGATTAACAGTAATGTAAATGCTAAATGTCCTAATACCTGTTGATACTACAACAATGCAAAGTATATGCTTTTAACCTTGCAGTTTTTCACATATCATGTAATATTAAATTTCTCCATTTCTTTGCACAAAACTCTCCAGAAAGTGCTATTTAATGGTTTATTTTTCAAAAAGAATTATTATATATATACAGTATTGCTGTATTAGTACTTATCATTGTTTCGCTCAGGGAACGCGGAGTTTGCATCCTCAACTATCTCGACAACTGGCTAATTATAGCCCACTCGTTAGAGCAGTTGTGCGAACACAGGGACATGGTGCTAAGACATGGCGTTTTGGTAGGGATCTCATTGCGCAAACGCAAAAGTGGCGTTGCGTTATCACTTTTTATTCTGCGTGTAGACGAGCGTTATGGGGGGGAATTCTGCGTGCATATGGTGATGCAAAAGTGTGTGAAATTCGATGTAGTATGCACTCCAGGCAGCTAGGTGGCAATGTGATGCACTGCCACACAAAAACACCAAGTCCACTCGCATGCGTAAACCTTCCTTCTACTTCTCTCCCTAGTAGCGCGAAATCAAAACATGGCGAAGTGAACAGCAAAAAAACTTGTACGTTTATCAGAGCTGCTAGGGCAACTTGAAGGTCTGAAGGATGGAAATAATCCGACATGTTGGTTGTTATTTTCCTGTACTGGCGCATGCCTGTGACGTTAACGGTACGTGACGAAAGCCACACTGTGAGCAGATTTGTGTTTTTACCCTTTAGACGGGAACGCGACGGTCAAACAGTGAATAAAAAAAAAATAATAATAATAATTTCAACTCTGGAGGGTGGTTTCACTTTTTTGTGTTTTTAAGCCCCAAAAACACCCTCGCCGTGTAAACGAAAGGCACATCTGATAAAATATTTTTTACGTTTTCAACCGCGAGCGCTCTCGTGTAAACAGGGCCTGAAAGGGAACGTCTCGGTAACGTATGGTAACCCTCATTCCCTGAAGGAGGGAATGGAGACGTCTATCCCATCGCCATGTTGTTGTACGGTGAAGTACAACAGTGAAGTTGGGGGTGAAGGAGTGAAGTGAAGATGGAGCCGGTGTATATGGCATGCCGTCGGTCTCAGAGCTCACTATTTGTATTTTTTGTTTTATTTGGTTTTATTTTAAAGGTAACGCAATGTGCAAGATTGGTCTATGATAAATCAACTATCTTAAGTCTTCGGACCAGTGCAAACAATTTGTTGAACTATGTCTCAAATGGTTCATATTATCCACCTCCTCCTTTCTTGTCGTCGATACCTGGTTATCTCCAGTGATGGCCATGCTCATTACCAGTTAAGAGACAGAGGAAGAAACGCAGAAAACGCAGTGGCTTTGCTGTTAGGCTGAAGTCCTGCCTGGTTCTGCAGTCTGGTGTGCGGACCTTGGGACGTCGAGGGAGGTGTTTGGCCGGCGACTATTTTGTTTGCTGGTGTTCCCTGGACCTGTCATATGAGCGGAGTTCTCCCCTGGTCCCAGCCACAGTGACCTTTGGTATGTGGGGCTCCCCCCGTATCTACAGACGTCGAGGAGTGTGCACCAAACATCTGTGTACTTTACCCCAGGTGCGGGAGTCTGAGGAGCTGATGGGGACGGATAGTCCGCGTCTGTTCAAGCTGGGTCTACTAAATTCGAGATCGGTGGCAAATAAGACTTTTATTATAAGCGACTTTTTTATTTCGCGTGAATTGGACTGCTTATTTATTACGGAAACCTGGCTCGCCATCGGCGATACAAGCCCTCTGTCAAACTTTTACCCTCAAACTGTTTGTTTTTAAATTCGCCTCGCTTAACTGGCAGGGGTGGCGGATTACTCTCTATTTTTAAAGACACATTCTCATATCATTAAATAGTACAAAATGACTACAGAAGTTTTGAGTCAAGTCAAGTCATCCTCATTTATATAGCGCTTTTAACAATGTAGATTGTTTCAAAGCAGCTTTACAGAGATAAACATATAATTTAAGGTAACAGAGATTGGTTTGGTTTTATAGTGGCTCTTGAAAATTGTTTTTTCCAGCTAAAGTTAGTTTTGATTGATTCACTTCCGTCTAAATGATCATTTGTTATTAAATTAGGGGCCGCTAAGACGACACCGTTCTCTCTAAACAGACTTCAAACGTGAACCTGTGATAGACGCTGATGGCGTTCACATGCGCATTAAGAATTGATTCTATAGTTATGTGCGTTTGAATATATGTGCGCAGGTTTGTAATTCCTTACAAACCAGGCCTAAACAAACTACTTGTCTATAATTTTTGATGCAGAATTTTTATTTTATCTTATCACTTTGGGTAGGTACGCGAACCGAAAAATTCCACAACGCTTTATCTGTAGAGTGGTATAGTGATCCTCCATAGGGAGAGGCTAGTTGGCACTTCAGCACTGCATTGTCATCAGGTCCAGGCGAAAGTCCTTCGTCAGATCTGGAAACGGCCTGGATCCAGCAGGCTGCGGGAAAACCTCGGGATAAACAAAGACACTAAAATTAGCGTAGATGCCATTCTTCTTATGATGTAACGAGTACATCAGGATATGAGGGAAGTGTTCCCAGTTCCGGCTGACCTAATCCAAGCAGCCTAATATTGAATTATAGAAGGCTATAGAGTGTTATGTGAATGCTAGGTCAAAGAGATGTGTTTTTAGTCTAGCTTTGATCTGGCAGACTGTGTCTGCTTCCCAGACAATGTTAGGAAGATTGTTCCAAAGTTTTGGTGCTAAATTGGAAAAGTATCTACCACCAGCAGTCGATTTATATATTCTAGGTATTATCAACTGGCCGGAGTTTTGAGATCGCAATAGACGTGAAGGACTATAATGCGTTAATGAGCTCGCTCAAGTACTGGGGAGCTAAACCATTTAGTGCTTTGTAAGTAATCAGCAATATTTTAAAATTTATACGATGTTTAATAGGGAGCCAATGCAGTGTTGACAGAACCGGGCTAATATGGTCGTACTTCCTGGTTCTGGTAAGAACTCTAGCGGCTGCGTTTTGAACTAGCTGTAGTTTGTTAAGCGTGCAGGGCAACCACCCAGTAGAGCATTACAATAATCTAGCCTTGATGTCATGAACGCATGAACTAGTTGTTCCGCATTTGTCAATGAGAGCATATGACGTAATTTAGATATATTTTTAAGATGGAAAAATGCGGTTTTACAGACACTAGACACGTGACTTTCAAATGAAAGATTGGTATCAAAGAGCACACCCAGGTTCCTAACTGACGACGAAGACTTAACAGAGCAGCCATCAAGTGTTAGACGGTATTCTAGGTTATTACGTGTGGAAGTTTTTTGTCCAATAATTAGAATCTCTGTTTTTTCAGAATTTAGCAGTAGGAAATTACTAGTCATCCAATTTTTGAGATCAACTATGCATTCCGATAATTTTGTGAATTGGTGAGTTTCGTTAGGTTTGGAAGAAATATAGAGCTGAGTATCATCAGCATAACAGTGAAAGCTAATTCCATGTTTCCTAATGATATCTCCTAAAGGTAGCATGTACAGAGTGAACAGCAGCGGTCCTAGTACTGAGCCTTGTGGTACGTCATACTGAACTTGTGATCGATAAGACATCTCTTCATTTACTGCTAAAAACTGATAGCGGTCAGATAAATATGATTTAAACCATGCTAATGCAATTCCACTAATGCCAACATAGTTTTCTAGTCTATTTAAGAGAATGTTGTGGTCAATGGTGTAAAATGCAGCACTAAGATCAAGTAACACTAATAGAGAGATACAACCACGATCGGATGATAAGAGCAAATAATTTGTGACTCTAATGAGAGCTGTCTCAGTGCTATGGTGCGGTCTAAATCCTGACTGGAAATCCTCGCAGATACCATTTCTTTTAAGAAAGGAACACAGTTGTGAGCTGCAACTATTTGTATTTGAACTGAATAGTCCAATGTTGATTGCCTTGATATATCGTTCTCCTAAACACAATGCAGAATTTTTAAACGAGCTTGCAGATTTTTTGGGTCAATTTGTACCAAAGTATGATAAATTGTTAATTTTAGGAGATTTCAATGTGCATGTGTGTTGCCCAACAGACTTTTTAGCTAAAGAGTTTATTACCTTGATAAATGCCTTTGATTTAAATCAACATGTAAATGTCCCTACCCATCAAGGTGGACATACACTTGATCTGGTGTTATCATATGGTATCTCGCTGTCTGATCTGGAGATAGTAGATTTTCAGATCATAGGTTTTCAGATCATAAATGTGTTTTGTTTTCTATCCCTACACCATCAAAGTCTGTGAAACCCAAAAGGCTAGTCCGTAAATCCCGATTAATTAATTCGGATACTTGTACAATTTTCTCATCAGCTTTTTGTGATACTATACACAGTATGGATGCAAACCAGTATTCATTAAGTGCTGAGGAGCTTTTGTATGAGTTTAATTCTAAATGTGTGAATGTCTTAAATACAGTAGCTCCAGTAAAGACCTTAAAACCTAAGCCTAGAGTTGACCCTTGGGTTGACGATAACATACGTTCCTTGAGGCAGTCCTGCAGAAAAGCAGAACGTAGATGGAAGAAGGATAAGCTTCATGTTTCCTTTGAAATGCTAAGTTATTCGCTTTTAAAATACCAAAAGGCTGTGAGAGCAGCAAGATCTGATTATTTCACAAAAGTCATTACTAAAAATGATCACAGACCAAGAACTCTTTTTACTGTTTTTAACTCGGTTATTAATCCACCTGTTTATGAGTATCCTGATGCGTCATGGACATGCGATGACTTTCTTAATTTTTTTGTGAATAAGATCAATGACATTAGATTGGGGATATGCTGTCCTTCTTTTGACCCGTCTACCTTGGTGGCTTGTTCGGCGGAGCTGAAGCAATTTGATCCTATTTCTCTTTCCCATCTGCAAGAAATAGTGGGTCAGTTAAAGCCGTCGGGCTCTTCTATGGATGCTGTCCCTCCTTTTCTGTTGAAAAAAGTTATTGATGCTGTGGGGCCTTATCTGTTAAACATTATAAATGAATGTCTGGAAACCTCCATGGTACCAGAAGCATTGAAACATGCTATAGTTCGACCGCTGTTAAAGAAACCCAACTTAGTCTTAAATGTTATGGACAATTTTAGACCAGTTTCAAATTTGCCTTTTATTTCTAAGATTTTAGAGAAGATAGTTTTGAAACAATTGCAGAGTTTTCTGGATGAAAATAAGGTATTTGAGCTTTTTCAATCTGGTTTTAAAAAATACCACTCGACAGAGACTGCACTTCTGAAAGTCCTAAACGATGTTTTAATTGCTGCCGACTCTGGGGTTTCGACTGTACTCTTACTATTAGATCTGAGTGCTGCCTTTGATACGGTGGATCATTCTATTCTTCTTGCTCGTCTGGAGCATTGGGTGAGCATTGGGTGGGTATCAAAGGTCCTGCCTTAGAATGGTTTAGGTCTTATTTGTCAAATAGGAAGTTTAGTGTTAATATTGGGGAATATGTCAAAGACTGCTTTTCTGTCTTATAGTGTCCCGCAGGGTTCCATTTTAGCTCCAATTCTTTTTTCGCTATACATGCTTCCATTAGGGTCTATTTTCAGGAAACATGGGTTGTCGTTCCACTGCTATGCGGACGACACTCAAGTTTATTTGTCCCTAAAACCAAATTGCGATGGACTGGAAAAAATCAGGGCCTGTATATCTGATGTGAAAGCTTGGTTATCTCTAAATTTCCTTAATTTTAATGAAAATAAAACCGAAATTATAGTGTTTGGCCCATCATATTCACTTAGTCAGATAACCCTAGGTAATCTAACACTGCCTGTAAAGACTTGGGTAAAAAACTTGGGTGTTATTTTTGATGATGGTCTGAAATTTGACAAGCAGATAAGCTCAGTGGTCAAATCCTGCTTTTTCCAGCTCCGTCTTTTAGCCAGAGTAAAACCTATTTTATCTTTTAATAATCTTGAAGGACTAATTCATGCATTTCTGACATCGAGGCTTGACTATTGTAACTCACTGTATTGCGGGATCAGCCAATCAGCTTTATCGCGGTTACAGATGGTACAAAATGCGGCGGCAAGACTTCTAACAGGTACTAGAAAACGGGACCATATTACTCCAGTGCTACGTCATTTGCACTGGTTGCCTGTACGATATCGTGTGGAATTTAAAATTCTTTTGTTGGTTTTTAAATCCTTAAATGGTCTGGCCCCTACTTATCTTTCGGACCTACTGGTAGAGCATGGTCCAGTTATGTCTCTCCGGTCGTCAAATCAGAGATTTTTAAGTATACCGAAATCAAAGTTGAAGAGTAGGGGTGATTGCGCGTTTTCAGCTGCGGCTCCAAGACTGTGGAATGCGTTACCTTTTAGTATTAGATTTGCTCCATCCTTGTCTGTTTTTAAGTCTAGGCTAAAAACCTATTTGTTTGATTCAGCATATGGCTAAGGATGAAATGTATTGTATTTATATTTGTCTTTTGTATTGATGTAAAGCTCACTGGTCAACTGGTGTTGTGTTTAGTAGTGCTATATAAATAAAATTGAAATTGACATTGTACCATCGCTGTTGGGCCGGGTCTGTGGCTCCGCTCCTCAGCGAAAATCAAAGATGCGTTGCACCTGCTGCTCATTATATGTCTCTCTGTGAAGATCACATTTCTGTCGGTTCCCTACAAAGTATGTCTCCGGGGACATGTATGTCTCCAAAGTATGTCTTCAGGGAACGAGGGTTACCATACGTAACCAAGACACTTTTCAGGGATCTTCCATTTACAAATTTCAAGGCAGCTTATTAGATCAATAAAGACAGACGTTAAATTATGTAACGACACATTACGGTGAGTTTACAATCTAGTAGCAAAGTGTTGTTTTTAAGTACAGAGTTAGTTATACACACTTTACATCCAAATTTAAGCAAGACCTAACAAATGATTGCGTTCTTTTTCCTATTTAATTTACATCAGGGATTTTATTGTGTCAGAAAAAGTGCAATTTAAATCAAGACGAAAAGTAATAGCTTGCCTCTCCTTAATAAGACAGACAATTTGAGGTATCATTCATGTAGCACAAACGGTGCAGACCAAGTTATGAGGCAAAATTTAAGTCTGTCGAAATCACTAACCCTAAGTATGAGCAATAATAACAGAAATACATCCCTTAGCAAGCGCCACTAACCATGTTAATGATGCCCGACCGGGACTGGAATAGCAAAATGAAGATGGGATGAAGTGTGTATGCATGAGTGATGGAAGCGGCCTTCCACCTCCTCAGCAATAACGGCCTCTTATCAGCCCTGTCGCGGAGGAGAAATGTGGATTTCATTATTTGTTGCAGTTAATGTTTGGTTCTGGTTGTTGACAGGCACAGCTGGCTGAGAGGAGATACTCAGCCAATGTCATCCCCATTAATATCACTTATTCAAGCACATGGCTGAAAGAGAGAGAGAGACGAGGAGTTGGGGAATAGTGACGGAGGAGCAGAGAAGAGAGTAAAGGGGAGCAAGAGAGAGGGCTGCCCACACTGAAACCTTGACTAATGCTTTTTACACCAACTGAGAAAATGCCTCAGAGGTAACAGTACCGCCAGCGTGTGTCATTGAGGCTTGACAGCATTTTCTGTTTCCAAAGCACTACAGGCCATGAACTAACATAGGCAGCTATGAAGTCACATCAATGAGAAATAAATACACAATGGTTAGATTTGAAGAACACAAGTAGTTTACACTATGTCCATTCAGTTTAAACACATGTTCATCAATTTCATCAATAAGAAATGCAAATAAAATAAACAAAAATAATTAAAAATAGGCTGCAAATTAATTTTAGTTTTAGATACATAACACATGAAACTTTACAACTTGTCTGCATTAAACAATACAATGTGCTAAAAAATTGAATGCGGTTAAAGTTATAGAAGGTCATAATTGTAAAAAATAGACTAATCCATCTATGAGAAATAACACAAATGTGAGATAAAAGTGCAATGATAAAATGACCTGTGAGATATAAAAGCACATAAGAAATAAAGTCATAAATGTGAAATGCAAGGTTCCAGGTTCCTTAATGATTTGATTAATTACTCTTTTAATACTTATGAGGAAGAAATTTGAGGAAATGAGAAATACAGTTATGCCTTGTCCATAAATGTTTAGATTTAGATTTCATATTTCAACCAATCATATATAACACACCAAACATTCTTCAATTAATTTTAAAAGAGGTCGCTCAAGAGTCATTTGTCATTATTAAGGTTCGCCCAAAAATGAAAATTCTGTCATCATTTACTCACCCTCTGTCACGATTAGCCACGCACTTCCTGGGTTTACTTGGACTACATTTCCCATCATACACCTCCCTGGACTGATAACACCAAACACCATACACCTGCACTGCACTGATTGCACACACACCTGCACTTCATTTACACACACATAAAAGCCACTTCCACACACCACTTCTCTGCGAAGTCTTGATCTGCCCCGGCCATCATTTCTGAGCGTTATCTTCCCGAGTTTGATTTTTGTGTTTGACCTGTGGATTGTTTATCATTGCTGACCCTTCTCTGCCTGCCCTGACCCGACCCTGGACTGTTTACTGGACTCTGATTCTCTCTACCTGCCTCGACCCTTTGCCTGTCTACCTGGTTTGTCTCAGCCTTGCCTTCTCTGTTCTGTTTGTCACTGTTTGACCCTGCCTGTTTTGACCATTCTAATAAATGCTGCAAATGGATCCCATCATTACAGAAGAGTTCACCACTAAAAGGATCCAGCGGCTTTCCCTGTGAATATCGGCCAGGTTTGGACAATGCACTTATGTTATTAACCCTTGAGCAGGGCTCTTGATCGCTTGAGGATTACATCCAAGAGTATTTAGATCTCGCCTCCTATTTTGATATGCCGGACTGTGTGCTCATAGATTTCTTTTGTGAGGGCATTAATCAGCCGCTCAGATCACGTTTAATCCGTGAGGGTCCCCGTTCATCTCTCAGTCAGTTTTATGGACTATGCGTTGTTGACTGTTGGTTCAGTGTTCACCGTGGGGGGTCGCGGAGGAATGCACCATTACTTCTATGCCTATAATGGCAGCCGCACCAGAGTCTTGTCACGTCTCAGCAGATCGTCCAGAGCCCCGTCACGTCTCAGCAGATCGTCCAGAGCCCCGTCACGTCTCAGCAGATCGTCCAGAGCCCCGTCACGTCTCAGCAGATCGTCCAGAGCCCCGTCACGTCTCAGCAGATCGTCCAGAGCCCCGTCACGTCTCAGCAGATCGTCCAGAGCCCCGTCACGTCTCAGCAGATCGTCCAGAGCCCCGTCACGTCTTCAGCAGATCGTCCAGAGCCCCGTCACGTCTCAGCAGATCGTCCAGCCAGAGCTTCACGTCAGCAACGTCCAGCCAGAGCTTCACGTCAGCCACGTCCAGCCAGAGCTTCACGTCAGCCACGTCCAGCCAGAGCTTCACGTCAGCCACGTCCAGCCAGAGCTTCACGTCAGCCACGTCCAGCCAGAGCTTCACGTCAGCCACGTCCAGCCAGAGCTTCACGTCAGCCACGTCCAGCCAGAGCTTCACGTCAGCCACGTCCAGCCAGAGCTTCACGTCAGCCACGTCCAGCCAGAGCTTCACGTCAGCCACGTCCAGCCAGAGCTTCACGTCAGCCACGTCCAGCCAGAGCTTCACGTCAGCCACGTCAAGGCCAGAGCTTCACGTCAGCCACGTCCAGCCAGAGCTTCACGTCAGCCACGTCCAGCCAGAGCTTCACGTCAGCCACGTCCAGCCAGAGCTTCACGTCAGCCACGTCCAGCCAGAGCTTCACGTCAGCCACGTCCAGCCAGAGCTTCACGTCAGCCACGTCCAGCCAGAGCTTCACGTCAGCCACGTCCAGCCAGAGCTTCACGTCAGCCACGTCCAGCCAGAGCTTCACGTCAGCCACGTCCAGCCAGAGCTTCACGTCAGCCACGTCCAGCCAGAGCTTCACGTCAGCCACGTCCAGCCAGAGCTTCACGTCAGCCACGTCCAGCCAGAGCTTCACGTCAGCCACGTCCAGCCAGAGCTTCACGTCAGCCACGTCCAGCCAGAGCTTCACGTCAGCCACGTCCAGCCAGAGCCTTCACCGCCGGTCCCGTCCAGCGCAGAGCCTTCACCGCCGGTCCCGTCCAGCGCAGAGCCTTCACCGCCGGTCCCGTCCAGCGCAGAGCCTTCACCGCCGGTCCCGTCCAGCGCAGAGCCTTCACCGCCGGTCCCGTCCAGCGCAGAGCCTTCACCGCCGGTCCCGTCCAGCGCAGAGCCTTCACCGCCGGTCCCGTCCAGCGCAGAGCCTTCACCGCCGGTCCCGTCCAGCGCAGAGCCTTCACCGCCGGTCCCGTCCAGCGCAGAGCCTTCACCGCCGGTCCCGTCCAGCGCAGAGCCTTCACCGCCGGTCCCGTCCAGCGCAGAGCCTTCACCGCCGGTCCCGTCCAGCGCAGAGCCTTCACCGCCGGTCCCGTCCAGCGCAGAGCCTTCACCGCTGGTCCCGTCCAGCGTCCCGTCAAGTCTCAGCAGATCGTCCAGCCAGAGCTTCACGTCAGCCACGTCCGTCCAGCGCCCCGTCAAGTCTCAGCAGATCGTTCAGCCAGAGCTTCACGTCAGCCACGTCCACCCAGAGCTTCACGTCAGCCACGTCCAGCCAGAGCTTCACGTCAGCCACGTCCAGCCAGAACCTTCACCGCCGGTCCCGTCCAGCACAGAGACTTCGCCGCCGGCCCCGTCCAGCACAGAGACTTCGCCGCCGGCCCCGTCCAGCACAGAGACTTCGCCGCCGGCCCCGTCCAGCACAGAGACTTCGCCGCCGGCCCCGTCCAGCACAGAGACTTCGCCGCCGGCCCCGTCCAGCACAGAGACTTCGCCGCCGGCCCCGTCCAGCACAGAGACTTCGCCGCCGGCCCCGTCCAGCACAGAGACTTCGCCGCCGGCCCCGTCCAGCACAGAGACTTCGCCGCCGGCCCCGTCCAGCACAGAGACTTCGCCGCCGGCCCCGTCCAGCACAGAGACTTCGCCGCCGGCCCCGTCCAGCACAGAGACTTCGCCGCCGGCCCCGTCCAGCACAGAGACTTCGCCGCCGGCCCCGTCCAGCACAGAGACTTCGCCGCCGGCCCCGTCCAGCACAGAGACTTCGCCGCCGGCCCCGTCCAGCACAGACTTCGCCGCCGGCCCCGTCCAGCACAGACTTCGCCGCCGGCCCCGTCCAGCACAGAGACTTCGCCGCCGGTCCCGTCCAGCCCAGCGGCCTCGCCGCCGGTCCCGTCCAGCCCAGCGCCCTCGCCGCCGGTCCCGTCCAGCCCAGCGCCCTCGCCGCCGGTCCCGTCCAGCCCAGCGCCCTCGCCGCCGGTCCCGTCCAGCCCAGCGCCCTCGCCGCCGGTCCCGTCCAGCCCAGCGCCCTCGCCGCCGGTCCCGTCCAGCCCAGCGCCCTCGCCGCCGGTCCCGTCCAGCCCAGCGCCCTCGCCGCCGGTCCCGTCCAGCGCAGAGCCTTCGCCGCCGGTCCCGTCCAGCGCAGAGCCTTCGCCGCCGGTCCCGTCCAGCGCAGAGCCTTCGCCGCCGGTCCCGTCCAGCGCAGAGCCTTCGCCGCCGGTCCCGTCCAGCGCAGAGCCTTCGCCGCCGGTCCCGTCCAGCGCAGAGCCTTCGCCGCCGGTCCCGTCCAGCGCAGAGCCTTCGCCGCCGGTCCCGTCCAGCGCAGAGCCTTCGCCGCCGGTCCCGTCCAGCGCAGAGCCTTCGCCGCCGGTCCCGTCCAGCGCAGAGCCTTCGCCGCCGGTCCCGTCCAGCGCAGAGCCTTCGCCGCCGGTCCCGTCCAGCGCAGAGCCTTCGCCGCCGGTCCCGTCCAGCGCAGAGCCTTCGCCGCCGGTCCCGTCCAGCGCCCCGTCAAGTCTCAGCAGATCGTCCAGCCAGAGCTTCACGTCAGCCACGTCCGTCCAGCGCCCCGTCAAGTCTCAGCAGATCGTCCAGCCAGAGCTTCACGTCAGCCACGTCCACCCAGAGCTTCACGTCAGCCACGTCCAGCCAGAACCTTCGCCGCCGGCCCCGTCCAGCACAGAGACTTCGCCGCCGGCCCCGTCCAGCACAGAGACTTCGCCGCCGGCCCCGTCCAGCACAGAGACTTCGCCGCCGGCCCCGTCCAGCACAGAGACTTCGCCGCCGGCCCCGTCCAGCACAGAGACTTCGCCGCCGGCCCCGTCCAGCACAGAGACTTCGCCGCCGGCCCCGTCCAGCACAGAGACTTCGCCGCCGGCCCCGTCCAGCACAGAGACTTCGCCGCCGGCCCCGTCCAGCACAGAGGCTTCGCCGCCGGTCCCGTCCAGCCCAGCGGCCTCGCCGCCGGTCCCGTCCAGCCCAGCGCCCTCGCCGCCGGTCCCGTCCAGCCCAGCGCCCTCGCCGCCGGTCCCGTCCAGCCCAGCGCCCTCGCCGCCGGTCCCGTCCAGCCCAGCGCCCTCGCCGCCGGTCCCGTCCAGCCCAGCGCCCTCGCCGCCGGTCCCGTCCAGCCCAGCGCCCTCGCCGCCGGTCCCGTCCAGCCCAGCGCCCTCGCCGCCGGTCCCGTCCAGCCCAGCGCCCTCGCCGCCGGTCCCGTCCAGCCCAGCGCCCTCGCCGCCGGTCCCGTCCAGCCCAGCGGAGACTGAGGAATTCCCGCATCCCGCAATGCCTGGAAGTCCTCCCTGTACTTCCTGTCAGCCCAGAGTCCTCGCCGCTGGTCCCGTCCAGCCCAGAGTCCTCGCCGCTGGTCCCGTCCAGTCCAGAGACTGTTCAAGTCACGTCAGCTGATCCAGAGACTGTTCAAGTCACGTCTGCCGACCCAGAGACTGTTCAAGTCACGTCTGCCGACCCAGAGACTGTTCAAGTCACGTCTGCCGACCCAGAGACTGTTCAAGTCACGTCTGCCGACCCAGAGACTGTTCAAGTCACGTCTGCCGACCCAGAGACTGTTCAAGTCACGTCTGCCGACCCAGAGACTGTTCAAGTCACGTCTGCCGACCCAGAGACTGTCCACGTCACTTCTGCCGACCCAGAGACTGTCCACGTCACTTCAGCCCAGTCAGAGACTGTTCACGTCACTTCTGCTGATCCAGAGACGGTTCACGTCTGCCCAGTCAGAGCCTGTTCACGTCACTTCTGCCGATCCAGAGACTGATCACGTCACTTCTGCCGATCCAGAGACGCGTCACGTCACTTCTACAGAGCCCGTGTCTTCGGACAAGATGGCCGCCTCCGAGCCCGTGTCTACAGACAAGATGGCCGTCGTCAGAGAGTCTGTTCCTGTTCCTGAGTCGGTGCCGGAGCCGGTGTCTGCCGTTCCTGAGCCGGGAAGAAGGAGGCAGGAACCGGCGAACATTCAACATTTTTAATGATAAAATAAAACAAATACAAAAACAAAAGTATAAGCCAGCAGCCCCTCACCGACGACTGCTGGCCACACAAAAATAAAATAAAATAAAATCAGGCCTGTTCGTCTCTCGATCTTCAGTGTCGTCGCTCCTCCTTTTATGCTTCTGCCCCTCCATGAGAGATGTGAAACCAGTGCGTCTCACAGGTGAAGTTCATTATCACTCACGCCACCGGCCTCACACTGTTCTCTCACGTCCCTCAGCCTCGTCCTGCTCGCCATATATATATATATATATATATATATATATATATATATTCTTCTTTTTTAAGGAAGCCGTGTGCTTTTTTTTTTTTTTTTACATACTATGGAAGTGTTTGGAAGTGTTCCAACTGTTTGGTTACAGATTCATACAGGGTTGGAACAACTTGAGGGTGAGTAAATGATGGACCGCATGTTAGGGTGAACAATCCCTTTAAGGATTTGGGATTTTTAAAAAGAAATTAATAATTGTATTCAGTAAAGACGCATTCAATTGATCAAATGTGACAATGAATACAATTTAAATGTAAGATTTTAAATAAATACTTTTTTTTTACTTCATTCACTTTTTACTTTATTCCTATTTAATATACTGTTAACAGAACCAAACTGTTTTGTTTTTTCAGCGATTCAAAATAAGAACCCTGTTACCACTGAGGTCACGGAACAAACACACACCAATCGATCACGTTAAATGCAAAAATCAACTTGGCTGACTCATTTGCTCAAAGGAGGTTAATAGAGGAAGGGTGCTGGAGGGGAAAACGAGAGGCTGATTGTCTTGTCATAGGTGACGGTAACAGTACAATCTCGCTGACAAAGCCGTGCAGCTCCCAGAGAGTGAGAGCGCTAGAAGAGGGGTGACCTCTAACACTACATACTCATGGGAAAATACACACTGTCAGCTGGCCAGCTCTTCTTCCTCACATCTGTCTCGCAACCAAAAAGTGTTCACACATTAACATATAAACACCTGAGACATTGTTCAATTACCTCCTCCTCAGACCTGCACAGATTCTGAAACCAAACCTGTATAATTTTGTTCTGTATCACCTTATACAGAAGAATTATGAGAACCAATGGTGTTTGAGGTCACCGTAAGAAGATTCTCATGGAATAATGACTAAAACACAAATGAACCATAACGAGGTGACACGGATGATGATGACGATGAACAGGTGGGTAATTGAGGGAGTGAGTTCCGGTGTGAAGACACGAGGGATTCTGGGAAGTGTAGTAGTGCAGACGAAGACTGACAAAAAGATCATCTTCATTGTTATACTGTAAATCTATATTAAAGTATAATGGAATCTCATGCAATGCTTTCAGAAACTTTAATTTTTTTTTAAATCGTTTTGTTTCTGTATTTTTAAAATTAGCATATTTTAATGGCAGTGTATTTATTAAACAAAAAAAATATATTTTATTTATCAAAATAAACTGAAAATAGTAAAAACTTTGCTAAAGTGGTTGTTATTAACAAGTATTAAATCAGACATTATTAAAAACAGTATTTGTTGCAAAAGTATTTGTTTAAATAATGTGTGCATTTTGCTCCATGGTGAGCCTTTTACCCTGTTGGCTAAAAGGCCCACCTTGCCATCTCATACATTTATACGATTTTTAAACAAAACAAACCACTTTTAAGATTTATTTTCACTCAAAAAATGTTGCCCCATCAATGTTCAATCAAAACATATATTTGTTCTGCAATTATACACTATAGGAGTTGTGAAAAGCAATTTTTTGTCTGAAGGTGTGCCTTTAGCCCCATTGTATATATATATATATATATAGTTTGACTTTACTTTACAGTACTTGCACTTATGTGAACGTACAGTGCACTTGCATATGAAAGTACTGGGTAATATAAGGTAACTACATGAGTTAAAGTTAGTTTGAGGGGTAGCTTCAGACTTAGTACCTAGTTATAACCCAGTTATTGTAATAACTATAATAAGTACAGTATATACATGGGGAACAGGACTGTAAAATAAAATGCTACCTACTTTTTCATATATTATGATAAATATAGCATATAGTGTAATAAATAAAAATGTAATACATTTAAATAGTATAATATATTTTAATATTATATGGGTTAGCTGAGAGTAAATTATGTCAAAAATTGCATTCTTGCATACTTTTTGGCAGAGACACCAGCACACCAGCATCCAAAACGTTGATGAGCAACATTTTAGCAGGGTGCGCACACACTGTCCTGGTGACTACAAGAAGTGAAAATGATCTCTGAATGTTCTCCTGAAAATACTGCAGTGGCCTCACAGCAAGTCTGAGAGCAGAAACACAATCATTTATAATGCAATTTAAGTAATTTATCCTGCAGAACAAAAACAACTGAATTAGTTTCCGCGACAGATGAGCATCTTAACTTTTTGTGTCAGCTAAAACACACACATGCGCTCACACAAGTCCATGACAGCTGGTGTAAAGTAGTTTACCTGGGCCTAGAGGGCAACAGACTAATCACAACCTCTCTCTGAAGATTATTTGTGCAGGTAATACTTCCCGGAATATTCTATGGCACAGCCCGCTGTTGTAAGGACATTGATTCAATGAGATATTGCTGTGAGGCTCAAGGTTGCTCAGGCACGGCTTCCGGCAGGGGCATTTCATAGAACTGTGGGTAATATGTTTAGTGACAAGAATGTGATCAGACTACAGGTTTCTCGTCTTGTTAGAGGGAACCCTGGTGGGAAAAAAGTATACTTTATTGCATTTCAAATATATTTCCTTTTCAATAGTACTCAAAATTGTCATTGTAACAATGCACTTTTACAAAGTACGTTTTAAAAATACATTATGTAATATCCAAAAGTTGTAGTATATTTAAAGTTATATTTGAGTATAATTGTTTTATTTAATTATTCATGCTCGGAATTTACTTCATTACTTTATTGCATATTTCTTTCAGAAAGTGTTAAAATGTTGTTGTTTTTTACCATGGAAGGGTAAACTAGCACCAAAGCAGTTTTGCAGAATTTAAATTTTTTTTTTCTTCTGATTTATTCAGAGGGAGACCAGATGATATTTTGAACTAGAACTAAAAATACCTTATTTCCTGCAAACACTCACACACATCATTACTTTTCGTTGCTATGAACTTGTTTTTAATAAAAAATTATTTAATTTCATCAGAGGTGACATTTAATACTTGAACTCGAGAGTATCTTTGAACCATTGCAATTAATCCAGCTGCTCGAGCATTTCAGGCCTCTTTTTTTTTTTGTTTTTTGTTTTTTGACCCAATTAAAAATTAGAAAACTATTTTTCAGAAGTCCAGAAATCTATACCCTCCTCTGCTTTGATCCCTGGATCTTTCCTCAATTTCCATTGTTACATTTCCCATGTTAATTGTTTCTTTTTATTTATTTAGTTTCCCATTGGATCCACAATGGTATGCATTACTGGGTTTGTAAAAATAGAGAAGTGAGAAGTGCATTACAGTGCCTTCAAAAGTGTAGACAGAATAATGAGGACTCAAATCTATTGATATTTATCTGGTCTGTAGTCAGAGGTTCAGGGGAGCCTGAATGCTCCTGATATAGTCAACAAGACAAGAATTTCTGGCATCTCGGATATGCAGTAAGAGGGGTCTGCGCAGTGCCAAACTGTGTATCGATTCAAACACTGAGGAGAAGCCAACTAACTGCCATCCACCTGAATGCACAAAACAGAGACTTTTCAAGCAAACTCTTCTCACAAACAAAGTGAGCTGCTTCACCGGCTACTGCCGGTCAATTTTTTTAAAACTCAAATAAAATTCTGCACGAGAGATTCAATTCGCAATTGATTTCTAACTTAATGTTAATTGTTATTTTTACATTGACCCTAATAAGCATAAAAACTAGCACACGGACAAATATTAATTTTAAATTATGCATGTAACTATTTTTTATTTATGACTTTTATAAAAAGTCTGATTATTTGTAATAATAATAAATAATAAATAATTATTAGTAATTTGTACCCATGTCTGATTTGTAAATTAATAAATTACCTGATTCTCGAGTTTGAATTCTAATTCACTGACAATGATTCGGTTGCAAGAGTATCCAATTAAAAATCACAGATAATCTTCACTGCAGTTGAATAATGACTTAAATTTCACAAATATCTACTGAATGGCTTCAGAAGACTATAGTGAAGAATATAGTGAATGGCTAGTTTTATTACATGTTTATGGTACTTTTTCATCCTTTTTCTGTGGTCTTGAAAGCTTCACTCCTTATGCATTGTACTTGAATAGAAAATAAAATTGAGAACTGAATTTTTCCCTTTGTGTTCCACAGAAGAAAGTCACACATGTTTTCAATGACGAATGAATAACAGAATAATCATTTTTGGAAAAAGCATTTTTCCAATTTTCTTTAAAATGCCTACCTTGGAACAGCTTTTGTGTTGGGAGCGCACCTGAATGGTGCCATAATATGCTGTTTCTGTTGGCAGCTCACTAGGTTTACTATAGAGCATTTGTGACGTTATGCATCTGAACTCTACTCATACCAAAATAAATTAAGCACTATAATATGGATGAGAATGATTACCACAAAAGTTAAGCCAAGGTCAGCCAGTCTAATAACAGATTCACTGGTGTAGATGTAGTAATTGTATAGTGTATGAATAATAACTGTCTCACTAGTGCAGTTCAAGATGGCTGTTAGGTTAATCCTAGATCTGGACACCTGTCAGAAATAAACATTCAGTCACACATTAGAAGAACATGAAATGAAATGACATTAGCAAAGACAATTAAATTTTGAATAATCTACGTCCTAATGCAAGTAATTATTAAGACCCTAAAACAAGCTCAAGTGGTCCCTCCACATTTATACACAAAAGCATTCAGCTCAAAATGTGTACTTGTTAAAATCATTAAAATCATTCACAAATGTTGCAAAAGTGCAAACAACAACTCTTTACATTAAGATATTTTAAAATGGATGAGCCATATATTTAAGCTAACTGTATTTAGATTATTTTTAATGTGTCTGTTTATCTGAAGTTCAGCCTGTCCATATTTATAATTGGCATGAAAAAAGTTCACTGACAGTTTCATGACAAAGAAACTAGCTTTTGCTACTCTGAAAATGTTCATATTTTCATTGGCCTCATTTAGTATGCCCATTGTTTGAAGTCCCAAAGATAATATAATGTAATGTTAATTAAGCTTTACAGCGTAATAAAACAGATAAATGTTGTTGTTTAGAAAATTGTAGCTGTTATATTTTTCATTTTTTATTTTCAAATGCAATTATAGCAAGATGAAGTTGCTGTTCCTTCCTGATTTTTTAAATTAATATTTTCTGTAAAATCTCTAATCAAATCTGCTTCTCATACTTTGCTCATGGGCCCTTGTGCATTCTAGCAAGAAAACACAATCTAAGGTCCAAATTTAACCAAAGGCATATGCACATTATTTGCATTAATATTAGTTCCCAGTGGGTTATGCACTGACAACAGATCAAATAAAGATTAGCAAATTCACAGAAACGATTAGGACAAAATAAAGTAATCACACAAATGATGCTGTAGGGAATTAGGACAAATGTGCACTGGCGTTCGGAAATATTCTGCAGTACAGCTTAGCCTACAGCCAAGCTTGTTAATGCATATTACAGACAATGTTTGTGACAAGATAAATGTTTAATAACCATTGTGACTTTATGATGTGGAAAACACACGTTTCAATATACATGCTAGGAGACATTTCCAAAATTAGACTGTCCCTGACTGAACTGGAGGATTGGAGGAGTGTCAAAACAAATGAGACATCCTCTCAGAGCTGCAGTTGGCCAGTTCCCAAGACCTTTAACTGCACCTTTCCATCAGAGCTGACAATGCTGATTCAGTCTAGCAGACGGGCTTCTTATAGATCACATTCCTCAAGTGCTGTCACTTTTATCTCTGACTAGACCACAGGAGAGAAGGTAGAATTTGTATAAAGGGTTTGTCCTGTTCGTCAAACAGGATGTGACATCATACTCCACATCAAACCTCTTAGACAAGAAACTAGTTGTGAAGATCAAGCCAGGGGTTGCACTGTGATTTTAAAATTACTTTGGCAGAATCACAATGTTGCATTGGGTGGCTGTAACAAGCACACTAAGATAAGTACAAACTAAACAATTTGTCTTTAATACAACCCCAATTCCAGAAAAGTTGGGACTATCACTGTTCATGAATTAACTGACTCTTTCTCGCACTGTGTTTGTGTGTGTGTGTGTGTGTGTGTGGGCGTGTAAGCTCATGGTCTTTCGACTTGTGTTTGTCAGATCATTGTTGGATGTTCCCCGTGCCGTGTTGGTCTTCGCCGTGTGCTTCCGGTTCCCGATTGTATATTTCACTGAGTTCTGTCTGCCTGCCGTCTTCCAGAGGATTCTGTTCATTTCTCATCATTCCACGGACGATCGGGTTGCCCATCTGCTCCCTGCGCTACCACAGAGACTGTGCCTGCTTCACACATCTGACCATTTTCCTGTTATTCATCAATAAACCTCATTTTTCTCATCTTCTGTCATCTATTCCGTAACAGGGACATTTTGTAAAATGTAATAACATCAAGAATCTGTGATTTGTTAATTCTCTTGAAACTTTATTTAAATAACAAAAGTACAAAGAAAAGATTTCCAATATTTTCACTGGCCAACTTAATTGTATTTTGTAAATATAAACACATTTTGATTTTGATGGCTGCATTACACTCCAAGAAAGTTGGGACATAAAAGTGAAACGATTACAGAAAATCTAATATCTATTTCTTAAAGTGTTTTGATACAGTCCACAATAAGCAGGTGAATTGGTAATAGGTGAAGATATTGTGATTGGGTGTATAAGGAGCTTCACTGTCTTTGCAAGCGAAGTTGGGTCATATAACCACTTTGTGCCAAATGTCATGAGAGAATTGTCAAACAATTAAAAAAAAATGCAAGATTGCAAAGTATTTAGATCTTTCATCATGTACCATAGATAATATTGTGAAAAGATTCAGGGAATCCAGAGAAATCTCAGTCCGTGTAGGGCAAGGCAGGAAACCTCCGTTGAATATACGTGACCCTCAAGGCATTGCATGAGAAACCGTCATGCTACTCTGTTAAATATAGCCACATGTCACTTAACACAGTGAAATGCTGCATCAAGAAATGCAACTCAAATCTCTGTTACACAAGGAGGAAGCTAAACAACTCTTCAATGCAGAGATGGGACCAAGTCCTCTGGGCCCGAGCACATCTCAGATGGTCTAGAAGACAGTGGAAATGTTCAAATTCAGCTTGTTTGGGGAAAAACAGACATTGGGTTCTCGAAAGATAAAAGTGACCATCCAGACTTTCATCAGTGGCAGGTGAAAAAGCAAAAATCTGTCATGGTATTTGGGGGTGCATCAGTGCAAACAACATGGGTGACTTGCATGTGTGTGTGAAGGACGTGGAGGTGTATACTGTCATCAAGATGACATCTTTCCTGGGAAGCAAGACAATGCCAGGCCTCATTTCAGCATGTGTTACAACAGAGATCTGCTTGACTGCCTGCAGTCCAGATTTGTCTTTTATTGAAAATTCATCGCCCATCATGAAAAGGAGAATCGGACAACGACGACTATGGACTGTTGAGCAGCTGTCTTGTATCAAGTGAGTTTGGGAAAAAAATCCACATGCAAAACTGCAACAATTAGTATCCTCAACTCCTAAACTAATAAAAAGTGTAATTAAAAGGAAAGGTGAAAGAACACAGTGAAAACTAAACCAAACTGTACATACACATAACACACAAGAATATATAAATAGTGATCGCTAAATATGGAAAAAATGTTAACACCAATAAATGAGTGTCATGGAGATGCAAAGTGATAACTGGATATCTCAAATTCCATTAACACACATCTCTCACCTCCGAAGCAGAAATATTATCAGAAGAACCCAGACTCTGGTTAATTGCTTAAGCTTATTTGACAACTTAATGGTTAAATTATGACACAAATTATGTGACTCATATATGATAGGATATATTAAAATGTAATTGTATTCTTGTAATGAATTGTAATAAAAAACTGAATTTTCAGCAGCCACAGTGTCACATGATCCTTAAGAAATCATTTGACAGCACAACACAAACATTTTGGTTACACTTTACTTTATGGTAGATAGTGTAATTACACAATCTAAGTACTGAGTACTGATAATTAACTACATGTTCTCATTGGGTTAGGGTGAGGAATATGTGTTAACTTGCATGTAATCAATGCATAATTTATAGTTATTGCTACAGTAACTAAATGTAACGTGTAACAAGGACACTGTAACATAAAGTGTTACCAAAACATGTTGTAACATTATAAATGTCTTTACTGTCACTTTTGATCAATTTAATACATCCTTGCTGAATAAAAGTATAAATGTCTTTATTATGTTTTCTTTATAATAGAATTGTGCTGAAAATCAGCACTTTTGCCTGGGATATTGCTTAAGTGTCGACATATCCAATTGCCTGTGGTGTGCTTTGAAATGCATGCTGCTAATGAGAGGCATGGCAAATCACCACTAGAAATATAATCATAATGTTGTTCTAGGGATTATAATATTTGTCACTGAAGATGTGAAATGGATGATAATGTATGAGTATCTAAAGAAGCTCCCTGCAGAGGCAGCCGATACCAGCTGTGCAGCGTTGAACACTGACTCTAGTTATGCATTTTAATGCTTAAATGAACTGCTTAAATCCATCCAGCCATGCATAGCAAATAAGCTGCAAAATACAATTAGTTTGGTATGCTCTTCTTTCATATACGCTACTATTTCATGAGCATCTGATTGTATCACTCAAAGGTCAAGTGGGTCTTTGTTTGAATATAAAACATTCTGCACTTTTGCAATATTCAGTAGTTGTATTTCACATTAACTCCGTGACTAGGGGATGAGAAAACCAAAGGGGAAAATCCAAAGCCATCTTCAGCATAAACCCAATCACCCTATGACCCCGGGGGTCCCAATCTTCTTCAAAATGTTAGCTTACTGCACCTTATTCAGACATTTTGAAACATCTAAGAAGATGATAGCCAAATCTGCAGGATTTTTTACAATTTCTGCACTGATTTGAGGGAAAAAATTAACTAATTTATGAACATATTTAGCAAAATAAGCTCTTTTGAAGCAAACAAACAGTGACAAGGCACATTAAAACACTTAGTTTACCCCAATCTAGAAGACTGAGACTGGGGGTGCCTCAAGTGTCACAAACAAAATCAAAAGGGAACACAACGAAATACGTTTCTGAGAGCACGTCTTGTATCATTCTCATTGAAATCAATGAATTTGCAATATCTGATGGAGTCTTCTTTAGAAGTTAATTTTCCCAGTATCGTATTAGTATTTGTACCTAATTATTACAAATACATTTGGATATAAATACTGAAACGCAGTATTGACAGCATCTAAAACTTATAAACTTATAAAGCATTTATATTTTTATTTGTATTTTGAGCAAAATAATCGAGATGTTTAACCATTATTGTCCAGCCCTAATTTTAGATTTTTGTCATTTAGTTTATAGAGCTGAGCTTTATTTTAGATATTTATTTTTGTGTGTGTGTATATATATATATATATATATATATATATATATATATATTTTTTTTTTTTTTTTTTTTTTATTAATTTATTTTCATTTGGAGGAGGTGGGGGGGCAAACTAAATATCAAATAGATCATTATAAAAGTGATAAATACTCAAAATGAGGTGAACATGGCACAAGAAATCAAACAGAAAAGAACAAAACTGATAATGTGTGTTTTAGTGTCAGTATGAAAATGTGTATGCTTCTAACCCATTTAGAATACTAATACCTACGATTACTAATGAGATCACATTCATTTTCTGCACTTCAGGGTTTGTGTGCAGAACGTGTAAAACAGGATTTAGGGTTTAATGGTCTGTTTTTCGATGATCTTTTAGCTTTTAGTCCTTCCTTGAACCCAGCAGCTTTCTCTTTCATCTAAAAGTCCAAAGAAGATCCTCAGGACAGATCCTGTGTGTCCTTTCTCAGATCTATCCTGCTCAGTAGCACTTAAAAAAAGCCAAAAAGAGAAACACAAGCTAACTCTTCAAATGTTCAATGAAAGACTGCCTCAAACTGTTTCACATAATTCCTGCTTGGTTTTGTAGATGCACAAATGCATTAGTCTGATGTATGCTATTTTCCCAGAAAAGCAGCCAAACCTACGGAAATACTCTCAGCATGAGGAAAACAGTCATGCTGAGCAATGTGCTTTTTAAGTACAAATTTTTTTTTTCAAAAGTTAAATAAGTTCCCCATTCACTACGAGTACACTTCCCCTGACTGCAAGTATTAGGCTAAATTGTCCAATTAATGGTGAATCTATTTAATTTTTTGAAACTTCGAAGAATCAAATCTAAGAGCATTTTTCATGGAACACACATCAAAATGAGGTTTTTAATTGCTAAAAAAAAACTCTTCTAGACTTCTAAAATAAAATGTGTTCATAATCTTCTTCTTTTTTTTTACAAAACATTTTCAGTGTATGTCGTCAAGTTCAGAAGGAGTCAAAAAACACAGCTGTACATTTCTACCAATTTAACCTCGCACAGTGCTTACAGTACACTTCAAACTTTCTTCCACAGATGTGAGGCTTGTCAGACTGTCTCAGTACCGCTCAGGGCAGGTTGCACTTCTGAGGCTAAACGTCACATGGGATATTCTTCAGACACCATTATGCCACAGCTATGGGAATCGTTCCATTCCAAAGTCTGTTACTATCTGCGTGTTATCAAAAATTGAACACGTGCGTGATGTAAGCCTCTGTCTCCTGCACGCCAGCACCCAGGGCCGTCTTTGATCAATTATTCGAGATTCGCTAGATTGCCTTTGAATGCGGATCAGTGTGTTTGCCTGCAGCGCAATGTTAACGTTGTTTAATTACTGAATTGTTTGTGTGAGAGGCACGCTCGCTGGTGCATTTGTGTACCGAAGCGGTGTTTACACAGCTTCACCTTAGCAAAACAATTTACTAGCGAGTCATTCATCACTGATTATTTGAATGAAGTGTCTTAATGGCTTCTCATAAGGATTAGCTGCAGGATCTGCAGTAAACACATTAGATATTTTTCTTGTCTGTTAAAAGACAAATTTGTGAAAGGACAAGGTTGGCTAATTTTCTGAGGATGACAAAAAGAAGTAATCCCAAAATGCATGCATTTTCAAAATAGGGATTGGTAGATACAATGTCCTAGTCATGGTAAAATAAACAATATAGCAATTGCAATGATGGAAAACACCTACCATTTGAGGCAAGAGCATTTGAAAGCAACTTTTTGGAGGAAAAAAAATACATAGTGATACGTTTAATGTAGTAGGTAATGTTTTTTGGAGGAAAAAAAATACATAGTGATACGTTTAATGTAGTAGGTAATGTTTTCTGTACTGCAAACTCATCGCTGTCAGGGTACGTGTAGTGGCAGGAAGCACAAGGAGACGAGAAATCACAGGAAACAGGAATATTTAATGAAAACACTCAGGAACCACATCACACGCAGTACAACGACGAGAATGGAAACTGAATAAGGGAGAACACAGGGTATAAATGCTAGGGATAACAAGGGAACATGATGGGGACACAGGTGAGAGACATAATGAACATTAGGAACAGGTGTTTTAACTGAGGAATGACGAGGAGCGGGAAAACTGAGAACAGGACTGTACCAAACATACTAGGAAGGGGGAAACTAAGGAAAACAGACTCGAGACAAAACCTAAACCTGACAGTACACCCCCTCTCAAAAAAGGCGTGTCCTCACGCCGTATAACATCAATGGGGCGGGGGGGTGGGTGCCCTGGAGGCTGACGAGGGTGTGGCTGATCTGGAGCAGGAAGCCTCCAGGGCGGAGCAGGACGTGCAGACGGCCATCGCGGAGCAGGAAGTGCAGGTGGCCAGGGCGGGGCAAGCCCTATGGGCGACCACGGCGGTGAGGACCCTTTGGGACGACCATGGCGGTGAGGACCCTTTGGGTGGCCACTGCGGTGAAGACCCCGCAGGGCGGCTCTGTGCTGGACGGGACCAGTGGCGAAGGCTCTGTGCTGGACGGAACCAGCGGCGAAGGCTCTGGGCTGGACGGAACCAGCGGTGTAGGCTCTGTGCTGGACGGAACCAGCGGCGAAGGCTCTGGACTGGACCAGCGGCGAAGGCTCTGGGCTGGACGGAACCAGCGGTGTAGGCTCTGTGCTGGACGGAACCAGCAGCGAAGGCTCTGGACTGGACCAGCGCGAAGGCTCTGGACTGGACCAGCGGCGAAGGCTCTGGACTGGACCAGCGGCGAAGGCTCTGGGCTGGATGGGACCTGCGGTGAAAGCTCTGGGCTGGACGGGACCAGCGTTTAAAAAGTCTCTGGGCTGGACGGCGCCAGCGGTGAAAGGGTCTCTGGGCTGGACGGCGCCAACGGCGAGTGCTCTGGGCTGGACGGCGTCAGCGGCGAGGGCTCTGGGCTGGACGGCGTCAGCAGCGAGGGCTCTTGGCTGGACGGCGACAGCGGCGAGGGCTCTGGGCTGGATGGCACCCAGGATAGCACCCAGGGCCGTCTTTGATCAATTATTCGAGATTCGCTAGATTGCCTTAGAATGCGGATCAGTGTGTTTGCCTGCAGCGCAATGTTAACGTTGTTTAATTACTGAATTGTTTGTGTGAGAGGCACGCTCGCTGGTGCATTTGTGTACCGAAGCGGTGTTTACACAGCTTCACCTTAGCAAAACAATTTACTAGCGAGTCATTCATCACTGCTTATTTGAATGAAGTGAAGGCGAAGGCTCTGTTCTGGTCGGGACCAGCGGTGAAGGCTCTGTGCTGGACGGGACCAGCGGCGAAGGCTCGGGACTGGATGGAATCAGCGGCGAAGGCTCGGGACTGGATGGAATCAGCGGTGGAAGCTCTGTGCTGGACGGAACCAGTGGTGAAGACTCAGGGCTGAACGGGATCACCGGAGGAAGCTCTGGAATGCGTTGAGGGGTGCTGGCAGGCTCTACGAGGTCGATGTTAAAAGTAGATTCATTATTTACCAGCACCCACTCAACACATGCGGCGAAATCGTGGCGAGGACCGCTCCCTGGGAGGCGTACCCGGGACCGCTCGCTGAGGCTGGCGATGTAGAATACACACAGCGAGCGGTCAGGATAGTGAGTGAGGCACGCCAACTCCAGAAAATCCCTGGTGTGGGATTCCAGGGAATGGTCCTTCTGTTCCAGGCCGAGGAGAGCCACCGCGGGAATGTTCATTTTGTTGATCTGTTCTTCTGTCAGGGTACGTGTAGTGGCAGGAAGCACGAGGAGTCGAGAAATCACAGGAAACAGGAATATTTAATGAAAACACTCAGGAACCACATCACACGCAGCACAACGACGAGAACGGAAACTGAATAAGGGAGAACACAGGGTATAAATGCTAGGGATAACAAGGGAACATGATGGGGACACAGGTGAGAGACATTATGAACATTGGGAACAGGTTTTTTGACTGAGGAATGATGAGGAGCGGGAAAACTGAGAACAGGACTGTAACATACATACTAGGAAGGGGGAAACTAAGGAAAACAGACTCGAGACAAAACTTAAACCTGACAATCGCCATTTCGAAATGTTTTCAAATGTAAATAAAATTATATATATATATATATATATATATATATATACAGGTCCTTCTCAAAAAATTAGCATATTGCGATAAAGTTCATTATTTTCCATAATGTAATGATAAAAATTAAACTTTCATATATTTTAGATTCATTGCACACCAACTGAAATATTTCAGGTCTTTTATTGTTTTAATACTGATGATTTTGGCATACAGCTCATGAAAACACAATATTCCTATCTCAAAAAAGTAGTATATCATGAAAAGGGTCTCTAAACGAGCTATTAACCTAATCATCTGAATCAACTAATTAACTCACCGCCATCATCGCCACTTGCGGACGTGGTTGCTTCCCTCGCGGTTCTCCACCAAGATCAACATTGGGCTCTGTTGGAGATGAGGACCGATCTGGAAGGTCGGTTCCAGTTCCTGGTCCAAAGCCAACAAGAGGATCACAAGAGGTTCCGGAGCTGGATGGACCGGGAGTGTCGGACGGAATCAACGCCGACACCGGTCGAGCGCCCCCACCTACCCCAGAATAAAATGGGTCCGCAGGATGACCCAGAGGCGTTCTTGGACCTCTTCGAGAGATCACTTTGCTGGATCCGTCTGGAGGCCTGAGACCCCAGCCCAGGGGCACGGGCTTCACCCCCGCTGGGGCAGACCCGGTTCCCCTTCCTCTCCTCTCGCCACGCCAGTCACTTACCCCACTCCCTGCCACTAGAGCGGTGGGGAGGCCTGGGCCGGCCTGCTGGCGTTGCGGGGACCTGGACCATTTCATAGACAGGTGTCCGGTGATGGATGTGGGGACAATGATCCGGGTCCCAGATGCCCCGCAGGCTGCCCACGATCAGGCTGGAACAGTGTCAGGATGAGACTTTAAAACATGCGTTTGAACAGGTCCGTACCATCGACGGTCAACCTCTTCAGCCTGCTCGACCGCTCACGTATCCTTATTTTGCGATTCTGAAAGACCAGTTTTATAGAGTGATACAAGACACTCAAACAAAAGAAATTACAACCCAGTTGTTAGTACCAAAGAGCCGTCGGGAAATGCTTTTCCTGGCGGCACATTCAAATCCCATGGCTGGACACTTAGGGCAAATAACGACACTTAACTGTCTCATGGCCCGATTCTTTTGGCCGGGCATTCACGAGAATGTGCGTAGGAGGTGCACGGCTTGTCGTGAATGTCAGCTGGTAAATCCGCCGGCCGCCCCAAAAGCGCCATTGTGCCCGCTTCCGTTGATGGAGGTCCCCTTCCAACGAATTGCGATGGACCTCATCGGGCCATTAGAACGGTCAGCACGGGGACATCGCTTTGCATTAGTCAAAGTGGACTATGCAACACGATATCCTGAGGCAGTGGCACTCCGCAGCATCTCCGCTAAAAGTGTAGAAGAGGATCTCGGACCAGAAGCGAATATCAAATCTCCATCTCTCGCTCTGGCTCCAGGCGGAGATCGTCTTTCGCCGTCAATGATTTTGCCAAGCAGAATTTGCCGACGTGTTCTCGCCCCTACCCTGTCGAACCAACCTCATTCAGCACCATATTGAGGCCGAGCCGGGCGTGGTGGTGTGCAGCCGGCCGTATCGACTGCACGAACACAAGAAAAGTGGTTTGGTCGGAATTAGATGCGATGCTCGAGATGGGGGTAATAGAAGAATCCCACAGTAATTGGGCGAGCCCGATAGTCTTAGTACCTAAAACGGACGGCTCGGTTCGGTTTTGTGTGGATTACCGCAGGGTTAATGCCGGGTAGAAATTCGATGCCTATCCAATGCCCCGGATTGACAAACTACTTGATCGGCTCGGCACTGCTCGTTTTTATTCGACGCTGGATTTAACTAAAGGGTATGGGCAGATCCCCTTATCGCCTCTATCTAAAGAAAAAACAGACTTTACGACGCCGTTCGGATTACACCAATTCGTTACACTTCCGTTTGGGTTGTTCGGGGCTCCGGCCACCTTCCACCTTCCTCCGGGGGGGGAAAGGGAGGCTGCAGGCCGGACAGCTCCCCGGCCTGAGTCGGGCGGTGGGGGTATGTGGCAGAGGGGGCGTGGTTCAGCGAAGTCTGTGACGGGATAGAGGATCGGCAGTCAGGTGCGGCATGAGTGCGTTAAAGGGTTAGTTCACCCAAAAATGAAAATTATGTCATTAATGACTCACCCTCATGTCGTTCCAAGCCCGTAATACCTCCGTTCATCTTCGGAACAGTTTAAGATATTTTAGATTTAGTCCGAGAGTTTTCTGTCCCTCCATTGAAAATCTATGTACGGTATACTGTCCTTTTCTAGAAAGGCAATAAAGACATCATCAAAGTAGTCCATGTGACCTCAGGGGGTTAGTTAGAATTTTTTGAAGCATCGAAAATACATTTTGTTCCAAAAATAACAAAAACGATGACTTTATTCAGCATTGTATTCTCTTCCGGTTCTGTTGTCAATCCGCGTTCATGAGGCCAGTGACGCTGCTGACGTAAGACGCTGCTGACGTAAGACGCTGCTGACGTGTTATCTGGTGCATCCGTGTATTCGGGTTCAAATAAATATGTCTGGTTAAAAAAAAAATGCAAGTCTTCCCCTGTGTCGAAATCCTTAGACATGTTTGCAAAGATTGTTTTGTTTACAGCGTGCGTCTCCCTCAGACTGTAAACGAAGCTCGGGCGCACCAGATAACACGTCAGCTCGTCTTACGTCAGCGGACTCATGAAAGCGGATCAACAACAGAACCGGAAGAGAATACAATGCTGAATAAAGTCGTTGTTTTTGTTATTTTTGGAACAAAATGTATTTTCGATGCTTCAAAAAATTCTAACTAACACACTGAGGTCACATGGACTACTTTGATGATGTCTTTATTGCCTTTCTGGACAAGGACAGTATACCGTACATAGATTTTCAATGGAGGGACAAAAAGCTCTCGGACAGCGCGTGTTTGTGTTGAAAGAGTTTTGAGTTTGAATAAACACCCACAGTCTCCTCAAGCCGACCCTGTCCTCTTCCTTCCCTTTACCTGAACATTACATCTACTACATCCTCAAACATTGTTTTTTAAATGCTGATCAACAGTAAAAAAAAAATATATATATATATCATATTTATTCTTCACAAGTGTCCTAGAATATTTACCTATTGAAAAATAATTTGTGGTGTGGTACTCATCACGGGTTTGCCAGGCTCTCTCACCACCACCACTCAACGATCCCAGTCACCAGAGAATTAACCATCATCACATGTCACCCTTTACTCACTTCATCAAGCACCTCATTTAAGCATTTAAGTTAAACATGCAGTTTCTCTTGTGCTGCGTATTTAAAATATTATGTGCCATGTCTACAATGGACACAAAGGTGAACTTAGTGTAAGAGGCAGTTTGCATTAAGATATAACAGTGGAGATAAGATGCAAGTTTTCGATTATATTAATAGCTAGACTGAGTGCAACAGAATGGCGCAAAACAGGGGTCTAAAGACACATTATTCAAAGCTGCACTCAGAAAAGCTTCTGTCACTTACATCAAATTTCTGAAGCACTAAAATGTTCCAAACGGAACCCATATAAGGTTAATTTAAAAGAGGCCTAGGGCTTCTTCGTTGATATGAAATACTTAATTTGTTATTTATTAGAGACTGAAGCATACATATTTTAATTTTTTTTTTCTCTTTTTGCCAGCAGACTCTTCTCTGTTCTGCTTTTTTTTTTAAACAGGAGTTTTGAGATTTACCGAGCTCTATGTCATCCTTTCTCGCTCTTTGTGACAACTAACCTATGCCACTCCCATACACACTTCAAAATAGCCGGAGCAACTTTTTACAGATATAACGAGACAAATATGGGTGAGTGACGTACATATGCAATTGCCCACGAAAACCAACCTGTCAGGTCTAAAATATAAATACTTATAATAGGCTTTCCATAGTGAATCAGGATAAGATTTAAATGTTGTTAATTTTGAACAAAAATGTTACATAGTGAACCTTTAAGAATTATTTTGCCAGCTGTTAGATCCTAAATTGTGTAGCTCAATTCTGTTACATGTTGTCACGGGCTTGTGGAGGTAGACACGGGAGCAGGATCGTAATGCAGCAGTCTTTATTAACAAGCTAAATTTTCACGAAAAAGAACAGAGAAAACAGGTACAGAAACAACCACTCATGAAGCAACAAAGACCGACAAGGAACAGACTGAAACAGGGCTTAAATACAGAGGGAACAGATAAATGAAACAAGACACAGCTGGGGCAAATGAACTGATAATGACAGATTAACAGGTGAATTAACTAAACACTAACGATGAGCGGGAAACTTGAAAAGGACTGAACCAAATACACAAAGAGAGGGGAAAACACAGGACATACATGTAACACATGTGTGGGGTCACAAGAATTCCTCAAAGTTCCTGAAACCGAAGACCAAAAAACTACAGTGTTGATGAATTAGATCAGTGTACTGTTGAAAATGTCACACAACTATTCACAGAATAAAAATAGTGCCCTTTGTGTACACAGAATTTTGATCGATCTGAAACATTTAGAAGTTTTTATGATCAATCACTGCTGTCAATAAATCTCATCCCTAAATTAAAATCTCACAGGTTAGAGACCATAATTTGGTAAATGGGCCACTCGATTTCCCCCCAAATGACTGTTGCGAGCAGTTAGTGACTGGACTGTGGCCTCGGTCTGGGAGACACATCAATAATTCATCTGGCAAAGAAGTGTTTTTCTCTTGTTAGAGAGATTGCCACTGTACTTGCACTGACCTGCTGAACCAGGATGCGCTACATCTCTCAGCGAGAGCTCTGTTTAAACACATAGTTATCTGTCATGCTTTTAATCTGGGCCCCAGCAGGTACCGTCCTCGTCTCTTCCGTCTCTCTCATGCCACCGCAGATGACAATCTGACAAATTTTAAATGAGACGTTCTTTGAAATGAGCACACATTCGTTGAGCAAGGGCTATAGCAATTTATTCAGCTCCTCCCATTCTGCCTCCTCTGCGAGCGCTACAACTCAATCATTGAGTGATGCACTGCGGGAGTTTAAATATGAATAGACAGATTCAGGTTGTGTAGAACAGAACTTCAGGGTTAAATGCAACAATTTGTAGAGCACTGATGCGCTAATGCAGCAGAATTTACTCTAGAGCCTTTGCTTTGTCCGTTATCTCGCCGAGTTACTGCGTTTCTTCTCAAATTAAGGAGGAAACAACCTTGATGCACTGTTTGAAATGTCCCGGGGGGCTGAACGAACTGCCTCACCTGGGCTCTTAGGGGGAGAGGAGAGGGTTTAGGGGTGTGATTCAGTAATTTGATGCATAGGCCTGGTCTGTTGTTTGAGAAAATGAGAACGGAGGTCATTAACACAGTGAATATCACATTACCCAATGGACATTGCTTATATAATGTTTAAGCAGTAGGGGTTTAATTTGGTGAGAATTATATCATATTGTGTCTAATTTTCAGATTAAGTTCAGGAAACTATTGCATAGCACACTAAGCATAATATATGTAGAATAAAAAAAAAAAAAAAAAAAAAAAATATATATATATATATATATATATAATGCAATAAAATGTGTCTGTCTATCTATCTATCTATCTATATATATATATATATATATATATATATATATATATCTATATATATATATATATATATATATATATATATATATATATATATATATCAATATGTATATATATAATATCAAAATATATTTGGTAATATTTCATTTCGTTTTACCAAAAGGTTTAGCAGAGTTGATTACACCAGTTGCGTTTTAACACCAGAAGTCTTTCTGTTCACCTGCAGCTCTCACATTATGATTCAAAAGTGATGTGACAGTTTGTTCAAGCAAAAATTAATTATTCAGGGTGATGAGAGCAAACAATGTGAGTCAAATGGAGAAGGTCAATAGAGACCTGAATTTTACTCTGGGAAAATATTAAATAAATAATAATAAAAAAAAGAAAATCACATTAATGACACATTGGACTGAAATAACAAGCTATATTCTTTTAAATGCTTGATACCATAAATTTAGTCCATATGACTTGTGTGCTATTTTCAGAGTCTTACAAAAAGCTTTGTGTGAGGAACGAACAATAATTTAGTGGTTAGTCATTATGATAATATTTTCCTCCAGTGACTATTAACCTGGAAACGGATGCAACTTCATTGGTTCACTGAAATTTGTTCACTATTTGGCGGGTGTAGTGCTACAATAGATGGATGCGGCAAAGTACTATTAAATGTAATAAGTGAAGGCCCCTTCCAATGGTAATAAGTGACCCCTGAGATGTGATAGATGTTATCTGTCTATGAACCAACTCCACCTGTTGGATCAATACTGTCTGTGTGGGCGCTGGCTAGATGCCAGGCAAGAAAATAGGGACATAGTCTTTTATTAGGAGCTAAAAAGATGATGTCAGTCAACAGTATGTCAGGATATATACACTGGAATTAAGGGAATCTATAAAACAACTTTATTAGAAACACACAGCAGGCAAGGAGATAGCAGGTGAGTGACTAAAAGTAGATAAATGTAGATAGAGAAATGGTAACTGCAAAGTCCTTATTCTCACTGGTTAATACATAGGTCTAACCTAGGGCTGTAAAACTCTTTAAAAATATAGCATAAATGACATACAGTGCATAGAAATCTGAATCTCTCCCAAAAGGTTGATAACCTCTGCTGCACATGGTGACTTTCATTCCGGAGCAGCGGTTAACACTCAGGAGAGGTTTAGTCGTTCTGTTAAAAGACCCCTATTATGCTTTATTGTATTGTATACCTTTTAAGTAGTGTGTAATATAGGGCTGTAGTACTTGAGTCCGGGCTTGGACTCGAGTCCGGACTCGAGACCGTTTTTCTATGGACTTGGACTTGTCTCGGACTCGCTGGTATTTAGACTCGGACTTGTCTCGGTCTCGGCCACTGGTCTTGCCAAATATGGCTTTTGGTCTCAACCGAGTCCAGGTGTCGTTATTATGTTCGCAGTAAGCACACATAAAAGCCTCCTATTTGCTCTGGTGTGAGCCGCAATTGCGGCAGAACCAACCAGTCGTCGAGATAATTCAGCACGAGGACTCCCCGGAGTCTCAGGGGCGAAAGTGCTGCGTACATGCACTTTGTAAATGTACGGGTGCTAGGGAAAGACCAAACGGCATGTGTTGGGACATCTGAGGTCTCCGTGAGAGGCTGGATACAAACTGGAGCTGACGAACGCTATTTACCTCTGGACTAACAATATCAGGAAAGCTATTCCAGAGTTTAGGAGCAAAATGTGAGAACGCCCTCCCTCCTTTAGTGGACTTAGATATCCTAGGAATGACCAGAAGCCTCGAATTTAGTGATCTTAAAGAATGCAATGGATTGTAGGGCGATAGAAGGTCCATTAAATACTCAGGAGCTAAACCATTTAGGGCTTTATAGGTCAGCAGTAATATTTAGTAAATGATACGGAACTTAATAGGTAACCAGTGTAGAGATGATAAAATTGGTGTTATATGATCATATTTTCTTGTCCTAGTAAGAGCTCTAGCAGCTACATTTTGCACTAACTGTAGCTTGTTCATTGAGGATGCAGGACAGCCAGCTAATAAAGCATTACAGTAATCTAGTCTTGAGGTCATGAATGCATGAACGTCTCAGGTTACGACTGTAACCTATGTTCCCTGAGAACAGGGAACGAGACAATACGTCAACGACGTTATTGGGAAACGCCTAAGGAGTGACAGGTGTCTGAAATCACTATCAAATCACGTCAATCATATTGACCGGCGACAGTCCGTGAATCATTAGCGTGAATGATTAACGTGCGACCTGGAAGTATAAAAGGGAGCCTTGCAAACATGACAAATCACCTTATCGTCTGAAGGGACTGTACGGCAGGCAAGCCCCGAGGCATGGCAGGGAGACGTATTGTCTCGTTCCCTGTTCTCAGGGAACATAGGTTACAGTCGTAACCTGAGACGTTCCCTTTCGAAGGGAACTCAACAATACGTCAACGACGTTATTGGGAACGATATACCAACGCCGCCATGCTAAGGGGAGTGCATGCCAAGGGGCAGTGACAACTGTCAGAACCAGCAACTTCAAATGAAAACGCTTGAACCACTCACCCTCAGGTCACACTGGGCTGTCAGTGACAGCATTTCCTACGGTCATAGCCCAAGCTACAGCCTCACAGGAAAAACCTTCATAAACATGGTTAAATGAAAGGCCTACCTGGGCCGGCACCGGGCCTGGAACCACAGCTTCCAATTAGAAGGGGTCCCTTCTAGGGAATGTGGCTAGGGAACCCGAAGGAACCCCAGCCAATCACTATTCAGGGGAACATACTCACCCCAAAATGCCACCAGGACGGCCTGACCTGGCGTCAGTACATAGACCTGGCGTCTGGACAATTGCCTTAAGTAAGGCATCCAACCCGAGGGACTGCGAAGCTGGCAGTGAACCACTCGGCCCGGATCTCAGAGACGGGATATCCCGGAGAGTATGACTCAGCATAGCGCTTTCCAACCCTTGCTAGCGAGGGGAGTTTCGCTACTCGATCCACGGATCTACCCAGTGTCTGTGTTTCAAGACACTGAGGAGGCCTGTGAAGGCCTAAGGGCTGATCTAACTGGGAGGACTCACGAGAGGCCTACAACCGTCTGACCAGACTCAGGAGGCTGCATGCTCATAGTGACCCTCGGTGAGGGGAGCACATGGTCCGCCTGGTAGGCAAACCAGGCTGTAGGCAGGAAAGGTTCCCGGAGGGAACCAGTAGTAGAGAATACACACTTTAGCGAGCCAGGGTGCAAGCTCGCCTTCAGCAGCTGCCTACTAAGTTTATCTGAGACTGATAGCAAGAGGCCACTAGCTTCATAAAACCAGCACCATAGGGAACCATTCACAGGGAGGCCTGGAGAGGCCTACTACCTGATAACCACAGTATGTGGGGAGCTCACCTTCAGGGAGGCCTGGTGAGGCCTACTACCTGATAACCACAGTATGTGGGGAGCTCACCTTCAGGGAGGCCTGGTGAGGCCTACTACCTGGTAACCACAATCTGTGGGAACTCACCTTCAGGGAGGCCTGGTGAGGCCTACTACCTGGTAACCACAATCTGTGGGAACTCACCTTCAGGGAGACCTGGTGAGGCCTACTACCTGACCGTTCTCATTCAAGGAGGCCTGGAGGAGCCTACTACCTGATAATCACAGCATGTGGGAACTCACCTTCAGGGAGGCCTGGTGAGGCCTACTTCCTGACAGCCAAAATATTTGGAAGCTCACATTCAGGGAGGCCCAGAGAGGCCTACCACCTGATAGCCGATGTAAGTGGGAATTCGCCTTCAGGGTGGCCGGGTGAGGCCTACAACCTGATAACCACAGTATGTGGGGAACTCACCTTCAGGGAGGCCTGAGTGGCCTACTACCTGATAACCACTGGTAGCTATGAGCCCTGAGTCCGGGTGACAGTACAAGGTGGCCCGCTAAGGCCAGCCAGCTGGGGACTCGCCTATCAGGGAGGCCTGGTCGGGCCTACTAGCTGATAGCAAGTCATATTCTGCTATAACATGCACTGTTGCCACAATGTTGGGACTCACCTCCGAGGAGGCCTGTTTACAGCCTACTACACATCAGTAAGTCAACTGCCCGAACCACCAAGGCCAACCACGTAAAGTGAGCTGGCCTACAGTGCCCTCTAGGGGGCTGTTCAATCAAGGAGGCCTGCTGAGGCCTACTATCTAATGGCTCAGCCTTCGTTGGCAGAAAAGCTGTTTACACAGCGCCTACAGCATCCTGGTGCCTAATCACATTGCCCATGGCAGTGTACTCCGCAAGAAAGCTAGCACCCTTAAAACAAGGGGAGTACAACATACGCCACTCTGCCTCAACGGAGGCCCCAGTTACTCAGGGGCCTACCATATATGCATGGGCGTCAGCTCAGGGCAATGCTCTGGCTTCAGGGGAGCGTACTTCGACCAAAGAAGAAGTGAAGCTTACTTCATACTCGACCCGAGCCATAGTGGTGCGAGGTAGGATAAAACAGAACTGGGAGTGAAGTGCTCAGACCTACCCTGTATAATAGGGGAATACTCACACCTCACCCTGAGGTTACCAGGGTGTGGGCCTGCCAGCGGCTCTAGGGGTGACAGAAATGTATCTGTGCCCAACCTAGGGGAGTGGGCTTGAATGAAAGCCAACCACCTACAACCTACGCTCGAGCAGTAGCTCAGCGAGGTGAGTGAAGCCTAAACTGGCGGCCTAAATCCGTAGGACAGTTCTGCATGGCAGGGTCGGCAGGAAACCCAGTCTTCTTTGTGAAGCGAAAGACGGCCTAGCCCTGCTCAATAAAGACATATATCACGAAGGCCTGTTTGAGGCCTACCATGTCCTTATAAACCATCCTCTGCACCATGCTGCATTACTCTAGTCACCCCCGAATGCAGAGAAGGGGGCGGGCCTTGGCCTAACGACTCCCAAGGGAGGAGGCTGTTTGTACAGGGATGCTAGAAACCATACATTCACAATGTGAAGGGTCAGAGGAAGAAATGCTTTTTTTTTTTTTTTTAGCAGAGCACCTCTATTATCCCTGGCACAGCCTAGGCCAGCTACAGTCTGGTGAGGGCCAGCCTGTAAGCATAGATCTATCTGAGGGCTCGGAGGAGCCACAGCCTTACTAAATAATATAGTCTGTATTATTCCATACAAAGGGCTGCAGAATCGCTCAGCCTAATGAAAACCCAAACAGAGCTCAAGGGGCGAAATACTCATGAAGAAGTCAAACGGACCCGTGGGCCGGACATAAGATCTATCTGAAGCTCTAGCGTCAGTCAACACTCTAAGCAAAAAATTCTAAGAGAGAGACCAACTACTCTACCCTGAGGTGGCTAACAGCCCGGAGGCTAACATAGTTATCGTTCTGGCCACCTAACGGGGAACTTCAGGGCCCTAATAATCCAGGAAACTTCTCTTACCTTATTACCTTGACATGACCCCATAGCTCTATACAGGGAACGAGGTCTGTAGAGAGATACATTTCGGAATTTTAATTCACAAAAAATTACTCTTAAAAAGACCAGTCAGCTCACCTGCGGCGTGCGAAGTGAAGACTCGCCAGATAGTTCTTTATGACCCTGGGGTCCACCACTTTACATGCCTGAAAGAGGCGTTTCTACTAACCAAGACTAGGCGGGCCATTGGAACATCGTTCTTATCATAGGCCCAGCCCCAGGCCTGATGTAATGAACGTCTGGGGAGTCAGAAGAGAGGAGAGGGCTGGATTTCTTTTTAATGAAGCCCTCCGGGGAGATTATCCATCAGCGTCGCTGTGTGCGCTTGTGCTGGATAACCTCCCTCAGATCCCTCTTCTTGCGGGAGTCACGCCCTTTCTGCGCCCTGTTCCTCCACGGAGGGGGCGCACGAGAGGCGACACTGGCTCTCTGGCCCTGTCTACGGTCCTCAGACCGTGAAGGGCCAGGCCCTCCCGCCTGCCTGGGCGTGGAACCGGATCTCAGCGGTATGCAGGTCCTAAAAGCAGCTGAGCGCGCCTTTGCCTCCCTGAACTTCCCAAGAACCACCTCCACGGAGGGGCCAAAGAGTTCAGAGGGCGAAACCGACGAAGCGAGGAGAAAAGCCTTCTGTTTCTCCCTCGACGTCGGCCAGGTTTAACCAAAGATGTCTCTCTGTGGCCACCATCGCCGCCATCGACTGACTGATCACGGCAGCAGTTTGTTTGGTGGCCTGGAGCGCAAGAACCGTGGTTCGGCGTGGCTCAGTAAGCGCCTCAGGGGACATTCCTGCCCCCTGGTCGAGATCCTGAAGCAGGTCGGCCTGGTATGCCTGCAGCACCGCCATGGTCTGCAGGGAAGCACCAGCCTGAACTGCTGCCGTGTATGCTCTGCCATTCAAACGCGCTGTTGTCTTTAGCGGTTTGGATGGCAGTGTTGGAGCTCTCAGTGTCGACGCCTGCCCAGACATGAGATAGTTCGCAAATGACTCGTCAAATGGGCGGCATCGACACATACCCATGCTCTGCGATCCCCTCAACATCAGTGAAATTAACCCGCTGATGTCGGTGAATACGGGCAGAGTATGGGCTCTTCCATGCCCTCTCGATCTGCGTGTGAAGATCAGGAAGGAATGGAAGGCTCACCTGGTGGTGTATGGCCGGGGAGAAACCGATCGCCGAGCCTACCGCGAGCGGTCTCTCCTCTAGCGCGTTGCCATGGCAGCTACAGCCTGTCGGCGGCGCGCTCCACAACATCCACCAGATCTGCATACACGGGGCAGGGTTCAGGATCTACCTGATTATAAACCTCCTCAGCCATCTCCTGCTCGTCCTGAAGAGCAGTAACTGCAGGAAACAATCGGTGAAAAATCTTCATCATCGACCTGCAGTTCACCCGCGTCAGCCGTCGAATGATCTGAGAGGTTTACAGTACTCTCAAGATGATCGACGAGCTCTATCTGGAAGCCCATGATGCAAGTCGCCGCTCTGCCTCGGCACGAGCGGGACCACGAGGACCAGACGTTGAACCCCCTTCACTCGAGAAGAGGGCCAGACGAGAGCGGAGCGTTTTAAGAGAAAAACGCTCACAGTTCACACAGAGGATTCCCTCGAGAACCCCCCGTGCGCGCTCTTCTCCCAGGCAGGAAAAACACACTCGTGTGCTGTACATTTCATTTTCTTACCGTTTCATTGAATAGCGTTTTCAAACAGACAGTCCCTGAAGACGATGAGATGATTTGTCATGTTTGCAAGGCTCCCTTTTATACTTCCAGGTCGCACGTTAATCATTCACGCTAATGATTCACGGACTGTCGCCGGTCAATATGATTGACGTGATTTGATAGTGATTTCAGACACCTGTCACGCCTGAGGCTTTTCCCCATAACGTCGTTGACGTATTGTTGAGTTCCCTTCGAACTCTGCATCAGAAACAGATAGCATGTTACGTAGCTTAGCAATGTTTCTAAGGTGGAAAAAGGCTGTTCTTGTAACATATGAAATATGATTTTCGAAAGACAAGCTGTGGTCTAGTATAACACCCAGGTCTTTCACTGTAGTGGATAAAGTAACAGGACATCCTTCTAAATTAAAGTTGTATTGTACGAGGTTTTGTGGGTAGTTTTTTGGACCAAGAAGTAATAAAACCTCCGTTTTATCTGAATTTAATAGCAGGAAATTACACGTCATCCAGCATTTTATATCTTTAAGACACTCTGTCAATTTAGATAAGTTAGTGTTTTCATCTGGTCGTGATGAAATATATAATTGAGTGTCATCAGCATAACAGTGGAAATTAATTCCATGTTTTCTTATAATATTATCTTATAAGTGGAAGCATATATATTGAGAATAGCAGAGGGCCTAACTCCGGTCCTTGCGGCACTCCATAGTCTACTGACGTTATCTTTGATTTTTCCCCATTTAAACAGACAAAATGGTAACGGTCTGATTAGTACGATCTAAACCAGCTTAATGCCTGTCCCTGAACACCAGTGTAGTTTTGTAGTCGATCCAAGAGTATTTTATGATCTATAGTGTCGAACGCAGCGCTAAGATCGAGTAGAACTTGTATTGAGGTACAGCCTTGGTCAGAAGCTAACAGTAAATCATTTGTAACATTAACTAGCGCAGTTTCTGTGCTATGATGCTGTCTGAATCCTGACTGTAATTTTTCATTGATATAATTTTCTTGCAAGAAAGAGCACAATTGAGCAGACACATTTTTTCTAGTATTTTAGACATAAATGGAAGATTTGAAATAGGTCTGTAATTTGCTAGGTCATTTGGATCTAATTGTGGTTTCTTAATGAGAGGTTTTATTACTGCCAGCTTGAATATTCTTGGAACATGACCTAAAAATAAAGACGAGTTAATAATATTGAGAAGACGCTCTTACCCTACAGGTAACACTTCTTTCAGTAGTTTAGTGGGTATTGGATCTAATAAACATGTTGTTGGTTTAGATGCAATGATAAGTTTATTAAGCTCTTCCTGTCCTATAGTTGTAAAGCGGTGTAGTTGTTCTTGAGGAGCGGTAATTGAGGCTGAATCATAAGACACCATAAGAGATTGTACATTTACAATTGTGTTTCTGATGCTTTCTATTTTCTCAGTGAAGAAATTCATAAAATCATTACTACTATACTGTAACGGAATATTTTGCTCTGGTGATGTCTGTTTATTTGTTAGTCTAGCGACGGTGTTAAATAAAAACCTTGGATTATTTTGATTATTTTCTAATAGTTTGCGGAGATGCTCAGCCCTGGCTGCTTTTAGAGCCTTTTTATAACGTGACATACTGTCTTTCCACGCGATTCTAAAGACCTCTAAATTAGTTTGTTTCCATTTACGCTCTAAGTTACAAGTTTCTCTCTTGATAACATGCGTAGCACTGTTGTACCATGGTGCCTTAGTTTTATCTCTAACCTTTTTTAATCTAATTGGTGCAACAATTTCTAATGTACTAGAGAAAATGGTGCTCAAACTGCTAGTCATTTCCTCTAGTTCATCTGTTTGTTTGGGTTCACTGAGCACCTGAGATAGATCAGGTAAGCTATTTGAGAATCTATCTATAGTGGTTGGAAGGATTGTTCTGCCTGGTCGATAACGTGGCACAACATGACACATTTCAGCAGTACGTTTTATGCAAGTTACCATGTAATGATCAGTGACATCATCACTTTGCGGTATAATAACTATATCGGTTGGATTGGTTCCATATGATATAATTAAATCTAGTGTATGATTTAGACGATGAGTGGGACCACTGACGTTTTGCTTGACCCCAAAGGAGTTTAATAAATCTGTAACAAGCCCCTAACGCATCATTTGTTTTATCTACGTGTATGTTAAAATCTCCAACAATTATTGCTTTATCGACATTGACCAATAGATCTGAGAGAAAGTCTGCAAACTCTTTTAGGAAATCAGCATAGGGCCCTGGAGGTCTATATACAGTAGCCAAGGCTAGAGATAATAGGGATTTCTTTCTTACATCTAAGAGCGTAACATTTAGCACAAGCATTTCAAACGAGTTAAACCTTTGACCTGTTTTCTGAGTAACATTTAGAATATCTCTATAGATTGTTGCAACACCGCCCCCCACGACCGATGAGACGGGGCTCATGCTTATAACAGTATCCAGGTGGAGTGGACTCATTTAGACCGAAATAATCATTTGGTTTAAGCCAGGTTTCGGTAAGGCAGAGTACATCAAAACTATTATCTGTGACCATTTCATTTACAATAACCGCCTTAGGTGTGAGCGATCTAATGTTTAGAAGACCTAGCTTTAGAAATTGTTTTTGTTCACTGATATTGAGATTTTCTGGTTTAATTACAATTAGATTTTTCCTTGATCCTACAGTCGATTTTTTGTTTGGCCTCACTAAACAAGGAATAGACACAGTTTCTATATAATGTTCTACACTACTTATGATATCAGTTAAGTTGGGACAGCAAAGACTGTGATTTGGACTTTGACTTACTAGTCATTTGGTGTGTAACGTCTTGGAGATGTTGTCCGACAGAATAGCCGCTACGATTCTACTGGGGTGCAGGCCATCCGCACGGTAGAGCCTAGGTCGCTCCCAGAACAGATTCCAATTATTTACAAAGAGCAGTTTCTGTTCATTACACCATGACATTAACCATTTTTTTAGTACAACTAATCTACTGAACCTTTCATGTCCTTGTCGGTACGTGGGAAGCGGTCCAGACTCGATGAACGTTGCTTCAGGCGATGTGCTGCGTACCGTCTCGATAAATGGAGTTGTTGTCTCCCAGATGAAAGAACTGAGTCATTGCCTGAAACGAGTCGTCAGTAATTCCAGTCTTACTTTTTGCACGGACCTACAGTATTTAGTTACGGTTTTGAATCGCTGTGATAACAAATGCTGAGGAAGCCTCTGGAGCTGAAATTCAGATATGCTGATAGGCATTCGTTTCCAACACGCGTCGTAAGCGCTAGACCAATCACAACAGAGAGAGGCATCTGACCAATCTAAGCAGAGTAGGTTCTCGGAAAGGAGAGGTTTAAAAAGACTGAATCCTTTATCGAACCATTTCAAACACTGTGAGAAAAGAGGTGATGCTTCAATGTATACAGTATTATCAAAATTAAAGTGTTTTTTGACCTTGGATGCATGCAAACCTATTGTAGGAGTTCTCCAAAAACCTTTAAAATAGCACTTTAAAAACAGCAAGATGTAGTGCAACTTAATGGAACATAATAATAAGGGTCCGAAAAACACATTTACATAAAGACACATAAAAAAAGACTATGTAATTCTGCACACACACAAAAAAAAGTTAATAAAATACCCAGAGTCTTAAATGAGGGGTCACTCTAGAGCAAGATGTGGGTGAGTGACAGGATAGTAAAGGTTAAGTCCTAAAACAAAAGCACTTCCTCATGTGACCCGAGCGTGGCTGACTCCGGACCGAATCGACTACACCACCTGGTGCCTCTCACAACAAGATTTATGTATATTTATACTTAACTGCGGAATCTCTAACATAAGGCAAACAGGTTCGTGGTTATGCACCCAAGATGAAACTATACAGAGACGTGCTTTGCGTACAAAAGGTAACAATGCTTTATTGAGCCATCATATAAAAAATAAAATCATCAACAGCATCAGCATCATCCCATGGGCATGGGAAGTACAAGCGGAGAGGCTTGACCGCAAACGAGGAAGACCCAGACTGGTGTTGGCTGTTACCAGCAATGATATATGAATTAATAGAAAAATGTTGGTTTGCTGTCAGGGTAGGTTACCTGACTAGAAATAGTGTGGAACTCACCAACCGTGCTCTGAACTCTGATGCCTAAAGTCAACCACACACACACATACATGGGCACCACGACTGCAAATAGTGATTCAATCAATTAATGGTGAAGTGCAGTTTATCAATATAATACACCGTGCGCAAAGACGGACCCAGGAACCTCTCGTGAACAGCCCCCTGGTACTCTGGCGGGTAAAGACAGAAAAGTTATTATCGCCAGCAGAATAGTTTCAGTTGGACCAGATACTAAAATGCTGGAACAGCCAACACCGCCTCGATCGAACGGAACGTCCTGGTTGCGTATGCAACCCACCGTTCCCTGAAGGAGGGAACGGAGGACGTAGTCGACGGTCGACTGAATTGGGATCTCGCTAGAGAGCCTATCCTCTTCGAGTACTATTGAACGAGCCAATGTAATTGGCGTGCGTGATTCGCATCACACACTATGCCCCCGCGGCGCGGGTATAAATACGGAAGTGGATGCACGCACTAGTTGCTTTTCGCTGAGGAGCCGAGAGTAACCCGGGGTCAGCGGTGGTCCAGCGGTAGTGGCAAGGGGACTACGTCCTCCGTTCCCTCCTTCAGGGAACGGTGGGTTGCATACGCAACCAGGATGTTCCCTATCAGTCGATAACGTCAGCCGTAGTCGACGGTCGACTGAATTGGGATAACCTTTGAAAACGCCACAAATGCTGCCACCTTCCAGTGCCTAAACCAAAGCCTCCTGATGCCCCCGCAAATTTAAGGCGGGGAAGGACAGGGCTTAGGCCAGGGAAGTCACTGCTGTTCCTACAGGACCACTGGAAAAGCGTTCCCCGTACATTGGAAGTCAAGTCAAGTCAGTCAAGTCATCCTCATTTATATAGCGCTTTTAACAATGTAGATTGTTTCAAAGCAGCTTTACAGAGATAAACATATAACTTAAAGTAACAGAGATTGGTTTGGTTTTATAGTGGCTCTTGAAAAATGCTTTTTCCAGCTAAAGTCAGTTTTGATTGATTCACTTCCGTCTAAATGATCATTTGTTATTAAATTAGGGGCCGCTAAGACGACACCGTTCTCTCTAAACAGACTTTAAACGTGAACCTGTGATAGACGCTGATGGCGTTCACATGCGCATTAAGAATTGATTCTATAGTTATGTGCGTTTGAATATATGTGCGCAGGTTTGTAATTCCTTACAAACCATGCCTAAACAAACTACTTGTCTATAAATTTTGATGCAGAATTTTTGGGAAGGAAGGGACGCTGCAGAAGCCACATTCAACCCAGAGGGAGGTAACGTGGAGAATACACATGAACTGGGCGGAAACCGGGCAGTCTAACATATGTAATGTCACTGGGGTGGCTCCAGCCTAAGACAGGGGGAGACATACCGGACAGTGACGGCAGAGAGACTCTGCCGAGGGAAGACACAGGCTCGCCGCAGGGAGCCGTATCGTGGAAGAATACACATATGGGGTCGCCATAGGGACCGCAACATATGGACCCAGCCTAACACAGGTTCTACACTGCCTACGAGTGGTAGGCCTAACACCAGACGTTCCGCACGTCCGGCGTCGGAGGGGTTTGGAGGAACTCAACTGGGTTCAATTTTAAGGGAACTCAACTGGAGTAGAAAGGCGCACGTATCCAGTCCATAGGAGGGGAACGGCGCAGAAAGCCGACACTTGAACCGGGCTCACGGTGAAACTGGCTTCATAAGAAGGGAGCCCACGGGAAGCAGCGGTTCAACTAGCTGTCGTCCAGCCCCCAACTCTAGAATCTGTTTAGCAAAGCCTATCGTCATCGCCCAGGCGGAGCACTTTACACTCATCATAGAGGAGCTCAACACCTAAGTGGACATGTTGCATCTCGGATTTTTACCGAAATGAAGGCAAGCACTAAGTGCAACTTTGCATGGAAACAGCCTTCCCTCTCTGCTGAGTTCCAACAGATATTTGTAGAGCTGGTCTGAGGTCTATGGCTTGCATTCTGTACACGTCCAAGCGAACGGACAGAGAAGCCAGGGCTGGATCTGCCTCCTCCAGGGCAGCGCTTGCAGGCTCACCACCTGCTCCTATTACGGGAGAGGTAGGAACCTTGGGCACAATCCGAGCCGGGGTCTCAGCTTGTGAGAGTTAGCCGGCCCAGACTCCAGGCACAATACGTTGACCGAAAGCGAGTAAGTCCCTACCCTCTAGTAGAGACCACGTGAGCAGGAGAACTGATATAACAGAATTTTTAACTCACTGCCTGCAGTGGCTCAGGGGCGGATCTGCAGTGCAGTCGCACCAGGGATAAGGCCCAAGAGGACAAAGAGGGATGCAAGGATTTACAAGACCTTGCTCCTCAGGAACCTGACGATCAGAACGTGTGTCTGCACACTTCTGCAACACGATGAGCGTCGTTTAAACACCGAGGCACCATCATTTTGAGGGTGAAGGAAAACAGCCTACTCCAACACAGTTTGCAGGAAAGAGAGCACTGAAGTGATCGAAAGCTTTCAGGATCTCCTCTGGAGAGAAGACGCACTCAACGACTAGGTTCCACTTCTAAAGGCGTAAGCACGCTACCCCTTTCTAGGGGGTGCTCGCAGAAGTGATGGTAACTATCACATGTGCCTGTGATAGCTACCTGAACCTCCGCGTTCATATGTAAGACCGCCCGGAATCTCCGGGGGAAGAACGCGGGTGCCATCGTGCCCCGTCCCTGAAAGAGTTTTCAGGGGAAGTCAGGAAGGCTGTCGATGGGAACCAGGTCTAGTTGGGCCAATAAGGGGCAACTATGAAGACCTGTTCCTCTCCTGACTTGGCACGTAGGTGCAAGCGATGGGCACAAAAAGACAGGAGCATTGCTTAACACAACATGTGAAGATCACTGGGCTTCCGGAGCATTTTCTGCTCAGCACTTGAGTGCGATAAGTTCACTGAGCTTCAGGAGCATTCCTGCTCAACACCTGAGTGTGATAAACTCACTGAGCTTCAGGAGCATTTCTGCTCAACCCTTGAGTGCGAAGAACTTCACTGAGCACCAGGAGCATTTCTGCTCAGCACTGCGTGTGATGAATTCACTGAGCTACAGGAGCATTTCTCCTCAACACCTGAGTGTGATGAACTCACTGAGCTACAGGAGCATTGCTGCTCAACACCTGAGTGCGGTGAACTTCACTGAGTTTCAGGAGCATTTCTGCTCAACTTGAAGTGTGATGAATTCACTGACTTGAGCAGGCGCAAGGCGACCATGAGTCGCAGTCGCTTTTAGAAGGGTCACTGGGGTTAAACGCATTTCTGCGGGCCCCTAGGGCAGCTGAGAGCCAGTGTTTGTCCAAGGGTAGTCCACTCGGTTTCTACAAACACTGGCAGGAAGACGAAACCGGAGGGGCAACTGAGCTGGCCCGCAATGGTCATGACCCAGCTGGACCCAGGGGATGGAGTCTCCACTTGCCCTGGCTATAACTGTCGTGAGGCTCGATGGCGGCACGATTGAGTAGAGCGGGAAGACTGGAACAAAGCGTCCTCAGAAGCTTCTGACTCCAAGGAGGAGGTGACGGGTGAGTTGTGACATGTAAGGGAAGCTTGCGCAACGGTCGCAATGTACCCACTTCGTACCGGCTGGAGGAGCGGCTATATCAAATCCTTCGCCAGCAGGATAAGATAAGCGCGCACAAGTCAGGAGCACTGCTCAACACTCGGTGTGATGAATATCACAGAATTTTCAGGAGCACGTCTGCTCAACACCTAATGTGATGACTATCACTGACTTGAGCGGGGTAGCCGAGCCTGAGGTGGGGCAGCAAAGTAGAGGGAGTGGTGTTAGTGTGCTGTGCAACACTTACCTGTCTCCACAAGCGGCAGGGGGCGCGTGAGAAGGCGGATGACCGGGTCCTCAAACGCACCAAGCTGCCTGCTGGCTACCAAGGGGGAGCTGAGGGGTGTAAGGCTATACAGGGTCACACCCACCAGACTGGCCCTCTTGGGACCCAGGAACAGATGAAATTGCTCTCTCTTTGAAGTTTGGGTACTGCTTTCTCCGCTTTTTTTTTTTTTAAGGGAGCCAGCTGCGGAACAGACACACACACAAACAAAGGCTCCACCCGGCCCTCACCCGGGGGGAGGGAGTGATCGTGCCACTCCAAGAGCATCTCATCCATTCCTGAGCGGCCCGCTCCGGAATGCTTTCGCTGTCGCTTGCCACCTGGCTTGGCAGCGCCTGGAGCGGGCTGGGCGTCTCTACTGCGGCTGGATCCATGCTGAGGCCTGGGTGGAGGCTGCTGCGGAGGGCCAGCAGGAGCGGCAGCCGGGGAACGCCCACGGCGACGAGCATGTGGAGGAGCTGCCACCGGCGGCGGGTGGAGGCAGCAGCTGGCCACCGGGACAGGATGTGCCGGATGACCTCCGTCTGCGCTTGAGCGGCAGAGAACTGTTGGATGCAGTTCTCCACCGCGTCGCCGACCAGCCTAACCTGGGAAATTGGGGAGACCAGGAACCGAACCTTGTCCGCATCCTCCATATCAACCAGGCTGAGCCAACGAAGGCGCTACTGGACCACCTAGGTGGACACCGCCAGACCGATCACGCACGCTACGACACTCATGCCCCGGAGGGTGAGGTCGGATGCAGTGCGGTGCTCACCTATGAGCGCACGGTCTGGATTACCCTCATGCATGCCATGGGTGCCCTAGCCTGCAGTAACGCCATGGCACGCAAGAGGAAGCGGCTTGCCCACAGGCTTTGTAAGCTCTGCCTGTCGGAACGGACGAAAACTCACAGGCCTTAGGGGGGAGACGAGGATCCCCCCAAAAGGCAGCGGCCGCCGGACACAGGTGCACCTGTGTCGACAGACCGCTCCAATGGAGGGACACCTCGCAACCCTTCACCGTTCCTCCATCAAGGGTAATGAGGGGGAAAAGCTATTCAGGCAGTTTCTGGCAGAGAAAGATGCTGTTCACCACCTGATAAGCTCTCCATGCATTTCGGGAAAGAAAGGCACTGGGGCGGCAAGCTGAGAACCAGGGCGGCCCGCCCCAAGATACCAAACTCCAGATTCCAACCGAGACTGAACGGGACACGGTGGAGGTTCCACTCGAGCCCGGCAGCCTCGGCGGCCCGTTTCAGCATAGCTGATAATTCTGGATCTGGCTCGGGCAACATTGAACTCCCGGAGGGAGACAATGCAGCCGAGTCATCATCTCTAGAAGTCAGCTCACCCTCCGATGCTGCAATCGGCGTCCTGTCCTCCAGGGGAGCCCCGAGTGAAACCGCTGGCCCACCCATTACAGATGGACCAGCAGACAACACAAGAGGCTCCAGTGGTTGCAGTGGAAGGGAGGAGTGAGGAGCGCACAGGGAATGGTTGCCGGGCGGGACATCCAACACTATCCTCCGGTCACCCATCCCACACAGCACCCGAGGGTGGGGCATGGTAATGGGGACTCGCTCTCCGCGAACGAAGGCAAGTCTCGCCCTCAACACTGCGACAGTCATGTTCCCACAGTGAAAACATGAGCTGTCCACAAAAGCTGTCTCAGCGTGCTGTAAGCCCAAACACGTGACACAACAGTTGTGACCATCAGAGAGAGACAGGGAACGACCGCACCCAGAAACGCACGGGCGGAATGACATCTTGAAAAAGACGCAAACGCACCCGTGTTGCTCTTTCAGAAAATAGGACCGTCACCAGTGCCGGAGCACACAAGAAACAGCAGTTGAGAGCTCAAAGCTCGCGATCACCGCTGCACTCGCGCTGTAGAACACCAGCACTGGGAGAGTCTTCCTGAAGAACACCGACACACTCGCTCGTTGTAGACAACAGCACTCTCAGAGACATCAAACGATCGGCTCCGAAGCGAAAGGCAACTAGTGCGTGCATCCACTTCCGTATTTATACCCGTGCCGCGGGGCGGAGTGTGTGATGCGAATCACGCACGCCAATTACATTAGCTCGTTCAATAGTACTCGAAGAGGATAGGCTCTCTAGCGAGATCCTAATTCAGTCGACTACGTCTGACGTTATCGACTGAAAGGGAACAGCGGGTGGAAATCACCGCTGCGCAACTCAACAAACAAAACGAAGAAAAATATAAAAAAAACAAAACTAATAATACACGTAATTTAGGCAAGGCAAAGCAGCAGGAACAGTCTGCATAGAAACACAGCAGGATTAAAGTTAGTACTTGACATACCCATTCATAAATGGTCACGTAAGATACAAAACATTCCACTTTTCTTTTACCTCAATGTAGCACATCAAATGACCCGGTGGAAAAAACGCCCTTGCACCGGTCTTCCAGAATCCTACAATCACCACTGTTACATAAAACATATTCCTTAAATGTGTTTCTATTAAAAAAAAGAGTAACAATCATTGCATCGAGACTCAGAAAATACAATCGGTCTCAATCCACATGTATTCACAGCTATTAGTCCTAGAACATCGGTTATATTCACACAATAACCATTTACCTTTTAGGTATCACTTCTGGCTTTATATACCGCTACCAGCGGGTGCCTTGCCCAGGACCTACGTGCGAAGTACATTCGTTACAATACATATCATGTCCCGACAATGATGTGCACATTATAATAATTAAAAACAAGACACACACAATTACCTTCGGCAGTAACCAACGTGACTACCCGGAAGCGTCTGGCAATCGGTCTCACCCCTTAGTTGTATACGCGAACCACTTCCACAATAACAAACACAGTATGGTTGTCCGGACACTGGGATTCTCTCTTTGTCCGACCGTGACAACCTATTTCATAGACACTGACTTAGTTACCAATGAATGGTTAGCCACCCAGCGGCTACTAGCCACCGTGACGTCAGTGGACTACCGTAGCGGCCAAGGGACAAACTTGACGTCAGCAGACTACCATAACTGCAGAGGGACAAACTTCACCCGGACAGTAGCTAATCTGCCGGTTACACTCACCTCCCGTTTCATGCGTTTACAAAGATCCCTGTACACTAAAGTGGAGGCCACTTGCCTTTTAGCTTAGATGTTTAGATACACAATATGACAGAATCATGCTTTCTTTTCAAAAAAGATGCTCGACGGGTACGCTTGTGGAAGAAAGAGAAGAAACTAGAGATGCACTTACAGTAAAAACAATTCTTGAGTATGTCAGATCTACTCATAAAAACAATTTGTGCCTATTGTGAGGCTGATTCTTCAGCTCAGCATCTGTGCATGACAAAAAAAAAAAACCAAGAACAGGGCGTTTTCCAGGAGCGCCTGGAAATGAGGATGACAAAATAATCAACAATACAAAAATAAAACTAATATTACACGATATGAGAATGAATAATGTGGAGCAACAGCGGCACCGACAGCGGATAACATTTTGTCCATTTTTACATTACCAGTATATGTGAAGGCAAATGAGCATATCATATCAGTTTTTCTTGACTTCAAGTTCACTGCACAATTAATTTGTTTTAATAAATGTAATATTCAGCTTCCCCATAAGAGTAACATCTTCTGTGCTTCTTAGCAAGAGCCAATCCATCATTTCAAAGCTGCTAAAAAAAGTTGGAGCCATCAGCTTCATTCGACATGCAGTCACAACCCATTCTTTATTCTGTGAAGCAGAATGCCTCTTCCTGTATTTTATCTTTACTAGCTGTTTTAGAGTTGTATAAGAGCTTAATGTTTCTGTGTGATTAATTACCCAGCAGCGCAGCTCCATTAGAACATACAGCCTTTTGAAGATTTGTGTGCTCTTAACTGCTCACGTTAAATGCAAATGCTGCTCATCAGTGGACTGGGAGATAATGAATTAGAATCTCTAGGGAAGGACTAAAATTACCTGCTACCTTTGCCATGTGGAGATATAGGTGTGTGAGAGGGGAATTTCTGAGCAAAAGAAAAGAAAAAAAAATGAATGGAAGAGCATTTGAATAAATCGCTTAAAACTGGACAATTCAAAGTCGTTAATTAAATCTGTGTAAGTGGAAAAGTGAAACCATGATGAGATGCTACAGACAGTAGACACCAATGTCTTGCGTTTTTCACCGGCCACCTGCAGACTTACAAATAGAACACCATACATAAATTATAAAATGTTGGAGGCTTCTGGGAGTATTTACTATACAAAATGTGACAATATAGAAAATTAGCAATCTATTGTATAGAGCGGATGCAAGACAGTAAGATGTTACATTTTGCAATTGAATAAAATAGATAGTCACAATTCCAAGTCAATTGTTCTAAGTTGTTTAGATACTCAAATTACTGAATATTTTACATAAACTACAAATATAATTTTTAATTTAGTTTGCAATCAGTATTTTTTTTTTATTCAACCAAGATGCATCAAACTGCTCAAAAGCCTAAAGCATGGCAGCACGACACAGTGTCTCTTTTCCTTATCAGGGAACCGGGGTTGCATACATAACCCTATGTGTTCTCTTTTGAGGGAACTTCTACACTGCGTCAGCTCCTGAAGCTATGGGAACGCCATACTAACTACACCATGCAACCTAATCACTAAGCTTGGAGCCCTCAGCCCCGAGCCATTAAAGTGTCAGCGGGCAAGCGGTATTCTTGCAACACATTGCTCTCATAACAGTTTTAGAAAGGTCCTGAAGTTTGTATGCTCAAAAAATGAATCTTAACTAGTCCAGGCCATGCTCCAGTTCAATTCAATTCAATTCAAATTAATTTGTATGGCGCTTTTCACAATAAATATTGTTTCAAAGCAGCTTTACAGAAAGTGCATTTCAGAAATGTACATAGAAAAATAGTAGTCTGAGTCTGAGCCTCGAACAATATCAGGAAGGCTATTCCAGAGTTTAGGAGCAAAATGTGAGAACGCCCTCCCTCCTTTAGTGGACTTAGATATCCTAGGAATGACCAGAAGCCTTGATTTTAGTGATCTTAAAGAATGCAATGGATTGTAGGGCGATAGAAGGTCCATTAAATAGACAGGAGCTAAACCATTTAGGGCTTTATAGGTCAGTAGTAATACTTTGTAAATGATACGGAACTTAATAGGTAACCAGTGTAGAGATGATAAAATTGGTGTTATATGATCATATTTTCTTGACCTAGTAAGAACTCTAGCAGCTGCATTTTGCACTAACTGTAGCTTGTTTATTGAGGATGCAGGACAGCCAGCTAATAAAGCATTACAGTAATCTAGTATCGAGGTCATGAATTCATGAACTAACTTTTCTGCATCAGAAACAGATAGCATGTTACGTAGCTTAGCAATGTTTCTAAGGTGGAAAAAGGCTGTTCTTTTAACATATGAAATATGATTTTCGAAAGACAAGCTGTGGGCTAGTATAACACCCAGGTCTTTTACTGTAGTGGATAAAGTAACAGGACATCCTTCTAAATTAAAGTTGTATTGTACAAGGTTTTGTGGGTAGTTTTTTGGACTGATAAGTAATACCTCCGTTTTATCTGAATTTAATAGCAGGATATTACACGTCATCCAGCATTTTATATCTTTAAGACACTCTGTGAATTTAGATAAGTTAGTGTTTTCATCTGGTCGTAATGAAATATATAATTAAGTTTCATCAGCATAACAGTGGAAATTAATTCCATGTTTTCTTATAATACTACTAAGTGGCAGGATATATTGAGAATAGCAGAGGGCCTAACACCGATCCTTGCGGCACTCCAGTCTACTGATGTTATCTTCGATTTTTCCCCATTTCCAGTTGTCCAGTTTTCCCCATTTCCAGATTTTTCCCCTTAAAGTAGAGCTAACAGTAAATAGACAAAGCCTCGGCTAGGCCCAATGAGACATTTTGATTGTTTATTAAAAAACTAGTGTTTTCTGAGTCAGTGTCAGCTGCAAAGATGAAGTTAAGGATGCTGACCTGCCATCTCCACAGTATACTGGATGCTCCTTTAGAGAGAAATGCACCTTTCATTTGGATTACATAAACAGAAAGTATTTGTTTTCGATTCAAATTGGTTAGTTTAAAAGTAAACATTAAAGGCCAACAGAGAGGGGTATGCTCACCCGGGCATGTGACCAGAACCGCTCTCACTTCTCTGCAAAACATCCACACCAGGCGATGAAGAGCCAGGGCTTTCGAGATCCTAAAGAACTCCACACACCCTGGAAACTCACTGTTCAACCTGCTGCAATCAGGCAGACACTTCTGCAGCCTGATGGCTAAAAAGGAGAGGCTCAGGAGAAGCTTTTCCCCTTTGGCCATTAGACTCCTTAACATGGACATGAAACACACTGCATTTTAAGCTTTGTACCTTTTATATAAAGTATTATTTTTTATATTTGTTATTGCAGAGTCCATAGGGTATGCCAGATCTACATTTCACTGCATGTTGTTTATTTATACAACTAAACTAAACTACATTTTTTGAATAGTTTGAATCTTGACTCTTTGAGGATGTCACTGGGGATAGGTAATTTCCTAAATTTCTTTCCACTCGAGGTATCCACCAGTAACCTCACTCATGCAGCCCCTCTACATTTGAATAACTCAAGCAGAGATGTCCACGCGAGCAGAGTACTGATGTCTCCATGCATCTGACACCTGAGTGTGCAGGTCTGAGACAAAAGGAAGGCTCACCGGAGCTTCACACTTATGGCTCAGCAGATATCGTTAATCTAAACGACCTTCTGGAGTTTCAAATTTCGAGCTGGACCAGTTCAAGCTTAGTACGGCAATGGCACAAGTCAATAAGCTCCACTTTCTCATCATATTCAGCATTATGTAGAATGAAGGGGGAAACAGATCCATTGGATATATATGTCTCTCTACTGATACCATGTCTAATTCATCATATTATAGGCAAGCAAGTTTCCGCTTCTGGCACAAGGACAATGGAGCCGACAGGGGAGGTGAGGGGAACTCCCTCTACCAGCTCTGTCTGAGATTTCCACGATCACAGCCTGCTTGCTGCCTCAACAAACACAGGACTAGAGCCGCGGGGCTCAGCAGCTTGATTCTCTTCACTTGTGAAGAGAGACAGCCAGGAGTGATGTTTCTTCAATGTGAAATCATCGCAATGAATGCGTCCAGCCATTGGCTCCCTCATGTTTTGTCTGGAGCCCCTATTGTGAACTTTACATAACGGCTGGTGAAACCCTACCGTAAAGTTTCCTGTTGTGGATGTGGATGCAAGCACTACACTGCTGGATGTGTCTAAAGAGTCAAGGGTTAAATGAGTCACTGTGGCACTGTTGAATCATCATGTGGCGGCAGTATATTTCTTTAATGATGTTCATGAGAGCTCTGACCCTGTGGCTCCATGTACCAGCATCCTGATGAGTTCCACAGCTCCTTAACTCTGATCTCTCGGAACAAAGACACCACAGTAACTGAAACAGAGTCTTTGAAGTATACCAGCAATCCATATATGTACAAAAGATAAACTTACTTGGGGACATTTGTTGCTTATATAATATTTGCTTTTCTACTTTTACCTCTGTGAGCTAGCTTTTATTTACCAATGTATAATATCCAAGCAGAAAGGCAGATGTACCATTATCCAGCACTCAGCAAGCAATATTATTATAATGTTATTTTGATAATCAGAGGCATCACTAGGCCCATTTTAGGAGGGCTTCAGTCCCCTTGAATATCCACCCAGTCCCCCTAAATAATTGTGAATAACTATGCAATCTGTTTACGAATTCATTACATCAGTCCCCTTTACTCATATTACTCAAACTTATATGAAAAAGGCAGCAAGCTTTGGCTCCTCCCCGTTAAGAATGTTCTTCAATCCACAGTGGCAAAGCGGCAATATCAGAAGTAAGACAAGTTGTGTGATGTTATTGATAGATTATCATGACATAATATGATTAAATATGTGCAGTTATTTGTCATAAAATGATGTGGGAGCAATACAAGATGGTTTTCCATCCACTGTAAAACATTTTTGCTGTGTTCTCCCCTTGTCACACTACAGTTGTTTTCCTCCAGAGAAAATGAAGCACTTTCCATGCATGAAGGCAGAAACGATAATCAAATGGTCATATAATGAAGCAGGTTACTTTTCCATTTTGATAAGGTGATTTTAAAGTAAATTTTATACAATTTAAACATTCTATCAGGCAAATAACTTGTTTAAGTGTTTATACATTCCACTGCACAAAACGGAATTAATACATTTTATGCATTGTGATTAAAAATTACATGCTGAATTGAATGCTGATTATTTAAATGCATAGTATCCATTTTTTAGTTATCACGTGTGTGGCCACATAAAAAAAAGAAAAAAAAAATGTTTTGGTAAACAAGTCATCCTCACAATAAAAGAAAACTGAAAATAAAAATACATTAAAACTGTTCACTATTTGTTTTTACACGTGTATGTAACAAACAAATGGCACCCATTTGGTAGAATGATCCATACAATGATCCTTCAGTGAGAGAACACTATCAACTGTTGTTGCAAATAAATCCCACATAGTCCCCTCTAAAAGATTTATATGCAGGTCATAAACACCTATTTAAAATATATTGCTTTATCATGAACAACTAACAGGCATTTACGAGCTCTGACTTCTCTACAGCCATCCATCAGCGCATTCTGGATACCAAAGTGTCTTAGTAAACCGCACTTCGAAACAAGTATGCAAACATGTGTTTTAGTGTCTCGAGTAGACTCACGAGTCAAACTTTCCGAACTCACACTACCATACCCTTGGGTCAGGAGAAACAGGAAGTCCTACGGCGGTTCACTGATTAATGAGGATATCAGCAGAGGTCACACAAAGCATGTGGCAGTATAATTAGTACAATAAAGCCGAGGTCTTGCTTACCTGAAACCGGCAGTTGCAGGATTTTTTTTTTTTTTTTTTTGCATAATGTCCTTATACTTGGCAAGTGATGTGAATTAATTACTCATGAGGGTATGACATTACCTGCCTGTGTGAGTCTGTCAACTGAGAACTTCTCACTCAATCAATCATCAAAACTGTAGCGAATTAGCTCAAAATGGGGAATATTAATAATTAATCATACTGGTTATGATCAATTATTACCTACATATTTTAAATCGCCCAAAAAGGGGATACTTAGCCCATGTATTTGTAACTATATATATATGGATAATTAATTACAGCAAATTATAATCATAGGCTAGAATAGATAAATTTTCAGAATAACCTTTACAGAATAACCTTTAACAGAATTAATTTCACATCGAATAATCTGTTTGTCCACCGAACCGACAGTACGATCTTCTTGTCAACTCTCAAGGAAGATTATTCTTCTTATTAACTCTCAAGAAAGGTTATTCTTCTGGTCATGAAGACTAACTTTTCAGTTCCCTTTCAGTCGATAACGTCAGACGTAGTCGACGGTCGACTGAATGGGGATCTCGCTAGAGAGCCTATCCTCTTCGAGTACTATTGAACGAGCCAATGTAATTGGCGTGCGTGATTCGCATCACACACTCCGCCCCCGCGGCGCGGGTATAAATACGGAAGTGGATGCAAGCACTAGTTGCCTTTCGCTTCGGAGCTGATCGTTTGATGTCTCTGAGAGTGCTGTTGTCTACAACGAGCGAGTCTGTCGGTGTTCTTCAGGAAGACTCTCCCAGTGCTGGTGTTCTACAGCGCGAGTGCAGCGGTGATCGTGAGCTTTGAGCTCTCAACTGCTGTTTTAACAGCAACAAATTTCTAAATGTTTGTGTGTGTTGATGGCTGGTTAGAGGGCGGAAAAGTGAGTGCTTCACTGTTTCAGTTCTCTATTCAGTGTTGCCGCGGTCATTCCCCTGTGTGCTCAGGCACTGGTGACGGTCCTATTTTCTGAAAGAGCAACACGGGTGCATTTGCGTCTTTTTCAAGATGTCATTCCGCCCGTGCGTTTCTGGGTCCGGTCGTTCCCTGTCTCTCTCTGATGGTCACAACTGTTGTGTCACATGTTTGGGCTTACAGCACGCTGAGACAGCTTTTGTGGACAGCTCATGTTTTCACTGTGGGAACATGACTGTCGCAGTGTTGAGGGCGAGACTCGCCTTCGTTAAACGCGGAGAGCGAGTCCCCATTACCATGCCCCACCCTGCACGGGTGCTGTGTGGGATGGGTGACCGGAGGATAGTGTTTGATGTCCCGCCCGGTAACCATTGCCTGTGGGCTCCTCACTCCTCCCTTCCCCTGCAACCACTGGAGCCTCCTGTGTTGTCTGCTGGTCCATCTGTAATGGATGGGCCAGCGGTCTCACTCGGGGCTCCCCTGGAGGACAGGACGTCGATTGCAGCATAGGAGGGTGAGCTGACTTCTAGAGATGATGACTCGGCTGCATTGTCTCTCTCCGGGAGTTCAATGTTGCCCGAGCCGGATCCAGAATTATCAGCTATGCTGAAACGGGCCGCCGAGGCTGCCGGGCTCGAGTGGAACCTCCACCGTGTCCCGTTCAGTCTCGGTTGGAATCTGGAGTTTGGTGTCTTGGGGCGGGCCGCACTGGTTCTCAGCTCGCCGCCCCAGTGCCTTTCTTTCCCGAAATGCATGGAGAGCTTATCAGGTGGTGAACAGCATCTTTCTCTGCCAGAAACTGCCTGAATAGCTTTTCCCCCTCATTACCCTTGATGGAGGAACGGTGAAGGGTTGCGATGGGTCCCTCCATTGGAGCGGTCTGTCGACACAGGTGCACCTGTGTCCGGCGGCCGCTGCCTTTTGGGGGGATCCTCGTCTCCCCCCTAAGGCCTGTGAGTTTCGTCCGTTCCAACGGGCAGAGCTTACAAAGCCTGTGGGCAAGCCGCTTCCTCTTGCATGCCATGGCGTTGCTGCAGGCTAGGGCACCCATGGCATGCACGAGGGTAATCCAGACCTTGCGCTCATAGGTGAGCACCGCACTGCATCCGACCTCACCCTCCGGGGCACGAGTGTCGTAGCGTGCGTGATCGGTCTGGCGATGTCCAACGTGGTGGTCCAGTAGCGCCTTCGTTGGCTCAGCCTGGTTGGTATGGCGGATGCGGACAAGGTTCGTTTCCTGGTCTCCCCAATTTCCCAGGTTGGGCTGGTCGGCGACGCAGTGGAGAACTGCATCCAACAGTTCTCTGCCGCTCAAGCGCAGACGGAGGTCATCCGGCACATCCTGCCCCGGTGGCCAGCTGCTGCCTCCACCCGCCGCCGGTGGTAGCTCCTCCGCCTGCTCGTCGCCGTGGGCGTTCCCCGGCCGTCGCTCCTGCTGGGCCTGCGCAGCAGCCTCCACCCAGGCCTCAGCATGGAGCCGGCAGCAGTAGAGACACCCAGCCCGCTCCAGGCGCTGCCAAGCCAGGTTGCAAGCGACAGCGAAAGCATTCCAGAGCGGGAATGAGAGATGCTCTTGGAGTGGCACGACCACTCCCTCCCCCCGGGTAAGGGCCGGGTAGAGCCTTTTGTTTGTGTGTGTGTCTGTTCTGCCACTGGCTCCCTAAAAAAAAAAAAAAAAAAAAAAAAAACGGAGCAAGCGGTACCCACACTTCACAGAGAGAGCAATTTCATCTGTTCCTGGGTCCCAAGAGGGCCAGTCTGGCGGGTGTGACCCTGTATCAGAATCAGAATCAGAATCAGAAAGAGCTTTATTGCCAAGTGTGCTTGCACACACAAGGAATTTGTTTTGGTGCTGAGGCTTCCAGTGGACATATAGAAATACAACAAAAAACATGAAACATAATACTACAAATTATAAGAATAAAGAATAAAAATATAAATATATGAGAAAAAAACTATCACAGTTGGGTTTAGTCAGAATAGACATTTCCAGGTTTACAGATTATGAACATATTTACAGTGTTTTGAATATTATAAATAAATAAATCTACATATAAGTATCACCTGAGTTGTAGGATATTGCACTAAACAGTGGGAGTATTGCACTTAAAGGTATATGCCTTGGGAGGAGTGTTAACTGTTCAGGAGGGAAATGGCCTGTGGGAAGAAACTGTTCCTGTGCCTAGATGTTCTATTGGCCAGTGATCTGAGTCGCCTTCTTGACAGTAACAGTTCAAACAGGAGGTGTCCAGGGTGAGTGGAGTCTGTGATGATTTTACCTGCTCTCTTCCTCACTCTGGAAGAGTACAGGTCCTGGAGGGATGGTAGGGGGGCACCAATAATCCTCTCCGCAGTCCGGACTGTCCGTTGTAGTCTCCTGATGTCTGATTTGGTAGCTGAACCAAACCAGACAGTGATGGATGTGCATAAGACAGACTCAATGACGGCTGAGTAGAACTGAATCAGCAGCTCCTGTGGCAAGTTGAACTTCCTCACCTGGCGAAGGAAGTACAGTCTCTGTTGGGCTTTTTTTACAATGGAGTCAATGTGATTGTCCCACTTCAGGTCCTGAGAGATGGAAGTGCCCAGGAACCTGAATGACTCCACTGCTTCCACAGTGCTGTTCATGATGGTGAGTGGGGGGAGTGCTGGGCTGTTCCTCCTGAAGTCCACGATCATCTCCACTGTTTTGAGCGTGTTCAGCTCAAGGTTGTTATAACTGCACCAGACAGCCAGCTGTTCAACCTCCAGTCTGTAAGCAGACTCGTCACCGTTCCGGATGAGACCGATGACAGTGGTGTCGTCGGCAAATTTCAGGAGCTTGACAAAGGGGTCTTTAGAAGTGCAGTCATTAGTGTAAAGGGAGAAGAGCAGTGGGGAGAGAACGCACCCTTGATCAGGCATGATGGTATTGAAGGCCGAACTGAAGTCCACAAAGAGGATCCTTGCATAAGTCCCAGGTCTGTCGAGATGTTGCAGGATATAATGCAGTCCCATGTTGACTGCATCATCCACAGACCTGTTTGCTCTGTAAGCAAACTGAAAGGGATCCAGCAGGGGTCCAGTGATGTCCTTCAGGTGGGCCAGCACCAGTCTTTCAAACGACTTCATGACCACAGACGTGAGAGCGACAGGTCTGTAGTCATTAAGTCCAGTGATTTTGGTTTTTTTGGGGACAGGAATGATAGTGGAGCGTTTGAAGCAGCAGGGAACTTCACACTGCTCCAATGGTCTATTGAAGATCTGTGTGAAGACCGGGGCCAGTTGGTCAGCACAGGCTTTTAAACAAGCAGATGAGATGCCGTCTGGGCCTGAGGCTTTCCTAGTCTTCTGTTTTTTGAAGACTCTGCTCACATCCTCCACACAGACCTTAAGCTCAGGTTGGATGGCAGGAGGGGGGAGTAATGGGAGTGCAGAAGGTGATGGCGAATGTGTGAAGTGCAGGTCAGAGCCGGTGTGTGGTGTGAATGAGGGCTTTTCAAACCTGCAGTAAAATGAATTTAAATCGTCCGCCAGGTGTTGATTGTCCACAGATCGGGGGGATGGTGACTTGTAGTTGGTGATGTTCCTCAGGCCATTCCAGACTGATGATGGGTCGTTGGATGAAAACTGGTTTTTCAGTTTTTCAGAGTAGTTCCTTTTAGCAACTCTGATCTCCTTTGTCAGTCTGTTTCTGGCCTGGTTATACAAGATTTTATCCCCACTTCTGTAGGCATCCTCTTTGGCATGACGAAGGTGTTTGAGTTTCCCAGTAAACCATGGTTTATCATTAGTAAATGATAAGAATGTCCTGGTAGGAATGCATGTATCCTCACAGAAACTTAATATATGATGTTACAGTATCTGTGAGCTCATTCAGATCGGTGGTAGCAGCTTCAAAAACAGTCCAATCAGTGCAATCAAAGCAGGCCTGTAGATCCTGCTCTGCTTCATTAGTCCATCTTTTAACAGTCCTTAACACGGGTTTAGCTGATTTCAGTTTTTGCCTTGTAGGTCGGTATGAGATGAACCAAACAGTGATCAGAGAGCCCTAAAGCTGCCCGTGAGACGGAGTGATACGCATTCCTTATTGTGGTGTAACAGTGGTCCAGTATATTACTGTCTCTGGTGGGACATGTAACGTGCTGTCTGTATTTTGGTAGTTCACGTGATTTGCTTTGTTAAAATCCCCAATAATTATTAGAAGAGAGTCCGGGTGCCTTTGTTCCGTTTCAGATATTTCTTCAGCCAGCTGTTGTAGCGCCGCGCTCACGCACGCGTCTGGAGGGATGTAAACATTCACGAGAATGAAAGAGGAAAACTCCCGTGGCGAGTAGAAAGGTTTGCAATTAATGAAATGGGTCTCTAAGTTAGGAGAGCATATCTTGTTCAGTGTTGTTATATCTGAACACCAATTTTCGTTAATGTAGAAACACAATCCACCACCGCTCGTTTTCCCCGTTAGCTCCGCGATGCGATCCGCTCGGAACAGCTGGAAGCCCGGCAGATGTATTGCGTTGTCCGGTATGGCTTCACTCAGCCAGGTTTCAGTGAAGCACAGTGCAGCAGAGTTAGAAAAATCCTTGTTAATCCTTGTGAGGAGAAGTAGTTCGTCCATTTTGTTAGGAAGGGATTGGAGGTTCGCAAGATGAATGCTGGGGAGTGCAGTGCGCAGGCCGCGCTCGCGGAGTTTAACCAGCGCGCCGGCTCGCTTCCCGCGTTTGCGTCTGACCGCGCGTTTGAACAACACCGCTGCCCCTCCGACGAGAATGTCCAGCAAAACGTCTGAATAATCAAAAACTGTATAGAAGTTTTCTGGTGTGTGTTTCCTAATGTCCAGTAGTTCGTCTTTGGTGAAACTGATAGGAAAATAATGACTAAACACAGGACAAACGAACAAAAACCACACAATAGCTGGAGAGCTCCACACCGAGGCAGCCATCTGCGGCGCCATCTTGGATATCTATCAACACCTCATTGGATAGCCTTACACCCCTCACCCCTGGACTTCCAAAAGATGGAAATGGATAAATGTTAAATGTTCCGATCCAATCTGCCTTGTAATGCTGCCCGTATCATAAATCATGCACTGTTCCTTCGTTGGCCAGAGGAGAAAACTGGCCCTCCGACGGAGTCTGGTTTCTCCCAAGGTTTTTTTCTCCATTCTGTCACCTGATGGAGTTTTGGTTCCTTGCCACTGTTGCCTTGGCTTTTGGCTTGCTTAGTTGGGGACATTTAATATTCAATAATATTATTGATCTGCCTTACTTAAGGTGGACGTTGACTCAATTTTCTTTTAGAAACAAACTCTGTTATATTATTTTCATGTTATCACTGTGAAGCTGCTTTGATACAATCTGTATTGTAAAAAGCGCTATATAAATAAAGGTGACTTGACTTGACTTGACTCCCCCTTGGTCGCCAGCAGGCAGCTTGGTGCGTTCGAGGACCCGGTCATCCGCCTTCTCACGCGCCCCCTGCCGCTAGTGGAGACAGGTAAGTGTTGCACAGCACACTAACACCACTCTCTCTACTTTGCTGGCCCACCTCAGGCTCGGCAACCCCGCTCAAGTCAGTGATAATCATCACATTAGGTGTTGAGCAGACGTGCTCCTGAAAATTCAGTGATATTCATCACACCGAGTGTTGAAAAGTGCTCCTGACTTGTGCGTGCTTATCTTATCCTGCTGGCGAAGGATTTGATATAGCCGCTTCTCCAGCCGGTACGAAGGCCAGTTGTAAACTCATTCTTCGTGCTACTAGGTGGTGGGTCGTGACCATCTTGGCCCAAGTTCGGTCTGCAGCTCCGACCTGAAAGACATGTGCTTCAGATCTCTACCTTCTGAACCGCAGGCCATCCTGTGTGTTGCGTTAAGGGTGGAGTATCAGTACAGTGTCCTTCCCCTCGAGTGCTCCAGAGCCCGTTGGGTCTTCAGGTCAACTGGAAGAGAGTAATCTCGCCCACGGGCTGAGTATCTCTTTTTCAGTTTTGGAGATGGACTCGGTCTAACACGTCTCTCCAATGAGAATGTGTTCAGCTGGTGTTTGAAGTGAGAAAGGGTCCCACTGAAAGAACTTTCAGAGGCTCCTGGGGTATATGGTAGTTGCAGCTTTTGACTTCCTCCATATGTGACCGCTTCAGCGCTAGCTTCATGATCGAGTCCCGAGGTGATCGTGGCAGAGCAGCTCACCCTGTGTGACTATAGTTTATCCCGGTCTGCTGCCAAACCCTCTTCAACAGAGGGGTGCTCAACAGAATGCTCCTGAAGCTCAGTGAGTTTATCACACTCAGGTGTTGAGCAGGAATGCTCCTGAAGCTCAGTGAACTTATCACACTCAAGTGCTGAGCAGAAAATGATCCTGGCGCCCAGTGATCTTTACATGTTGTGTTGAGCAATGCTCTATGGAAAGCCAAGAGGGCCAAAAACACGCGAATTTTTACAAGTATTTCACGCGTATTTCACGTAAAATACGCGTGAAATACGCGTTAAAAATCAGTATGAACGGGTCGGTGTCATTGGCTGCTGAAGACTTGGGTCTAACCATTTCTGTGAGCTTAGAGGGGTGTACCTTTCATAGACTAGGCTACCACCAGTTTACATTCTATAGATCAGCTTATTCAGGTTTTTTGGATAACCTATATGAATAATATATTTAAATAGCAGTTTTATGACAATTTAGATAAAAATAAAATTAACTTGTTTTTCTTCACTCATGCCTTTTTGTAAATAAACACATTAGTGGACATTCTAGCTTTAACATCAAAGCATTAAGGTGTGTGGGGAAATCAGTTACAGTGTAGGTAACCAATGCAGGTTTATGATCACTGCAGGTTTAAGATACAGACCATTGTAATCAATATCTGTCTTTGAAAAACAACGTGAGCTTTTGTTGTGCTTACATTTACAGCTATAGCAAGCAGGGGGTGCTTTTTCAAACCTTTTTGTTCTGAAATTGGGCAGTCAGACAAACTGTAATTAGGTATACAGGTGATATTATCAATTTAAAGGAATTTAATGACTTAAAGTATTTAAATATGTTATTTAAGGCTTTCAGGATTAGAATGGGAGCTTGTGCTCAGGTCAGGACAGGTATAAGAACTTGATTTGGCTTTCATGACAGCAGAAGTATTTTACTGCTACCAAAATTAAATATCCTCCTATTTCTTTTTTTCTTTTTCTTCGTTTTCTAGTGTAGCCCAAATAATATAGATAGATTGCATTTTTATGATCAAATATTTTTACCATGATTGCCCCCTTTTGCATATTAGTACATTTACATATTATTATTATTATTATAACAGGGACAATGGACAGTAAAGAACTGTCCCAGAATTAGCTACAGAGCTCAATTTCATCTGCAGTCCCTAGCATTTGACACATGCTTTTATCCAAAGTGCCTTACATTGCATTTCAATGTACACATTTACATTCTTATCAGTTCTTGCTTTCCCTGGGAATCGAACCCATGACCTTAATTTTGCAAGCGCCAACATTCCACTGTTTGAGCTACAGGAAAAGTAGGAATTTATCTGTAAAACCAATCAACCCAACTCAAGATTTCTAATATTAAAAGTTAACATTTGATTGTGGAAAAGTTTACAGATGTGGTTCTTGATCAATGCAATTGTAATGAATATCTGTTAAAACAACATAACCTTGCTTCACATGGACCAAATTACAGAAACGTCCTATCTTAAATGTATTGTTCACTCAATTTAAAATTCTGTCTTCATTAACTCACCCTCATGTTGTTTCAAACATGCATGAGCCTCTTTCAATGTTTGGTTACTAATATTTGAAGATTATTGGTAACCAAACATTGCTGTTCCCCATTGACTTCCATAATATTGTTTTCCATAGTATGGAAGTTCCACACAAGAAAGAAACTTTGGAACAACATAAGGGTGAATAAATGGGTGAACTATCCCTTTAAGCCCCAAGTTATAATCTGACAAGTTCAGTGTTTTAAATTGGTTCCAAAATGAAATCACAGTGGTTAAGACAAGATATTACTCTGACTGAAGTTGTTTCTGCAATACAGCCTCAGGAAACCATTCCTCATGTATGCAGCCATATATCAAGGTGGACCTCACACAGCAGGGGCACACTCACAGTGTCATTACATGGACATTTATCAACTTTATCATAGAAGGCATTAATAAAATAAAGCTAACAGACATAGGCGTAGATTTCGGGATGAGTCATTTTGTACCCACCACTTTTAACTTCCGTCCATATTAATTATAACTTTTGGTTCGATTTTTTGGACCGTTTTCAGTGGTAATGAGGAGCAATATGAGAGAGAAATTTGGCAATCATTGTCTGACCCAGCAAAAAAAAAAAAAAAAACTATAATATATTTTTTATTGATTTTTCTGTTCGCATTTATGAGGGAAAAAACAACGTGTCAGTTCTCGTTTACGGACATGAGCGTTCTGAAAGCGGCACCTTTCTTTACATTTATTTTCGTTTTGTATTAATTATATCTTAATTTGAATCAATGTTTCATGAACCAATTGTCTGGATTTATTTAATAAATAAGAAGTAAATATAGCAGAATCACTACATGGAGGCGCCGGCGAGTGAATTGGAGTTCGTCTCATAAATTAACCAACTCGGCGTATAATGCACATTCACATTCACAGCGTATTTAGACACATTTAGATGCATTTATAATCATTACTTTTACCGGTTCTTTGTGGCAAGCTTTATGCGTGCGGTCGTGCGCTTGAGCACAAATTATGAGCTTTTGGCAATTTTTTTTTATAATTATTGACAAAATTAGAATATAGTAAAAGGTTTTTTTTTTGAGTGAAAGTTTTGGGTGGACCTGTTTAAAAGTGGGGCCGTGCCTGAGCTACAGCACATCGTCTTTGAAAACATAACCTGCGCGAAAGAGAGAAAAAAAATTAATACGTCATTGTACCCAGCACTTCTGAAAATGCACTTCCGAATACGTCTCTGTCCCCAGCACATTTCAAACCAAACTGACGCCCATGATAACAAAGATAGATTGACAGGTGACACTGCAATGACTACCCTTTTAAATTGCTAATTTAACCCTTTACACTCTTTTATTTATTTTTTTACATCAGCAGGTTTCACTTGGAATGCTCCGAATGCAATGGGCAAACACGGTCCTCAAGGGTCAGTGCCCTCTGCCCTGCAGAGTTCAGCTTCATTTCATTTTTTCTAAATGTAATACATTTTCAGTGAAATCAATTCTGATTTAAAATAGTAATGCATATGTTAACAAACTGACCCACTGTACCTTTTATCATGCAGATGATTTGTATGAATTTATGATCACAAGCTTGGATGTGTTCTGTCAGTGCTTGAGGAAGGTAAAGTAAGTGGGGAACTGAAAAAAAAAACAAAAAAAAAACGAGTTGGCTTATTAGCACAGTCTCATTTCAGTAAACTGCTGGTTAGGTATGAAATATGCCACATGGTGTCCGGTAAGAGACTTGGTGAAAATATGTTGGAAATTTGAGAGTAACCTGTTTATTTGTCACCACAACAACTCAGTTATTAACAAGGATTGAATGTTTGTACTTAGTTGTGTGTGTATTGGTGTGTGGTTTTCTATAGAAACAGAAAATGCAGAGTAAATATTCTAACATTAAATATTAGAGACAACACGGCACTGACAACATACATTATACTTCATCTCATTAAACGACAAATTAAACCCCATGTAGCCTACTATTTAAATCGATTGCTGGACGTCGTAATGTTATTGTAGCCTACATAAATCTGATTTAGCATTTTATTAGCAACCCCCACCCCACCTGTTCCACCCACTTTTTAAAACAAAGTTACGTCACTGATTTTTATGTTTATATGTTTACTTAAATGTTATATGGTTTTTACCAAAGTGTCTAATAATTTTTACAGATAAATTGCTTTAATACCAATTACCAAGGTGACCTGTAAAATACTTCTGCTGTCAGGAAAGCCAAATCAAGTTCTTATACCTGTCCTGACCTGAGCACAACGTCTTATTCTAATCCTGCAAGCCTTAAATAACATATTTAAATACTTTAAGTCATTAAATTCCTTTAAATTGATAATATCACCTGTATATCACCAAACAAAAAGGTTTGAAAAAGCATCCCCTGCTTGCTACAGCTGTAAATGTAAGCACAACAAAAGCTCACGTTGTTTTCTAAAGACAGATATTGATTACAGTGGTCTGTATCTTAAACCTGCAGTGATCATAAACCTGCATTGGTTACCTCCACTGTAACTGATTTCCCCACACACCTTAATCCTTTGATGTTAAAGCTAGAATGTCCACTAATGTGTTTATTTACAAAAAGGCATGAGTGGAGAAAAACAAGTTAATTTTATTTTTATCTAAATTGTCATAAAACTGCTATTTAAATATATTATTCATATAGGTTATCCAAAAAACCTGAATAAGCTGATCTATAGAATGTAAACTGGTGGTAGCCTAGTCTATGAAAGGTACACCCCTCTAAGCTCACAGAAATGGTTAAACCCAGGTCTTCAGCAGCCAATGACACCGACCCGTTCATACTGATTTTTAACGCGTATTTCACGCGTATTTTACGTGTAAAATACACGTGAAATACACGTGAAATACGTGTGAAATTAGCGTGACATAATCAACGCGAATTTTTACGTGTATTTTACGCGTATTTTACACGTGAAATATGCGTAAAAATTCGCGTGTTTTTGGCCCTCTTGGCTTTCCATAATGCTCCTGTCTTTTTGCGCCCGTCGCTTGCACCTACGTGCCAAGTCAGGAGAGGAACAGGTCTTCATAGTTGCCCCTTATTGGCCCAACTAGACCTGGTTCCCATCGACAGCCTTCCTGACTTCCCCTGAAAACTCTTTCAGGGACGGGGCACGATGGCACACGCGTTCTTCCCCCGGAGATTCCGGGCGGTCTTACATCTGAACGCGGAGGTTCAGGTGGCTATCACAGGTATGTGATAGTTACCATCACTTCTGCGAGCACCCCCTAGAAAGGGGTAGCGTGCTGACGCCTTTAGAAGTGGAACCTAGTCGTTGAGTGCGTCTTCTCTCCAGAGGAGATCCTGAAAGCTTTTCGATCACTTCAGTGCTCTCTTTCCTGCTAAATGGGTTGGAGTAGGCTGTTTTCCTTCACCCTCAAAATGATGTTGCCTCGGTGTTTAAGCGACGCTCATCGTGTTGCAGAAGTGTGCAGAAGCACGTTCTGATCGTCAGGTTCCTGAGGAGCAAGGTCTTGTAAATCCTTGCGTCCCTCTTTATCCTCTTGGGCCTTGTCCCTGGTGCGATGCACTGCAGAGACCGCCCCTGAGCCACTGCAGGCAGTGAATTAAAAATTATGCTATATCAGTTCTCCTGCTCGCGTGGTCTCTACTAGAGGGTAGGGACTTGCTCGCTTTCGGTCAACGTATTGTGCCTGGAGTCTGGGCCGGCTAACTCTCACAAGCTGAGACCCCGGCTCGGATTGTGCCCAAGGTTCCTACCTCTCCCGTAATAGGAGCAGGTGGTGAGCCTGCAAGCGCTGCCCTGGAGACAGCCGATCCAGCCCTGACTTCTCTGTCCGTTCGCTTGGACGTGTACAGAACGCAAGCCATAGACCTCAGACCAGATCTACAAATATCTGTTGGAATTCAGCAGAGAAGGAAGGCTGTTTCCATGCAAAGTCGCACTAGTGCTTGCCTTCATTTCGGTAAAAATCCGAGATGCAACATGTCCACTTAGGTGTTTAGCTCCTCTATGATGAGTGTAAAGTGCTCCGCCTTGGCGTTGACGATAGGCATTTGCTAAAACAGATTCTAGAGTTGGGGGCTGGACGACACTTAGTTGAACCGCTGCTTCCCGTGGGCTCCCTTCTCATGAAGCCAGTTTCACCGTGAGCCCGGTTCAAGTGTCGGCTTACTGCGCCATTCCCCTCCTATGGACTGGATACGTGCGCCTTTCTACTCCAGTTGAGTTCCATTAAAATTGAACCCTGTTGAGTTCCTCCACACCCCTCCGACGTCGGACGTGCGGAACGTCTGGTGTTAGGCCTACCACTCGTAAGCAGTGTGGAACCTGTGTTAAGCTGGGTCCATATGTTGCGGTCCCTACAGCGACCCCATATGTGTATTCTTCCACGATACGGCTCCCTGCGGTGAGCCCGTGTCTTCCCTCGGCAGAGTCTCTCTGCCGTCACTGTCCGGTGTGTCTCCCCCCGTCTTAGGCTGGAGCCACCCCAGTGACATTCCATATGTTAGACTGCCCGGTTTCCGCCCAGTTCATATGTGTATTTTCCACGTTACCTCCCTCTGGGTTGGATATGGCTTCCGCAGCGTCCCTTCCTTCCAATGTATGGGGAACGCTTTCCCAGTGGTCCTGGAGGAACAGCAGTGAGTTCCCTGGCCTAAGCCCTGTCCTTCCCCGCCTTAAATTTGCGTGGGCATCAGGAGGCTTTGGTTTAGGCACTGGAAGGTGGCAGCGTTAGTTGCGTTTTCAAAGGTTATCCCCATTCAGTCGACCGTCGACTACGTCTGACATTATCGACTGAAAGGGAATTTCCTGGTTGCGTATGCAACCCACCGTTCCCTGAAGGAGGGAACGGAGGACGTAGTCCCCTTGCCACTACCGCTGGACCACCGCTGAGCCCGGGTTACTCTCGGCTCCTCAGCGAAAAGCAACTAGTGCTTGCATCCACTTCCGTATTTATACCCGCGCCGCGGGGACGGAGTGTGTGATGCGAATCACGCACGCCAATTACATTGGCTCGTTCAATAGTACTTGAAGAGGATAGGCTCTCTAGCGAGATCCCGATTCAGTCTAACGTCGACTACGTCCTCCGTTCCCTCCTTCAGGGAATGGTGGGTTGCATACGCAACCAGGACGTTCTATTAGATTACTATAAAGTACTAAACAATATAAAAGCTTGTAGCTTAAGATCTCACATTTAAGAGCAGCAGACAGAGACAATAAAACGTACAAAGCGTATAATGGGTTAAATGAAACTACAAATACATACGACTATAATTAAAGAATACATAAACAGAATGATGAAAATTAATTCAATTCAATTCAATTCAAATTTATTTGTATAGCGCTTTTCACAATACACATTGTCTCAAAGCAGCTTTACAGAAATTGCATTTCGGAAATGTACATAGAAAAATACAGTTAGTTAATCAAGTATTAATTTATGGCATAACATATCGCCGGCTTTGAGTCGTCTCTTCACAGGCGTCGAGTCGTCTCTTCACAGGCGTTGGGGCATCTGAAGTCTCCGTGAGAGGCTGGATACAAACTGGAGCTGACGAACGCTATTTACCTCGGGACTAGCGTCCCGAGATAACAGCAGAAAGGCAGATGGGAAATAATTAGCATAGCTGATGTTCATAATGTTAATGCATTCGAACTGATTCAGCAGTAGTATCAAAGGTTAAGCATTAAGTGAATGCTTGGTTAAAGAAAGAAAGAGAAAGCAGATCACAGAATGGCAAATATGACAAAGAGTTAACCTTTGAGAACCAGAAAAGAAACAAATCACCAATCAAATCACAAATCAAACAATCTTTGTAATATATTGGGGTAATTAACAGGTAGAGATTGCCATCTTGTGGTTCAGTATTGCAAATGCAGTAATTACTTTAATGGTTTATTATAGAAACGAGTTTGACTTTTCCGGAGCAAATCGGCTTCGGTAGTTTGGTAGTCTGTATTAGGATGTTGAAAAGTAAAGACGTTTTTGAGAACTTCTCCGTTGGTTTGTTTTCTGTCCGGAACACGAAACGTTACAAATGGCGACGAGGATATTAAACGAATGCCACTGCCGCACTGCACTGTAAAAGTAACCGTACACTGGTCGTGAAAAAAGGTTTTTGGAGGAACCAGGCACGTGTGCTTTGAGAGTTAGCAGTTAGCCTCGACAAAAAAATCTAAAATGGCTGTGCCAGTCGGTCGCGTGGATGAATACATTGATGCGAAGGAGGATTTTGAGTCATATCTGGAACGTCTGGAACAGTGGATGTTGGCAAACGAAATCAAGGATGAAAAGAGGGTGTGTGTGTTTCTCTCGGTGATTGGGGCGGATGCTTATAAATTGTTGAAAAATCTGGTGTCGCCGACCGTACCGAGTACTATGGAGTATTCTGATCTGGTGAGAGCACTGAGCACACATTATAAGCCAGCACCGATTGTAATCGCGGAACGTTTTCGGTTCCAAAAGTGTAATCAGAGGGACGGGGAATCTGTCTCTGATTATGTGGTAGCTTTGAAGCAGTTATCAGCCACTTGTATGTTTGGACAGTATTTGGATGACGCGCTGAGAGATCGTTTCGTGAGTGGATTACGCTCGGATGCCGTGCAGCGCAGATTGCTATCTGAAAAGGATTTGACCTTCCCGAAAGCTTGTGAGATTGCAGTAGCAATGGAGCTGGCGTCAAAGAAATCCATGGAGTTTTCTGGACACAGCCAGGCTCATCAGGTAAATGCCTTGTCAGGGGCAGGGTTTTCTGATAAGGGGAGGAAAGGACAGTTTAGACGACAGAAGGATAATAAAGCTCAAAGCAAAGGCCAAAAAGGAGAAAAAAGTAATTTTGGAACATCACAGACATGCTACCGATGTGGTGGAAGACACTCAGCACGTGACTGCAGATTCAAGAATGAAAAGTGTCATTCCTGCGCCAAAATTGGACACATAGCACGTGCATGTAGAAAAGGAAAAGCCATTTCTCAAACGCAGTATGTGGAAGCTGAAGGGAATACATCTAGAGAAGATGAAGAGGCTGAACTTTTTGGAGTGTATGCATTATATTCCACCTCAAGCTGTGAGAAGGGGTACACAGTGGATGTCGCATTGGGTGATAGGAGCACAACAATGCTGCTGGATACAGGGTCAGCGGTGTCAGTGATCTCAGAGGATTACTACCAGACAAATCTGAACCAATTCCTGTTAAAACCAGCCCCCAAGTTAAAACTGAAATCGTATTCAGGCCAATGTATCGCTGTTCGAGGATACATCAAGATACCAGTGCAGTATGAATCACAGAAAGTTACCTTACCTCTTGTGGTGGTGAAAGGAAGTAGACCAGCTCTGATTGGTAGGAACTGGCTAAAGGAACTACACCTGGACTGGAAACAGATTTTCACAGTGGACAGGGTGTTCACACAGGCAGAGTGGACCCCAGGAGTCAACGAGGTGTTACAGCGCCACCAGGCCGTTTTTGCTGAGAAAAAAGGCTGCATAGAGGGTTTTAAAGCCAAAATCCGCATAAAACCAGGCACCACACCAATTCTTTGCAAAGCGCGCCCTGTTCCTTACGCATTAAAGGAAGCAGTAGAAAAGGAGTTGGACAGGTTGGAGGAAATGGAAGTGATTTCAAAGACTGAAATGAGTGAGTGGGCCTCTCCGATTGTAACTGTGCCAAAAGCAGACAAAACAATTAGGATTTGTGGTGATTACAAGGTCAGTATTAATCGGTGTATTGAAGAGCAAACATATCCACTGCCTAATACCGAAGATCTGTTTGCTACTTTAGCAGGAGGAACATCGTTCAGTAAGCTTGACCTGTCTCATGCTTACCAGCAGCTGCTGTTAGATGAGGAATCAGAGAAGTATCTGACGATTAACACTCATAAGGGCCTGTACAAATTTCATCGCCTCAGCTATGGTGTTTCTAGTGCACCTGCGATTTTTCAGTCTGTAATGGACCAGATTTTACAAGGGCTGGACCATGTGACATGTTTCCTGGATGATATTCTCATCACTGCTTCATCTGAGGAGAATCATTTGAAAAAACTGGATGAAGTGCTCACCCGTCTGGAAAATCATGGTGTTCAGGTGAAATTGTCAAAATGTCAGTTTTTTCAGAGCAGTGTGGAGTATCTGGGACATCGCATTGACCAGGATGGCCTGCACCCCACGGATGAAAAGGTGGCAGCCATAAACAAAGCGCCTGAGCCAAAAAATGTCACGGAACTGAAGTCTTTCTTAGGGCTTCTTAACTACTACAGCCGTTTCCTGCAAAATTCTTCCACCTTACTCCACCCTCTACACAACCTGTTGAGAAAAGAGGAAAAGTGGTGTTGGACTTCGGAGTGTGCTAAGGCATTTGAAGATGCAAAGCAGCTATTACAGCAAAGTAAGGTGTTGGTGCATTACAACACACGGTTGCCACTCCGGATTGCCTGTGATGCATCACCTTATGGAGTAGGGGCGGTAATTTCCCATGTGATGGAGAACGGAGAGGAACGGCCGGTAGCTTTTTCATCAAGGACGTTAACTGAGGCTGAAAAGAAATATGCCCAAATCGAAAAAGAGGCATTGGCCATCATCTTTGGAGTTAAGAAATTCCATAAATACCTCTATGGGAGGAAGTTCACACTGATCACAGATCACAAACCGTTGTTAACTATCCTTGGACCAAAGTCAGCAGTTCCAACATTGGCAGCATTAAGGATGCAACGCTGGGCTCTCATCCTCATGGCATACAGCTATGATATTGAGTACAGGAGATCAGCTGATCATGCAAACGCTGATGCTCTGTCTCGCTTACCCACTGCCTCATTCGACAACACAGGAGAAGAGGGAGGTATTTTTTACTTCTCACACATGGAGGAACTACCAGTGGATGCGAAAGACATTGAGAGAGCTACTTTAAAAGATCCTACACTGAACAAAGTGTGGAGCTACACAATGAATGGATGGCCCAGTCATGTTCAGGAGGAAGCATTGCGGCCTTATTTCATACGCAGGCAGGAGTTGTCAGCGGAACAAGGTTGCATTCTTTGGGGCCAGCGAGTCATCATACCCCCAGGTTATCGACAGCGCTTACTGGAAGACCTTCATCATGTGCACCCAGGTATCTGCCGCATGAAAGCTCTCGCTCGCAGTTACATGTGGTGGCCTGGTTGTGATGGAGAAATTGAAGAGCTGGTGAAAGGTTGCTCTATCTGCCAAGCTGTTCAGAAAATGCCAGCAGTCGCACCGCTGCACCACTGGAGGTGGCCGGAAAGAGTGTGGCAAAGAATTCACATTGATTTTGCAGAGAAGGATAAACAGTATTTTTTGGTGGTGGTTGATAGCCATTCAAAGTGGTTAGAAGTTTTTCCCATGGCTTCCACCACATCTCAAAACACCATTGTAGTGCTGCGAAGCCTGTTCTCTGCGTATGGACTGCCAGAAGAGCTGGTATCAGATAATGGTCCACAGCTGGTGTCGAGGGAGTTTACACAGTTTCTGGAGGGAAACGGTATCAAACACATTGCTGTACCTGCATACCATCCTGCATCAAATGGAGCTGCAGAGAGGTCAGTGCAGATTTTGAAACGTACATTGACGAAGGATGTGTTGGAAGCGGAGAAAAAGGGTTCCTTACCACTTAGTCATAGACTTGCAAATTTTTTGCTCATGTACCGCAGTACACCTCACACAGTGACTGGTCGGACTCCGGCTGAGTTATTTCTGAAGCGCCAGATTCGGACCCGTTTCAGTTTGCTGAAGCCCAGGCTTGCCAGTCGGGTTGAAGAGAAACAAGCTGCACAGAAACGTCATCATGACAGTGGTGGTTCATGTCTTCGTTTTTTCCAGGATGGGGTAGCTGTCCGTGTCCGAAATTTCAGGGGAGGAGTAGAGAAATGGATGCAGGCAAAAGTGCTGAAAAGACTGGGAGCTGTCACATACATGGTACAGGAGGGACAGAGGCAACGCACAGTGCATGTCGACCACATGTTGCCATGGCGAGAAAAGGGTGAACAAATAAACACTGTTTTGCCTTCATCAGTGGTTGAGCATGTACAACCAGTCACCAAGGACTGTGTTTTTCCAGCTGTTGTCCCCAGTACACCAGTGACGCCAGCACCGCCTACGGTTCTCATTACTCCAGCTGAACAGGTTGTCGATATGTCACCATCGCACACAGAAATCAAGAGCTCACCTGAGAAACGGAGGTACCCAGAGAGGGTCCGGGTTCCACCTAAAAAACTGGACTTATAACTGGCAGTATGTCGTATGGAAAAGCTATGTTGATCCAGTAAATGTTAAGCTGCAAAGTGATTTTTTTTTATTTTGTTGTGCAAATAGAATGTTTTTTGCAAAATCTAGAAACTGTTCAGGGAAATAGTTTTTGTTTTTTGGTTGAGTAACATGAAAGATTAGTAGTTGGTTATTATTGCTAAATTAAAGGGACTATGTAAAAAAAAAAAAAAAAAAAAAACTAAAAGGGGAGGAGTGTAATATATTGGGGTAATTAACAGGTAGAGATTGCCATCTTGTGGTTCAGTATTGCAAATGCAGTAATTACTTTAATGGTTTATTATAGAAACGAGTTTGACTTTTCCGGAGCAAATCGGCTTCGGTAGTTTGGTAGTCTGTATTAGGATGTTGAAAAGTAAAGACGTTTTTGAGAACTTCTCCGTTGGTTTGTTTTCTGTCCGGAACACGAAACGTTACAATCTTAAATGTATCTAAATCTCGATAGAAATAATACTTGCATGGAACTTGGTTACACTTACAAATATAAGCACTTAGAGTTCAACTAACACAACTAAAAAGTCATAACTAGGCTAATATGAGGTGGGAAACATACATACACACAGGAATATATCGTATACATTTTGGAATGACTTATTGTTATGATTTCTGTCTGTGTTTCCCCGTTCTTTGTGTTTTTGGTTTAGTCCTGTTTTCTGTTTCCAACTCCTCGTTTCTTGTTTAGTAGTTCCCCATTATCTCTATTAGTCTTCCCAGGTGTCCCTGATTAACCAGGCCCCCTTGTTATCTTGTTAGTAGGCCACCGCCATGGCCGCCCGAAGGGTCCTCTCCGCCATGGCCGCCCGAGGGGTCTTCACCGCCGTGGCCACCCGAGGGGTCTTCTCCGCCGTGCCCGCCCGAAGGGTCTTCACCGCCGTGGACGCCCGAGGGGTCTTCACCGCCGTGGCCATGGGACGTGGGCCAGGAGTCATGGTCACTATGAAATGTCGTATTGAAGACTGTGTTGTTTATTGGAAAAAAAATGTTGTATTGAGAAGATTCTAAGACAATTCTCAGGGGACATAAAAGCATAAAGCCTTTGGAATGATTAAAGCAAGTAAATCCAATCAGAAGGCTTCTAGTGTTACATTTTCGCTGATGTTCATGAAAAGAGTAACGCAATAAAGGCTGAACGTGGTTAAGTGGCACCCACATCTCATTTGGTGATTAACTTTCACAAAGCAGCATTCCTTGTAATGAAGAACATGTCTCTCTCAACGTTTTCTTGCAAGCATGAATCTGAAAATGAAAAACAATGTGAAAATGTCACAGAGCTGAACCACATAATACGAGTCCAGGATTATATTGGATAACATGATTAGGTGCTACAAAGTCCTGCACCTAATTTTCTCCCATGCTGCTGTGTTGGAGAAATGGAGATGCTCTCATCTTTGAATTATGTGGGTGAGAGTTGTTCACATCTCTCATTAAAAGGTATGCACACTTCAGCTCAGAGTTATCATATTTACGCGTTGAAGTGATTCTCAGGATAGAAAAGCTTGGTAATTATAGCGACTGGCTGAGTGGTGATTGCTTTCTCATTTACAGTGAATGCTGACTGCAATATCACACTTCACAACAGCTTATTGATATAACTGAAGTATGACTGCGTGTGCAAAATAAATGTGACATTATGAATAAAACAAATTCTGTGCTCTTTTAAAATAATAAAAGCTTTATATGATACTTTAACACTCACAGCCCAAAGCTTATTTTGCCTAGGGTAACAAAGCTGCAATAAAGGTATCATAGTTTCCAAAAAAAAATTATTGATGATAATGAGAATAATTATTTCTTGAGCACCAAACCAGCATATTGGAATAATTTCTGAAGGATTATGTGTCACAGAAGACTTCAGTAATGATGCTGAAAATTCAGATTTGTCATCATAGGAAACTGCATTTTAAAATATGTTGAAATGGTTCTTTTAAATTGTAAAAATATTTCACAAAATTACTGTTTTTACTGTATTTCTGACCAAATAAATGCAAATCAAACACCAAACTTTTGAACTGAAGTGTATATCCAGTTTCAACACAAATTGACAAATTGAAGATAAACACAGGACAGTCACAGATGCACAAATACAAGACAAAAACAGGCCCTGGATACAAAACAGAGTATTGAGAAAAATAAATGTGACTAATAAAACCATTGTTAAAATAACATCTTATAATTCATAATAAAGCCACATTTCCATCACCATCCCTATTTCAGCAGCAACATCATCAAAAACAAGCAATACTATACATATCATAATAGTAATAACCCCATCACTATTTAATAGTTATAGTCTGTCTACTCCTCCGGGCTGAATTAATGAACAAGATGGCTCTCGGGACAAATGAATGTTTGTATCTGTTATTCTTCACTGGAGGTAATCTGTACCGAGACCCGGAAGGCAATATCTGGAACTCAGAATGAAGGGGGTGGGAGCTATCAGAGATAACTGCATTGGCCTTCCTAACTACCTGTCTATCATACAGGTCAGAGAGGCTACTCTGCTGGACACCTATAATTTTACTGCTGACCTTCACTATATTGGAGAGAGCCGTCTTGGCCTTGACAGTGAGACCACCATACCAGCAAATTAATGAGAATGTGAAAACAGACTCAATGTATGATTTATAAAAAAGGCTCATGAGAGTCTTATCTACACTACACAAAATTTTGACAGCTTGAGATGACAAAACAGTCTTTGTTGGCCTCTTTTGCAAAGCATTTCAGTGTTCGAATTAAATTTATCTTATTGTCAATCAAACTGCCTGGATACTTATATGTTTCTACAAATTCCACCGTCTTCCCATTTATAATAGTGGTCTGAGGAGTTGATGACTTACGCCTAAAATCAATCTGCATATCCTTTGTCTTTTCAACATTTAGTTGAAGGAATGCCCTATCACATCAGAGTGCAAAATCATCCACCACAGGACCATGATCACTTTCCTCATTGGAGAGGAGACTGACAATAGCAGAATCATCTGCAAATTTTAAAATGTGTCTATTTTCATGCTAGCTGCGGCAATCGTCAGAATAAAGAATATAAAGGAGAGGTGAAAGGACACACCCCTGAGGAGACCCTGTGGATGATGACATCTCCTCAGACAAGCAACCATTCACCCTCACTCTCTGAGTCATGTCGGTTAAAAAATCAAGCATCCATCCCACAATATTAAAATCAAGGTCAAAGTTCTTTAAGAGCTTATCAACTAAAATGTGTGGTTGGATTGTATTAAAAGCGGATGAAAAATCAACAAATAAAATCCTTGCGTGTGTTTTGCTACCTTCAAGATGTTTGAATAGTAAGTTTAACAAGGTAGTGGTGGCATCATCTACCCCTCGCTTAACCCTATAAGCGAACTGTAGTGGATCTAGGAGATTCTCATATCTTCGGCACTCTGTGTTGCTCTAGGGACATTAAGAAAATATAATGAAAAATTGGGCCTAACTGCTCTGCACAAGAGATGAGCAGGCAACTGCTTATATTGTCAGGCCCAGGGCTTTTACCTGATCTGGAGTGCTTAAACATATTGACCACAGCTTGTTCGTCAAAGAAGGGGACAACACCATTTCCAGTCAAATGTGATTTCTGCTCTGAAATAACATTACTAAAATTAGTGGTATCAAACCTCAAATAAAATTTGTTTAGCTCTGTTGCAAGCAAACTATCACAACTAAAACCTTCTAACGCAACCTTGACATTCTTTTCTCTCCTGGTGCCGATACCAGTTCTCATACCATCCCAGGCTGAACGTAAATTCCTACCACCAAAGTCTTTCTCTATTTTTTCTTTGTAACCCTGCTTTGCCCTCCTTATTTAACTTCTTATTTCCTTTTCCAACTTATTCAATTCTAAAAAGTTTCCTTGCCTAAATATTGGTACAGGACTCCTTAAACATGCCCCAATCGGTGCAGTCAAAACAACCCTGTAAACTCATAATTGCTTCCTCAGTCCAGTTCTTAACGCGTTTAGTGAGAGATTTTCCCCTCCTTAAGGCCGTGCGGTATTACGGGATGAGCTGGACGCAGTTATGGTCAGCCCCGCCCAGCGGGGGGAGCGGGAGAGCTTTGTATGCGTCTTTGATAGAACCGTAACACAAGTCCAATGTCTTATTTTGTCTTGTCGGGCACGTAACATATTGGTGAAAGTCTCTCAGACATTTCTTCAGCGAACAATGGTTAAAATCACCAAGAACAAAGACAGGTGCTTCTGGCGATATTCCTTGCAGCTTTTGGGTTACTTGTGATATCGACTCCGCGGCTTTATCCGCATTTGCTCTTGGATGAATATACAACTAAAACTCAAATACAACTTAAAGAATGATCCATTGGCAACTAGCTGAAATTTACTCAAGTTACTAAAAAAAATAACCATAAACGTATTAAAGCTAAATGGAAATGTAAAAAACAAACTAATAAAAATGACAAAGGAATATATGTATATATATATATATATATATATATATATATATATATATATATGGATATAAAGAAAACTTAATATAAACAAAATAATAATGTAATTGTACAAAAGTAATACTAACATAAGAGATAATAATGTTTGTCAAGTTGTTAGTACATTGTTATTCAGTTGCTATATAGGGCATTCTGGCATTCTTGTTGCTTGGTGGTTGCTTACCTCCCCATGTCAATAGGGCTACTCCCAAGTTCCAAAAACTTAAAATGCAACTTCTATGCAAAAAAATCATTAATATCTTTAGTACAAACATGTAGGATGAGGTACTCACCAAAATGTAATATTTGAAATTACTCCTAACCCAAAGCATTAATAATAAATAGTATTTATTCGCTTATACATTGTCTCTATTTGGCATTGATAAAATGCAAGAAAGAAACTGCCTTCTAGACCATTTATGATTCAGATTTACCACAAAAAAAAACACCACACCACACATTGATCTTGTCCTCTCAATCTCTCTCACACACACAAAAAAGCGCCTACAAGCCCACCCGCCCTTAATTTATGTGTCTGAAACGCCCTGCTGTCTCACATGACGCAGTGAGCGTTTTTTCTTGTGCTTGTGTGAGTAGAGGAGCTGTCTGAATAGCTGATCAGTGGCCTGTGAGGGCGGGACAGAGGGACCAGTGGAGGGAACAGTCAGTGGCCCCTAAATGCAAGTACACAGGCTCTTGGAAAGTTACCTACATACTAGGCTCTGTAGGGGCTGCAATCTTCATCCCGCATGCAATCGGTCGGGCAGCAGGGAAACGAAAAGACTGCTGAACCTCCCAGACTACAAGCTGTTCTTTAACTGTCAATCATCTAGGTCTGGAGTTTAGTTGGTGAATGAATAAAGCTGTTCTGTTTTATTGATGTTGGTTTACAGCAGACTGCATTGATTTCTGTTGTGCATTTGTTGCTGTTTTTTTTCTGCTTGTGATGAAACATGTTGGCAGTTTATTACAGCATGACATCCATTTTGTAGTTCTGCCTTGGACGATTTTAAGAAATGATATGAGGTGAAATGTGATATTACCGTCTTGTGAGTGTGATAAGGTGTCACTCTCATGCTTTTTACCTCTTTCCCACAGGGATTCTATTCATGGTGGATTCTTGTAAAAACTCAGAGTGTGTGGCTGGAGGAAGAAGAAGACAGGGTCGGCGGAAATGGGACTCGCACTTTATTCAGTAAATAAAAGAAACAAAAAGGTGCGCTCGTGCGCCTTCACTGTAGTGCAATACTACAGCAAACATATAAGAAACACTCTGCCCGCTGTCCCAGCTCACGCTCTATGTCTCCAGCTCTCAAGGTTCAGTCAAACGACCACTCTTCCCGTTTCGTCGATAACTCAGTCCATTCGGTCAAAACTCTTTCCACTTCATGTGTCAACTCTGACGGTGTCTGCTGCGGGTCGCGTGCGAGTCCCAAGCCCTTCTCTCTCGCCGCTCACTCATTCCTGGCAGCTTATATGCGGCCTCCACGCCAATCACTGCAATCAGACACAGGTGTTCATCATCTGCACTTGACCTACTTACTCACCGCACAGCTCGCTGACTCGTCTCTCGCTACAGACTTCGCGAGACCACGCCCCCGTCGCCACATACCCCCACCGCCCGACTCAGGCCGGGAAGCCAAAAGAATTTTTGGCGTCTTCGTGAACGAACTTCCGAATCATGGACTTCAAAGTACGATTAAACCGTGCCACTAAGCCATCTGTCTGTGGGTGGTAGACGCTAGTGCGAATCGATTTAATGCCCAATAATTCATAAAGTTCGCGAATAGTTTGTGACATAAACGCCGTGCCCTGATCGGTGAGAATCTCTTTAGGGATTCCCACCCGGGAGATTAACGAGAAGAGCGCGCTCGCAACACTTTTGGCAGAAATGTTACGGAGCGGGACTGCTTCAGGGTACCGCGTTGCGTAATCCACCAGGACTAACGCAAAGCGGTGCCCACGTCCTGACCGTTCTAATGGCCCGATGAGGTCCATACCAATTCCTTCGAAGGGGACCTGCATTAATGGAAGGGGGCACAATGGTGCTTTTGGATTGGCCGGTGGATTCACCAACTGACATTCACGACAAGACGCGCACCACCTGCGCACATTCTCGTGAATGCCCGGCCAAAAGATTCGGGCCATGAGATGGTTTAGTGTTGCCGTTTGACCTAAATGCCCGGCCATTGGATTACAGTGAGCCGCCTGAAAAAGCATTTCCCGGCGGCTCTTAGGAACTAACAACTGGGTTGTATCTTCTTTTGTCTGGGTGTCTTGAGTCACCCGATATAACTTATCTTTCAAAATAGCAAAGTAGGGATAAGAGAGCGGTTGGTCTGGCTGGAATACCTGAACGTCGATTTAACGGACCTGATCAAATGCACGTTTTAACGTCTCGTCCTGGGACTGCTCCAGGGGAAAATCATCAGGCTCTGTGAGGATAGTTCTCTCCAGAGCACTCCGTTCCCCTGCAACAGAAGCCAGAGGTCCCGGCTCAGCATCTCCCACCTGAACAACCGGTGTCTTTCCCTTGTTTTTCTTTTTCCAAGAGGCATCCGCACACAAAGACCCCAATAATTTACTAAAAGCAGGCCAATTCGTCCACAGAATTAGCGGATGCCGGAGGTGCGGGTTAACTGCTACCTCTACGCTATGCTTTTGACCCCTAAATTGAATGACCACAGGCATTATAGGATAACTCACCACCACCCCGTGCACACACCGCACCTTAACCAGGCGGCTGTTATCCAATGCCCCATGTTGAATCAGGCTTTGATGAATGGAGGTTTGGTTGCAGCCTGAATCCACCAAATCCTGATAAGTACCACCATTGATACTCACTGGTATCTGGTAAAGGCCAGGTTGATCGGGGCCAGCCTGTGGCGTGTCGGGGACCCGGATCAGTGTCCCCACCTCCATCACCGGACACCGGTCTATAAAGTGACCCGTGTCCCCGCAGCGCCAACAGGCCGATTGACGCGGAGAGCGCAAGGCTGCAGGAACCGGGGCGGAGTGGTTGACCGTCGCCGTCCCCCTGGGTGGGGCCCTGGATGCCGGGACAGGTTCCGCCGGAGCCCCCATTCTCCACCCCGGCGCCGGCCGGGGTATCAGCCCCCCACGAGACCTGGGAAGGGGAACAGGCTTGGGGAGAGAAGGGGACGAGAGAGAGAGAGAGGGAGAGAGAGAGACAGATGGGAGGGGCTCGCTGACCCCTGGGCACGCCACCATGTGATCCTCCGCCAGGTGGATGGCCTGGTCCAGCGAAGACCCACTGCGCGGTCTTCTTGGGCAGTTTGGCGATGAACTGTTCCAGTACCACCTTGCTGATAACATCCTCGACGTCGCCTCCGTCGGCCATCAGCCATCTGCGGCAGGAGTCCCGGAGCTGCTTCGGCATGACGAAGGGCCGGCCGGACTCGTCCAGGCTCAGGGACCTGAACCGCTGGCGATGTTGTTCCGGGGTCCGGCCGACCCGCTGAAGAATGGCGCGCCTCAGGTCTTCATAGACCAGGAGATTCTGGACTGGCAGTTGGTGGGCGGCTATCTGCGACTCTCCTGATAGTAAAGGGATGAGCCACATGGGCCAGTCCGCTCGGGGCCATCCCCGGGCCTCTGCCGACCTCTCAAAAAGGTCCAAGAATGCCTCCGGATCATCCTGAGGCCCCATTTTATTGAGAGGCAGGGCCGGGGCCGAGGCCGCAGCTGGATCGGGGACGGCCTGAATCTCGCGGTCGAGCCAGCTCCGGAACAGCTCGCGGTCTTCTTGCTGGCCTTGGAGAAGTAGCTGGAACCGCTGATCTTGCTCCTCCTTCACGGCCAGCAGGGCGTGGTGTTGCTCCCTGTGAAGACCCGCGAGCGTTTGGATGAGGTCCGCAAATGGCATTCCTGGCGGGTTCTGCATGGCGGCAGCAGTCTTCTCCTTCCCGGGTTTCGGCACCAGTGTAGTCAAACTCAGAGTGTGTGGGTGGAGGAAGAAGAAGACAGGGTCGGCGGAATTGGGACTCGCACTTTATTCAGTAAATAAAAGAAACAAAAAGGTGCGCTTGTGCGCCTTCACCGTAGTGCAATACTACAGCAAAAATTTAAGAAACACTCTGCCCGCTGTACCAGCTCACGCTCAGTCCATTCGGTCAAAACTCTTTCCACTTCATGTGTCAACTCTGCCGGTGTCTGCTGCAGGTCGCGTGTGAGTCCCAAGCCCTTCTCTCTCGCCGCTCACTCACTCCTGGCAGCTTATATGCGGTCCCCACACCAATCACTGCAATCAGACACAGGTGTTCATCATCTGCACTTGACATACTTACTCACCGCACAGCTCGCTGACTCGTCTCTCGCTACAGACTTCGCGAGACCACGCCCCCCTCGCCACAATTCTATTCCCTGATTAATTCTGTCATCCTTGAATTCTATTTTGCTGCATTAGAAATCCTACAAAATCGTACCTATACAAATAATTATTTAAATTGTTGTCATACTGGGCGTATTGAAATACATACGTAACCTCGGTTCTCTCTAGAAGAGGGAACGAGTATTGCGTAAGTTGCTTACACTATGGGCAAAGTCATCTCTTCTCGAGATATTGAAGCCAAAAAATTATCCTAATTTTTCCATTTATTGTCAACGCAGTGCAGCTGTAACGAATACACCGGCGGATTAATGTGGGAATAAAAAACGGGTTTTATTTTGGATACATGGAAGACGGGATGAATTATCCTGAACGCCGGAGGAAGTTTGAGGCGGACTGCTACCGGACTAATGATCTTGGTGACAGTGAACGGGGCAATAAATTTGGGTGCAAGTTTCGGATCGGACGAGGAATGTTCTTGGTAGAAAGCCACACTTTTTGACCAGCGACGTATATGGGAGGCCTAGACCGGTGGCGATCAGCTTTGGCCTTGGTGCGGGATCCCACTTGGAGTAGAGTCTCACGGGCTCTGGTCCAAGTGCGATGGCACCTCTGGACGAAGGCGTGATCGGAGGGGACAGCGACTTCAGATTCCAGACTAGGAAAAATTGGTGGCTGGTAACCTACACTACACTGAAACGGAGATAGGCCCGTGGATGACACTAGTAAAGTGTTGTGGGCGTACTCCACCATAGACAGTTGTTGACTCCACGAGGAAGGATTCTTGGAAACTAAACATCGTAACGTTCTCTCCAAGTCCTGGTTGGCTCGCTCAGATTGACCATTGCTCTGGGGAAGAAGCCCTGAGGACAGACTGACAGTCGCTCCCAGTAAATTACAAAATTCTCGCCAAAATTTGGACACAAATTGGGGTCCTCTGTCAGAAACCACGTCTGTCGGGAGGCCATGTAACCGAAAGACCTGGTTAACGACAACCACCGCTGTCTCCTTGGCTGAGGGTAATTTGGTCAAGGGAATGAAGTGGGCCGCCTTCGAGAACTGGTCCACCATGGTTAAAAGTACCGTGTTACCCTGGGAGGGTGGGAGGGCGGTAATAAAATCTAGAGCGATATGGGACCAGGGTCTCAAGGGCACCGGCAGTGGTTGGAGTAACTCGTCTGGGGGTCGATTGGAAGTCTTACCAGTGGCACAAACTGAACAAGCCAAAACAAAACTGTAAACGTCACGAGCCATAAGAGGCCACCAGAATCGTTGCTTGACTAAAAACTTAGTTTGATTGACTCCCAGATGACAAGCCACATTGGAACAATGCCCCCATTGAATAACGCTGGACCGTAATCCCTCCGGCACAAACAAACGATTCGGTGGGCATCGAGCCGGAGGCGTTACCCCTTCTAAGGCCGTTTTGACCTTCGATTCGATCTCCCATGTGAGTGTAGAGATGAATAGATTCTCTGGTAAAATGCACTCGGGAGTAGACGGGCGTTCGGAGCGGTGAAAAATACGCGATAAAGAATCGGGTTTGATGTTCTTGGAACCCGGGCAGTACGAGAGAGAAAAATTAAAACGACCGAAAACAGAGCCCGCCGAGCCTGCTTGGAGTTTAATCTTTCAAATTCTTGTGATCGGTCCAGACGATAAAAGGTACCCCCGAACCTTCCAACCAGTGGCGCCATTCCTCCAATGCTACCTTGACTGCCAACAACTCTCTGTTACCAATGTCATAATTACGTTCGGCTGAGGACAAGCGAAGAGAGAAAAACGCGCAAGGGTGCATCTTGTCGTCTGAAGGAGAACGCTGGGATAACACTGCACCTACCCCCACCCCCACCTCTGACGCATCGACCTCTACCACGAACTGACGTGACGGATCAGGGGTTATCAGGATGGGAGCTGAAACGAAGCAGCTTTTAAGTTTGGTAAACGCCGCCTCAGCTGCGTCTGACCACCTGAACGTCGTTCTGGGAGAGGTCAAGACAGTCAGAGGTGGGGCTAGTTGGATGAAGTTGCGAATGAAACACAGGTAGAAAATGGCGAACCCCAGAAACCTCAGTAGGGCCTTACGGGAATCTGGACTTGGCCAATCCACCTTAGCCTTGATCTTCTCAGGGTCCATGCACATTCCCTCAACCAACACGACGTGTCCTAGGAAAGGAACAGACTGTGCATGAAAAGCGCATTTCTCCGCCTTGACAAAAAGTCCATTCTCTAGCAACCTCTGAAGTACTTATTGGACGTGCTGCACATGTTCCTGGAGAGAAGAAGAAAAAATCAATATGTCATCCAGGTAGACATATATGAACTGATCGATCATGTCTCGCAGCACGTCATTGACAAGTGCCTGGAAGACCGCTGGGGAGTTGGACAGACCAAACGGCATGACCAAGTATTCAAAGTGCCCCCTGGGGGTGTTAAAAGCGGTCTTCCATTCATCCCCCTCCCTGATGCGGACCAAATGATAGGCATTACGTAAATCCAGATTTGTGAAGATAGATGCTCCCTGCAACCTCTCGAAGGCTGAAGACATCAACGGCAAAGGATAAGTATTCTTTACCGTGATGCTGTTCAGCCCTCGGTAATCAATGCAAGGTCGCAGAGATCCATCCTTCTTCCCCACAAAAAATAATCCCGTCCCCGCTGGAGAAGAGGAAGGGCGGATGAACTCAGTTGCTAGAGCATCAGAAATATATTTCTCCATGGGCTCTCTCTCAGGAACCGAGAGTGAATATAACTTGCCCTTAGGCGGAGATGTACCTGGCAATAACTCTATGGCACAGTCATAGGGACGATGAGGAGGGAGAGAAGCAGCCCGAGACTTACTGAACACCTCCTTCAGGTCCAGGTACTCCGCGGGCACGTTAGATAAATCCACAATCTCCTCCTGAAACACAGGGACAGAAACAGACGGACAAGCAGACACTAGACAGGACTTATGACATTGAGCACTCCACGCCGACACAGACTTCAACTGCCAGTCCACTTTAGGGTTGTGCTGGGTGAGCCAAGGATGACCAAGAACGATGGGGGCCAGGGGAGTGTCCAGGATGTAAAAGGAGTGTGATGTCTTCAGTGACTAGTGAAATGGTGGGAAGTTCCTGGCCATTGAGGGCGTGTACGGCAATCTGATGAGTGAGGGACCTGTGGGGAACTTGGTGGTTGCGTGCAAAAGTGTGATCCATGAAGTTACCTTCGGCGCCAGAGTCCAGAAGTGCTCGACAGTCGTGACGGTGGGTAGACCATCGGAGTCTAACCGGAAGGAGAGATGTTGATGAGGTCTTCTCGGCGGAGATCCCACCCGATAGTAGCCTCATACTTACAATCGGGCTGGGCCTCTTTAACGGACAGTTGTAGGCGAAGTGTCCAGTTCCTCCACAGTACATGCAGAGGCCCTGGGATCCCCGCCTTTCCTTGTCCTCCCGGAAAAGCCGGGCGCGACCCACCTGCATGAGCTCGGGATCGTAGACGGGGCTGACCGCGTCCCCGCCTCCAGAACGTTGTCCTTCGAATTCCCCCGAAGAGTGGTTAGTTGGTACTTGCCGTTCCACTCGTGACAGTCTGGCGTCCACTCTTAACGCTAAGGCGTTTAAGTCGTTGAGTTTCGGGGGAAAGTCCATGGCTTATATCTCTTTTTTGACGTGGAGCCTGGACAGCGCGAGCTGTGTCGTTGAGATTTCTCTCTTAGTTCTCCATCCAACGTCTGCTGTTGTCAACAAAATCCTCCAGGCTCTCTGAAGTGTGACTCGTTGCTTCCATCTTGGGTCAGATCGATCTGTAACGAATAAGATTCGGAAGCAAGTGCAAGTAAACTCAGTTTATTAATAGTTGAAGTAGAATATATATTAGTCCAGGTGAGACAGGCAAGGGGCGCAGGGACTCCGATGGTCAGATGAAACAGGTGCGGGAAGTGACAAGGAGTGATGAACAAACACGACGAATCCAGAAACATCCACAGGAATACGACAGGAACAATGAAGGTATGAGACTGGAACGTAGAGGGATCAACAACACCGGACACCAACAAACAATGATCTGACAAAGGAGATGAGAAAGAGTTGAGTATTTGAAGGGAGATGGAATGAGTTGCAGCTGGTGGAGAGAAGTGATTGCAGATGATTGCTGGATCATGGTAACGAGTCGGCACGCCCACACACACACATCCGCACTCACTCATAACACAACAAAAGCACATGACAAGGAGGAGACCTAGGATTTACAAACCGTGACAGCAGCAGCTAGCAGACCTAGAGCAGGCAGTCTTGCGTGCTCATTGGCTGCCCTGTGGCAACTGCAGCAGCCTACCACTGAGCCTTGCGCGTGATATCACGCCCTTTACGCATCACAGCCCGCCAAAAGGGCTAAGGTCACATGAGAGTAGTCTGCGCACAATCCGATCTGGGCAGAACATTTACACCACTCATACTGACAGAAGTCTAGCCTGCAGGCTGGGAACTTCCAGGTTATAAAACCTAACAAATGTAGACGGGGAGGCCCAGCCTGCTGCGTCACAAATGTCGTGGATGGAAATCCCGCTGGACCAAGCCCACGACGAGGCCACACCTCTAGTGGAATGAGCTCTGAAGCCCAACGGGCATTGCAGACCTTTGGACACATAACCAGATGCAATAGCATCCACTATCCATCTGCACAGGCTCTGTTTCGAGGCGGTGAGACCTTTGGTGCGCCCACCAAACAAAACAAAGAGATGCTCCGAGCGCCAGAAAGGGGCAGAGCGCGTAATGTAAGCCCTCAAATCCCTGACAGGGCAGAGGAGATTAACATCGCTCTCACTATCGGATGCTGGCAGAGCTGATGGAGAAATGACCTGCACTCTGAAGGGAGTGCCTATCACCTTAGGGACATAGCCATGCCTTGGATTAAGGATGACTTTAGAGTCATTTGGTCCAAACTCAAGATACGCAAAGCTAACAGACAGCAGGTGTAAATCCCCCACACGTTTAACTGATGACAGAGCTGTCAGAAAAACGGTTTTGAGCGAGAGTTACTTTAGGTCCAAGGAGTCTAGTGGTTCAAAGACCAACGACAGATCCTACATGGGAACAGAAGTGGGTCGCGGGGGATTAATCCTCCTCATTCCTCTAAGGAAGCGGATGACAAGCTCGTTCTTTCCTATTGACCGACCGCGCGTCGACTCAGCGAACGCTTCAACGGCCGCCACATATACTTTAAGCGTGGATGGGGAACTGCCCTTATCCAACAGCTCTTGGAGGAAACTAAGCAACCACAATACCCCACATGTCTGTGGGTCCAGACCTCTATCGGCACACCATTTGAAGAACACAGACCATTTAGACGCGTAGAACCGCCTCGTAGAGGGAGCTCTGGATTGCATAATCGTGTTCATCACTCCTTCTGGCAAGAAAACGGGTATCCGTTGATTAACCATACGTGCAGAGACCAGCGTCTGGATTGGGGATGCCAGATTGAGCCGCGGACTTGAGAGAGGAGATCCCTCCTCACCGGAATCGGCCAAGGGGCTGTGTGTGACAGCCGCGTCAGCTCTGGGGACCAGACTTGATTCTCCCAGCGTGGGGCTATAAGGAGCACCGAGTGGCGTGTTTTTGTCTTTTGACGCAAACAAGTCGACTTTCGCTTTGCCAAAAAGGCGCATTAGTAACTGGACTGTCTGGGGGCGCAGGGACCATACCCTGGGGGAACGTTTGTCTGGGCCGTCGTTCAGATGGCCTGGCACATGCGTGGCTCTCAGTGAGCGCAGGAGGTGCTGAGACCATACGAGAAGGCATTCTGTCAGATAGCAGAGACTCCTGGATCTGACACCGCCCTGACGGTTTATTTAGGACACCACAGACATGTTGTCCGAGAGGACTAGCACATGGTGGTCCCGTATGAACGGGAGGAAGCGCTTGAGCGCGTTCTCGACCGCTATCATCTCCTGACAGTTTATGTGGAAGTGTTTCTCTTGGTCTGACCAGAGGCCAAAGACCGGTCTCCCCTCGAAGAGAGCGCCCCAGCCTAAGTTGTAGGCGTCCGTCGAGATGACCTTTCGGTGTGAGACAGTTCCCATTCTCACCCCCTTCTGGTACCAGTCGGCCGCTAACCAGGGCTGCAGAGCTGAAACACAGCTCTGAGTCACTCAGATCTGTATGCGGCCGAAAACCCAAGCCCGGCGAGGCACTCGGGCGTTCAACCAGCGTTGTATCGAGCGCATGCGCAGCAGGCCCAGCTGAAGCACTGCTGCAGCTGATGCCATACAGTCCAGCATCCTCTGGAATGTTTTCAGAGGAGCCATGCTGCCCTTCTGGACCTTCTGGTAAGATGCGGCCAGGTGTCGGACACCGCGCGCGCGTCGATAAACGGGCCGTCATAACCACAGAGTCCAGGGCTGCGTTCGGAATCGGATACTTCCCTACTATATAGTAGGGGAAAAAGAGTGGGCGAGCGAAAAGTATGTATGAATCATAAAAGAGTAGGCGAGAATTACCTGGGTGACGTGCTAATTATCGTGAGATTCGGACGATAGTGCGTTCAAATATGCCTACTTTCCTACTATATAGTAGGCGAAAACTGTACGTGAAAGAAGCAGTACGTTAGAAACAGCAGTATTCATAAAAGAGTAGGCGAGAAGTTCCCGGATGGCTTACTGCTTTCGCCCAGATTTTTGAATGCTCAACCGATGAATACTCTTCTATCCCAGGAGACCACGCGAGAGGATACGTCATCAAACATCACAGAGATCAGCGACGCGGGGGTATTCAAATGTGAGTAAACACGGTTCCTTTGTGTTTAAATCGTATGTGTTAAACTACTATAGAGTAAACATTTTAACTGTTGAAGGTGTAAAGGAGTTAGACAGTAGTATAGTTGTGATTTTGCTGTAAAAACATGTTTTATTATGTATAGCTAGCTAACGGGAGCTCCAGTAAGCACACGTAACGTTACGTCTCTAAAGTGGATTTACATAACCATATACATCTTAAACACACTTATTTAAAATGTCTGTTTACATAGAAAGGAAAATATTGTATAAGTTCTGCAGATGAGCACATCACAACATGAAAAAGACATCTGAGTGATGTATGTGTGCTATTATGTAGGATAAGTCACTGTTGTCAACACTGTTTACATTAGACAAATGTGCTGTAAATAAGGTAAATAAACAAATCTATAAAGTAACTAAACATGTTGTATATTTTTATTTGTTCCTTATTACTGTTGATGACTGCTTTTGTATAATGTTTGTGCATTTTTGTAGGATCTGAAATGTCTGCAGACTGGTGTGAGCACTGAGGATGAGGAGCCCGGAGCTGAATCCTGGAAACGGTGCCATGCATGAGACGCTCCATCACTCCACCGGCCCTTTTTGCCTCAGATTGTGAAGCACAGCACAGCAACAAGCTCTGGCACGAAGGCACGGTCACCTCTGGTGAATTCATAAGAATAAAGCCGCAGAATGGGAACCGCTGTGTTGAGATGGCGGTATGTGGGGTTCAGCACCTGTAAATACATGCTTGTAGTTTGAATAAAGCTTTATTTCATGTGTTGTTGACTTGTATATGCATTTGTTTATTGTGATGGCTACTTTTATTTGTTCTTTTACTCATTTATTCATGTTTCTTATTGTTGTCAGTATATAAAATATAATTAGTTAAAAATATTAGTTAATGTATGCATTAATTAATTCATTGCTTGACTGACAATTGAGGTGTTTCACTGCATTTATCTAGTGTGTATTCATGCATAAATATGTCATATGACAAAACAAATTACATTTTGTATGTTTTCTCCAAAGGAGAGATCTTCGAGCAGCTGCCCGTCTCCTTTGTGCAGACATTACAAACGCAGAGGAAAACTGTTCTAGGTTGTGCTGTCGAGTTACTGATGTTATGAAGTGTTAGTGCACCTGTCGCTCATATCATTTAAACATATTACATACAAGATCATGGAAAGATACCATAGTTGTATCTAACAATGAACAATCATAATGACAAAACAGAAAACATAAAGAGCATTGGTTTGTGTACATCATAATATGATATTTATAGGCTACACAGGAAAAAAGAACAATAACAAGGCTAAATATCTTTAAATAGTTTTTCATAATACATACAAAATTCTGAGGGATCAAACAAGAGGTAAATTCATCAAGAAAATGAGGAAAACTTAAAGGAGAAACTTTTTGGGTATAAAATAAAGAAATTAACAACATATTCAAGAGATGACAATGTTGGGGTTTCTTAATAAAAAGTTATATCGTTAGGCCCTATAATGATAAAACTGTGGGTCACATTAGTCGGGTTTAAAATATAACAACTTAAATCAACCTTAAATGTATTCACAAAATAATGGACAGCTGTTTCTTCAACAATAGGCTACAACAAAATGAGCAAGTTTCATCAATATCAAGATATTTACAGATAGATTAATTAAATGTGTTGTTCATATCTTTTAAGTGTGATAACCGTCGTAGGTCACATGATAACGTAGCGAGAGCAAGATGGCGCCAGGTTGTGTGTTGGCTTGCCGTCGCTCCACATTTAGGATGTCTGTTTTCTGTTTGTTTGTTTGTTTGTATTACTTTAATGTATTATCAATCATTTGGATTGCTCACAGTTGATCTATGATCGCCTTTCGTTGTCAAGCCTTTGATCTACGGCTTTGGATATGTGCAGCCATGATTTGAACTTGAATGTGTTCGCTGAACAGCCACGCATGTTCCAGCCGCCGATGAAAGTCTGTCAGGTAAACGGGATGCGCGTGCTGGAAGAGGAGACGCCGCAGGAGACGAGGCATACGGGCTGGAGTCTTGGTGAAACTTAAGAAACTGAGGATCCTAAACAGTGGAGATAGACTAATGGCGGAGTCGTGGCCTTCCCATTTGATATATGTTCTGCCTGCCACATCAACAACATTGCGTTGGACTACACGGAGAGAGATGAGACGCGAAGGTGTGGTGCATTCAAACTTGCGGTCTTTTAGACGAGCTGGGGTAACGAAGCTAAGTGCTGTCTCTTCCTGTACTCAGCCTGTTGAGTTGACCACAGTGCAAATGGCTTTGATAAACGCTCGCTCAGTTGTCAATAAAACATTCATCCTGAATGACTATTATGTAACATCTGGGCTGGACTTTCTTTGTATTACTGAAACTTGGTTAAATGACGCTGATGCGAGCCCTCTTACTGAACTTTTACCAAGGGGATGTAGCTATTTAAGTACTTCGAGAAGTAACCGTCGGGGTGGAGGCTTGGCTGTTATTTTTAAAAACATGATGAAGTGCAAGTTACTGCCTGTTGAAACTTTCAAGAGTTTTAAAGTACAATTAATGAAAACAGACTTGCCATTGCCAGTGATTTGTGCCTTGATATATAGGCCTCCTGGTTATAATAAGAATTTTATTGATGATTTTTATGAGTTTTTATCTGTGGTTGTTCCATCTGCTGACAGGATTTTGATTATGGGGGATTTTTTTTTATATTCATGTTTGTTGTCCTGGTAAACCCATGACCAAGGAATTTTTGAATTTAGTTGATTCCTTTAACTTATCCCAATGTGTTTCCAGTCCAACACACGATCATGGGCACACACTTGACTTAGTGTTTTCTTTGGGGATATCAATAGAAAATATTTGTGTTGAAGAAATGGCCATCTCGGACCATATGCCTATTAGGTTTAATTTTACTTCTGCAACAAATGGACTCTGTTATCAGCCTTCGTCATTCTTGTCCAGGGTTATCACTACTAATACACCTAGTGCGTTCTCAACTACTTTTACTGAATTAGTCCTCCATACTGAGCCTACAGGATTGGCCGCTGTGGGACCGGATGAATTGGTAAACTCTTTTAATCATGTTTGTACAGAGATCTTGGATAATATTGCGCCTTTTAAAATGAGATGCCATAAAGTTAAAAAACAACCGTGGTTAAATGATGTAACACGAAATTTGCGGCGGCTCTGTCGGCATGCAAAGTGTAAGTGGCTGAAAGATAAATTGCAAGTATCCTATGATATTCTTAGAGAATCTCTACAAAACTATCAAAACACCGTTAGAGCCGCTAGATTCTCATATTTATTGCGAATTATATAACATAATGCAAATAACGCGAAGGTTTTATTTTCAACCATAGATAAGGTACTGAGTCCGTCTATTAATTATTTTTCCACTCCGTCTACGGATCTGTGTGAGAGTTTAAAAATATTTTATCGATAAGGTAGCTCTTATTCAGTCGAATATTGTGCCTGTAGGCAATACTGTAGTCGATATAAAAAATCCGTTTCATTGTTTATGTAAATTTGAATCGATTACATTAGCTCAGTTGGAAAGGGTAATGGTACATTTAAAACCGACCACTTCACTCTATGACGTTCTCCCGTCGCGATTGTTTAAAGAGGTTGTATACACGATTGGTCCCGTTATATTATCGATTATCAATAGTAGTTTATTTTATGGAACTGTACCATCAGGGTTTAAGCATGCTGTTATCGAGCCAGTCTTTAAAAAAATTAATTTGGATTCAAACGATTTAAAAAAATGTCAGACCTATTTCGAAATTGCCTTTTATGAACAAGATTTTAGAGAAAGTTGTCCATAATCAATTTACAGATTATTTGAATGTAAATAACATAATGGATATTTTTCAGTCTGGATTTAGGACCAAACATAGCACAGAATCAGCATTATTAAAGGTTACAAATGACATTCTGTTAAGTATCGACTCCGGGAAAAGTGTTGCCTTAATAATGTTAGATTTAAGTGCAGCCTTTGATACTTTAGATCACGTAATTTTAATACAACGCCTCAGAGATATGTAGGGATTAATGGTGTAGCCCTTAACTGGCTTTCCTCTTATTTGCATGACAGGACATGCTCTGTTAAAATTGGTAACTATGTCTCTGCACCTGCGACACATTCTTGTGGGGTTCCTCAGGGATCAATCCTTGGTCCGACTCTGTTTTCATTGTACATGCTACCCTTGGAATCCATTTTTAAGCAGCATAATATTGATTACCACTTGTATGCTGATGATTTACAACTGTACTTTCCTCTGGAGTGTGATGGCTGTACATATTTTACTAATTTTTATAAGTGCTTGTCTGAGGTAAAGGGATGGTTCCCTTTCAAGGGAACTCGAGCTGCGTTGAGACGCGGTGGGAACGCTCTGCATAATTGCGCCGTGAAGCACGTGTATAATCAGTCCAATGGAAGAGCGAGACGTCATAGGCGGGTGACGTTATAGACCAGGAAGCTATAAAGCACACCAGAAAACAGACCGCGATAGCTTCTGTGGCTTCAGCAAGCGATCTGTGTATTCTGTCCTTGTCATATTTATTGTTGTCTGTCAAGTTGCAATATATATGGCAAAAGAGAGCAAGCAGCTTTGTGTTGTTCCCTGCCCACGTTATATCACGGGTGGGGACACACACATCAGCTTTTTGATACTATTTGGGAGTGGAGCATGCCACAGTCTGTTCTCGAGTGGGCTGACTGTGAGCATTGCGAGAAGCTGTCCGTGAGGACGCTCCGCTCCCACCGGGCTTTCTTCGAGAAGGACGGTTTGGTTCGCGCTCCCCGCGTGGGTCCCGTGGTTGCCGAGACACGGCGGCGGCTCGCAAAGGTGAAAGCTGAGATAGGGCGGAGCCCGTCCCAACCCCCGCTGTCCGATCCGTCGCATGGGACGGATCTGACAGCGGGGGTTGGGACGGGCTCCGCCCTATCTCAGCTTTCACCTTTCAGATCCAGTGCTGGCGATTTCCAGTTCCGAGGAATTAGTTTTGTAAGTGTTTTGTTTATAAAAAAGAGAACAAAACAAATAAAGATATTAAGAAAAAGGCAGATGTTTGAGTTTTCAATAAATAAATAAATAAATAAATATGTCAGCTCATAACTCTGTTGAATATAGAGGAGCTTTACAAGAAGGTTTATCTAGTGCTGTTGCTAGGTAAATATTTACTGGCCAGCTGAACATTATGAGAGTGAAAATAAAAAGAGTTTATTATATGAAATATATCTAAAAACAGAAAAACTCTGTATCTCAGCCTCCTCGTCGGGGACTGCTGTTGTTCCACTGAGGTGTCGAGATCGTGGAATAAGCCGGTTTCTATTTTATGTGTTTAATGCCCAAACGTCTAACTATAGTAATGCTTTGGGTATTAAGTATCATGGTATGACAGTGCCTCGGGTTAAAGGGATGCTTGCGCGCTTTCTCTCTCCAGAGTCGCCGTCATCGTTTTTAACCCCGACGTTACCCACCAGCCATCTTAAATAAATAAATTTTATTAGGCAGCGCTGGTGGGTAAAGTATAAGGACATGGATGAATGTGAGGATGTCAGCACTGATGCTATTCGAGAATTGTGTCATGCAAAAACAGATAAACTATACTGGGGAGGGACGGTTTCGAGAAATCGTTTCTCCTCTGCGTCCACTGGGGGGGCGACTCTCTGAGGAGGGTCGCAGCACGGCCAGTTCAGTTGTTTTCCTGCTGGTGGCCACGGAGTGATATATTTATAGCACACCAGAAGCTATATAGCACACAAGAAAACAGACCGCGACAGCTTCTGAAAAAGCCTGAAGCAAGTCGATCAGGGCATGCAGGAAGTATGGCAGGAGAACGCAGCTTCTTGCTGCTTGCTGCTTGCTTCTGAGTGTGCGCAAGGACTTCACACAGAACTGGCATTTCTCATTATGGCGTAGTGGGTATAGGGTTCCCACCGCGTCTCAACGCAGCTCGAGTTCCCTTGAAAGGGAAGTCTCAGGTTACGTATGTAACCCTGGTTCCCTGAGAGGGAACGAGACTCTGCGTTCTCCTGCCATACTTCCTGCATGCCCTGATCGACTTGCTTCAGGCTTTTTCAGAAGCTGTCGCGGTCTGTTTTCTGGTGTGCTTTATAGCTTCCTGGTCTAAGAGGTCACCTGCCTATGACGTCTCGCTCTTCCATTGGACTGATTATACACGTGCTTCACGATGCAATCATGCAGAGCGTTCCCACCGTGTCTCAACGCAGCGTCTAGTTCCCTCTCAGGGAACCAGGGTAACATACGTAGCCTGAGACGTTAGCAATTTTTTTTTTAATTTTTTACAATTAAATGAGGATAAGACTGAGTTTATTATGTTTGGGAACAAGAAGCTTGGGAATGGTCTGACTGGGAATTATGGACCATTGTCCAACAATATATATAGTTTTGTGAAGAACCTTGAAGTATTTTTCGATTCTGAAATGCGCTTTGATCGTCAAGATAACAGCGTTGTGTAGTCCCATTTCTTTCACTTGAGAAAACTGTCTAAGCTGAAACCAATCCTTTCATATAAGGACTTGGAGATTGTTTTACATGCCTTCATCTTAACCCGGTTAGATTATTGTAATGCTCTTTATTTAGGCATAAGTGATTCACTGGTTACTCGTCTTCAGCGTGTCCAAAATGCTGCAGCGAGATTTTTAACAAATACAAAAAAATGGGATGATATAACACCTGTATTGATATCTCTTCACTGGCTACCTGTTAAAAACAGAATACAATATAAGGTGCTAATATTTGTTTTTAAAGCACTGCATGATCTAGCTCCTGAATTTATAAAGCACATGATAATCCCTTATCAGTCTCAATGTCACCTGCGCTCCTCTCAGAACATGCTTCTAACCATCCCACGGTCTCGCTTGAGGCGTAGTGGAGATCGCGCCTTCTCTGTTGCGGCTCCTGCACTTTGGAATGTGTTGCCATTATCTCTAAAATCCTCGTCAAGCATGGATATTTTTAGAAAGGACTTGAAAACTTATTTATTTCATCAAGCTTTTGGCGTTTGATTAGGTCTGAGAATTGTGAGTGTTTTATGGCTTGATTCTCTGGGTGTGTGTATAGCAACTGTCAGGGATTTGTGGTTTGATTCTCTGGGTGTCATGTCTTGATGTAATTTTATGTTTCTGGGGTTTTTATAGATATTTATTACTTGTGGACAGCACTTTGGTCCATTTTAATGATTTTGAAAGTGCTTAAATAAATAAATGTTGAGTTGAGTTGAGTTGAACGTCAACATGGCGTATGATGTCCGGATCGCATTCATACTCAACAAGATTTGGCTATAAGGTACCTACTCTTTTAGCACTCGTTAAGTAAGTACTCATTGAAATTAAGTACCTACTCATTGAGTATGCAATTCCGAACGCAGCCAAGTTCTGTTCCTAGAAAGGAAACTGACTGAGTGGGCAGTAATGAGCTCTTGGTCCAGTTGACCGTGAGACCCAGGCTTTCCAGATGACTTAGGAGCACTGTTCTGTGAGATAAGAGTTCTATCTATGACTGTGCTAAAATCAGCCAATCGTCCAAATAGTTCAGAATTCGCATGCCCTGTTCTCTCAGGGGGGCGAGAGCCGCGTCCATGCACTTCGTGAATGTACGGGGTGCTAAAGACAGGGCCGAACGGGAGGACGGTGTATTGATATACCCGACCGTCGAAGGCGAATCTCAATAATGGCCTGTGATGGGGTATCATCGGAATCTGAAAGTATCAGATCGAGAGAGATAAACCAGTCCCTCAGGCGAATTTGCACGAGAATTTGTCTGGTCGTGAGCATTTTGAACAGCCTTCTCATGAGAGCTTTGTTCAAATATCTCAGATCTAAGATAGGTCATAGAGCTCCAGCTATTTCTGCGCGGAGTAGATGCGCTACATCCGCTTTCACTTTCGTCTCGGTCTGTGCTCGAAAGCGAGGGGGACGGCGAGCGAACTGTAGTGAACAGCCCTGTCTTATTGTGCTCAGCACCCATTCTGATACCCCTGGAATAGCCTCCCATGCTTTTACATGTACAGCTAGGGGCAGAATGGACTCCGGGTCCTGATCGCCGCACTTTGTGGGCTCGGGAAACTGAACCGGAGGTGTGAACCTCGGATCTCAGGAACGGCGGCTCGCTGACAGCGGTGGCTGTCTGTATCACTTGTGACGTCCGGATTGCTTGGAATGGGGAACATTTTGTAATGATATTGTGTGCGAGCTGAGCCTGGGGCGAAGTGTTTGTCAGTAAGCATGAGCGCTCGTGAGCGAGCACGTGACTTACGTTCATAACTTGGCCGCTGTGAGGCTGTTGCCGTGTAACAGAGCGGGCAGCGAGTAGGTGTGCGCACAGATTTGTGAGCACATTCTCTACATCCAGCACTCGAGCGGCATTTGCCAGCTTTGTAAGAGTGGGCTCTGTAAGTGTGTGAGACACGGGAGGTATAGTGTTTATGTGTAGAGGTGAGCACTGAGATATGGGCGCATTTTCTACACTTAAAACACCAACGGCATGAGCCGGATAACCAGACATTATACTCTTTTTGAGATTTTTCTGGGTCGCCGTGAAAACGGCGGTTGTGTGCAGGCGAGCGGGCTGTGTTGCCGACTCGTTGGCTGCTAAATACGCTACTGCAGTAGCCTTCTCTGAGGGGACTGACAGGGCGAGACACTTTGACGGTGGTCCGACCGCAGCGAGACTCAACCGTCTTTTCCTCTCTGCTCTTGCTAGGAGAACTTCGCGTGTTCGGGCTTCAGCGCAATCTAAGGCCGGGGTCCCCGCGTTTAGGCGGCCTGTGGCGGCTGGATGAATGCGATCTAGGACAGCTGGCCTGTCGTCGCTGCAAACGCTGTGGCTAAGCTGGATGCTGTTTAGAGCTTCGTGCAAGCGGCTGGTCACGTGGGCGATCTGCAGCAGAGCTAGAGCTTCGAGCCAGGAAGAGGTTCATGGCCTGCGAGGTCTTCTGCACTCCGGAGAAGCGGTCATTGATCCCGTTTACTGCTGGGCCAAAGAGACCAGTGGGAGAGAGCGTCGCGTTGAGAAACGCGGAGGGCTCGGCTTCCCTCATGTCAGCGAGTGTCAACCAGAGGTACCTCTCTGTGACGGTGAGCGAAGCCATATATCTTCTGATCGCCTGAGCTGCGGATTTCATAGCGCGTAAGGAAAGATCCGTTGCGCTCCTCAAATCCGTGATGGCGGCTGGGTCCTTGCTTTTCTCATCCCATTTGGAGACGAGATCAACTTGAAGGATCTGAAGCACAGCCATCGAGTGCAGGGCGGAAGCAGCTTGTCCGGCGGCTGTAAACGCGTGGCCGACAAGAGCTGAGTTGGTCCTGCAAGCTTTGGATTGGAGGGGAGACTTTGAGCGCCATCTCCCAGAGGGCGGGCAAAGGTGCGCTGCAACCGCCTCCTCCACTGGGGGGATAGCTTTGTACCCCTTCTCGGCGGCGCCGTCCACTTGGGAGAGCGTCGAGGAGACATGAGTGTGGAGTCTCGCGGAGCATGGTGCATTCCCAATTTAGCAAGCTCAGCGTGAAGCTCCGGCAGAAATGGTGCCGATCTGGAAACGGGCAGTGGGCGGCAGCTGTGTAGAAAACAGCCGTCGAGCCTGTTGGGCGCGGGCTCCTTCGGCGGTGACCAATCCAAGCCGAGTTGGTCGACGGCCTTAGACAGGAGGCCCAAGAGTTCTGCGTCCACGCCAGCCCGAGTCATGCTGGATTCCTGGATCGAGGAGGAGGCGGAGTGATGAGAACTCGACCACTCCTCGCTGTCCGATGCCAGGATGGAACAGCTGTCACCTGGGTCCATTCCTTCAGCTTTGTCGCCTGAGGCGGCGGCAGTGAGGGCCGAAGCCGGCAGCTGCACGTCCGGGAGGGGCGGAGAAAGAGAGAGAAGCTGGCGGAATGTAATCCAGCGAGCTCTTCAGTGTGACCTCAGGCTCCGCTCGCCTCTATGACCGGCGCTTCTTCTTGCGCGGTCCAGAGGGCGGAGTGACAGCTTCCACATTCAAGGCCTCGAGTCGAGCCCGCAGGCCCCGGGACCAGGCAGAGAGCGCAGATCACATGGCGGTCTCCGGCGCTGAGCGGGGCTCTGCACGAGCCACAGGAGATGCGAGCCATTTTAAGAAAAACGCGACTCGTGACATCAGTGTGAGTGTCGCTGGTTTCAACGGCGGCGGCTTCTCTCAGAGTCCAGCGATGCGGAGAGCTTCGCTGAAGAGATGAAAATCAGTGAGCTGCCTACCGAGCCTGGCTTTTATACGTAAACCACACCCCTTTTGGCGGGCTGTGACGCGTAAAGGCCGCAGGGTAGCCAGTGAGCATGCAAGACTGCCTGCTCTAGGTCTGCTAGCTGCTGCACTGCGTTGACAATAAATGGAAAAATTAGGATAATTTTTTGGCATCAATATCTCGAGAAAAGATGACTTTACCCATAGCGTAAGCAACTTACGCAATGCGAGAGAACCTCTCGTAAGAGAACTCGCATGACGAAGGAGTAGAAAACAAAAAAGTATTTATTATAATCCACAAACTAAAACTGAGATCAAAGGAGATAACAGAAACATAACCACGATAACATTGACAAGACCGGACAATTGAACATAGGAAACTGAGTTATTAGAATGTTAATATTGCATTTCTCATTTGTTTCTGTGTAGTTATTCATTAATTTCGGAACAGTGCCAAAATATTAATGCATATATAGAAACGCTTTAAAGAGGACATATGGAAAACGTCTCAGGTTATGGCTGTAACCTTTGTTCCCTGAGAACAGGGAACGAGACACTGTATCAAATGACGCTAGAACACCTCAAGCTTGACAGGTGTCTGAAATCACTATCAAATCACGGCAATTACATTGACCAGCAACAGCCCATGAATCATTAACGTGAATCATTAACGTTCGACCTGTAAGTATATAAGGGCGCCTTGCAAACATGATAATCACCTTTTCGTCCGAAGGGACGGTTTGGTAGGCCCCGAGGCATGGCGAAAAGATGCAGTGTCTTGTTCTCTGTTCTCAGGGAACAAAGGTTACAGTCATAACCTGAGACATTCCCTTTCGAAAGGGAACTCGCACTGTGTCGAATGATGCTAGGGGAACGATATACCCACGCCACCATGCTAAGGGGAGTGCATGCCCATAGGCAGTGACAACTGTCAGAACTTTGCAAAATTCAAATGAGATGCCACAGCCATTCACCCTCAGGTCACACTGAGCTTCACAGGAAAAACCTCCGTAAACTCTGTTTAATGAAAAGGCCTATCTGGGCCTGCTCAAGGGCCTATGACCACAGCTTCAAATTAGAAGGGGTCCCTTCTAGGGAATGTGGCCAGGGAACCAAAAGGAGCCCCAGCCAATCACTATTCTGGGGAACATACTCACCCGAAATGCCACCAGGAAAGCCTGACTTGGCGTCACTTAAATTGGACACTACAGTCTGGCCAGCTTCTTGTCTGTCCGAAGATGGAGCCTCTGGACTACTTGCCTTTAGGTAAGGCATCCAACCTGAGGGACTGCGAAGCTGACAGTGAACCACTCAGCCCAGATCTCAGAGAAGGGTTATCCCGGAGAGCATGACTCAGCATAGTGCTTAAAAACCTTGCTAGCACGGGGAGTTTCTCTGCTCAGTTCAAGGATCTACCCAGCATTTGTATTTCAAAATACTGAGGAGGCATAAAAAGGCCTAAGGGCTGATCTAACTGGGAGGCCTCATGAGAAGCCTACGACCGTCTGACCAGACTCAGGAAGCTGAGTACTCATAGTAACCCACAGTGAGCGGAGCACATGGCCTGCCTAGTAGGCAAAACCAGGCTGTAGGCTAAAAGAGGTTCCGGGAGGGAACTAGTAGCAGAAAAATGGGCGCAAGCTCGCCTTCAGAAGCTGCCTGCCAAGGCCAGATGAACTGATAGCGAGCGGCCACTAGCTGCCAGAACATAGTATCACTGGTAAACCATTTACAGGGAGGCCTGGTGAGACCTACTACCTGATAACCAGAACGCTGGCTACCTAGTGCCCGTATTTGGTAACTCTCCTGTCCAGATCATCTCTGCCGTGGTGTACGAGCCGTAAGCCTTTCAGTCCAGTCAAGGGGTGCGTGAGTGTGTGCCGTCAGCCTGTTAGCCTCTTCTCCACTCAGGATATCTCCATCCGACGTTCCTGCAAAGGAAATATCCATTATCCATCCACGGACTGCATTCAAGTATTATCCATATCTGAACTCTGTTACTCACCCATTTCTGCACGTTGAAGTATCCTGAAACTCTGCTGTTTGAATTAAACATTATCATCACTACCTACCTTGTTGTCCGTCTGCTTCCGTAACAACAACTCCCTAACTTATCTAAACGGCGGACATAGTCTTCAAACAGCGGCCGCGAAGAGAGTGTGTTTTAAGTGTTTTTGTGCCATCTCAAACAAAATTTGTGTGAAGTTAGAAGGGTGAAATCGAAAACCGTTCCGTGAGAATGCCGCGAAATCAGCTGTGTGTGTTCACCATGGCAACAGTAACTACACTGCGCAGCAACTCGGTTATTTTTTGTTAGGTAAAACATAACAAGAATACAGTAATGGATGTTACTGTACTCTTGCTTTGTTTCCCTAGGGCTTTTTGCAGTTACTGTACAAACGACTACCATTTTTCTCCAAAACAACAAACATTTGAGATAAGATGTTTTGTCACATAACAAAAAATGCCTTGAATGTCATGAAAATGATAACAACTCATTTTTTACCAAAAATGCAGTTACTGCCTTTTTGCTTTGTAGGGCAGAATACTACCACCTAACCCTGAGATTTAACAGGGAGCGGGCCCGCCAGCAGCACTAGAGGTGGCAGAATTTTATCTGCGCCCAACCTAGGGGAGTGGGGCTTGCTTGTAAGCCAACCACCTACAACCCAACGCTCGAACAGTAGCTCAGCGAGGTGTGCGGAGCCTATTCCATTCCTGGTGGCCCAAATCTATATATTAGTTCTGCACAGCGGGGTCAGAAAATCATCATGAGAGGAAGCCTAGGCTATTACATAGATTTACAACTAGAATGAGCGGTGGCACACCTCGCTTTATCTTACATATGACAACAAGGGAAGCCATCACATACTTAGAAAAGAAGCCCATACAACTGGTGCTTCTCTCTATCGTTCTAGCAACCTATCAGGGGAACTTCAGGGCCATAATAATCAAAAAAGTTTTACCTTACCTTACCTTATCTTACCGATATTGACATTGACATGACCCCATAATTCTATGCAGGGAACGAGGTCTGTAGAGAGATACAGTTTAGTGTTAGTTGCACACAAAAAAATTATTTTTAAAGAAGACCAACTCAGCTCCCCTCTGCGGCGTGCGAAGTGAAGACCAAACAGTTAATTGTGAACATGGGGTCTAATGCTTTTCACATACCTGAAAGAGGTGCTCTCACCAAGCAACCCAAGGTGGGCCATCAGAACATTGTTCTCATCATGGGCCCAACCTCAGGCCTGATGTAAGAAGCGCCTGAGAGTCGGAGAAGAGGGGAGAGGGCTGCGATATAATCATGCCCTCAGGGAAGGTGATCCATCATCAAAGACCCGAAGTGTATGGTCACTGAATACTGAATAACCGTTGATTATATAAATGTGCAGCTATACTTTGATAAATGTTTTGGATGACCCGCTGACCCGCTGCCATGTATGTTCTGCCATTCAGACGAGATGTTGCTTTAAGCGGTTTGGATGGCAGTGTTGGAGCTCTCGGTGTCGATGCCCGCCCAGACCCAAGATAGTTTGCGAATGTCTCGTCGTTGGGCGGCATCAACACATACCCATGTTCCCTTATCCCCTCAACATCAGCGAAACTAGCCCGCTGATGTAGATGGATATACGCCAAATATGGATTCTTCCATGCCCTCTCGATCTCCGAATGTCGATCTCCTTCCTCGAGCGACCTCTCCTCTAACGCGCTGCCAAGGCAACCGCAGCCTGCCCGCAGCACAATCCATCACATCCACCAGCTCTGCATACACGGGAAAGAGTGGCTGAGAGGGTTTAGCATCTATCTGAATATCAACACCCTCATCAGCCATCTCCTGCTCATCCTGAAGAGCACTCGCTGGGCTAGATGGAGAGAAATCCTCCACCTGCAGCTCACCCTCGTCAGCTGCCGAACCGTCTGAGAGAGTAATCCCCCTCTCAAGGCGATCGGAAAGCTCCACCTGGGAACCCCATGATGCGCATCTCCGCTCTGCCTCAGCACAAAAGGTCTGGACCACGAGATCCAGACGCTGAACCCTCTTCGCTCGAGAAGAGGGCCAGATGACAGCGGAGCGTTCTCAAGGGAAAATGCTCACAGTTTGCACAGGCAGCTCCCTCAAGAACTGTCTGTTCGTGCTTATCTCCCAATCAAAAAATGCACAACTCGTGTGTGTCTCCCTGCGCCAGATATCTTGGGCACGGGTCCGCTCACTTCTGGAAGCTTTGCTTCTTCTCAGTGCATTTCATTTTTACCGTAATTCTCAAGCGCTTTACAGACAGAACAGTCTCTGAAGATGAAAAGATGATAATAATTTTTGCAAGGCACCCTTATATACTTCCAGGTCGCACGTTAATGATTCATGGGCTGTCTACGGTCCACTTGATTGCCGTGATTTGATAATGATTTCGGACACCTGTCACGCCTGAGGCATTCCCCCTTAGCGTCATTCGATGCAGTGCGAGTTCCCAGAACTTTCCTCAGGATTTAATATGCAGGCATTAATGTTTAAAACATAAAATATCCCTCACTAATCCATCCAAAACATTTATCAAAGTATAGCTGCACATTTATATAATCAACGGTTATTCAGTATTCAGTGACCATACACTTCGTTTAGTGGTTAGCCAATCAATTTGATTCTTAACAGACCTTTCTTTTGGTATCTTCATTTTAAAGGTCCTATATGGTTAATCCGAGAGATATGGGAATCTCAATGTGGCTCCATGAGTACATTTTTAAATTGTACACATTTTCAGTGGCCAAAAACCAAATGTGGGCCACTTTGCAGACAGCTGATTTTTTTTTTCTTTTAAAGAGGAATGTCTGACATATATTTATTCGTATTCTTTAACATTTGTTCTTCAGACATTCCTCTTTCACTGCAGTAAGTAGTGTATGCAAATTTGGTTTTCGTCCATTGGAACAATTTGCACACAGAGACATATGGAGATCTCCATATCACTGGGAATAAATCATATATGAACTTAAAATTAACATTCCAAAAGAAAAGTTTGAGAAACAGAATCTAAAAGGATATTAAGATATCTTTAATATTTCTTGAGTTACAGTCACACAAACATTGTGTGACTGAAGTGTTCTATACAGTTATTTTGATGGAGGGAAACTTTTTTTTTTTCTTGCAATACGATACATATCAGCTGTATGCAAATTCACCCACATTTGGTGTTCGTCCATTGAAAATTGGGTAGGTCAACAATTTGCACATGAAGCTGCATTGAGGTTCCCTTATCTCTGGGACTGAACCATATAGAGCCTTAAATTAAGATACCAAAAGAAAAGTTTGTCAATAACTAGAATCTAAAAATGATATATATATATATTTTTTTTCTTCATTGGTATATAATGCAACAAAAGACAACAGAATATACAAACAGACCTACCTTTCAATGTGTAAAAATAAAATAATTACGCTGCCATCTTTCTAAAGTCATTTTCTCCCTCCTCTAATTTGGCTTTAAATTTTAGGGGAAAATTTCTTCAGAAAAAAATTTAACAAAATAAATATTTTGAGCTGGTGGTTTATTAGGGTAAATAAGGCTAGAACCATTATTTACATGTAATTATAAACCAAGCAGAACACAAGGTAACAGAACAAGATTATTGGTTATTGTTCTGTATTAAAACAATATTTATACTTTATATTCCTACAGCAAAAAAACTCTAAGAGGTCTACAATACTGAACTTAATGGATTAAGAATGTTCTAAATGACTATTTAATTGAATTGAAGACAAGTCATCATGAAGTGACCTTAATGGTAATGAACTGTCCCATTTCAAGGTGAAAAGCAGTGGAGCCTTTAAAAGCATTGCCATTATTAATCCCTTCCCAATAGTTAATGCAGTAAAGATGGGTGGTCCGGTCTCCACAGGGGCGGGAAAACTATTATTCACCCCCACATGAGGAATCATGGGATGTGTGAGGGATGATAATAAGAGTGCTGTTCATGGAAGACATCACATAACCATGTCTTAGGAGTCCCAAAATGCACATCTGCTCATCTCTTTACACTTTTTAGAATTGGATCATTTTGAGCATTTAATTTTCATTAAAAAAATTAAACCCAATTATCCTGCTTCACATTTCTGGTAAGAATGAAGTTATAATACTAATCAGAGAAACTACTAGCACAGATTGCTTCCTTAAAAAAACTAATCTGTATCGCTCAAACACACACAGGGGGACCCATAGAAACTCAGCAACCTTATTTATTACTTGTTAGCAGCTTTTCTGAAATGTGCTTCTTAATATAGTTGAAGTAGAATTCAAATTAACAATAGAATAAAAGATAGAACAATAGAGTGACAGAAAAATAGAATGACAGAAAGATGGAATCATAGGCTATGTTTACACGGAAACGATCTGAAGAGAAAACGCAAAAGTGGCGTTGCGTTATCACTTTTTATTCTGCGTTTAGACGAGCGTTATCGGGGGGGAAATCCGCGTGCATATGATGACGCAAAAGTGTGTGAAATTCGATGTAGTATGCACTCCAGGCTGCTAGGTGGCAATGTGAAGCACTGCGACACAACAACACCAATATCTGAGAATATTTTGTACAACTGCTGAAAAGACTCTTGTACGTTTATCAGAGCTGCTATTGCAACTTGAAGGTCCGACGTATGGAAATAATCCGACATATTGGGGTTATTTTCCTGTAATGGCACATGCCTGTGACGTAAACACGTACGCGACGAGAGCCACAGTGAGCTGTAGGGTATGGACCAATCAGACACATACTAATTATTCATTATATACAAAGGTTTATGAAACTCCTCACACAGCCCAAATAAACAAACACAAGGGCAGAAACAGTGTCATGTTACAGGGCATGATAAGGAGATTTTACGACCTCCGAGGAATGTGGCCACATACTCAAGAGAGAGACTATGAAACAGAAACCCTCTTTAAAACAGACTTTGCTGCATTAATCATAGACTAACTGATCTATAAATGAACATGCATAAAACTGTGAAAGAAACAGTGTAAATGGTTTACTGTCTCGTGTACTATTAGGTATATATTATGGTATGTATCCTGGTATACAACCAACTAACGATCAATGTAACCTCACCTGTATCATGCCTCCTACCTAATTAATCCTCATTTAATGACTCACACTTTGATGTACATCACCTTCTTCTAGAATGCAGTGTGGCTGTGTTATTGCTATCTGAGCATTAATGAAGGTATAATCATGCTAGGGAAAAAGATCCGTAAATCAACTAAGAGCCACTTTCCCTCTCAGACATGTCACCTTTCTGATTGGTCGAGTTCAACCCTTAGGTGAGGATCTTGTCCAGGCCTTATTAGAGACAGTCCACATGTGACCTCCCTCTCTTAGTTCTTTCATCCAGCCGCAACACTGTTCTGGTGTTACTGGGGAACCCCCTCCCCCTCCACGGGGGCCCCAGGGCCCAGCAGGCCTCGATTCCAACCAGATATGGGCTCAGGCAGGAGAGAGATGACTCTCTCACAAAGAACCAAGGACAATCTCAAGAGTTTTGGAACAAAGACTCCAACCAACAACGACTCCAATCACCCATCCTTCCGACTTCCTCACTTCTCCTGGGTGCTCGGCGTGGCCTCAACAGAGTCCCAGGCCTTGACCAAACCAGTCATGCGTTCCTGGAGAAAGAGAACGCTCAACCAACTTCCACTTGACACTGCCGGAACCATCAACGACTTCAATTTTCAACAACTTCAAGAATTGTTCCCATTACAAATGCAAGTATTCAATTCAATGAAATGTGAAAATGAAATTCTGATGGTTCTTCTCATAGACCTTCTTCCGGTTTCCAATTTAATCCTATCACTAACCTATTTATGTATTCATGTGTGTATGTTGTTTAGTTTATTTATATTCATATAAATATCTGTATTTAGTTAATAAAACTTGTACATAATATGTATTTGGTTCTGTTTTGTTTGCAATACAAGTCACTTTACGATCACGGTTTTTGCTACTGGCTCAAAGTACTGTACAGGCGAAGAAATAATTCTTCTTCTGTGGCCATGGAAGATACCCTTTTCTTAGAATAAATTAATAATCAAAAGAGTTCGTTGGAAGAACTGATTAATTGATTGTAATATTAATTCAGCCACATCAAGTTAATCCAATTAACAGACCCAAATATTTATAATTAATAATAACAAGATATTATTGATTATTAATATTTCCAAAAAGCTGAGTTCCTGAGTGAAAGCTGAGTGAAAATCGAAAGAACTATAAGGTAGTAAAAGAGGCTGTCTTAAAAGCATATGAACTTGTCCCTGAAAAATATGAGCGTAAAACACATGTTGAAGTGAAAGGGAATTGGCAAGTCTTTTTAATCTTTGGCATACATCATTGTGTGTTAGTACATTTGAAGAGCTTTCTAATCTAATAGTTTTGGAGCAGTTTAAAAAAAATTTCCCAGAGCGTGTCGCGATGTTTGTACATGAAAATAAGGTGACAACGGCTGCAGAGGCTGCCATTCTTGCGGACGAATATGTACTAATTCAGTAAATGCGGTACGGATGAGTCCGAACAAATCAGAGCATGCTAGAAAAGTGGATCCAGATATCGAGATGCAGGTATTGTTCGGAAAAGGGTCATTGGAAAAAGGAGTGCCCTATCTTGAGAAATAAGTTTAAGTCCGTGGTTCCAAAAGCCGTTGGTCTCGTGTCTACTACCGGATTGAGTTTAAAATCAGATGTAGGGGACGTAAAGATTTATGGAAGGAATAAAGATCTTTTGCAAGCAGCATACGAGCCGTTCATAACTATGGGGACTGTGTGTGTGAAGGATTTGAAGGTACCTGTTAAGATATTACGTGACACGGGATCATGGGCGATTCCACAGTTTAGGCCTAACTGCAAGGACAACAGCCTGCAAAATCAATCTTCATGGAGAAAGCCATTGTCCTCAGGTTAACATCCTGAGAAAACCTGGGCTACAGCTGTGTGAAAGGCAGGATAAATCTGGCAATGGTAAACTAGTAAACTTTGATCAAAGTTGAGTTGATGTAAAATTTAACGTATGTAACATGGACGGAAAAACGGTGTAAGTTCAAGCAGAAAGAGTACTTAATCTAATTCAGTTTAATAAAATTCTGGTTGAATCCAAGTTCATGTTTTGCTTTGTTCCTAATGGTATAGTTATGAGTCATGCATTGTGTATGGTTCACAAAACTGGTCATAGGACTTCCATGCAGAGAGGGTGGCCATCTGATATCTGTTCTATAAACTTAAAGGTGCACTTTTGAGTCTGGTATGTTCATAAACTTAAAGCCAGCAAAATTACTAACAAATACCACAGGTATATTTTTAAAATTTATTTGCCAACTGTAGAAGACAAAGGAAATGCAAACTTATAACGTGTGTAACGTGGACGGAAAAAATTAAACAATACTGCAAGATTGCCTCAAAATAATAACATTTCATGAAACCTGGAAGTTCATAACACATTAAAATAACATACTATCATACTATTCATACTATCAAACTCATCAAACTATCATGCAAACTATAACTCTTTATGTAAAGTAACCCTGAATATTTTTTAACTAAAGGACAATTAATTTACTGCAGAAGTAAATAGAAAGGCAGATAAATATAAGTTAACCTGATATCTGCCTGGTGACAATCATGGAAGTCGGTATAACCTACTGTGACCGTGTCCTGCGGTCCTGGAATGCTAAAACAACTTCAAACAAGTCAGCAACTTTGAATGGGTTATGTCCTGTTATGGTAACAGGTCCATAAAAGATCCACATGGGATGAACACGCTCAATGTCATCTCTCTTTGGCCACGAGAATGAGTTGCATGCCGGGTCTTTGTGTAGAAACTTGAACTTCACATGAGGGACGTCAACACCTTCACAGAGACAGTGATCTGTTACTCTTCCTATGTAATAGGCACGGTCATAATACACAGCATAATAGTCGTACTTCTTGAGGTCTGAACCTGCAGCCAAAAAGCAGGATATCAGAAAAAACATTTTTTTGCAATTATATGAGCACCTATTTATGAACCATAAACATGATAAAAGAGGTAGTGATTTCACTGCTTACATCTGTACAGCTGCTTTGTATCTAGCTGCTGTCTCTGTCCTCTCTCCACTTGTGGGCCTGTTTTGCAATTGCATGACCGTAAAACTGGTCTTTTGCAAAATTATAATAGGAAATAAACTTAAAAAGAGAATGTTCATCTCACATTTTTCATGTGAACTTTTAAGCTTTGTATGGAATTCCAGATGATGCTAAAATAAGGACAATTACCTGAGACTCACTGTTCAACTGTGTTTGGGAGCAGCCAGCTACAACAACAGGATCAGTCTCATGTACATTTGTTGCAGCAGTTCGGGCCTGAAAGTGATGTGAAACATTTGTTGTGTTAAAAAATCTGTATGATATCAATGATGTGTAAGGTGATTGAATACTGTATATAATTTAATACATTTTTCGCAACTGAAAAACCATGTAAAAATATATATATATATTAGTATCTGTACTTACCTCAAGCTGGAAATGACCACTTTCTAAGTCTTCTATGAGATCATCCACTAGATCACCCATTTCTGCAAGATCACCTGCATCGGAGTCTGGGCTTGGAAACAATGCTGAAATTGAAAGAAATGAGTGTTAATATCAAAGCTTAACATATAAAAGTATGATCTTTTAGTTTTGATGTGTGGTACACTTTTTGAAGAGAAGCTGACAGGGCTTTTACCTCACCTGATATACCAGAGATGTCCAGGGATGGATCTGCATCTGGCTGTTTCTTCAGCTTGATTACCCTATCAACCCAGGAACCTGTGTATGACCTATCAGCACATTCTCCTATGCCCTCTTCACATGCTTTTGCAGAAGCAGGACAACCTGTGAGTCTGGACACTTTACGGCTCACAACCTCAAACAACATGAATTTGTCTTGTCCCTGGAACAGTCACAACATCTACCCGGTCTTGACGTTCACAAACAACTTCCTCAAGAGGTACAAAGTAGAAACATTGCCTGGAATGACTGCATGTACCAGAATCTAGAAGAGCAGGCTTTGTCAGTTCTTTCACACAAAATTTAAAGAAAGATTCTGGAGAGTTGATGATTTCATCACTAGCCTTGACGGTACGAGCTGCTGCAGATTTCACCACGCCCCCTTCCCCATCACATGGAGACTTACCATGACGAGACCCAAAAAAGTGTCTTTCTACAACCAAATCTAGATCCTGCTGACCGAATGAAATGTCAACAAAAGGAGTTTTAGACTTGTTGTTTTACTTTCCACAACATCCATCTGTGAACTGAATCATCCTGGAAAATGCAAGTTGGCGAACTTCTTTCAGATGACCAGTGACTGTATTAACAAATACTGCCACAGCATGGGAATCATGCTTGGCATCATTTGACACAATTATCACTGAATCTCGTACTGGCTCTGGATCACCACAAGAACAAGAGTATAAATACACTACTTGTGTGTAGCCCAGTGGGCACTCTGTACCTCGTTCTGTAAAAGGCATATATAATTCTCAGTGAAGTCCATAATACAGACAACTGAATCTTTTGGGGGATTTTTCGCTATTTCCCAGAACTTCTGCTGCTGCCATCTAGCTTGAAAAAGATGGTTGGGTAAGATCTTGAGCTCACTTTTCATCTCCTGGATCAACTCTTTAAGCTGGCCAGACCTGGGTAGTAGGGCCTTTCTAAGATTTCCACGCACTGTAGTATTTCCCCAGACATGCCAGGAGACTTCGTTTTCTGCTGCTACATCTAGTGGTTGCAGATATGCTTCTACAGCATCAACACCGCATTCTCGACATTTTCGGTCAATACACGGTAACTTGTGAAGCTTTCTGGCATCATCTGAAGGTGGACAGACGGTGATGTCACTTGCATGGTATCGATTTCTGATTTTGCAATCCAGATTTTTTGCTTGGACAACCTGGTTTATCACGTTTAACTTCAAGTCAATATTCTCACAATATTCACAGAGGCATTGGTTCAAATGGGCTTTTACATAGGGCAAAATATGGCTTGGTTGGAGTGTGCAAAACGTACTGAAGCACAACTTCATGCTGGGATTCTCATTTTGCCAGGCAGAGTATGTGGATTTCATGCTTTTCTGCAGGATTAGCTTCAGTAAGCCAGCTCGTTTGCTGACTGTTTTTTTTATATGGAATTATATGGAAAAATTATATCTCTGCTTCCTTTACAATCATAGTTTAACGTGCGTAACTGCTTGGACAGAAAGTGTAACGAACGTTAGTAAATGTTTCCATTGCATCGTGGTAGATTAAGGGAATTATACTTTCAGTGTTAGTAGTGGTATTTTGTAGAAGACACACCAAAATAAATGTCATGTGCCAAAATTCCGGATTTTATTAAAGCAAATTAAAGAAATAACTGACATCTGCAATTTCTGGGGACGGAAATAAAATAAAGTCTCATTATACGATAATGCCAAGGCTTAGTGGGATAAAACTAACTTTATTATTTCTAACATCTATCTTTAACAAAATAGTGAACTAAAAATAAAAAAATTACAACAACTGGGTATTATTCAATTTATATTGTTCATTACACCCCTTGTGGACAGAAACTGTGGAATCGCCCTCATCTGAATCTTTCTTATTGGATTTGAAACTGCCGTTTTCTTCTGAAACAAATACGGGTAAAAGTGTTCTAATTCAAGGTATTGGATTAGGCATATTTTCGGCTCCTCTGCACCGAGTTCAGCTAGATTCTGAGGTTGTGAAAGGAGGGGTAGAAATTGCATTACGATCAGTTTTGCCTATCGAGGGGATGGATTTGATTTTGGGAAATAATTTGGCTGGGAGTAAAATATGGGGTACGGAATTTCCCGTTGTTAAAACCACTCCGGTCTGCTCGGTAGAATCAGATAAATGTTTGCAAGAACTGCCTGACGTGTTTTGTTCCTTTTGTTCCATAACACGAGCAATGAGTAAGAAGAAAGATATGGATGAGTATGAAGATCCAGAAGAATCATTTAATGATCTTTCTAAGAATTTGTCTTGGCTTGTTCCGTCGATTTCCTTACAGGATTTGATTGTAGAGCAAAAAAATGATGCGCAGCTAAAAACATTGTTTGAATCTGTTAAAACAGAATATGAGATGAAAAGCTAGTGGATATTTTGCACAGAACGGATTATTACTTCGAAAATGGACGCTGTGTTATGATATGATTCTGGGGGACCCGGTGTTTCAAATAGTGATACCGAAGGGATTGCAGGAGTTAATTTTGAAAACTGCTCATGGTGACATAGCTGGTCATTTTGGAGGAAAGAAAACCTATCACAGCTTGATGCGTTATTTCTTTTTGCCTCGATTAAAGTAACACCAGGTAACTTTTCAACCTTCATAATATATTTCCAAGTCTCTTGTGATGGTACATCGACTTACAATAGGTTGAATGACACGTCTGCCATAGCCTGACGGGGTCTGTAGCGTTTTTAATCGTACTTTTAAACTTCGGGTTTCGGGTAGTAACCGGCGAACAAAGAGAACTACATAACTCGACTGCTTTACGGCATATACGTCACTTCCACCACCACCCCCACTTTCTTAAAATCGCAGGGCTGTCAAGTGTCACGCATTGAGCGTGACAGTCACTCATTTCGGTCTTTTGTCACACTCTCCCGCCACACATTGTATTTCTCATGCTCAAAAACTATTTGTAATATATTTAATATGCCGCAGCGCCCAAAACTCTGGCCGCGCCGCTCACACTGTGGAACAGGCATGAATTCAAGCGTGACTCCTCTGGTGTTGTTCGTCTGGTGTTGTTAGCCAATCAGAAAATAGCACTATTTTATCTGGGTAACATTTAACGCAACAACCAATGACACCCCGTAGTCTGGGGTGTTTTTTTGTCTGCCTGACTATGTTACGGAAGCTATCTTATCCTCCGTTTATCTTCATGAATCAGGTAATGATTATTTGTCTTGCTTCAAGCTATAATGCAAATCGATTTGTAAAATTTGCATATTTATTTATGGTAGCTTGAAATTATAATATTGACGATATATGGTTATTATCTAACCACTCAAACATTGCATTGAAGTATCATATAGATTCAGTAAAACGGTAACCAATAGACTAGGCTACTATAATGATACTGGCTTGTAAACGTGATCTTCGCGATCATTTGTCGTTAGAAAAAAAAATAAAACCCATGAAATTATATTCATATGACATGCTGAAATATATGCCACTGTACCTGGGATGAAGTCATTTCACACGCGACGCAAGCAGAACACCTGCATGTGACCTCCTCCTGCAGTGTTCAGGGTCATCATGGTTGTCAACAAATGCACGATGACAGAGTTTACGACAGTAGTAGAGGACAATACTGTTTCCCAACTGTAGGGGGACCCCGAGAGCAAAAGTTACCTGGTGTTACTTTAAAGAGAGAAATGGCTGCTTTTATAAAAACTTGCCATGTCTGTCGATTGGTCGGAAAGCCGAACGAATTGATATCTCCTGTTCCGTTGTATCCTATACCTGTGGTGAAAAATCCATTTGAGCATCTAACGATTGATTGTGTGGGGCCATTACCTCCTTCTAAAACTGGTTCCATCTATATATTGACTGTGATGTGCCAGACTACGCGATATCCTGCTGCGTATCCGTTGCGAAATATTACTACGAAGTCTGTAGTGAAAGCTTTGACTCAATTTATTTCCATATTTGGAATTCCTTGTGTTATTCAGTCTGACGGGAACAAATTTCACGTCGCGTATGTTTGCCCAAATTTTAAAACAGTTGCGTGTAGATCATCAAAAAAGCAGTGCTTAGAGATCCTGAGAGTCAGGGTGCCCTCGAGCGCTTTCATCAGACACTAAAACAGTTGTTGAGAACGTACTGTACTGAATTGATGAAAGACTGGGAGGAGGGACTACCTTGGTTGATGCTCGCTGCTCGCTGCTCGCGAGGTCATTCAAGAAAGTTTGGGTTTCAGTCCTAATGATCTAGTATTTGGACATAACGTAAGGGGACCGCTCACACTCTTGCGTGATGATTTATTGGAAACTGAACCACCTGTAAATATTTTGGATTACGTAAATGGGTTCCGATATAGGTTGTATTGGGCCTAAAATGAAAGCCTGGTTTTATCAAAAGGCAGAAAACTGGGAATTCAATTCTGGAGATCAAGTTTTGGTGATGCTTCCAATGACTGGTTCCTCTTTTACTGCTTTTGCTGTAGGGGGTGAAAGTGGTTCTTTGTGAGATGGAGTTGAGAAGGATATTTTTGATGAATATTTAATTCAACCTAGACTCCGTAATTCTGAGCAATTAAAAAGATTGGAGATTATGCTTGGGCATTTATCTCAAGATAATTGTAGATAATTAATACATCTGATGACAGAGTTTCAAGTGCTTTTTTCTGATACTCCTTCGTGCACTGACATGATTCAGCATGATATTGATGTCAGTGACTCCCAACCTATTCGGCAGTGATTTTATTGTGTGTCTCCCGAAAAACAAAAACTTTTGGAATCGGAGGTTAAGTATCTGTAGGAGAATGGACTTGCAGAACGATCTAGTTCCAGTTGGGCTTCTCCTTGTCTTCTAGTTACGAAACCGGATGGAACATTTAGGTTTTGTACCGTTTATAGAAGATTGAACGCTGTTACTAAATCTGACTCTTTTCCACTTCCATAAATTGAAGACTGCATTGATTCGGTGGGGTCAGCTGAGTTTGTTACAAAAATTGATTTACTTCAGGGATATTATCAGGTACCCCTAACTTCTCGTGCTCAGGAACTTAGTGCTTTCACGGCGTCTTCCGGATTATATTCTTATAAACGAATGAGTTTTGGACTTCGAAACGCTCCAGCTACATTCCAGCGCCTGATGAATTTGGTTATCTCTGGGCTTGAGGGATGTGCTGTGTATCTGGATGATGTGGTTTTGTATAGCCAGACATGGGAGGAACATCTTTTCCAACTGCGCGCTTTATTTACTCGTCTTGAGACAGCAAAGTTGACAGTCAATTTAGCGAAATGTGAATTTGCACGTGCCACTGTGGTATATTTGGGAAATGTGGTAGGACAAGGTAAAGTGTGTCCTGTTCGGGCAAAAGTCCCGGCCATTGATAATTTCCCAGTTCCTCTACAAAGAAAGAGTTAATGAGATTTCTAGGAATGTTTGGGTACTATCGGAAATTCTGTGAAAATTTCTCAACAGTGGTTGCTCCTTTAACGGATTTGTTAAAAGGCAAACATAAATATGAATTGTCCGAAAATTGTCAGAATGCTTTTAATAATGCCAAACTTTTGCTGAGTTCTGCATCCTGTGTTAACGGCACCTCGTTGGGACCGTCCTTTCCATTTAAAGGTGGACGCGAGTGGGCTGGGTGCTGGAGCTGCGTTATTGCAGAAGGATGACAACGGTATTGATCGACCAATTAGCTTCTTTTTGAAGAAGTTTAATTTGTGTCAGAGTAATTATTCAACCATTGAAAAGGAGTTGTTGGCATTAATTTGGGCTTTACAACATTTTGATGTGTATGTGGGGGGAGGATCTGTGTCTCTGGTAGTATTTACAGACCACAACCCTCTTATCTTCTTACAGTCCTTGCATAGTCCAAATCAACGACTTATTCGTTGTGCTTTATTCTTGCAGTCTTACAGCCTGGATATTCGTCATATTAGAGGGGTAGATAATATTATGGCGGATACCTTGTCACAAGCTCCATTGAACTAGTGATCTATTACATTTTTGTTGGTTCTTCTCTTTATTTCTTTCACCTCATCTTTGTGTTCTCAAGGCGCCTGAGAGCATTAGGAGGTGGAGTACTAAAGGGGTAGGTGGTGAAGGAGAGAGGGTAAGTGGAACCAATAATTCGGGCCCAAGCCTTGAAAGGCGCTTTTGAAAAGGCACTTTTGGGGCCCTTAAAATGCTCGAAAACTCTTGAAACTTTGCACACGGGTCAGAACCCGCGGCCATCAGGGCCGGGCTGAAGCTGGTACCCGGGCGTGGCAGGGGGGCTCGACAGCGCCCCCTGGAACGGGGTTTGAACACTTGTCCATGTATAAAACACGCTTGCATGTAATAATCTGAAACTTGGTACACATATAGATCTCACCGGGCCAAACAACTTTCGTGCTCTAAGTTTTACGTCAGCCCAACAGGAACTCGGCTATTTAGGGTTGTTTGGAAACGCACGCTCAGGAATTTGAAACACTTCTCCTAGGGAATTCACCCGATCATCACCAAACTCGGTGTGCATGAAGTCAAGACATTGAGGATGAAAAATTGTCAGGGGATTTTTGATATCTCGAACGGTTTGGCCGTGACGAGGAAACAAATTTATGGCGAATAATGGAAACAGGAAGTGTGTTATAACTTCTTTATACATTAATTGATCTTGATGAAACTTCAGCAGTGTGTTCGTTGTAAGAGGCCGGTCACATGGATGTGACTATTGTGAGTCAAAGTTATAGCGCCACCAACTGGCAGCAGGAAGTCTGTCACTTTCAAAATGCTTTTAAATCACCCTCAAATGTTTACCCAATTTGCTTCAAAGTTTGTGTATAATGTAAACACACGCCAGATGTAGACCTGTGAAAGGATTATTGATATCTTAAATACTGTTGCCATGGCAACGCATCAAACTTTAATATTCTTTTTGGATGCTTTTGAGACTCTTAACATACTTCAAATTGCATGAAACTCGACAGACAAATATCATTTATAACCTAGTAGACATGTGCAAAGTTTCAGAAACAGGCGTGGTACAGGGGCTCAGTAGCGCCACCTTTTGACAAAAGTGGGAAGGTTGGTTCTATCTACAGTAACAAAACTCGGTATGTATATTGTACTCTTCAAGCCGGACAACTTTCTAATTTAAAGTTATTAGCTCCGACCAACAGGAAGTCAGATATTTTGGTTTGAATGTGGATTGTTCAAGCATTTTCTCTCCCTCTCTGTCTCTGCCTCTGTGTCTCTGTGTGTGTGAGATTTGCTTTTATTCTTGTTTTTCAAGGTTTCGGGGGCTTTTGGGGCCCTTAACACGCTCGAAAACTCTTGAAACTTTGCACAGAGGTCAGAACCCCATCAGGGATGGGCGGAAGCTGGTACCCGGGCGTGGCAGGGGGGCTCAACAGCACCCCCTGGAACGGGGTTTGAAAACTTGGTCCATATATCAAACACGCTTGCATGAATTAATATGAAACTCGGTACACATATAGATCTCATCGAGCCGAACAACTTTCGTGCTCTAAGTTTTAAGCCAGCCCAACAGGAAGTCGGCTATTATGGGTTGTTTGGAAAACGCATGCTTTGGAATTTGAAACACTTCTCCTAGAGATTGCATCCGATCGTCCGCAAACTTGGTGTACATGAAGTCAAGACATTGAGGATGCTAAATTGCGGACGGATTTTTGATATCTCAAACGGTTTGGCCGTGGCAAGGAAACAAATTTATGGCGAGAAAAGAGAAACACAAAGTCTTATAACTTCTGCATACATTAACTGATCTTGATGAAACTTCAGCAGTGAGTTCGTGTTAAGAGGCCGATCAGATGGATGTAACTATTGTGAGTCAAAGTTATAGCGCCACCAACTGGCAGCAGGAAGTGTGTTACTTTCTAAATGCTTTTGACAAAAGTTGGGGGGTCAGTTTTACCTACAGTAACAAAACTCTGGACGTATATTTTTCTCATCAAGCCGGACAACTTTCTAATTTAGAGTCATTAGCTCCGACCAACAGGAAGTCAGATATGTTGGTTTGAATATGGTAATTTTCTCTTTCTCTCTGTGTCTATGACTCTGTGTCTGTGTGAGGAGTGGGGGGAGGGGGAGGGGGGGGGGGGTGCTAGATAAACCATTTCACTGCTGTGTGATTTGGCCTGCATTAAAAAGGAAAGTAAATGTCTTAAGCCTTGAAAAATATATATTATTTTATTTAATTTTTTCATTGTTCTAATCAGATAACAATTATCTGTTTTGTCCCCATGAATGACCGTGCAGCCGTGCACTTAGTTTGAGTTTAAAATTAGTCCTGCATTAAAAGGATAAAGAAATCTCTAAGGCGTTGTCTTTTTGCATAGCACTTTATGGATATTTTTAAAATGACCAAATATGCATAGAACATATTTTTTTAAATGTATTATTTGCTTTAAATAAAATTAATATTGTATGTTTGGTGATTCAAGCTGAATGAATTTAAAATTAAAGTGCTATATACTGTGTATTAGATCAATATATATGTTTTCTTTAACATTTTAATCAACACTAACTTTATTCTCATCAGAATCATACATTTTTGTATAAAATGATACAACCATTAAAAAAGACACATTTGATTTTCTATTTTAATCAATGTAGAATGTGTAAATTAAAAATAAACAAATTAGTGCTCTGTTTGAGGACAAGAAATGAAAACCTATGCAATATGATGAATGTCCAAAAGATGGCACTCACAGACTGTTGTTAAATGGGGTTGGATAAATATTTTTTTGCTTTTAAACTGTGTGTGTGTGTGTGTGTGTGTGTGTGTGTGTGTGTGTGTGTGTGTGTGTGTGTGTGTGTGTGTGTGTGTGTGTGTGTGTGTGTGTGTGTGTGTGTGTGTGTGATGTGCGCGCGCCTTGGTGTCTGTTACAGTGACAAGAGTTTAACCCTTGTTCAAGTTTAAGTTGAAGGCCTTTTCTTTTTGGATATCTATATATATATATATATGATATCTTTTTCCAAAATATTCATATGACCCATATCTTTTAGTTTGCTTTAAATTAAATTATCATTTGACATTAAAAATTATTCTAAATGTAAATTAACTCATATACGTGGCTATTGTGGTTCACAATCATAGGCCCTGTCCCAAATGGCACACTTCATATGAATTTTCGGTCTTATGTAGTTATTTCATGTGTCCGTTAAATCCATGAGACTGTAGGGTGTCTAATTTTTCATTTTAGGTTTTAGAAGGTTTGTCACGCATACTTTGTGGTTGATATATGCCCTCGATGCACACTTTTGCAGAGCCCACACTGATGCAAGCTCTACAGCACACAACAGTCAAAGCGGGGTATGGTTTTGGGCGCCGTGAACAATAACCCTAAAGGCACCGGGTTGGCGACTTGTTATATATATATATATATATATATATATAAATAAATATAGCTCTGAGCAGCGATAAATATTATATAAAATAAATATTGCGGTGCCACCGGCTTGGGCCCGTAATCGCTGCTCGCAGCTATATATATATACATTTTTTTTTTTTTTTTTTTACATCTAAATCTGCTTAAATCTTATTCTGTGATTATATTCTTTGTATGTGGGTTTTTTGTATCATGTTTACAGAGTAGCTTTGTATAAGGGCCTCGGTCTTTAGGAGGGAGGTGTGATGGACCACGGGGTGTAGTACTTTATTTTGTCCAGTAGGTGTCTCTGGGTAACGCTATTTGTATCCTCAGGTTAATTGCTGTGAAACAGGTGTGGAGAATTGACGGTGATTAACCATGCTGCTCATAAGAAGCTGGAGGATAGCTCAAGAAAGGGAAGCTTGAAGCTTGGTCTTGCTGTTTGGTTGTCATGCTGACTCTCTCGTCCTCTCCAGTCCAAGGCTTGATGTGCCTGTTTGTGTATCTTTATATTTTGTTTTTATTTTAATGTAGTCATGTCTAATTATTCGAATTAAATACAACGTTGTGCAAATTTGATTACTTTGTATGGCCTCTCCATTCATGTTGCTACTCCTTGAGCCAAGAGGTCGTAACATAATACATAGAACGACAGATTTTTACATACATAGCATGAAAGTTAGAACGATAGAATACACAGTACAAGAGTTAGAAGGATAGAAAGTTATGGCCAGCAGCCATATCACCCTGTAGCCCAAGACTGGTTGCCCACTGAAGCTAAGCAGGGCGGAGCCTGGTTAGTACCTGGATGGGAGACCTCCTGAGAAAATCAGGTTGCTGCTGGAAGAGGTGTTTGTAAGTCCAGCAGTGGGTGCTCACCCTGTGGTCTGTGTGGGTCCTAACGCCCCAGTATAGTGATGGGGACACTATACTGTCAAAAAGCACCGTCCTTCGGATGAGACGTTAAACCGAGTTCCTGATTCTCTGTGGTCATAAAAAATCCCAGGATGTCCTTCGATAAAGAGTAGGGGTGTAACCCCGGCATCCAGGCCAAATTTGCCCCTTGGCCTCTGTCCATCATGGCCTCCTAATCATCCCCATATACTGATTGGCTTCATCACTGTCTCCTCTCCACCAGTAAGCTGGTGTGTGGTGGGCGTTCTGGCGCAATTTGGCTGCCGTCGCATCATCCAGGTGGATGCTGCACATTGGTGGTGGTTGAGGAGATTCCCCCTTCTATGTAAAGAGCTTTGAGGTCCTAGAAAAAGCGCTATATAAATGTAACTAATTATTATTATTATTATTATTATTATTATTATTATTATAGATGATACAAAGATAGAACAAAAGATAGAATGACAGACAGTACGATAGAATGTTAGGCAGAGAGACAGACAGAACAACAGACAGAGAGAACGAGAGAACGAGAGAACGAGAGAACGAGAGAACGATAGATAGATAGATAGATAGATAGATAGATAGATAGATAGATAGATAGATAGATAGATAGATAAAACGTCAGACAGAATGATAGAATGTTAGGCAGGGATTTAGACAGAACGATAGATAGAAAGATACAGAGATAGAACAATAGACAGAACGTCAAACAGACAGACAGACAAACAGACAGATTGACAGATATAGATTCTGAATTTTGCTCAAGGCTGTTCATTTGAAATACCAAAAAATATCATGCATAAAATTATTATATACTTTGACATTTGTTAAAATCAGTCTCTACTTTCATCCAAAGCAAATTACAAATTACGTACATCACATGCAATTTATTTAGCTATTGAAAACTGGACTAGGGTAAGAGCTGGATAACAGGCAACAATATCTGCAAACAAAAAGTTCATCAAACTCTCTAATGGTTCATATTTCTTGATATGCACCTTTACACAGATTCATAGTGGATGTTTTTTGCATTTTTCACTCAGCTCACCCACACACACCGGTTTAACATTCTCAAGAGAGGTGATCTTACATTTTTCAGGCTACAGAACTGTACGGTGATCAATAAGCAGATTTTGCACGTGCATGTAACACTGCAAAATTGAAAAGTGGAAAAAGAAAAACAGGAAACATCGATACAACTCCAGCATCTCTTGGCTTCGTCTTACCTGAAATACCTCTACACAGTAGGAGAACACTCAAACCACTACATTCCCACCGATATGCTGACTTGAGTGTCGTTAACTTTTCTTGGTAAGAATCTTATAACCCCACAAACCAGAACATTTCTAAACTAGCCATCAATACTGGAACTAGCACACTGTCAGAGGAAAAGGAGCTTTGGAAATCATATGTTATTGTCAAGTCTTCTACTGCTTTTCACTTGAGCAAACTTTAATTTTTCAACACAGACATGGAGGCATCAAAACGAAGTGATGACAGAGTTTATTTCATTAGTTCCCTTTCGTTGTCACTCCGAGTTACGTCGGATGACGACGAATGGGGTTTCGCTTAGAACACCTATCGACTTCGAGTATTACAAAACTAGCCAATGGCAAAGAAATGCCATGGGACTACGGAATTTGCATAGCGTATCTCCGCCTTACCTCGTGGGTATAAAAGGAGGACGCCGGCAACATGCAGATATGTTTTCGCTTCGGAGCCAAGAGTATTTCTTCACTCCACAGTCATCTCTGACTTCGCTCTACGAGACGAGCTTCTCTCTCCGGTGTTGGTGTGACGGCGATCTGCAGCGAGCTCACAGTGCCTGCTGATCTGTGCAGTGATCTGCCAGTGTGTGTGTGTGTCTCCCTGTGTGCTTCAACATCGCGGAATTTTTTTCTCCTCTCATAAAAGAGCTCGCACACGGCACGTCTTTTTAAAGACGGCTCGCCCGTGCATTTCTGGTTGCAGCCGACTGGTATCGGACTCTGATGGGCACGAGCGCTGTCTAGTGTGTTTGGGCTTTGATCATGCTTGAACAGCACTCGTGGGTGACTCATGTTCTCGCTGGGAACGTGATCATCGCGTCATATATAGGTCGAGACTCGGTGAACTCGCAAGAGTGAGAGTCCCCTCATCCCCTCATCCCCTCATCCAAGATCCCCGATCTTCGGCTGGTTGCCAGGGTGACCTGAGGGTTACGGTCTGGATCAAGGCGCCGACTATGTGTCCGCTACCCCAGCCCCCCTCTTCAATGACGGTGCCCGCTAGTGAACTGCTGATTCACGCGAGTCTACCCTCTGGTGGCCTGCGTGTTTCAGATGAAGCTACAGAGGAAGATGCCATGTCTGTTGCAGCATCACTAGGTGGGTTTGAGTCTTCTGGAAGTGAGGGCTCGTCACAGCTGCCACCTTGCGGTGTGCATATGGCTGTGCCTGAGTCTGATCCGGAGATGACGACCATGCTTTCCTGGGACGATGCGTTTTGGGTAAGGCCGCCGACCCTCGTCCACGGCAAACCCCAATACCTCTCTTCCCGGACGTGCATGATGAGATCTCGAAGTCCAAGAAGACCCCCTTGTCTTCTCGGGACCGCTCGCTGATCTGATCCGCCTTTCCTCCCCTCGATGGGGCCGCTGCCCATGGGTACACTGGGGTCCCCCCGGCTGAAACGCTCTGTTGCGATGCTATGTGTCCTCAGAGTGCTTCTTCTCGGTGCAATCCTAAGCACCCGCCCGTGGCCTGTAGTTTTTCGTCTACGCTTGTGGCGAGATCCTATAGCGCCACGGGACTGGCAGCCGCCTCACTGCATGCCATGGTCATTCTGCTGGTCCACCTGACCCAGATGCTCATGGACCTGCACGAGGGCGGGACTGACCCAGGGCTCTTCACTGAGCTGCGCGCCGCCACTGACCTTGCTCTCTGAGCGACGAAAGTGGCCGTACGCTCCCTGGGTCAGGTGATGCTCACCATTCTGTGGCTGAACCTGTCTGATGTGCTGGATGTCGCGCGGACCCGTCTGTCCGACATTTCCATATCCCAGGTCGGCCTCTTCGGCGGTGCGGTTGAGGGCTTGCCCAACAGCTCTCAGCCGCCCATGAGCAGACTGACGTTGATTCTGTCCCGACGGCCCCGCCGTCCGTTCAGATCCCTCGGTCTGCCCACCGCCGAGGGCGCCCCCCCTTGGACGCCACAGTCCTCTCCAGCCCTGCACCCCGCTACACGCCGGGTTAAGCGGCACTCTTGAGATGGGCTCCTCAGAGATGGGACTCAGTTCTTTCCAGGAGTTGGTAGCAGGACCACTCCTTTCCCCGGGGGAGGGCCGGGGAAGAATCCTTATTCTCCAAAGAGCTGACTCTCCCGTCTCTGAGCACAGAGAGTTCTCGGACGTCACAGAGCGCCGCCCACAAGCCGTGCTCTCCTCGTCCCCCTCTGTCCCAGAGGTGGTTGACACGGCGTGCCGTCCACGGACCGCTTCGCCCCTGTCCCCCTCTGTCGCCAGACCCCTGGCAGAGCAGGCCCCCGCGGGACGACCAGCCTGGTCCTCCCCTGGCCCCCTCTGCCAGGGCGCGGTTGCTAACTGTTCCCCCACATCGGGCCGCTATGCCGTCCACGTCTGGGCCAGTTACTCCGCTTCGCTGCCCCTCCGGGGGGACGCCTGTGGTTCGCATGATCCCGCTGGTTCAGTTCCTGGGAGCCTGGTTAGAGCTTCCCCGTCTGTCCCGCTGGGTCGCGCGGACCATCAGGCTCGGCTATGCGATTCAGTTCGCACGGTCTCCTCCCCGCTTGGGGAGTCCGCTCCACTTTTGTCGGTGGCTATGCCCCCATCATGAGAGCAGAGATTGCCACCCTGCTGGCGAAGGGTGCAATCGAGACTGTCCCTCCAGCCGAGATGAGGTCCGTCCCCAAAAAAACCGGTGGGTTACGGCCAATCCTGGACTTGCGCGTGCTGAACCGCTCCCTTCACAGGATGCCGTTCAAGATGCTCAAACGCATTTTCGAATGCATACGGCCCATGGATTGGTTTGCAGCGATCGACCTGAAGGACGCCTACTATCATGTCTCCATTCTCCTTGACACAGACCGTTCCTTCGGTTTTCTTTCGAGGGGCAGGCATCCAGTACGCGGTTTTCCCTTTCGGGCTAGCCCTGTCTCCTCGCATCTTCGCGAAGGTTGTCGAGGCTGCCCTTGTTCCCCTTCGGGAACATGGGGTTCGCATCCTGAGTTATATCGACGACTGGCTGATCCTAGCTCACTCTCGAGTTCAGGTTTGCGAACACAGGGACCTAGTGCTTCGGCACCTAGCTCGTCTGGGCCTTCGGGTCAACGGGGAGAAGAGCAAACTTTGCCCCGTGCAGAGGATCTCTTTTCTCGGTATGGATATCGACTCGGGAAGCCGAGAAGGTGGCGTGATTAGACTGGTAACCCCATTCGTCGTCATCCGACGTAACTCGGAGTGACAACGAAAGGGAACTTCTCGGTTACGTATGTAACCCTCGTTCCCTGAGTAGGGAACGGAGACGTTACGTCTTCCTGCCTCTTTCCGCTGTACCGCAGGGATCGCCTGAGCTCATTCTTGGCTCCTCAGCGAAGAAACATATCTGCCTGTTGCCGGCGTCCTCCTTTTATACCCACGAGGTAAGGCGAAGATACGCTACGCAAATTCCGCAGACCCATGGCATTTCTTTGCCATTGGCTCGTTTTGTAATACTCGAAGTCGATAGGTGTTCTAAGCGAAACCCCATTCGTCGTCATCCGACGTAACGTCTCCGTTCCCTACTCAGGGAACGAGGGTTACATACGTAACCGAGACGATTTCCTTAGATGTCTATACAGGGCAGCTGAATGGAAAGTTACATTTAAGTTAAGTTACTCCCCAGATGACTGTCTGAGACAGCCACATCTACAGTGACCCAAAAAAGTATTCGGATACTTCGGCCACATTTAAAAATGTATAAATGTCACTGCATTATAAAACGAAATATCAAACCATTGTGGCTGTTCTGTGGAAACTGATTTAATGCAGGCCCCCTGAAGAGATATTATTAAAATTTCAACCAATTAGGCAGCATATCCAACCATGCAACTACATAGAGCATAGTCACAAACTTGTCAAAGAAATAAATGCAAAAAACAAAAAACTTGTCCTCAAGAAAACCTCATCATCCAAAGACTAATCACAAAATGCCATCGGTCATTAGGATCTGCTGATATCTGTCATTCTGTGCAAATAGGCAAAGATATAATTACCAATATCAAAGATTATCAATTGAATTGTTGAATCCGACAGAATTGTTGTTGTTTTTTATATAAGTGAATATCGACATATTATATGTTAAACTTTAAATATTAAACACTGGATCCAAAAATCTGAGGCCACTAGTAAAATACTTCTATTCTTTATTTTTAAAAAATTTCACAAAAAAATGTCAATGCTATTTGTGTCTTATCATCAGAATTTCCATCTTTAAATGAAAAAAAGAAGATTTTCTATGTGGTCTTCGACATGAACTGTATCATAATCTAACATTGCCACAGAGTGTCATTCATTTCAGGTGAGATCTTAAACCCATGTCTTAAATTAAAATGAAAGGTGACTGAAAGCTGAATTGAGTGTGATCTACTGACGATGGTCAGATCCGCTCAGATCCGCACAGACGCAGCCGAATGATTTCCACTCTGAAAAAAGTTTTTGTAAAGAAGTAAATTTCACAAGCATATTTTTAAGTAGATATCACATATGGAATTAAAGAGCATATTGCAGGTAAAAAAAAATCTAAATTAATTTATAACCTTGTATGAAAATACCATAGGAAAAGTTAATGCAGGATTTAAACTGCTCGTAAAAAATGCTTTTTTTTCAACATCGAGTCATTTTTGTCACGAAAGTGAAACTCAGCTCAGTGCAAACAGAGTAGGTTGGTATCCAGCATATATATATGGATATTCAGTAAGAGCGGTCGTGAGTCAGTGTTTTCGGTAGTTCCCCTTTGAGGGAACTCGCACTGAGTCGTCGTCGCGACGACACTATGGGGAATGCCTCAGCGTAGCGCGTCTGAAGCATGAATGAAATCTGTCCAATCCTGATTGGTGCTGCGTCATGACGTAGTAGATGACACACCAGCTGTGTGTGCATTGTCTGGGCGTGCAGCACGCTAGAGCGGCTCTCGAGGGAGCCGCTTGTAGCGAGTGTGAGAAGCTGCCGCTCAGAGCGTTGCGCTCGCGGCTGGCCGTGTTTGATGAGTCAAGCGGCCAAGCTCGCGAGCCTCACGGTTCTGGGCCCGCGGTTGCCGAGGCAGCGCGACGCCGCAGATCGTGGGGGTCACAGATGGATCTCTCAGCGGCACACGGGACTGCTTCGGCATCCAAAGAGCTGGATGAGGGCGAGAGTCTCTCTCCTAATGATATCTTGGAGCTGAGGAAAGCCACCGACCTGTCTCTCCGCATCACAAAGGAGACGGCCCGTGCCATCGGCCGCTTCATGGCTAGTATGGTGTGTGTGGAGAGACACCTTTGGTTAAATTTGTCGGGGATGAAGGAAAAAGAGAAGCATTTTCTTCTCGACTCCCCGATTGCACCTTCTGGCCTCTTTGTGGTGCTGTTGGTTCAGTAGTCGAGAGGTTTCAGGAGGTGAAAAAGTAGTCGGCGGCTTTCCATCAGTACCTCCCTCTCCGCTCTGGATCCTCGGGGAAGGCTGCCTCAAAAGGGCAGCCTCAGCCGCCTGCCAGCTCCTCGTACCGTCAAGTGCAAAGAGAGAGTGTCGCCGCCCGCGCCCCTCCCGAGGGAGCCTGGCAACGGAGGCGGCGCTCTCGGGGTAAGCCTTCTGAGCCTAAGGTCGATCTGAGAACCGTCCTTCAGGCAAAGAAGGCTTCTCCAAGCGGTCCTAGTCGCGGCTGGACCGCTGAGAGCTGTCAGGAAAGAAAAATACTGACATCTCTCTCTTTTGATATAGATTACATAAACTGAGAATATTTGTTTTTTTATATAAATTACTTCATTTAAAAGAAGAGAATTTCAGCTTCATAAAGAGAAATCTCTCGAATCTCTGTGACACGTATTGACAGAGTTACAGTTCATTTTTTGGACGCGTTTCAGAATGGACCTCACTGACGAGAGAAGGTAAAACGCGCATCATGTTTATTTTTCTTTATTTGACGAAAAGCACAACACTTTGTTAGATTTTTTGATTAGTTTTGGATAGATTATAAAGTTTTGACTGTAAAAAAAGACTACTGTCACATTAAATAGGTAAGTTTTTGTTCAAAAATTTCTGCTCATGTTAAATATACTATATTATGTTTTGTCAAAAATAAAGTAGGTATATTGAATTATCAACTAAGATGTTATTATAGTGTTTGTTCCAATATTCAAAATAATGAATCCTTACCTTTTTTAACCCTCTGGGGACTAAGCTCTTTTTGGTCCGTTTTCTCTATTTTTACATTTGGGCTTATAAACTATATGTAATGGAGATGGAATACTATGTGTTTGGTATCTATGGATTCAGAAGACCCTAATCTAACATAAGCACGAATGTAAAATGTTTATAAAGGAAGTATGAGTGAAAATGTATTATAAACTAGAGAATTTCAAAAACGGAAATTCGATTTTTGGCATTTATTTCTGAAAATCACACATCACACAACAATAGTGAACAGTTTTTGAACAAAAATTATATTTGTCAAAGCCTTTGCTTGACAGACATGTGTAATTGTTAAATAAAATGTGTAAAGAACAATGAAAATGTTAACTTTATTTACAAATAATCCCAGGCGTTTTTCTTAGGAATGCTTAGAATTTTCTAAGCAATGCTTTCTCCCCGTCACTCTCCAGTAATTGTTCCAGAGCTTGTTCTACCTAAATTGTTTACTCCTTGCCATCATAAAAGTGTTAAACAATAAATAATTCTATAATTGTATGTGTATATTATAATTGTTCTGTCTCTCTCTCATATCTCTGTGTGCTCTCGCTCCGTAAAGCCTTGTTTATACTCGACGCGTCCGTTCGCTTTCTGTAGTCTCTGCCACTCAAAGATGTTTGCGTAATAGTATATAGTACCACCCCTTGCACGGCTACAGAGTCCTCCGATTTGCTAGAATACGTCATAGTAACCTTCCTCTGATTGGGTAAGAAAAATATTCCTCCATCGGCAATTTTTCCATTGGTTGTTGCTCGTGAATCTGCAAAACAACTTCGATTTCATTGGCCTTTGACATAGTGGTATTGCGCAACAAGCAAGTGTGTATACAAGCCGGGTAAGTTTGTTATCACTGTTTTCAGCGGAATCTGAGGAAGACGGCAAAAAAGACCGCACATCTCTATCATTAATAGTTTTTAAGATAATGACACATTGGTAAAAGTATGTCATTTTGGGCGGTACCGCCCAATCCGTCCCCAGAGGGTTAATACGCATGATAAAATGTATACTTTTTACAAAGAAAGAATACACTTGAAATATTGTTAAAATTGTAATTGTTGTTGTAATTGTAACCTAATTGTAATTGGTTACAATTTTTAATTGTAAAATATGTATATATTGATAATCTCTTTTGTCCTTGCGTTCTTTGGGACCCTGTGACACAATCAGTGTGAAAGGGCTAATTAATATGCAGCTCATTATGTATGTGGCACATTATCCGGCCTTTGTCTTCTCAGGTGTGAACACTCCTCCACGCATATTGCCTTTCCAAACAAAAGGTGTCTTAGAAAATTTAAATCAATGTATTGTTTTGTGTAAATGATTAGGCAGGATGATTTTCAGATCATTTTGAAGCAAAAACTCTAGGCAACAATGCCCATTAGTCAAAAGTCTTGTAGACACATATTTAGTATGTGTTTTGTGGCCTTATTTCAGACACTTTAAGTTCTATTTTTTTCAATAACCATGCATAAACAATATTCTCTCAAAAATACAAACATGTACTTATATGTTGCTCACATATTGCGGTAGCCCCGTTTGTGCTATATAGAGTGAATTTACACCTTTGCCATTAACATGTTTATAAATAACTGAAAAAAGCACAAATGTCAGAGCATGTCAGAACACCTCCAGGACTATGGAATAACTTTTGTGCCAATAATAATGAACGTAACTTTTCAAGAAACTGATGAAAATATAAATTGAAACTGAAAAAAATAACTTTGAAACTGAAAAAGAATAAATCGCGGGTACATTTTTTTACTTCGTTCTTAATACACATAATGTTTTGCTAACTATTTCTCATATTTCGTTCGCTGATCTGAACTTACAAATGCGCTTCCAGAGTTTTCAGTTACGCTTCTGAAGTTTTCGTTTACGCTCCCTGAGTTTTCGTTCGCAGTTCTGAAACATATCTCTCGTGGGGGCGGGGCTAGTAGCAGAGTGTTCTCATTGGCTACTGAGTTTTTGATTGACAGCTTCGTGACCTGGAAGTGGAGACGTCGGTGTTGTTTACATGTTTGAATGTGAGCGTTTGTAAGCGCAGCTTTCTATTTCATTTTACTGATATTAAGTTTGTATCTGTATTTATTTGCTGGTACACTATATTGTTGAGATGATTTCTTATTGAAGGAATAGTAGCCTACAGACGAATGATATCATTATCATTAGTCATCGTCACTATCAGGATACTGGATACTCGTGGTAAGTCTTTTTTTGTTAGTTTTTACCCATAACATTATACAATGTTGTCTTGATTCAACTGTTAGCCCAATCATTACATGACTTGTTTATCTACATATGATTATGTCTTTGATTAGATCATAGTTGCTTTGATTAGATAATATTCCCTCGAGCCACCCCAAACAACGTTGGGCTAGAGTACTGTACAGTATCTGTACTGTGTTACCTACAGTACAAAAAGTACTGTATCAGACAATGACCGATGCCATTGGACCAGAGCGCTGTCAATCACTGCCTGATTCAACTTTGGCAATGTAAAGCCTTTTTTACCATGCCAATACAGCTATTTAAACCTGAATTTCTCAATTTCTGATTAATTTGTGATGCAGAGTTTTTGAACTCAGACCACGTCTCTGTTTATGATATGTAAACACACAATTATTTTGAAGTATCACCCTGGTCACAATATGTATTCTGATTACTTTTGTGTGATAAAGATGACTGATAAAGCTATTATATGTAGCTAGTATGAGTAACAAAATGCTTTTTCGGTGTCCATATTTGACTAATAATAATGCAAAAATGTTCACTTCAAATTAACATTTCTGAGAAAAATGTTTAATATGTAATATTCTTTAATAATAAATATATGTCCAAATTCAAAACTTAATACATGCAAGTAATTATGACTGAAAACATCCAGCAACTAGGGAATACACAGCCATGGATATATGTTTATATATAGGGCTATAACAGCCATCTACTGGTTACACAACAGTATTACAGATGATAAATGATGCATGACTCAGATGTAAATATTTAGTACTGTAAAATCCCTTAAAACATTTATATAATTTGTTTGAAATAAATATTTTAAGTCTTCAACTTGTTACTGTATGTGGGAGTTCAAATCAGTTTGTATTGATTATAATATGTTTCCTTTCTCATTTTCCAGGGAGTTGAGCAACTTTTCCATAAACAAAATTCTGATGCTGACACAGAGGATGGAGTGATAGTACCAGAGATACACTGTCCACATCAGACAATAATCTTACTTTGTTCAGACACATCACATTTGAATGACTGGGATCTTGATCTTCAGACACCTGATTTATTTTGTTTTTATAAAATATCAAATATTTTAATTTCCTCTAGATCAAAACAAACACAGTTCACAAGTACACAAGAGGTTGCACTTAATTTATATTAGTTTATGCTGATCATGGATTAGCATACCAACAGCATATGAATGTTAAGGGGATAGTTCACCCAAAAATACAATTCTCACTTATTTTACTCACCCTCACGCCGTCCCAGATGCATTTTACTTTCTTTCTACAGATAAACACGAATTAAGATTTTAAGGAAAGTAATCCATCTCTGCGAGTCCTAAAGATGCTTTAAAAACCACACACAGTGACCGTGATGTCCATGCGACCTCAGTGGATGAATCAATGCCTTCTGGAGTGAAACAATGGGCTAGACAGGAAAAATACTAATAATGTAAACCGTTTAAAACTATTAATAATCACTTCCGACCAACTGTCATATGTACACGAATTACAATCCACTTGTATTATATGGACTCACAGAGATGGATTATTTCCTTAAAAATCTTTGTTTATGTTTATGTGAAGAAAGAAAGTCATATACATCCGAGATGGCATGAAGTGAGTAAATGATGAGAGAATTCAAATTTTTTGGGCGGACTATCCTTGTACCCACCCAGTCACTGCTTTGTTACTTTTACTATAACAGGAACTGTTCAAAGGATCATAGCATCATTTAAAACGATATGAATTTTAAATATGTATTCTGTATTTGTAAATGTGCATTTTGTATAGTAATGCTGTGCATTACATGTATAGTATGCAGGTAATGTCTTGTGGATTCTGGTCTTTCTGTCACAACATTATTGCAGCCAAGACTTTCACTTTGATACTTGTGTATATGCCGTATTGACAATAAAGAATGTACATTTATTTGAATTCATATTTTTAATTACTTTCATTTAACTGGTTGTATAAGTCACAACTGAAACTTTTGATGATTGTTAAAATTTTAATTTTACAATTTTAAATGTTAGAAGATAATATTAACTAAATTAAATAACTAAATAAAATTATCAGCATGATAAAAAACATTCTTTTTGTGACAAATGTAATGAAATGCCCTTTCTGTATCATTTGACAACAGGCCACGATTGTAATTTTTATATTGTTTAAATTCCTCTTATGTAAGTGATCATTAATGTTGATGGTGTAAATGCATATGCTGACAATGAGTAATGTGATGGACATGGTTGCCAACCTTGATTACCTGGTTGAAGTGAAACTTTCTTCTTGACGGCTGAATATAACACACACTATATGCTAGTATTATTTTTAAATTGTTGCAGCTCAACCTAATCAGAGCCTAACATGCAAAAGAATCATCAGGAATAAACAAATATTCTCCGAAAACATTGGACACTATACAATATTTTCAGTATTATACAGTAGGCCTATTTTAATGTACAATTACACCTGAATAGTGAATAGACTCAATAGATCTGTTGCACTCCTAAAAGCTTCTTTCGACAAAGTAGTAGCAGCAGGTAAATACAGATAAAATTAAAAAACAAACATAACTTAATATCAGTAAAATGAAATAGAAAGCTGCGCTTACAGACGCTCACATTCAAACATGTAAACACAACACTGACGTCTTCACTTCCAGGTCACGAAGCTGTCAATCAAAAACTCAGTAGCCAATGAGAACACACTGCTACTAGCCCCGCCCCCACGAGAGATATGTGTCAGAACTGCGAACGAAAACTCAGGGAGCGTAAACGAAAACTTCAGAAGCGTAACTGAAAACTCTGGAAGCGCATTTGTAAGTTCAGATCAGCGAACAAAATATGAGAAATAGTTAGCAAAACATTCTGTGTATTAAGAACGAAGTAAAAAAATGTGCCCGCGGTTTATTCTTTTTCAGTTTCAAAGTTATTTTTTTCAGTTTCAATTTATATTTTCATCAGTTTCTTGAAAAGTTACGTTCATTATTATTGGCACAAAAGTAATTCCATACAGGACCCAGAAAACCCCTCAGACCCCTGAGGGTTAAGTTTTAGTTTTTTCAATAACCATGCATAAACAATATTCTCTCAAAAATACAAACATGTACATACATCTTGCTCACATATTATGGTAGCCCTGTTTGTGCTAAATGTAATTAGTGTAATTACACCTTTGCAATTAATATGTTTATAAGCAACTGAAAAAAGCACAAATGTCAGGGCATGTCAAAACATCTCAAGGACCCCAAAAACACCTTAGACCTCAGAGGGTTAACTTGGCTAGTAAAAGGTTGAGTAACATCTATTTTGTTGAAGTTTACTTTGCAATACATTTTACACAAACAACATGGAATTAAACCACACTTTTTAAGTATATGCTTTACTTAGAAACATCTAAGTAATTAATACAATAGATATTGTTTGAGACACCATATCTACATGCATAACAGAAGTTATGCACCACGTGAACGCTAGTGATGTTAAGTTCGTGAACGAATCGTTCTTTTTGAACGAATCTATTAGGTGAACGAATCGTTCTCGTTCACGTAATCCATTGACTCATATTTCTCATCCCCTGAAACCCCTCCCTCCATAGCAGCGCATGCGCATCTCAGTGAACCGGGTAGCTCTGTGGACTGTTTCATCCTGTCAAAGAATGACTAAACTCCGAGCCAATAGCCTTCGAGTATGAGATGTGACGGAGCATGTGATTTGTTGAATGTAGTGAACGAATACCCCCTTCACTGACCGTGACCGAGTTGCTTTCGAGTCTGAACGAGTCAAATGAACTGTTACATCTTGTTTGTGAATGAAAAGAACCAGTTGTTTGAACGTCACGATAATGAGGGCTAAGTTAACAAGAATAGATGGAGCTCAGCTTCATTTTTGCATCAAATAAATAAATGTACACTGTTGTACACAGTGCAAGCTGATGGTTAAATTTAGCAAAGACAACTTAATATTTTTAGTTTTTATAGGTTTGAGCTAAGTAGGGGGCATCAAGTAATCTGCTAACTTCAAAATTAGTGGCACCAGAAAGGGAAGTGTATTATGGAATTATTTTAATGAAGTGTCTCCAACATAGGCTTGTGTGTACAATTTGTAAAACACAGTTGTCATTTAAAGGAGGATCTACAGCTGACCTTAGGCATCTAAAGGGTGAAGCATCCAACTTTGCAGCTGACACAAAGGGAAACTGAACAAGCTGAGGAGCCTGGAACATCCAGCAGTACCAGTACTGCACAATCTCCTTCTACCTCACCTGCCACTACCAGCACTTCCCATACAATTGTCCCACACAGACGACGAGCAGGGCAGACCACCCTAACACATTTTGTGGCTCGGCCAATTGACCCACTAAGACAAAAGAAAGTGGATGAGGACCTGGCAAGGATGATTGCATTGGATATGCAACTTTTTTCCCTTGTGGAGGACGGAGGATTCAAAGCATTTACAAAGGCCTTAAACCCCTCCTATATATTGCCCAGCAGGCAGACACTGTCAAAAACAATAATTCCAGAAATGTTTTCGAAGGTTCGTAAACAAATTATGGAAAAAGTTGGCAAGGCATCGGCTGTGTGTCAGACTGCTGAACATCTAGGGCCACATGTGGTTTCATGTCAGTTACATGCCACTTCATTGAAAATTTTAAAATGGAGATTGGATTGTTGGATTGTTTTGAATTTGCTGAAAGGCGCACTGCAGACAATCTAGCAGACAGTATTTTAAGAATTGCCAGAGAGTAGAACATAACTAACAAAATAGTAGCTTGTGTCACTGATAATGCGCACAACATAAGCCTGGCCATTCACAAAACCTCATGGAAGCATCTGCCATGCTTTGCCCACACAGTTAACTTGATTGTGAGGGTGGACTCCATGTAATCCAAAATACACTGAATAAGATTAAAACAATTGTGGAGTACATGAACCGAAGCACAGTGGCAGCTGATTAACTTAAGGCAACTCAGCAGCAGATGGGTATTCCAACTGATGAGTTAAAACTAAAACAAGACTGCCCAACGATGGAACTCCAAATTGTATATGTTACGGAGATTTCTTGATAAGAAGGATGCCATCACCACACTTCCAGTAATAAATTCCCGACTGGAACTCTGAAACAGGATGAGTGGAAAGAAATGGAAGAGGCCTGTGAGATTTTAAAACCATTTAAAGAAGTCACAATTGAAATCAGTGGTGAGATGTATGTAGCAATACTCTTAGAACAATCATTATTATAACAAATTTGATTTCATTTAATTTATAGTTTTATTTTAATTGAATTACATTATTAGTATTATTAAGTGGCATTGTTATTGCCACAGTAATACAGGGAAATTATTATTATTCATTATTAATTGTTATACTGCATTTATTAAATTCAAATGTTGTTTTTGCACCCTATGTGACTGCCTCAAAGGTGATTCTGCTTTCACGGAGTCTCCAAAAAATAAGCACAAGATACCTGAGATCAGGAGGTTTCAGAAAACCTATGGACATGCTTGAGACAAATACCAAAGACATGGGTGCCAGATTCCACAAGGTGGAATTTCACCATCTGCTCTCAGAAGCATCTGCACTGGACCCAAGATAAAAAATAAAAAAATTAAAAAAGGCCTTTTCAGATGATCATGCAGCAAATGAAGCCATCCAGAGACTCAAAAATGCCGCACAATGAGATTGTCTTCCTCAGCACATCAACCAGAGCAGCAACAGGCAACAGCAAGACCACCACAAGAAAGCTTAGTGTGGGGTGATTTTGATGAACAAGTTGCAGGTCTTGTGATAAATACAAGTTCTTCAGAGGAGCCCCTTAAACCAAGGTCCTCCAAACCACTACTCTGGTGGCAAAACCGGGCACTGATTTACCCCAGACTGACCCAACTTATGTTGGGAAGGCTTTGCATTGTGGCAACATCTGTTTCATCAGAAAGAGTTTTCAGCAAGAATGGACAGATCATCTCCGAAAAAAGAAGCAGAATCAGCCCCCTTAGGCCAGACAGCTGATGTTTTTGAATGCCAACTTTGAATAATCCTGTTGTTGTTATCCCTGCTTATATGCCTTTTTTATTTATTTTTTATTTTATGCAGCTCTGTATTGTATTTTTGCACTACTGTGTTTTGGACTTTTGTTTTTGTTGCACTTTATATAGGCTATTATTTACAACTGTTTATATTTGCACTAGTTTACTTGCTTCTCTTAATTTTATACTTAACTCATTTGAATTTTGCCTTGTTTAAAAAAAAAGTTTGCACTACTGTGTTTTAGACTTAGCTTTTATTCATTCCTTACTTGACTGGTTACCTGATTTAACTTTACACTACTTTTACCTGTTTTTCTTATATTTTATACTCTTTAAAAAAGAAAAAAAAATATTGCCCTTATTTTTTGCACTTTACCTGACTGTTGTACAGAGTGTAATCACTGGTGTTTTGTGTGCACTTTGTATTATTTATTTTTATTATTGTTGTTTCATGTTTGAACAGTTTTATACTTTTAAATAAAAATGACTTCATTACTTTTGAGTCATGCCATGCACTTCTCTAAAAACTGTATAACAAACAAAAAATATGACAGTACTGCTTATTTGCGTCACGTCATCTCATCTCATGGTACATCCCGTATGTGAATTAAATGAATGTGTACCCGGTAGGTCAGCCATTCTGTCAATCTAGTTCAGCAATTAGCAGAAAGCAGATGCAAAGGGCAGGTATACGTACTGTGCACATACGCTTGTTTATGTATTCATATTCAACTTATAGAACTTAACTCCTCGTTTACACTTAATCCCAGATTTATATACATGTAAATCTCTGACCAAAAAATTAAAATGTTCATTAGCCTAGAATGCAAAAAACTAACAACCCCCCCCCCCTTTTTTTTTTGTTTGAATGCATCATTTTGAGTAGAAAATTAACTCCATATGTCACATCACAAGTTACTAATCCTAACAACAAAAGCAATGATAAAACAGTGTAAATACAGCTGGAAAACAGTGAAAAATCAACCTCATTAATTATTCAAATCCTAGTGCATTATGGAAACATCAGTATCAGAAAAGTTGAGTAATTTTACTTAATTTTTAATGTTGATATTTACGCTTTAATTTCTACACGCTTGAATTGAGTTCTAATATAGAATTTACTTATTTTTAATACTTGCCTGAACTAACTTTTTCATGTAATTTACATTGTTTTTTTCTGTAGTATTTACTTCACCACAAATCATTTTTAACAGTGCATAATGACCAACACTATCTACCAGTGCAGAGCAAATAAGCGTCTGATTTAAGATACGCTGATAATACCCCCAACTAAATGCAGTCATATAGCAAAAACAGCTTTTATTTTCCTCAACATAAACAAACCATAGGCAAAAAGCACCATTAAAGTTGGTTTACCTAATATATTTTATAAATGTAAGCAGAAACGACTCATTTATCTACCATATACAGCTGTACTCTGCAATTTTTATGTTCTCACCCAGAAACGTCTGCATTAGATATCACCTCCTAATAACCTTGTTCCACCCTGTTTCCACCACATATCTCCAAATTCCTCATAACACATTGTGAAGGTTACCAGGTTGTTGGAATGGCAGACAGGCTAATAGAGAATTTGCACCATTACAAATTGAGCTTTACGGATGTTAGGCTCATTACAACCCGGTGAAAGACAGACATTCAGGCTGTTAAATGCCTTTAGGTAGAATGTCACCATTTTCCACAAGTCCTCATTACCAGTCATGCGAATCTGTTCCTATCACAAATTTCCCATGCAACGATCATGTCACCCATCTGTGTGTGTGTGTGTGCAGTCCTTTCTCTAAAGATGGCGTTATTAGCTTTGTATGATCTATTTCCACATTAAATCTGTCAGTAGTTGATTTATATAAACAGGTGCCATCAATACAAGCTATTACTAGTAATTTACAGCCAATTTGTGTGTGCATTTCTATGTAATTTGACCCAGAAAGCCACTCTACTCTGTCTACCCCATTTTTTGTTACTGGCTCCATAAAGGGCATGAACTTCATAAGTTATTGAACTGCGCTTTAAGGTCCCGTGCTGTTCCTTCTCAATTTTCTACAGGTATCTCATCTTTTTTTTCAAAGGCTTAGAGGTTATCAATTGCTCGTACTTCATGCTAGATTGTTGGTAAAAGCTCTTGGGGAAGAACTGATGATGCCAGGAGCTCTCATAAGTAGATGTCGCTGGTGGTCTCAGGGGACAAGTAATCAGCCTGGAAGCGATTAGAGGCCTCCTGTGAACAGGGCAGCAGGTGAGAGCAATCATCTGCTAGGTTACAAGCTGCCTGAAAACTTGTAGAGACCAGCACTAAATTACTTTTACCTGACAGGTATGGGGTTTGGGTAGAGTTATTAATGCTGTAAATAAGACCATTAAACTGGAAAGCAGAACTTTTAAAAGTTTGCGTCGGTAAAATGAAGGAAATAAAACTTTCTGGTTCGTAAATGTAATGAGACCTATTCTAAACTTAAGAAGTTTAGAAAGGGGGGGGGGGGGGGTCCCCAAAGATCACTCATAGGTTTCTTGCACCAAAAACTGCCATAATTTTGTTTTGCACTTCTACTTTCCACCTTCTCTTTGACCCTTAAACAAGCTTGCACCTTTAAGTTGTTTGCTGCTGTAAAGGGTAGAGAATTTTTGAATCTTTTTTTTTTTTTTTTTTAAGCTTAACGCTGTCATTATATGAAAAAGTGAGATTAGGAAACTTTTGTACCAATTTTCCTTCTGTGGCCCATTAAAGAAAAAAAAAGGCATACAACATTAGAACAACACCAGGGTTGAATTAAGACTTAATTTTAATTTTAGGGTGAACTATCCCTATAAGACTTTTATATTTACAGTATGACCCCAGATATGATTAGCTTACCTCTGCGCACCGACGCTCATCAAGGTGGACTTAGTTGCTGAATCTGGCCCCATTTGCTTTCACACTAAGGTCTTCTCTGCAACCTTTTTTAAAGAACCTGGAATATTCATTTAATGACAATCCATGAATGAGCCATCTATTTAGTTATGATCACTATAACTGCATGTCCTGACACATGATGAAATGGACTCACGCATTGCAAAACAGAGCCGGGCAAATGGATACTATTTAAACTCTGATAAAGGTGCTCTAAGCGATGTCATGTGTTTTTTAGGCCAAAACATTTTTTGTCACATACAGAAAACATCTCCTCACTATCTGCTAGCTGCCTGTCCCCTGAACACACTGTAAAAAAAACACGGTCTCTCCAGACACCCCAGGCTCCAAAAACGGCAACAAAAACAAACTGGGCTAACTCTAGCTAGCCTCCGTTTTGTTTGACAATACCTCGAACGTCAACTAGAAGTGACGTCACCCAACATCGATTAGAGCACCTTTAACCTTATTAATTAATTAAGTCATAGCTCCTTGGTGTTCAAAACATTTTTAAACAAAAAGACCCTAACATGTCGGCTCAGCATTTCCTATAATTTTGCTTTCTCCAACATTGCAAATGGAAAAAATGTATATCAAAACACTCATGAAACCTAATCACTTGATATAAACTGAGAACCTCTAGGAGGCTTTTAACCAAATGTACCTTCCTCTCATCGACCCCAGGTCTCCATTCAACATGTTCTTAATGATGCCTCGTCTTCCCATTAATTAAATTTTTTACTGTGTGGACTTTGTCTCCACTGTCCCAGTAATTGTGCTCTGGGTTGGAGTTAATCTCCAGAAAATTACCTGCCAGGGACGGACAAGGTGGGAAAAGTCATTATTTCATCTCATATTATCATTATCCACAAGACTGGCACGGTCCTGGTCGTCTAAGGCCTTTTTCTCTGTGAGTGGTGGTACATTGCCATTATGGGCAGCTTTTTCTTTAATCATGACTGCACACTACTAGCACCGGGATTAGAATATGATTTATGGCTGCCACCAGGAGAAAGGTTACAAAATAGGGCTGTCAAAAGTAACCTTTCATAATGAGGTAGAACTGATTCGCAAAATCAGTATTTTTGCATTGTGAGCAAGAGGTCTAGATATGTTTGCAAACAGCTATAGTACAATTGCAAACAGAGCAATGATATTAAACTAAACTCAACATAAAACCTTAAAAAGAAGTCTTAGGGTGACAAACATTTTAGTATTTGTTATTTTCTGAAAGATGATTTAATTGTTGTGATAAAAATGCAGTTATAAGTCGATCAATTAAAAATGATGATCTAAATTGATAATCTGCAATAAATTCATTGAATTCGAACCACATAGGCTACTGTCAGTAAATCAAGTATTTTATGAAGATAATTCAAAAGCATTACATTATTGCTCCAAAGCCAGGGACATTTCTTATTATGGTTTTATTAATAATTATTAAATGTCACCACACTAAATGCAGCAATTTATCTGACAAATAAATCTTCTCATGTACTTTACTGGAAGGATTTGTCAAGCTCACAGTGCATTTAATAGATTTCCCACAGACTTTCAAACCTGCATTAAAAAAAAAAGGAAAATTGCCCAAATGTTCCCTTTGCATATCTAAGCTTAGTTTGAGTTTTTTTTTTTTTTATGTGCTCTAATTAAAAGATTCACACCTAAATACACAAATTGTATTTTTAACAGCACTACAATAGCACTAGTGATCTAGATCAAGTTATTTTTTTTATAAGGACAGCAACCATGACACCATGATCAATCAAAGACTACTCCCTAAATCTTGGTAATTACCCTAAATTTGTATTCCACATAGGGTAAATATAAAATTGAATCAATAATCAAAAACATTTGCTTTGTGTCATTAAAAAAATCAAAAATTAAAAAGCTGGTTTTAGAATTTTAAAATATAATTTGCGCACAAAATTTCTGGATTCTTTTTTACTCTTTTATGTGCAAAACCTCATTTGTGACTAACTCCATTCTGAATTTCATGAGCTACTGGTGTTGAACAGGGAGAGTGAGAGCCTCTGATAAAAATGGATTTACATGGGCACGCCAATCCTTACAGAGTTGCAGCTTGTACAATTTCTCCCCCACAAACGTGAGTCTTGGGAACGCACCAGCTTATGGAAACTTGTATACGCTCAGTCAGAGATTAACTGTCTTTCATATTGTGTTTGGCTTTACTTTGCCTGACATGCTCATTTTTTTCCAAAACGACAACGGCAAGAAATCTAAAGTGCAGCCAGGGTTTGTCACAGTTCTGTCACCCTTGTCTGGGTTTTCTCTTGGTTTAGTGACAGAGCCGTGACACTCTCGGTTTGTCATGTGTTTGTGTTTAGTCTGGTCTGTTGTGAGCACATGGCTGTCATGTTATTTCCTTGTGCCATGTGCTCTCCTGTCAATTGTCAAACCCCACCCATCTTGTTATCTCGTTATTGTTTAAATCTTTCCACCTGTTGTTTGTTACCTTCCTTGTTTGGAAGGCAGACAAAAAGCACCTTGGAGAAAATTCACAGCAGTGCAAAATATGAAAAGACAATGCAGAAAAGCAGAGCGCATGTGGCGGAAGACAAAACTTCTAGTCCATTATAACTTCTACAAAGACAGCATCCATGCTTTCAATAAGGAACTAGGCAAAGCTAGACAGACTTTCTTCTCGAATATTATAAACAGCAATATAAACAACACACGCACTGTTTTCGCTACTGTAGAGAGACTGACAAACCCCCCAAGCAAGATTCCCAGTGAAATGCTCTCAGAGAGCAAGTGCAGTGAGTTTGCTTCTTTCTTCTCTGAGAAAATCAATAATTTCAGAAAGGTGATCAGCTCATCCTTGAGTTGCGCTGGGGTCAGGCAGATCATACAACAGCCTGAGAAAGTAGTCACTATGTCTGATTTTGAAGGAATTGATGGTAACATTTTGGAAGAAACCATACAGCACCTTAAAACATCAACCTGCGCCCTTGACGCACTTCCCACATCTTTTTTCAAAAATGTGTTACACAGCTTAGAAGCAGATCTCCTAGAAGTGGTAAATGCCTCACTTCTCTCTGGGAGTTTTCCGAACTCCCTGAAAACTGCAGTTATCAAGCCCCTCCTGAAAAAGAGCAATCTGAAAAAGACCATATTAAACAACTATAGACCGATCTCAAATCTTCCTTTCTTAGGCAAGATCATTGAAAAAGTTGTCTTCAATCAGCTGAACAAATTCTTAAGCTCAAATGGACACTTTGACAATTTTCAGTCTGGTTTCCGACCGCACCACAGCACAGAGACAGCGCTCATAAAGATAATAAACGATATTCGCTTAAAAACTGATACAAGCAAATTATCAGTGCTGGTACTACTCGACCTCAGTGCTGCATTTGACACTGTCGATCACAACATACTTCTTGACAGGCTGGAAAACTGGGTCGGGTTTTCTGGGATAGTCCTAAAATGGTTCAGGTCATACTTGGTAGGGAGAGGTTATTATGTGAGTATAGTAGACTATAAGTCTGAGTGGACATCCATGACATGCGGAGTCCCTCAAGGCTCAATTCTTGCGCCACTCCTATTCAACCTGTACATGCTCCCAATGAGCCAAATAATGAGAAATAACCAAATCACTTACCACAGCTATGCAGACGATACACAGCTCTACTTAGCACTATCGCCTAACGATTACAGCCCCATTAACTCTCTGTTCCAATGCATTGATGAAGTAAACAATTGGATGTGCCAAAACTTTCTTCCGTTAAACAAAGACAAAACTGAAGTCATTGCATTTGGAAACAAATATGAAGTTCTCAAGGTGAACGCATACCTTCAGTCTAGGGGTCAAACAACTAAAAATCAAGTCAGGAATCTTGGTGTGTCTCTGGCACATTGTCATTATCAAGAACCAGTTTGAGATGATTTCAGCTTTGTGACATGCAGCATTATCCTGATGGAAGTAGCTATCAGAAGATGGGTACACTGTGGTCATCAAGGGATGGACATGGTCAGCAACAATACTCAGGTAGACTGTGGTGTTTAAATTATGCTCAATTGGTACTAAGGGGCCCAAAGTGTGTCAAGAAAATATCCCCCACACTATTACACCACCACCTGAAGCATTTATACAATGCAGGATGGATCCATGCTTTTATATTGTTGACGTGGAATTCTTACCCTACCATCTAAATCTCACATTCATAAATCAAGACTCATCAGATCAGGTTACGTTTTTCTAATCTTCTATTGTTTAATTTGGGTGAACCCGAGTGAACTGTAGCCTTAGTTTCCAGTTCTTAACTGACATGAGTGGCACCCGGTGTGGTCCTCGCTTTTGTAGCCAATCCAAGGTTCGACGTGTTGTGCGTGCAGAGATACTGCCCTGCAGACCTCGGTTGTAACAAGTGTTATTTGCGTTACTGTTGCATTTCTATCAGCTCGAACCAGTCTGGCCATTCTCTTCTGACCTCTGTCATCAACAAGGCATTTTTGGCCACACAGAACTGCCGCTCGCTGAATATTTTCTCTTTTTAAGACCATTCTCTGTAAACCCTAGAGATTCCAGTATACCAGCAGTTTCTGAAATACTCAGACCAGCCCGTCTGGCATCAACAACGGTGATGTTCAGTCACTTAAATCACCTTTCTTCCCCATTTTGTTGCTTGGTTTGAACTTCAACACAATGTGTTTATGTAAAGTCACTTCAAATGAAGGAAGTTAGTGTTATCACTAAATTCGTCTAATATTAAACCATTAAAATAATTGATAATTATTTCAAAAACAAATGGATTTGGCTTTCTCCAAAAAATACATTTTAGTAAATCACTAACTATAGAAAACTAACTATAACAAAATAGAAATATGCACATTAAATAAAAAGTTAACTAGAACTACCAAAACTATTTCTGAAAAAAATGAAATATGAAATATAAATATGAAGTACATTTAATTAATTCTAAATAGTATTGAAATAAAAAGGAATTAGAAAATGCTGAACAACAATAACCTTAAGTGCAACCGGTGTTTATAGCAAAACTAAAGGCAAAACATCCATGCATTTCAGAAAGCCTTAAATCTCAGTGGTTAACTATTCCAATCAATTGAGCAGGAAGCTGTCCATTTCTGCAGGTGCCCACATGAATCAATCAATAAACTGTGGTAATTAAATAATTATCATGTCCTTGAGAATCTCAGCATCGACATTGAGAGCAGTAATATCGATTATGCAGAACATTATATTGAGAGACAGGTTGCGAAGCGTGTTCAGGGCCATGTACGAGTCAGTTCTCTGGGGAGGTACATGATCCGGAAGTGGGAGAATTAAACCCAGTGAAATCCTTTGCCCTCTCCTACTCAGCATTTCTTATGAATGTAACTTGAGGATTCTCAAGAACTTCTTGGGCCGGGGGAATTATCTCTATCACTGCTGACAGAGTCTAAAACGGCACTGGCTTTTAACGGTGACTTGAGCATTATCCACAATTATAAAACGTCAATCATCTGGAGCCTTAACTGCTGGTCAGTACAAGCTTACCTAAGCAGCCTTTGAATACATTAGCTGTCTTATTGCCGTCATTAAATCAGGAACAATAGGATGATAGAAAGGAGGTATACTTCATGAAATTCTAATGTTTCTCTTCACTTCACTTCACAGCCTCTAAGATTTAAACTCAACATTGTAGCCTTTTGTGCCATATTCAAATGTCAGAAATAGGATCTCACAGTCACACCGCAGGGCATTACATTTAATGGATCTCTTTACTTTCTGAAAATGTTTACTTTACCTCAACCTAAACTCGAATCACCTTATGTATTTGTCTGTATATCCTTCCCTGACTTTCATTTCAGTTTCTTCTCATGTAAAATAAGAACTTGGTCTGTACAAGGAAGATTGGCCTTGCAGATATGTCCTAAAAAGACAGTCTCCAAAGCTGTATCTTTCACACTCAATTTATATTTGCAGCTTCCTGGTAGGTGGCAGTGCTAGTACATGTGGGCAGGATGTGGGTTGAGAACAAATAGATCGAAATAGAATCAAAAACGTGATATGGCTACGTGCGATTATTAAACTGCAAAAGGCGGAGATTAAATATATAGCAAGTGCTGTAAACTTTGTAGTGAAGATGATACACTCCATTCTGTCTGTTACTACACATAGGCCTACTGTAAGTGGGGGAACATGGGCCAAATACCCTCTTTAAAATAAATTGCATATACTTTTAAATTATAACTTATTTAGAAATAAGTTTAGCATAGCACAAAATTCCCCCTCCCATATGTGTATGTATATATATTGTAACGAGTCAGCTCAGAGAGGAAATATTAATAATCTATAATAACTGGTTATGATTAATTATGAATATTTGGGTCAGTTAATTGTATTAACTTGATGTAGCTAACTGAATATTACAATCAATTAATCAGTTCGTCCAACAAACTCTTTTGATTATTCATTTACTCTAAGAAAAGGGTATCTTCCATGGCCATGGAAGAATAATTATTTCTTAGCATGTACAGCGCTTTGAGCATGTAACAAGATCAAAAACTTAGATAAATGTTTATTCCTTTCTCAAGTGGTTATATATTTAGAATATATAGGATTAACAGGGTTTATTTCTCCTTCTCAGAAGAGTCACATCTCTCAGGAATTCCAGGGTCGTAAAACTTCTTATCAATGTAACCGGACACTAAGTTCTGCCAGTGGTGCTTCATTAGAAACTAGCTTCATTGTGATGTTAGTTTCGGGGGAACTTATACAGATCTTTGTTAGGAGAGTAAGTTTGCCGGACAATTCATTAAATATAATGAATAATTGGTGTGTGTGATTGGTCCAGAGGCTACAATATATATATATATATATATATATATATATATATATATATATATATTGTGATGCACCGAAATTTCAGCCACCAAAAATAATCACCCAAAAATGGCATTTTCCATTTTTGATCGAAAGAGAAATACAGCTGAAATTATGAGCCGAAAATATATGCCGCCCCTCAGTGTTCAGCGCTCAGGTTTCGCTCTCGTGTTATCACTGTGCTGTTTGATGCATCGCTCAATACTCCACTCAACGCATGTCCAGAGCTCAGTTCCTCACGGCCCATGTTATCGCTCTACTCATGTACCACTAATGCTCATCGGAAAAGCAAAGTCTGCTCAAATAATGCGCAGACAGGAAACTTGGGCTACTTTAGTGCAGTTCTTTCAGTGCTTTGGCCTGGTGGACTTGCAGGAAGGCCATCGAATGCAAGACGGAGGCAGCCTGCCCAGCGGCACTCTAAACCTTAGCAGCCAGGGCTGCTGTCATCTTACAGGCCTTGGACAGGAGCTGCGAGAGAAACTGCGAGAGAGCTGGAGAAACTTGGGGAATCTCCACGTACCCCATGGGCCCCACCATCAAAGATACTGAGAGTGTAGGAGGCTGCAAAGCGGCTCTGGACAGTCGACACCTGATCCTCAGCCGGAGCGCCGAATGACACCCTGAATCACTCTAGTGTTGGGTATTATTTGAATTTTAACAATTCCTATTTTGCTTATCGATTCTGATTCTTATCGATTCCTAATTTCGATTCCAATAAAGTAATAAAAAGTAATCACAGAATGGCTAAAACACAATTGCCTTCAACTGAATTTATCTAAAACCATATGTATTTTTTTTTTAGTAAATCTAAAAGTCACCTGCGGATCCAGATGTAGTCATAATAATAATAATTATAATAATAAGTTTATTTTATATAGCGCCTTTCAGAAAACACAAGGTCGCTTTACAATGAGTACAAATACACATGACATGGAAACATGACATAGAAACTATACATATAAACAGTGAAGGGTAACATAAGAGAAAGAGGTACATATAGAAATCAGAACCTAGAGTCAGAGGTCAGAGAAACAAGTGACAAAAAGATGTGTTTTAATGTGTTTTTTAAAGTTGTGTATGTCACGGTTCATAAATTCATTGATTCCTTCTTGTCTCGTGTTTCTGTTGTTATCTGTGTGGGTGTGTGTGAGTGGGCGTCACCACTCCGTTCTGCTGATCAGCGATCCTGCTGATCAGCGCTCCAGCTGATCATTATCCACCCACCAGCTGCAGCTCATCCCATTCCCTATTTATACTCACTGTTTTTGTACTCTCATTGTCAGATCGTTGTTGGATGTCCTTCGTTGTGTGTGGTTATTCCTTTCCTGTCGGCGTGTCAACTCGTGTCTTGTTTCGTGTTCCCTGGGATTATCACTGCCGTGGATTACCTCACTTCACCTGGACCTTCACTTCACTTCACTTCATGACTCTTCACTTGGGACCCTGACCATCTTGTCCCTGCGCTACCAGTCTTGTTTTGTGTCATCTGACCGTGATCTATACATTAAAGATTCTTCACTTGCATTATTGCTTCTGTGGTTTTTTGCCGTCACAGAACGATCTGACCAGTAATGGAAGCAGCGAGTGAGGTGAGCCCGTTGGAGGATTTCATTAACTCCAGCATTCAGCGCATGGAGACCCATGAGAGGAACCTTAATGAGACGGGACGCGCTGTCCAAGTACTGGTGGCGCAGGTGTCCGAGCTCACCCAGCAGATACAACAGCTACGAGATCCCACTGCGCCCCCCGCACCGGCCGTTCCCCTCATTCCAGCTGAGGGAGCCTCCCAGTCAGAACCCCGCCTACCCATCCCACAGACCTACGATGGTGAGCCAAGTTTCTGTCGTGCTTTTCTAACACGTTGCTCTATGCACTTTGCCCTGCAGCCTCACACATTTATCCAGGAGAGTTCGAAGGTGGCTTTTGTGCTCACATTACTGACTGGGAAGGCGGCTCTCTGGGGAACGGCGGTGTGGGAGAACCAGGATCCATGCTGCGCCTCGTTCCAGACACTCTCCGCCGAGATGAAAAGGGTTTTTGACAGGGCGGTTGCCGGGAGAGAGGCGGCTCGGATGCTTGCAGAGTTACGACAGGAGGAAAGATCAGTATCGGATTACTCCATCGAATTTCGAACCCTGGCGGCAGAGTGTCACTGGAACGAGGAGGCGCAGTGGGACATGTTCCTGCATGGGCTGGCTGACCGCGTTCAAAAGGAGATCTACGCCCTGGATCTCCCAACATCTCTCAACGGACTCGTGGATCTGGCCCTTCGTGTGGACGCACGCTTATCGAGAGTGGAACGGAGAGCACCCACGAATCGGGCCAGGGGAGGAGCTGAGAGCCCACGATCCAGCGGCGGGGACGCGGTCAGCCCCGTCTACGATCACGAGCCCATGCAGGTCGGGCGAGCTCGGCTTTCCCGGGAGGAGAAGGAGAGGCGGAGATCCCAAGGACTATGTCTTTACTGTGGGGCCTCGGGACACTTCGCCTACAACTGTCCCGTAAAAGGCCAAGCCCGACAGTAAGGTTGAGGCTACTGTCGGGTGGGATCTCCGCTGCGAAGTCCTCATCTACATCGACCCTCCTCCCGGTAAGACTAAGATGGTCAGGCAACAATCACGACTGTCAGGCACTGGTGGATTCTGGGGCAGAAGGTAACTTCATGGACCATGGTTTTGCTCTAAGATTTAACATTCCCCTTCTACCACTCACCAGCAGAATAGCAGTTCAGGCACTCAATGGTCAAGATCTTCCTACCATCTCCCTCATCACCGGACCCATCACACTCACCACATCTGGAAACCACACTGAGACATGTTCCTTTTATATCATGAACTCACCACTTGCACCCATCGTTCTCGGACACCCTTGGTTAACTGAACACAACCCCAAGATCGACTGGTTAAAGAAATCTGTGTTAGAATGGAGTGGTAGATGTCATGAGTCCTGTCTTGTGTCTGCCTGTTCGTCTGTTGCTGTCTCTGTGTTTCAGGAGGAGGCAGTGGATTTATTTAACGTGCCCGCGGAGTACTCAGACCTGAAGGAAGTGTTCAGTAAGTCTCGTGCTGCTTCTCTACCTCCTCATCGTCCCTATGACTGTGCTATAGATTTGCTGTCAGGTAAGTCTCCGCCTAAAGGCAAGTTATATTCACTTTCTGTCCCGGAGAGGGAGGCTATGGAGAAATATATTTCTGATTCTCTAGCATCTGGGTTCATCCGTCATTCTTCTTCTCCAGCGGGGGCGGGGTTCTTTTTCGTGGGGAAGAAGGACGGATCTCTGCGACCTTGCATTGATTACCGAGGGTTGAACAACATCACGGTAAAGAATACCTATCCTTTGCCGTTGATGTCTTCAGCCTTCGAGAGGTTGCAGGGAGCGTCTATCTTCACGAAATTGGATCTACGTAATGCTTATCATTTGGTCCGCATTAGAGAGGGGGATGAATGGAAGACTGCTTTTAACACCCCTAGGGGGCACTTTGAATACTTGGTCATGCCTTTCGGGCTGTCCAACTCCCCAGCAGTCTTCCAGGCTCTCGTCAATGACGTGCTGCGAGATATGGTCGATCAGTTCATTTATGTCTACCTGGATGACATATTGATATTTTCATCTTCTCTCCAGGAACACGTGCAGCACGTCCGGCGAGTGCTTCAGAGGCTGCTAGAGAATGGGCTTTTTGTCAAGGCGGAGAAATGCGTTTTTCATGCACAGTCTGTTCCATTTCTAGGATACATTGTGTCGTCTGAGGGAATTCGCATGGATCCCGAGAAGGTTAAGGCTGTGGTAGATTGGCCAATCCCGGATTCCCGTAAGGCCCTACAGAGGTTTCTGGGATTCGCCAATTTTTACCGGCGTTTTATTCGTAATTTCAGCCAACTAGCCTCGCCTCTGATCGCCTTGACCTCCCCCAGAACTGCGTTCAGGTGGTCAGACGCTGCTGAGACAGCGTTTGCCAAACTGAAGGACCGCTTTGTTTCGGCCCCTATCCTGATTACCCCTGATCCATCACGGCAGTTCGTGGTGGAGGTCGACGCGTCAGAGGTGGGGGTAGGAGCGGTGATATCTCAGCATTCTCCCACAGACGACAGAGTTCATCCATGCGCGTTTTTATCCCATCGTTTATCCCCTGCCGAACGCAATTATGATATTGGTAACAGGGAGTTGTTGGCAGTCAAGTTAGCGTTGGAGGAATGGCGTCACTGGTTGGAGGGGTCAGGGGTACCCTTTATCGTCTGGACCGACCATAAGAATTTGGAATATATCAGAACAGCCAAAAGATTGAACTCTAGGCAGGCTCGGTGGGCACTTTTTTTCGGACGTTTTGACTTTACTCTCTCGTACCGCCCGGGTTCCAAAAACATCAAACCCGATTCTTTGTCGCGCATTTTTGATCGATCCGAACGCCCGTCTACTCCCGAGTGCATTTTACCGGGGAATCTATTCATCTCCACACTCGTATGGGAGGTCGAATCGAGGGTCAAGAAGGCCTTAGAAGGGGTAATGCCTCCGCCCGCCTGCCCACCGAACCGTTTATTTGTGCCAGAGGAATTAAGGTCTGACGTTATCCAGTGGGCTCATTGTTCCAACGTGGCTTGCCATCCGGGAGTTAACCGTACTAGTTTTTTAGCCAAGCAACGATTCTGGTGGCCACGTATGGCTCGTGACATCCACAGTTTTGTTTTGGCTTGCTCTGTCTGTGCCACTGGTAAGACTTCCAATCGACCCCCAGATGGGTTCCTTCAACCGCTGCCTGTCCCTTCGAGACCCTGGTCCCATATCGCTCTAGATTTTATCACCGCCCTCCCACCCTCTCAGGGTAACACGGTGGTTTTAACCGTGGTGGACCGATTCTCGAAGGCGACTCACTTTATTCCCTTACCCAAATTACCCTCAGCTAAGGAGACAGCGTTGATAGTCGTAGATCACGTCTTTCGTATTCATGGCCTCCCGACAGACGTGGTCTCCGACAGAGGACCCCAGTTTGTGTCCAAATTTTGGCAAGAGTTTTGTAGATTACTGGGAGCGACTGTTAGTCTGTCCTCAGGGTTTCATCCCCAGAGCAATGGTCAAACCGAGAGAGCCAACCAAGATCTGGAAAGGGTGTTACGATGTTTGGTCTCCAAGAATCCTTCCTCTTGGAGCCAACAACTGTCCATGGTGGAGTACGCCCACAATACGTTACCAGTGTCAGCTACGGGCCTGTCTCCGTTTGAGTGTAGTTTAGGATACCAGCCACCTATTTTTCCCAGTCTGGAATCCGAGGTCGCGGTTCCCTCCGCCCACGCCTTTGTCCAGAGGTGTCACCGCACCTGGACTAGAGCCCATGAGACTCTCCTCCGGGTGGGGGAGCGCACCAAGGCCAAGGCCGATCGCCACCGGTCAAAGCCTCCCGTATACGTCGTTGGTCAAAAAGTGTGGCTTTCTACTAAGAACATTCCTCTCCGCTCCGTTTCTAACAAACTTGCTCCCAAATTCATTGGCCCGTTTACTGTCACCAAGATCATTAGTCCGGTGACAGTCCGCCTCAAATTGCCTCCAGTGTACAGGAGGATTCATCCCGCCTTCCATGTATCCAAGATCAAGCCCGTGTTTTATTCTCGGATTAATCCGCCAGTCCCGGTTCCTCCCCCGCCGCGACTCGTAGAAGGGGAACCCACTTATTCGGTAAATCGTATTCTGGACTCAAGGCGGAGGGGACGCGGATTCCAGTACTTGGTGGACTGGGAAGGTTACGGTCAGGAGGAGAGAAGTTGGGTACCGGCTAGAGACATCCTGGATCATTCCCTTATTGATGATTACAATCGACAGGTAAGGGAGTCTGGGAACGCCAGGAGGCGTTCTTAGAAGAAGGGGTACTGTCACAATTAGCAAATAGCAAGAGAATTGCAATAGTCAAGCCACGAGGTGATGAAAGTGTGAACTAGGGGTGCGCCGATCCGATACTCAGTATCGGTATTGCTCCGATACTAGCAATATTTGCCGGATCGGGTATCGCCACACGAGACCATCCAAATCCGATCCGATATTTTATAGCCTATACATATGGTATTGTTATACAACACAAGGCACAAAAACATTATAAAGCACTATAATGTTTTCGTGTACTGTATTCCAAGATTTCTGAAGCCATTACATATAGTTTAATGTGAGGTACAGATTTAAATCGTTAAATTAATCTTCACCTAAGTGCTTCCCTCCGCTGCGGCTGTCAGTAATTCTCAGCACTCAAACAGCGCGTCGTGCTCGGGTAAAACAGTCAACACGATGAAACTCTCTCCAAGATGAGTCAATGTTCCTATTATTATACTGTAGATATGTAGATAAAGGTCTATGGTTTGCATAAAAGGACTTTAACGTGCTGGAGTTTCACATGTTACTTTCTACCGGGTGTCTGTTAGATCACAACACTGGAGTAGAGAGCGTATAATTGCTCTTCACACGCACATTAACTGAAATTTAAAACTGTTAAAAGGCTCAAACTAATGAATAAATAAATAAATATATGTATATCTTACTTTTGTGCTTTGAACTTTTCAATCCGATGCGCTGCGCGCCATGACTCCATGTTGCTTCGAGCGCATCATTCTGCGCACGGGATGCGCATAAGGTTTCATGCCGCTCTGAATTGGAGCCTTTCATTTTACAATACTTTTGCGCAATGGCAGTTTATTGATAGCCTTAGTTGTTCTGTCCAATCTATGTATCATATGTTGCTGCTTCATTAAAAAGTTGCGCTTAAAATTTTAAAATAAATGTATTTTAATTATATAGTATATATTTTGTCTGTATTGTTTTACAAAGTAAGGAAAATAATGTTTAAGTCAAGCTTTGATACCTTTAACAAAAGAATAATCCCAGTCTCTTCCCCACAGTGAGGCATACAGATACAGTTTATTAGGTAATTTGGCACTGTTTTTTTAATTATTATTTTAGTATTGGATCGGATCGGTATCGGCCAATACTGAGTCCCAGGTATCGGAATCGGTATCGGAGGCAAAAAAAGCGGATTGTGCCACGCCTAGTGTGAACTAGAGTCTCAGCATCAATGATATTAAGAAATGGATGTAAGCGTGCAATATATTACGAAGTTGGAAGAAGGCAGACTTAGTGAGCGAGGAGATGTGAGGAAGGAAGGAAAGAGAGGAATCAAAGATTATACCCAGGTTTTTGACAGTAGTGGAAGGTTGAACCAAGACTACAGCAATAATGACATTGTCAACACAGACACGGGATGTAGTTTTTTTGTGAACCAATGAGAAGTAAATCGGTTTTATTTGTGTTAAGTTTGAGAAAATTCCTGGTCATCCATGCATTTATTTCATCAATACAAGCTGATATGGAAAGCATTTGGAAAGGAGCATTACGTTGTGAATGGATGTATAGTTGGGTGTCATCTGCATAGCAGTGGAATTTGAAGCCATGATGACGGATGATGTTACCTAATGGGAGCATGTAGATGATGAAGAGAAGAGGCCCAAGAACAGAACCCTGGGGAACACCGTGCGGGACAGAGGCAGTAGTGGACTTAGCCTGGCGGATGGAGATTTAATGCTGGCGATCAAACAGGTAGGAGGTGAACCAGGATAGGGCAGGTTCCGGAAATACCAAGAGCGGAGAGACGTGAGATGAGAATACTATGAGAAATTGTATAGAATGCAGAGGAAATGTATAGAAGATTTAGAATACTGGTGGAGCCGGAGTCAGTTGCCACAAGGAGATCATTGACAACCCTAAGAAGTGCTGTCTCAGTGCTGTGGAGTGTTGGATGACAAATGAGTTTGAAGTTGAGCAGCAATCACTTTCTCAAGCAGTTTTGAAAAAATGGTAGATTAGAGATTGATCTGTAGTTGGCCATGTCAGAGGGGTCAAGTCCAGGTTTTTTTAGGACAGGCATGATGGCGGCAGTTTTTAGTTCTAGAGGAACAAGACCAGTGCTTAGAAGTTGGGAGATGAGAAGTAAAATCGATGGTGAAATAACGGGTGCACAGGAGCAGGATCAAGATGACAGGAAAAGCATTTGCTTTGTTGATTAGCTCAGAGATATAAGCAGGGGTTGGAGGGGCAAAATCAGTGAGAGTACCAGGTGTAGAAGTGGTTTGGAAGTCTTGTATGGGAACAGTAGAGATCATGGATGGGAAGAGGTTATAAATACTACCAGTTTTATTTTGTACCTCACAGAGGTCTGCCAAGTTACTCATGACAGGTGCAGGAGGGTTGGTGAGTTTATTGACTGTACAAAACAGTGTTTTTGGTCGAGAGGATGCATTGTTAATAAGGGTAGAGTAGTAAATAGAACGTGCAGTGTTTATAGCAGATTTATATAACTGAATATGGTCATTGTAAGCAGTGAGGTGAACAGTTAAACCAGTTTTCCTGTAAAGGCGTTCAAGACGACGACCAGCTGTTTTTAAATTGCGTAGTGCAAGGGTAAACCAGGGAGACGTGTGTGTTAAAGGCACAAATCTACTTTTAAGAGGAGTGTGAATATTGAGGGCAGTGGAGATACAGGCATTATATTTGGTAAGGATATCGAGGGAGCTTGGATGTTCAGTAATGTCAGAGAGATGAGTTTGTACAGATTCAGAAAATAGTAGTGGATCAACAGAATTGACGTTACGGTAGGTTATAATGGATTTCATCCTAAGCCGGGGAAGAGGCATTTCACATTTTAGTTCAACGAGGAGGTGATCAGACAGTCCGATCTGAGAACTGTGCACTGAAACATTATGCAAACCAGTAGTGCAGACGAGATCACTTGTGTGACCTTTTGAGTGTGTAGCAAAATCGACCTGTTGTACAAGGTTGAAACATTCAAACACTGACAAGAGTTTGCGTGATTCTGCACAATCAGTATCAACATGTATATTGAAATCACCAAGTAATATAACACATTGAGATAAGACAGAGGAAAGGGTTAACAGTTCATGCAGTTCACTGAAGAAATTTGACATAGATTTAGGTGGACAATACAGGAGAATCAAGAGCATTGGAGATGTACCAGAAACTTTAAGAATTAAATATTCAAAGGTTAAAGTCACATGAAAGTCAATAGTTTTGACTGGAATGCTGTTGTGGTAAACAGCAACCAGGCCACCACCCCTTGATGTCAAATGAGGTTTGGCCAGGTAGCTGTATCCAGAGGGAGTGAGGAGATTTAAGTGAAAAATAGAGGGGGAGAGACTACAAGTCATCTCAGATTTTATATACCTGGGTGTATACATTGCAATTTTACCTTAAAATCACACATCAAGAAGGTTTGCAAACACATTACGTTCAACTTGGAAAATTGTAGATATAACCTGTAAATGAATTTCAACAAAGGCTGCAAAGATTTTCATGCATTCAATGATCTTCTCACATATTACCTATTTGACAAGCTAGTCACAAGCAAGCAACACTTCTCTCAAACCAATACTCTCCCTATATAAACAAACACTGGAAGTTGGTACTGGCACTGACACTTTTTTTATTATTATTATTTTAATACAACCTTTTTAAGTTGAGAAAATCTGATTACATATGCAGATCATTGTCTTATGTATAAAATCAAACATGGATGGGCTCCCTCTGTATTGAACCAGTTTGTAAACATAGCACCAACTGGTTACAGATTAATAAGAAGTGCACTAAGAGGTGACTGTATAGTCCCGTTAAGAAAAAGTGGTTTCAGTTAGGGTTACAGTTACTAATGACTCTTTTAAACTTAAAGAAGGGGGGAGCTCTCGCGCGTTGAGAATGTAAGAATGTTTCGATCGCTCCCGGAGAAGGTAGGAGATTTTCTCATATATTGAACAGCACAATCACTTAAAACCAGTGGCGGCGCCAGGGGGGGTCTTGGGGGGTCTCAAGACCCTCCCAAAAAAATCTTTGACCCCCCATTTGACCCCCCACTCCCTTCCGGGATAAAGATTTAAAAATGTTTCTCTTCAAACTACGCAGAACAATAATAATACTTTATTCGACACATAAAAAATATAAACATAGAATCGCTGCGCCTTGTTATTGCGTTCAAGGCGCTGCCGCGAGCCCGCAAGAGCTGCTATGCTACAGCTATAGCTTGAAGCTAAAAATGGATCGCTTTGTCATACCTCAAAAAAATTGAGAGCAGATGGAAATTATAGCAATTGGAGTGAAAATATACCCGTTGCAGTGGAGGGCGAGCCCTGCTTGATCTTAGATGATGAGGATGAGGAGGTGCGACCGGAGCAAATCGCAGTCCCCAAGGCGGAGGAGACAGGTGAGCAGATGGAAAGAAATGGCGCCTCATCGGGCGCTACAGCGGGTACGGATGGGGGGAATCCTGACGGCGGAGTGGATTTAACTGGGGATTTAAGCCATGGCCCAGCCGAGAAACCGAGATTCTTTTGGATCGCAGGGGCAGCTAGCATCCAGGGGGTTTAGTTACTCGTTGTTCAAACAGTACCAGTAGCTTGAATATTCTGTGTCAGAACATGCGGCTTTTTGTTTTGCCTGTCGTCATTTTTTTTCACAGTGTGCATGGATCAGGTGGTCACTCATTATATCCAGTCTCCTCAAAAAGTGTCAATTTGAACATGCTATATAAAATTATCTGTGGGGTATTTTGAGCTAAAACTTCACATACACACTCTGGGGACATCAAAGACTTATTTTACATCTTATGAGTTAAGGGCATTATACCAACCCCTTTAAACTTTAGTTTTTTGTGTGAGTAATGAGTATCAAGAAGTATTTCAATCCTGATTCAAGACAATTCTGTAATTACAGCTACAACTTCAGCAGGCACAAGACAAAATTTACGAAATGGCAAGATTAGACCGAGAGATGTTTGAAAAAAGGAATGAGGTGATCTGTTTTGTTATGACACAGATTAAACACTGTTAGGTACATTACCATTCAAAAGTTTGGGGTCTGTAATATCTTTTAATGTTTTTGAAAGTCACTCATCAAGAATGAGATTTGTCAGAAAATGTATTCATTATCTACTGACTTGTGCTCTGATATTACTAAAGTGCGATCAGACGTTAAAGGCTGGTTGGAACCTTTGCAACAATGGTTGAAGCCAACACTAGTACCATAAAAGAACTGGAGCGATATTCGTCTCATCATAGCGATCGCCTAATGGAACTTGAGATTTTGATAACGTCGCTCAGTGATTGAGTAACTTATCTTGATACTAAGTGCGAAGATTTGGAGGGGCGTTCCAGGAGAGATAATCTTCATCTGGTAGGTCTTCCTGAGGGCTGCGAGGGTTTGCATCCTTTTGAATATGTGCCCCAACTTTTGCATGAGATTTTGCAGCTCCAGGATAAACCCTTGCTGGATCGGGCACACCGTACGCTCCGTGAAAAACCAAAGAAAGGAGAACCTCCTCGTTCTCTTGTGATCCTTCAAAGGGCTGCGGGTCTCTCCCCTCTCAATTACAACGGAAAGAGGTTGTCCATTTTCGCAGACTACAATACTGCTGTGGCTAAGAAGCCGGCTTCATTCAGAGATGTTAAACGCGTTCTCCATTCATGTCCTAGAGTCAAGTTTGGTTTGCTTTTCCCTGCAGTGCTGATGATCACGTTACCTGATGGAGTTTCACACAAGTTTACGGAACCATCTGCTGCACTAAACTTCATTCGCAGAAACGTTAAGCCTGCGGATGCTTCAGGTAACGATACATAATTTACAGATGGGGCAAGTATTGGCCTGAGCAACATGGATGGACATTATTGTGTTTATTTAAGATATTGGCTGGCCCTTCATTATTGAGAACTCATGACTGCAAAGTGTACCATTAGGAGTTAACGTACAGCTTAATTGAGCATCATGATCCCTCTACTATCATCCTATTGAACTATCCTATGCTGATGTATGGGACTGAATACGATTTCATATCTCCTGTTCTGTCCACTGATCATTTTTATATTTTTATACTTTAAATATTGTTACCTTTTTCGATGCAACATTACGCGAGTTGTGTTAGTTAGCGCTAGTGTTGTCACAGAGTGTCTATATGTGAAGGAGGATTGTATCTGTGTCTCGTTTGGGGAGATGCTTTTTCTTTTCTTTATTTTGTCTTTCTTTCCTTTTTTTGTTCCACCTACAGTGTTTTGCTAGATGTTTTTTATCAACATTACTTGTACGCTTGATCTCATACATTCACTTTAAACATGTCACAGTCTAAGACAGGGTACCGAGCAAGAGGTAACAACTTAAGGTTTGTAAGTTGGAACTGCAAAGGGGTAAACGAACCAGTGAAACATAGTAAGGTGCTACATCATCTTCATCACTTGGGGGCACATATTGTTTAACTCCAAGAGGCTCATCACAAAACAAAAGACCATCAGCTATTAAAAAGAAGATGGGTAGGCCAAGTTTATCATTCCACATTCCAGGGTAAAGCCAGAGGGACAGCAATCCTTATACATAAATCAGTGCCCTTTGAATGTTTAGATGTTAAAACGGATCCTAATGGCAGATTTGTCAGAATTGGTAACACGGCACTTCTTTAAGTTAACATTTACGCCCCTAATTGGGATGACGACAAGTTCTTTAGACGTTTATTTTCCTCATTGCCAGACACTTCTTCATATTCTATTATTTTGGGAGGGGACTTCAGCTGTGGGCTTAATCCTGACCTTGATCGTTCTTCTCTCGTAATTCACTCTCAAAATCAATCTGCTCGGGTAATTCAGTCTTTTATGGAAGAATTTGTCGTTTCTGAACCATGGCGTTTCTTTTATCCATGTGGTAAAGCATTATCTTTTCTTTTCTTTTCCCATGATTTACACGCATTGATTATTTTTTAATAGACTTATCCAATCAGTGGAATCTATTTGCAACTATAATGCTATTGTAATATCGGACCATGCACCAATTACCATGAATATTGGTGAGGGGGCTCATTGGTATGGGCCCACCGTAGCGATTCAACACCCGCACGCTATCAGAAAACAGTTTTGTGGAATTTGTCTCTAGTCAAATAGATCTTTTCACATCCACAAATAGCAGTCCGGAGATATCTGCATCTCTTTTTCGGGAACCGCTGAATGCATTTCTTAGGGGGGAAATCATTTCATATACAGGTACTTGCCAATAGGCAAGGTTAAACAAAAAAAAGGTGTTCTGAGATAACGCAGAAAATATCTAAATTAGATAATATGTATGCTGTTACCCCACCTTCAGATATTTATAAGGAACGCCAATCATTACAGGCAGAGTTCGATATACTCTCAACAAGTAATGTAGAGAATTTACTGCTCAGAACTAGGTCTAGGTATTATGAAGAGGGAGACAAAGCGGGTCGGCTGCTGGTTCTCCAACTGTGGCAGGAATCAATTCCCCACCCTATTCCCCAGATTAAAACACCTTCAGGGACAACAACAGATCCCATATTAATTAACAATCACTTTAAAGATTATTATACTTCCCTTTATACATCTGAGCATACTGCCAACCTCTCTGACTTTGATCATTTTTTAGTACCCTCAATATCCCTACAGTTGATTCTAATGTTGTTGATCAGCTGGAGGTACCAATCACTATAGATGAACTTGCTAATGCTGCTTCCTCTATGCAAAGTGTCAAATGTCCCGGACCGGATGGGTATCCAGTGGAATTTTTAAAGATGTTTTTGAACAATTTGCCTCCCATATTATTAGACATGTACAACGAATCATTTAATTTATCAAAACTCCCTCAAATACTTAATCAGGCCTCGATCTCCCTGATCCTAAAAGGAGATAAAGATCATCTGGACTGCTCTTCATATCATCCTATTAATTAACTTGTTATTAATTTACTAATGTTGATTTTAAACTTTTATCAAAATTATTGGGGCTGCGTCTGGAATCTATATGCCTTCAATCATATCTTCAGACCAGACTGGCTTTATTAAGGGTAGACATTCCTTTTTTAATATTAGGCAATTACGTAATGTTGTTTATAATTCATCACCCCCTTCTATCCCAGAAGCCGCCCTGTCATTAGATGCTGAGAAAGCAATTGACCGGGTAGAATGGGGGTATCTTTTCTATACATTAAAGAAATTTGATTTTGGTGAGAATTTTATTTCATGGGTGAAGTTGATGTATTCTGCTCCCCAGGCCTCAGTTAGGACTAATAATATTGCCATCGAGCCTCTTTCTGTTGCTTTTTAAATCTGACCCATTAATAAAAGGAATAACAAGATTAGGTATTGAACAGAAGATCTCATTATACGCAGATGATCTTCTTTATATCTCTGATTTTTCTGTGTCAGTACCTGCGGTTCTTAACAATTTAAAATTATTTGGTTTTAATTTTGGTTACAAGCTAAATTTAGGCAAAAGTGAATTTTTCCCATTGATTGCAGTGGCCAAAAAATACCCTTTACATAGTTCACCATTTAAAATTGCACAGTGCAATTTTAAATATCTTGGGGTCTGTATAACCAATAGATGTCATGATCTTTTTAAATTTAATTTTGATAATCTACTGCTACATAGATCCTTAGCTGGTAGAACTAATTCTGTAAAAATGAATACCCTCCCAAAGTTTATGTATTTGTTTCAGTGCATTCCCATTTTTCTCCCTCAATCATTTTTTCACAAACTAAACAGGTTAGTCTCAAAGTTTATTTGGAATAAAAAGACTGCTAGAATTAGCAAAGCATTTCTTCAACGACCCAAATCTCTTGGGGGTATGGGCTTACCCAAGTTTAGACACTATTACTGGGCAGCTAATTTCAGGGCTTGCCATGGAAGCAACTTCATGTATTCCTACTACATTAACTGCCCCGTTATACTCCCCTATTAACAGTTTTTATTTTTCCCCTATACAAAAAATGTTATTGTAAAAACTTCACTGCGGATCTGGAGACAGTTTAGGCTGTATTATGGATTACAAACATTTTCTACATCTGCCCCTATAGCATCAAACTTTGCTTTCCCACCAGATGGACAAGACTTTTTCCCAGTGGGCAACATATGGCCTATCATTGTTTAAAGATTATGTTTTTGCATCCTTTCAACAGCTCGTGGATAGTTTTCACTGCCCAGTTTTCACTGAGGGTTCATTTTTGCATAATATGGTACTTTATTGGGTATATTGTATATTCTTATTTGGGGTCAATAAGTGTTCAATTTATATTAGGTATGTCCTGGATCCCTGCCTATCTTATGATCTTACCCCTTTTTTCCCTACATATGTTAAATTTTACAACTGTGTTCTGGAATGTTTGGAATTTTGTAATATGTGGAAAAACCTATAAATAAAAGTCCAGGGACTGCTGATGTAAAATAGCATTTGGCTAATTCTGATGTGCATTGTCCTTGTCAAATACATAAATAGTTAAAGTACACTGACATTTTTAAAAATTCTCATTCAAGTTCAGTTTCAATACAATGAGAACTGGGTTATTTTTCAGGTTGTTCACTGTTGGCTGAAAGAAGTTTAAATTTGGTTCTTGTATAGAGAGAGAATAAATGTGAACACTCCTAATGAGAATAACTGTTTCCAGTGGCAGTAAACCATGGGCAAAACATTACTTATTTTGGAGGCATAGTCTTCACTTGTAAGGGCTGCCTAATCAGTCCAACGACAGTTTCCGATAGGCGGGTGAAGGTTTACTGCGTGTTACTGTCTTTTCCACGTGGCAAAGAAATTTGATTCCAATCAAGCTTTTATCTGACTCCATTTTATCACAACCCCGAATTTAGGTTGCAATGCCAATTGGTTATTGGCCATTTATATAATAGTTTAGCAGCACATTTGATTATTCTATTTAACTCTTTACTCTTATTATCCTCGTTCACTCGGATGCCAAAGTCGCACAGGTTCCTCACACCGGCTGTTTATATTATGTGGGCCCACGTTCACAAACTCATCAATTTTGGGTCGCTAAACAGAGGTAATTGGCTAATACCTTAGACGGTCGCATTCACGCTTACTCAATCTAAGTTATTTTAGTATAGCCCACTTGGTTGTATTCACTTGAATTAAAGTAACATTTTCTTTAGACAGAGGTCATGATCACTACTACAGATATAAGCTGACCAATATTCCTTCTCTGATAGTAGCTTTGGTCATGCCATGGTTTCCCACGTACACTTAACTAGAGTAACATTACATTAAACAGAGATAAGACTCACCCTATTTAGGTTGGTCGAGCAACATTTTGCTGTCCTAAATGGAAATTCCCTTTTTGTCTTTACATCCCAAGTACACTTGAATTAGTGCCAAATATTATCCGGAACTCTAAAATCGCAGTTGGTGTGCCCTATGCTCCACTTAAAACTGGACTCTAGTCCGTCACTAATCTGACGTAGATTTGCGGTAACAATGGATACAACGTAGTCTATTAAAATGTTAATAATTTCATACGATAAATTATATTCATAAAAATATAGTTGGACTTCATGACAAATCAAGGAAAAAGACATTTTTAGAACGTTTTGCAGCAGATTCTGCTCTGGCACAGGAGTTTAATGAAATAACATCATATAGATGTCTATGGTTCTCTTACGAGAGTATCTCTCGTACTGCGTAATATCTTACGCTATGGGGAAAACCTCTTTTCCACGAGATATTGAAGCCAAAAATTATCCTTAATTTTGCGATGTGCGGCAGCATGCAGAAATAGGCAAGACGGCTGGCGCGCCTATTGGCTGCCCTGCGGCAACAGCAGCAGCCTATCGAGAGAGGCCCTGCGTGACGTGATACCCAAATGGGGGTGCTTCGCCCCCATTTCGTCACATCCCGCCAGAATAGGCTTGGCCTTGGCCTATAAATATGCACGACAGGCTGATACAAAATGATTTTCATCTCTTCAGTTAAGCACTACTGCATCGCTGGATCCGGAGTGAGAAGCCGCGACGTTGACAGAAAGCCTTCTGCGGGACGAGCCTCGAGCCTGAAGCCACTGGCCTTCACCTCGCCGCCTTCAGCCGCCATACTTATTAAGTACATGAATGCATTTTGGGCGCATGCACACGCAGCGACCGGCAGCAGTAGCAGTAGTGTGGCGTGGTCCGCTCGTTTGTTTGTTTTTCTGCTTTGTTTTAATAGCCTTCATATTTTATTTAACAAATTCTGGTGATGTTAATCCGTTATCAGCCGTTATCATGTCCGTTATCAGCACGAATTTAAAGAAGCTTGCATCCTGGCGCTGACAGAAACATGGCTTGGGGAGAAAGACCTGGACAGCGAGATGGAAAGAGACGGGTTTGGCGCGCCGCTGCGTACGGACCGAGAGGCTGCAATCACCGGCAAGTCGCGAGGTGGGGGTGTGTGTTTGTACATCAATGAACGCTGGTGCAAAAACTTTATAGTGAGAGCGTCAGTATGCACCAAGGACATCGAATTGCTCTCTGTATCTATGCGTCCACCCTATTTACCGTGGGAATTCCTACAGATTTTTGTAACTGTGGTGTATATTCATCCAAAGGCGAATGAGAGATCCGCCTCAGAAATGATCCTGCATACTGTACAGAAACTACAGTCACTCTCTCCTGACGCCCCCAATGTAATCCTGGGAGATTTTAATCATTGCTCACTATACAAAAATTTTAAAGGCTTTTATAAATATATATCTTGCCCTACTAGACAAGGCAAGATACTTGATCAATGTTATGGTTCAATTAAAGGGGCTTATAAATCCATACCGCTCCCTCCACTAGGTACAGCAGACCATAATTGTGTACATCTTATTCCTGCTTATCGTAGACTCGTTTACAGAGGGGAAAAGTTCTCACCAAAGGGTGAAACTCTGGTCTGAGGATGCTGTACAAGAATTGCAAGGTTACCTGGACTGTACATTGTGGGAGGAGTTTATTACATCATCTATGGACCTGGATGAGCTCACAGATGTTGTCAGTTCCTGGATCTCATACTGTGAAGATACCGTAATTCCAGATAGAGAGGTAAAGATTTACCCCAACAGTAAACCCTGGGTGAGCAAACATCTCAAAATCCTGTTAAATAAGAAGAAACATGTTTTCAAACAAGGCAGTGTTACTGAATTAAACTATATACAAAAAGAGATCAAATGGGAAATAAAAAGGTGTAAATTGGGTTACAAAGATAAAGTAGAAAGAAAACTAAGAAATAATAACTTGGGCTCAGCCTGGGACAGTGTTAAAAATATAGTTGGACTTAATGACAAATCAAGGAAAAAGACATTGTTAGAACATTTTGCGGCAGATTCTGCTCTGGCACAGGAGTTTAATAAGTTTTATTCTAGGTTCGATGTCCACGATTATAGTAAAGAAACGGGTGCATTAAGGAACAGTTTAATTAACTCTGGTCCTTTTACTAATCCCTTTTTTTTCTGAACGCAATGTTGTGAACACTTTTAAACATAGTAAGTCTTGTACAAGCCCTGGCCCCGACAACATTAGCAGACGCATGCTGACCCTTTGTGCGGATCAGTTAGGCTTCATTTTTTATTATATTTTTAACCTGTCGTTGTGCCAACATAGAGTCCCAAATTTATGGAAACAATCTATAATTATTCCCATCGCGAAAAGTAACCACCCAAAGATTCTAAATGACTATAGACCTGTGGCTCTAACTTCGTTAGTTATGAAGTCCTTTAAGAAACTGATAAAGAAAGAATTGCTGGGTAGAACTGAACATCTTCTCGACCCCTTGCAGTTTGCATACAGAGCCAACAGGGGGGTGCAGGACGCTACCATAACTCTGCTCAACCTCATATACAAGCACTTAGAGGGTAACAAAAACCACGTCAGACTGTTGTTTGTGGAGTTTTCGTCTGCCTTCAACACCATCCAGCCCCATTTACTGGTGCAGAAGCTCATAGAAAATCTCGGGTGGGACTGCAACTTGGTGGGCTGGATTTGGACTTTCTCACTAACAGGACACAGAGAGTGAGAGTAAATGGACATCTTTCTGGAATATCAGTGACTTCAACCGGCTCTCCACAAGGCTGTGTTCTCTCTCCTCTTTTATACATTATGTACACTAATGACTGCCGTAGTGAACTGACCAATAACTATATCATAAAGTTTGCAGATGACACAGTCATAGTAAGTCTAATGGACCCCACTGAAACATCTCACGGCCCTGTATTACCTTATTTTTAAACTGGTGCAAAGAAGCCTTTTTAGACTTAAAAGTTACAAAAACGAAGGAAATGTGTATTGATTTTAGACGTCACCAGCCGACTGCTGAAAATACCTTTATTGTCACGATTCATGAATTCGCTGTTTCCTTCATGTCTCGTGTTATTGTTGTTCTGTGAGTATGAGTGCGTGTGAGTGGGCGTTACCGCTCGTTCAGCTGATCAGTCACCGGCTGATCTCATTATCAGCGCCAGGTGCTGCCAAATCACCTCACTATAAAGACTCATCACAATCTCCTCTCTTTGTCAGATCGTTGGATTGGTGTCCTCTGTGTCGTGCTTCGTGTCCCTGTTGCAGTCTGTTCCAGTTTGAGTTCCTGTTCGGTGTCTTCGTGTCCTGTCTCGTCTGGAGTTCCACCTGCACTGGGTTCACCATCACCCGCACTGGATTCACCCTCACCTGCACGCTGACCACTGAGTCCCTGCGCCACCATCTGCTGAGATTCCTCGAGATTGTCTTTGTGTCTTCTGACCATAAATAAAAGAATTAACTTGCACTTGCTTCCGCCGTGTTCATGTGACAGAACGATCTGACCATCATGGAAGCAGCAAGCGAAACTTCAACTACCTGGGAGGAGTTCGTTAAAGTCAGCATTGCACGGATGGATACCCAGGAAAGGGACATGAATGATTCGGGCCGGGCTATTCAAGCTCTTGTGGCGCAGGTGTCCGAGCTCACCCAGCAAGACCTGCTTTTGCGGGTTCCCACTGCGCAACCCACGCCACCCGCTCCTCCTATACCACCAGAGAGCGCCTTCCAGTCAGAGCCCAGACTGCCAGTTCCTGAAGCCTATAATGGTGAGCCAAACTTTTGCAGGGCATTTCTAACACGCTGTTCTATGCACTTCTCCTTGCAACCCAGGACCTTTTCCACAGAACGAAGCAAGGTGGCGTTTGTGCTCACACTCCTGACTGGAAGGGCAGCTCTGTGGGGGACGGCGGTGTGGGAGAACCAAGATCCATGCTGTGCCTCGTTCCAGACACTCGCTGCCGCCATGAAAGGAGTTTTCGACCGCTCGGTCGCTGGAAAGGAGTCAGCAAGGATGCTAGCTGATCTCAAGCAAAACGAGAGATCAGTATCTGACTACTCCATTGAGTTTCGGACTTTGGCGGCGGAGTGTCAGTGGAACGAGGAGGCGCAGTGGGACATGTTCCTGCATGGGCTGGCTGACCGTGTCCAGAAGGAGATTTATGCACTGGACTTACCCCCCACCCTCAACGAGTTGATCGATCTGGCACTTCGTGTAGACTCTCGACTCTCCCGAGTCGAGGGTCGGAAGGGACCTGCTCGGGGTTCCGGAGCGGTGGAGACTCCGAGACTTAACAGTGTCGACGCGGTCAGCCCTGTCTACGATCATGAGCCCATGCAGTTCGGTCGAGCTCGGCTTTCCCCGGAGGAGAAGGAAAGCCGGAGGTCCCAGGGCCTTTGCCTTTACTGTGGCTCTGCAGGACATTTCGCTTTCAACTGCCCGGTAAAAGGGCAAGCCCGGCAGTAAACCTGAGGCTACTGTCGGGTGGGATCTCCGCTGAAAAGAGCTCATCAACATCAACGCTCCTCCCGGGAAGACTCAGGTGGTCAGCTCACACTCACGACTGTCGAGCACTACTGGACTCCGGGGCTGAAGGTAACTTCATGGACTACACTTTTGCACTCAGGATTCAGGTTCCCCTTCTACCCCTCAGTCACACCATCGCTCAATCAGTGCACGCGCTCAATGGACAAACACTCCCCACTATCTCTTATACCTCTGGACCCCTCACACTCAGCGTATCCGGCAACCATTCTGAAACCATCTCTTTCTATATCCTGGACTCCGCCCTGGCACCCATTGTTTTAGGTCATCCCAAAATAGAGTGGCAGCAGAGATCAGTGTCTGAATGGAGCAGTAAATGTCATGAGTCCTGTCTTGTGTCTGCTTGTCCGTCTGTTTCTGTTTGTACGTTTCAGGAGGAAGCAGCGGACTTGTCAAACGTGCCCACGTAGTACTTACACCTGAAGGAGGTGTTCAGTAAGTCTCGTGCTGCTTCTCTCCCGCCGCATCGTCCCTATGACTGTGCTATAGAGTTATTGCCAGGTACGTCTCCGCCTAAGGGCAAGTTATATTCACTTTCTGTCCCAGAGAGGGAGGCTATGGAGAAATATATTTCTGATTCTCTAGCAGCGGGGTTCATCCCACCCTCCTCTTCTCCAGCGTGGGCGGGGTTCTTTTTTGTGGGGAAGAAGGATGGGTCTTTGCGACCTTGTATTGACTACCGGGGGCTGAACAACATCACGGTAAAGAATACTTATCCTTTGCCATTGATGTCTTCAGCCTTCGAGAGGTTGCAAGGAGCATCTATCTTCACAAAATTGGATTTACGTAATGCTTATCATTTGGTCCGCATTAGGAGGGGGGATGAATGGAAGACTGCTTTTAATACCCCCAGGGGGCACTTTGAATACTTGGACATGCCTTTCGGCTTGTCCAACTCCCCAGCGGTCTTCCAGGCACTCGTCAATGACGTGCTGCGAGATATGGTCGACCAATTCATATATGTCTACCTGGATGATATATTGATTTTTTCTTCTTCTCTCCAGGAACACGTGCAGCACGTTCGATGAGTGCTTCAGAGACTGCTAGAGAATGGGCTTTTTGTCAAGGCGGAGAAATGCGCTTTCATGCACAGTCTGTTCCTTTCCTTGGGTACATTGTGTCGTCTGAGGGAATGCGTATGGATCCTGAGAAGGTTAAGGCTGTGGTGAATTGGCCAAGTCCAGATTCCCGTAAGGCCCTACAGTGGTTTCTGGGGTTCGCCAATTTTTACCGGTGGTTTATTCGCAATTTCAGCCAACTAGCCTCACCTCTCACCGCCTTGACCTCCCCCAGAACGGCGTTCAGGTGGTCAGACGCAGCGGAAGCTGCGTTTGCCAAACTGAAGGGCTGCTTTGTTTCAGCCCCCATCCTGGTTACCCCTGATTCATCACGTCAGTTCGTGGTGGAAGTCGATGCGTCAGAGGTGGGGGTAGGTGCAGTAATATCCCAACGCTCTCTCACAGACGACAAGATGCACCCATGCGCGTTTTTGTCTCATCGATTATCCCCTGCCGAACGTAACTATGATATTGGTAATAGAGAGTTGTTGGCAGTCAAGTTGGCATTGGAGGAATGGCGCCACTGGTTAGAAGGGTCGGGGGTACCTTTTGTCGTCTGGACAGACAATAAGAATTTGGAATATATCAGAACTGCTAAAAGATTGAACTCTAGGCAGGCTTGGTGGGCACTTTTTTCGGACGTTTTGACTTTTCTCTCTCATACCGCCCGGGCTCCAAAAAACATCAAGCCCGATTCATCACGCATTTTTGACCGTTCCGATCGCCCGTCTACTCCCGAATGCATTTTTCCAGAGTCTCTTATTATCTCTACACTCACATGGGAGGTCGAATCGAAGGTCAAGACGGCCTTACAAGGGGTAACGCCTGCGGTCGGTTGCCCACCGAACCGCTTATTTGTGCCAGAGGAATTACGGTCCGACGTTGTTCAGTGGGGGCATTGTTCCAATGTGGCTTGTCATCCAGGAGTTAGCCACACTACATCTTTAGTCAAGCAACGATTTTGGTGGCCACGTATGGCTCGCGACGTTCACAGTTTTGTTTTGGCTTGCTCAGATTGTGCCACTGGTAAGACTTCCAATCGACCCCCAGATGGGCTCCTTCAACCGCTGCCGGTCCCTTCGAGACCCTGGTCCCACATCGCTCTAGATTTTGTCACCACCCTCCCACCCTCTCAGGGTAACACGGTAGTTTTAACCGTGGTGGACCGGTTCTCGAAGGCGGCCCACTTTATTCCCTTGCCCAAATTGCCCTCAGCCAAGGAGACAGTGGTAACATTCATTAACCACGTCTTTCGGTTACATGGCCTCACGACAGACGTGGTTTCCGACAGAGGTCCCCAATTTGTGTCCAAATTTTGGCAAGAATTTTGTAGATTACTGGGTGCGACTGTTAGTCTGTCTTCAGGGTTTCATCCCCAGAGCAATGGCCAAACTGAGAGAGCCACCCAGGATTTGGAGAGAACGTTGCGATGTATGGTTTCCAAGAATCCTTCCTCATGGAGTCAACAACTGTCAATGGTGGAGTACGCCCACAATTCATTACCAGTATCATCCACGGGCCTATATCCGTTTGAGTGTAGCATAGGGTACCAGCCACCAATTTTTCCTAGTCTGGAACCCGAAGTCGTGATTCCCTCCGCTCACGCCTTTGTCCAGAGGTGTCATCGCACTTGGACTAGAGCCCGGGAGACCCTACTCCAAGTGGGAGCGCGCACCAAGGCCAAAACCGATCGCCACCGGCGGAGGCCTCCAGTATACGTCGTCGGTTCCAAAGTGTGGCTTTCTACCAAGAAAATTCCTCTCCGTTCCGTTTCGAATAAGCTTGCTCAAAAATTCATTGGCCCGTTTACTGTCACCAAGATTATTAGTCCGGTGGCAGTCCGCCTCAATCTTCCTCCAGTGTACAGGAGAATTCATCCCGTTTTTCATGTATCCAAAATTAAGCCAGTTTTTCGTTCTCGTATTAATCCGCCTGTCCCGGTTCCCCCACCGCCGCGACTCTTAGACGGGGAGACCACATATTCGGTTTATCGTATTCTGGACTCAAGGCGGAGGGGACGCGGGTTCCAGTACTTGGTGGACTGGGAAGGTTACGGTCCAGAGGAGAGAAGTTGGGTGCCTGCTAGAGACATTCTGGATCACTCCCTTATTGATGATTACAATCGACACGTAGGGGAGTCTGGGGACGCCAGGAGGCGTCCCTAGGAGAGGGGGTACTGTCACGATTCATGTATTCGCTGTTTCCTTCATGTCTCGTGTTATTGTTGTTCTGTGAGTATGAGCGCGTGTGAGTGGGCGTTACCGCTCATTCAGCTGATCAGTCACAGGCTGATCTCATTATCAGCGCCAGCTGCTGCCAATTCGCCTCACTATAAAGACTCATCACAATCTCCTCTCTTTGTCAGATCGTTGGTTTGTTGTCCTCTGTGTCGTGCTTCGTGTCCCTGTTGCAGTCTGTTCCAGTTTGAGTTCCTGTGCGGTGTCTTCGTGTCCTGTCTCGTCTGGAGTTCCACCTGCACTGGATTCACCATCTCCCACACTGGATTCACCCTCACCTGCACGCTGACTACTGAGTCCCTGCGCCACCATCTGCTGACATACCTCAAGATTGTCTCTGTGTCTTCTGACCATAAATAAAAGAATTAACTTGCACTTGCTTCCACCCTGTTCATGTGACATTTATAGATGGAAAAGAGGTTGAAATTGTTGAGTCGTACAAGTATCTGGGAATTATCATTGACAACAAGTTGACCTTTGAACAAAACACAGAAATGCTGAGTAAGAAAAGTCAGCAACGTCTTTTTTGTCTGAGAAAGCTGGCTAAGTTTCAAGTGGACAGATCCCTGATGACATTGTTTTATAAATCTTTTATTGAATCTATTTTTACTTTTCATGTATTTGCTGGTATGCTTCTCTTAGTTTAAAGTGGAAAAACAAATTAGAAATGGTACATAAAGTAAAATCAGTAAAATCATCGGGATTCAGCAGATAAAACTAACTGAATTATACAATAGACATGTACTTAAAAAGGCAGAATCTATCATGTCTGATAGTTCTCATCCCTTGTATGTAGAATTTAAGTCGCTGCCTTCTGGTTCTCGCTTCAGTCAGCCACTAGCCAAAACAAACAGATTTAAATTCTCCTTTGTACCCTCTGCGATCTCTCTGCTTAACTTCGTAAAGAATAGGTAATGTCTGCACATAAGACATACTTGAACTTAAATGTTAAATGTTGTGGTTATTTTTATTTTCATTTGTCTGACCCTGTATTTGAATTGATGTTGATGTTGTCGTGTACTGAATGTTAATCTATTTGGCTACTGCAGCAAAACTAATCGCCCCTCGGGGACAAATAAAGGTCTTGAACTTGAACTTATTCAAGGAAACTTGAATACCTGCAACGCTTTCCAGCATCTATATCCTTTCACTGCTAAGAGTGTGTGTTCGCCGCTGCGACTCACACTCTCACTGTATCTCTCTCTCTCTCCTAAAAGAGCTGCGTCTTTTTAAAGATGCAAAGAATCTGCGGCTCGTGCCGAGCCACACTCAGCGACGGGGACCGTTATCTGCGCTTCCTGCCTGGGTGAGGATAATGCGGCTCTCGCGCTCGTTGACGGCGAATGCCCTCATTACGAGCTGATGCCCATGGTGACTCTGAGGACTCGCCTGGCATCCTTCTCAGAGCCTGCTCTTCCGCCCGCTGTAGTGCCGCGCCGTAAAAGCGCCGTCCTCATCGGGTCCCCGAGCCTTCTCCAGCCCGTGAAAGCTCGCCGGTTCGCCCGCCAGCTTCACCAATTTCACTCGAGTCGCTCGCTGACGGTTCCGCCATTTATGACGACGAGATAGCTGCATCTGTAGAGAAGGCGAGCTGCTCTATCCTGGCGTCGGACAGTGAGGATTGGGCAGCTCTGTGGACCTCCCCACCTGCCCGCGAGTCGTCAGGGAAATGGGCCAGCATCAAAACCGCGGCGCGGCTAGCTTTCTTTACGATATAAGAAAGCTACTCCGCCCCCCGTGGACATGCATCACCGGCGAAATGAGAAAAGAGTGTGTTTTGGTCCCGCCAAAGCCGGACCAATCTCCATTTCTCAAACATTTCTCAGCTCCTCGTAGTCTGAGCGGCTGAAAATGTCAATATTGCGGCAATGAGCCTGTTGTATAACACGCACGCATGCAAACAAACGCCGAAACACACAAAACTGTGATGACGCTCTCAACCCGTGGGCACCCGTCACCGGCGAAATGAGGAAAGAGTGTTTTTTTGTCCCACCGAGGCCAGACCAATCTCCATTTCTCAAACATTTCTCAGCTCCTCGTAGTCTGAGAGGCTGAAAATGTCAATATTGCAGCAATGAGCCTGTTGTATAACACGTACGCCTGCAAACAAACGCCAACACACACACAGAACTGTGATGACGCTCTCTTATCTGCACGAGAGACCCGTGTTCGATCCCAGCTCTCGCAGCAGATAAAAAAAAATAATTAAAAGTCTCGCCGCGGCCAGACTTCCACCGAACTTTCGCTCGTTCAGTTCCAGAAAATGCGACAATTCCAGTGTATTTTGCAGTAAACAAGCCGGTACCATGGCCCGCTTGCCTGCACACAAATGCCGTTTCCACGGCGACCCAGAAAAATCATATAAGCAGTGTATTTTCTGGTATTCCGGCCACAGCCGGTGGTGTTATGAGTGTAATAAAAATGCCCACAGCCCAGTGTTCATTTCTACACACAAACACAGCCCGCCACAGTGCAGGGCATGCACAAATGAGGTTGACTCATGTCAATTGTGCATTAAATGTAGTGAATGTGCCCACAACCCAGTGCCCACAAACACTACTCACTGCATGTACCACGGTTTCTGTAAAACGAAACCAACACACATACAGTCAGCTAAGACCCACGGTGTTTAAGTCTCGCCGCAGCCAGACTCCACCGAAACTTCTCGCTCGTTCAGTTCCAAACAATCAGAATCAGAATCAGAATCAGAATCAGAATCAGAATCAGAAAGAGCTTTATTGCCAAGTGTGCTTGCACACACAAGGAATTTGTTTTGGTACTGAGGCTTCCAGTGGACATATACAAATACAACATGAAACATAATACTACAAATTATAAGAATAAAAAATAAAAATATAAATATATGAGAATAAAACTATCACAGTTGGGTTTAGTCAGAATAACATTTTCAGATTTACAGATTATGAACCTATTTACAGTGTTTTGAATATTATAAATAAATAAATCTACATATAAGTATCACCTGAGTTGTGGGATATTGCACTAAACAGTGGGAGTATTGCACTTACAGGCATATGCCTTGGGAGGAGTGTTAACTGTTCAGGAGGGAAATGGCCTGTGGGAAGAAACTGTTCCTGTGCCGAGATGTTCTTGTGGCCAGTGATCTGAGTCTCCGTCTTGACGGTAACAGTTCAAACAGGTGGTGTCCAGGGTGAGTGGAGTCTGTGATGATTTTACCTGCTCTCTTCCTCACTCTGGAAGAGTACAGGTCCTGGAGGTTTGGCAGGGGGGCACCAATAATCAACCAATAAACCGCAGTCCGGACTGTCCGTTGTAGTCTCCTGATGTCTGATTTGGTAGCTGAACCAAACCAGACAGTGATGGAAGCGCACAAGACAGACTCAATGACGGCTGAGTAGAACTGAATCAGCAGATCCTGTGGCAGGTTGAACTTCCTCAGCTGGCGAAGGAAGTACAGTCTCTGCTGGGCCTTTTTCACAGTGGAGTCAATGTGATTGTCCCACTTCAGGTCCTGAGAGATGATAGTGCCCAGGAACCTGAATGACTCCACTGCTTCCACAGTGCTGTTCATGATGGTGAGTGGGAGGAGTGCTGAGCTGTTCCTCCTGAAGTCCACGATCATCTCCACTGTTTTGAGCGTGTTCAGCTCAAGGTTGTTATAACTGCACCAGGCAGCCAGCTGTTCAACCTCTAGTCTGTAAGCAGACTCGTCACCGTTTCGGATGAGACCGATGACAGTGGTGTCGTCTGCAAATTTCAGGAGCTTGACAGTGGGGTCTTTAGAAGTGCAGTCATTAGTGTACAGGGAGAAGAGCAGTGGGGAGAGAACGCACCCTTGGGGAGCACCAGTGCTGATTGTGAGTGTCTTGGATGTGTGTTTCCCCAGTCTCACTCGCTGCTGCCGGTCCGTCAGGAAGCTGGTGATCCACTGACAGATCGAGGATGGTATGGAGTGCTGGGTCAGTTTGGCTGTGAGAAGACCAGGCATGATGGTATTGAAGGCCGAACTGAAGTCCACAAAGAGGATCCTTGCATAAGTCCCTGGTCTGTTGAGATGTTGCAGGATATAATGCAGTCCCATGTTGACTGCATCATCCACAGACCTGTTTGCTCTGTAAGCAAACTGAAAGGGATCCAGCAGGGGCCCAGTGATGTCCTTCAGGTGGGCCAGCACCAGTCTTTCAAACGACTTCATGACCACAGACGTGAGAGCGACAGGTCTGTAGTCATTAAGTCCAGTGATTTTGGGTTTTTTGGGGACAGGAATGATAGTGGAGCGTTTGAAGCAGCAGGGAACTTCACACTGCTCCAATGATCTGTTGAAGATCTGCGTGAAGACCGGGGCCAGTTGGTCAGCGCAGGCTTTTAAACAAGCAGATGAGATGCCGTCTGGGCCTGAGGCTTTCCTAGTCTTCTGTTTTTTGAAGACTCGGCTCACGTCCTCCACACAGACCTTAAGCTCAGGTTGGATGGCAGGAGGGGGGAGTGATAATTGGAGAACAGGAGGTGATGCTGAATGTGTGAAGTGCAGATCAGACCGGGTGTGTGGTGTGAATGAGGGCTTTTCAAACCGGCAGTAAAATGAATTTAAATCGTCAGCCAGGTGTTGATTGTCCACAGATCGAGGGGATGGTGACTTGTAGTTGGTAATGTTCCTCAGGCCATTCCAGACTGATGATGGGTCGTTGGATGAAAACTGGTTTTTCAGTTTATCAGAGTAGTTCCTTTTAGCAACTCTGATCTCCTTTGTCAATCTGTTTCTGGCCTGGTTATACAAGATTTTATCCCCACTTCTGTAAGCATCCTCTTTGGCATGACAAAGGTGTTTGAGTTTCCCAGTAAACCATGGTTTATCATTAGTGAATGATAAGAATGTCCTGGTAGGAATGCATGTATCCTCACAGAAACTTATATATGATGTTACAGTATCTGTGAGCTCATCCAGATCATTGGTAGCAGCTTCAAAAACAGTCCAATCAGTGCAATCAAAGCAGGCCTGTAGATTCTGCTCTGCTTCATTAGTCCATCTTTTCACAGTCCTTATTCCAGGTTTAGCTGATTTCAGTTTCTGCCTGTAGGTCGGTATGAGATGAACCAAACAGTGATCAGAGAGCCCCAAAGCTGCCCGTGGGACGGAGTGATATGCATTTCTTATTGTGGTGTAACAGTGGTCCAGTATATTACTGTCTCTGGTGGGACATGTAACGTGCTGTCTGTATTTTGGTAGTTCACGGGAAAGATTTGCTTTGTTAAAATCCCCTAGAATGATTAAAAGAGAGTCTGGGTACCTTTGTTCCGTTTCAGATATTTGTTCAGCCAGCTGTTGTAGCGCCGCGCTCGCGCACGCGTCTGGAGGGATGTAAACATTCACGAGAATGAAAGAGGAAAATTCCCGAGGCGAGTAGAAGGGTTTACAGTTTATGAAATGTGCCTCTAAATTAGGAGAGCACATCTTCTTCAGTGTTGTTACATCTGAACACCAACTTTCGTTAATGTAGAAACACAATCCACCACCTCTCGTTTTCCCCGTTAGCTCCGCGATGCGATCCGCTCGGAACAGCTGGAAGCCCGGCAGATGTATTGCGTTGTCCGGTATGGCTTCACTCAGCCAGGTTTCAGTGAAGCACAAAGCAGCAGAGTTTAAAAAATCCTTGTTAGTGTGGGTGAGGAGAAGAAGTTCATCCGTTTTGTTAGGAAGGGATCGGAGATTCGCGAGATGAATGCTGGGGAGTGCAGTGCGCAGGCCGCGCTCGCGGAGTTTAACCAGCGCGCTGGCTCGCTTCCCGCGTTTGCGTCTGAACGCGCGTTTGAACAACAACGCTGCCCCTCCGACGAGAATGTCCAGCAAAACGTCCGAATAATCAAAAACTGTAGAAAAGGTTTCTGGTGTGTGTTTCCTAATGTCCAGTAGTTCGTCTTTGGTGAAACTGATAGGAAAAGAATGACTAAACGCAGAACAAACGAACAAAAACAACACAATAGCTGGAGAGCTCCACACCGAGGCAGCCATCCGCGGCGCCATCTTGGATATGACCGTTCCAGTGTATTTCGCAGTAAACAAGCCGGTACCACAGCCCGCTTGCCTGCACACAAACGTCATTTTTACGGCGACCCAGATAAATCCCAAAAAAGAGTGTATTTTCTGGTATTCCGGCCGAGGCCGATGGTGTTATGAGTGTTGTAAGAATGCCCACGTCTCAGTGCCCATTCCCACACACAGGCACAGCCCTCCACAGTTCAGGGCTAGCACAAATAAAGTCGACTCATGTCGATTGTAAAAAATAAAAAAATGTAGTGAATGTGCCCACGACACAGTGCCCACAAACACTACATGATACGTGTCCCTCGGTTTCTGTAAAAACGAAACCGACACACATTCAGTCAGCACAAGCCGACGGTGTTTTCAGTGCAGTGAGTGTGCCCGCTGTCCCGCGCCCACATTCCCTCACAGACACGCTCAACCCCATGGGGTTTGTCCCGCTCGCGCTCTCTCCACAATCTGTCATAGAGAAATCGAGCGCGACCAGGCTGCCCGCCGTGATCGGCGCGCCTCCCGCCTCGCACACTGTAAACACAGTGTTTATGTCTCAGCACACCGAAGCTCTGCGGCTGCCGCTATGCCACGGCCAGAGCCCGGTTTTCATTCTACCTCTAGCTATTCACGCAGAGGCCTGGGCAAAGCTTCCCGGGGTATCAAAATGGGTGTTGAACACTATAAAAAGAGGCTATTCGCTACAGTTCGCTCGACATCCCCGCCGTTACACGGCGCGAGTCGAAACCACGGTAAACAATGAAGTATCTCATCTACTTCGAGCCGAAATAGCGAAACTGCTGAGCAAAGGGGCCATAGAACCTTTATCTCAGGCTCAGAGCGAAGGGGGGCTATACAGCAGATATTTTCTGGTACCGAAAAAAGTAAGAGGGCCAGGCATATCAATACACAGTCCTACCGTTCGGCCTATCCCTAGCACCCCGTACATTTACGAAGTGCATGGACGCGGCCCTCGAACCCCTGAGACTTCAGGGCATGCGAGTTTTGAACTACTTGGACGATTGGCTGATTCTAGCTCGATCACATTCAGAGCTCATAGAACACAGAACCACATTACTCGAGCATCTCGAGAATCTGGGTCTCAGAGTCAATTGGGCGAAGAGTTCGCTGTTTCCCAGCCAGAAAATCTCTTTTCTGGGAACAGTGTGGGACTCGCTGTCTATGACAGCACGTCTGTCGCCAGAGCGCGAATTGGACATTCAGCGCGCCGCGAAATCCTTTCGCCGCAGCTCTATAGTCCCGCTCAAAAGGTTTCAGAAAATGCTGGGCCTCATGGCCTCGGCATCTTCGGTACTTCAGCTGGGCCTGCTTCGCATACGCCCACTGCAGTTATGGCTGAAAGAGCAAGTTCCACCCCGGGCATTGACCTCTGGTCTGTTTCGCCTCAGGGTCGACATGAAATGCGTTTCGGCTCTGGTAACTTGGAAAATAGCCGACTGGTGTCAGTCAGGCGTGTGTCTGGCGACTCCCTCGAGTGTGACGGTGGTGTCCACAGACGCCTCCGCCTCGGGATGGGGAGCGCTGCTCGAGGGCAGACCGTTCTTTGGCCAGTGGTCAGAACGATAAAAACTCCTACACATAAACTGTCTGGAAATGCTGGCAGTCGACAACGCGCTATGGCGCGTTTTTCCCCAGATAAAAGGCCGCCACGTCTTAGTCCGGTCGGACAACATGTCAGTGGTTGCATACATAAATCGGCAGGGTGGCGTCAGGTCCCGAAACCTTTACAGGCTGACGGAACGCCTCCTGGTCTGGGCTCAGCACAACTTACTTTCACTGAAAGCAGCGCATGTGCCTGGTCGCCTGAATCTGGGACCAGACTGTCTGTCCAGAGACAATGTCCCAGCAGGGGAGTGGTCGCTGCACCCGCAGACGATCCAACTGCTGTGGGAGACATTCGGCAGAGCGCAGGGGGACTTGTTCGCGTCCCAAGAAAACGCTCACTGTCCAAACTTTTTCTCCAAGAGCAGGGATGCGCTGGCCCACGTATGGCCCCGCTGCCCCCTCTACGCTTTTCCCCCTGTCTCGCTCCTCCCTCAAGTGCTGGAACGAATCAGGGAAAACGGATGCCCAGTGCTGCTCGTGGCTCCGATCTGGACGAACCAGAATTGGTTCCCAGTCCTGATGCGGCTGACCAGCACTGCGGCATGGCCGATACAGGTGAGGAGATACCTCCTCTCTCAGGCAAAGGGCTCGATTTGGCATCCTCGCCCGGATTTATGGTCCCTACATGCATGGGCCATCAACGGGTACTCGCTAACCTCCCAGATGGAGTGTTAAACACAATCACGCAGGCTAGAGCCTTCTCTACTAGACGGCTCTATTCCTCAAAGTGGTCGGTGTTCTCTGCCTGGTGTCAAGCTCAGGGCTTTTCACCCGCAGACTGCGGGGTTACGAAAGTGCTCTCCTTCCTTCAGGAGCTGCTGGATAAGGGCAGAACCCCATCCACGCTCAAAGTATACGTGGCGGCCATAGCGGCGTTTGCAAAACTGACGTCAGGCCAGTCGCTGGGGAAAAACGACCTGGTCGTGCGATTCAGTGAAGCGCGTAGGGGACTTGCAAGTGTTTTCAGTAAGCGCGTCATGCATGGAGTTTGGGCCTAATGACTCAAAAGTCATACTCAAACCTGCCCAAAGCCCTCAACATACCGTTCAGGGCCCAGGTTACTTCCCTGTGCGCCCTCCCGGTTCATGATGATGAGGAGGATGCGAGTCTCTTCTGCCCTGTCAGGGCACTGAGAGCTTATGTGTCCCTCTCGTCTGTCTTCAGACAGACTGAGCAGCTCTTCGTTTTGTTTGGAGGACCCTCCAAGGGACTGGCCGCATCAAAACAGAGCCTATCCAGATGGATAGTCGATGCCATAGCGCTGGCTTACACTTCTAAGGGCTTGCAGTGTCCTTTGGGTGTCAGGGCGCACTCCACGAGGGGTGTGGCCTCGTCGTGGTCGTGGTCTAGCTGGATTTCCCTATCAAGATATCTGTATGGTGGCAGGCTGGGCCTCGCCGTCTACATTTATAAGATTTTATAACCTATAGGTTCCCGCCTTACAGGCCAAGCTGCTGTCGGTCTTGCATTCAGTACTATCTGCCTCGCTGCGCCGGCGCAGAATGCTGAGTTTTGCTCGTGCATCGCTCACTGATCGATAGAACAGCTCCATGGGTGTTGAATAACCCGTACTTATACCCAGTTAAGGCTGAACACGTTCACCCTGTCTGCTTGAAACACTGTCAACATAACTAGCTCCTGTGGGATGCTATTTCATGGGGAATGATGCTTGTAGCCTCTCTTCTCCGACTCTCTGTGAGTCTACGGTGATTATGCACTATATGAGCCCCGGGCTACTGCCCTTGGGACTTTGGTGTCGGATCCCAGTATGCACGGCGTGTTGCATTGTGTTCCCCATAGCGTAATATATTACGCAGTACGAGAGATCTCTCGATAGGCTGCTGCTGTTGCCGCAGGGCAGCCAATAGGCGTGCGGGCCGTCTTGCCTATGTCTGCATGCTGCCGCACAGCGTTTTACATTAATTCAAAATTAAGGATAATTTTTGTCTTCAATATCTCGTGGAAAAGAGGTTTTCCCCATAGCGTAAGATATTACGCAGTACTCGTTCCCTCTCTAGAGAGAACCGAGGTTACGTTAGTGACCGAGTACGTTTTATTCTCCCGCAATCCGCACACACAGAGTGAGTGCATTACCGCCCGGGCTCACACTCGCACTCGGCCATCAAATCTAGTCCCGCGCCGCACTCTTTTGTGTTGGGAGTGTACGTTTCTAGATCAAAGAATCTAAGCTCTAATGATTATGTTAACTATGTCTGAATTTCCACCACGTCTGTTTTTGAATCAACTGTTGAAACGTAGATTAGACTACTGCCGACGGTGTGTCTCCCTTCCAAGCAATTTACTAGTGTTGCCATAGGAACGCTTCGGCCTTTGTCACCCAGAAGAAGATCTATTACTGTTGTGACGTCATGGTGAATTGTCGTATTCTAGAGTCAAATATGAGGTCATCTGTCTGACAGCTAAAGCTTGGCCGAAATTGGGTCATGCAACAGATTTTCACATGACGGTACTTTGTGTCTTTAACCCTCTGGGGACGGATTGGGCGGTACCGCCCAAAATGACATACTTTTACAAATGTGTAATTGTCTTAAAAACTATTAATGATAGAGAGGTGCGGTCTTTTTTGGCGTCTTCCTCAGATTCCGCTGTAAACAGTGATAACAAACTTACCCGGCTTGTATACACACTTCCTTGTTGCGCAATACCACTTCGTCAAAGGCCAATGAAATCTGTTGTTTGGCAGATTCACGAGTAACAACCAATGGAAAAATTGCTGATGGAAGAATATTTTTCTTACCCAATCAGAGGAAGGTTACCATGACGTATTCTAGCAAATCGGAGGACTCTGTAGCCTTGCAAGTGGTGGTACTATATACTATTACGCAAACAGCGTTGAGTGGCAGAGACTACAGAAAGCGAACGGACGCGGCGAGTATAAACAAGGCTTTACGGAGCGAGAGCGCACAGAGATATGAGAGAGAGACAACACAATTATAATATATATATATATATATATATATATATATACACATACAATTATAGCATTATTTATTGTTTTAGCACTTTTATGATGGCAAGCAGTAAACGATTTACGGTGGATCAAGCTCTGGAGCAATTACTGGAGAGTGACAAGGAGAAAGCATTGCTTAGAAAATTCTAAGCATTCCTAAGAAAAACGCCTGGGACTATTTGTAAATAAAGTTAAATTTTTCATTGTTCTTTACACATTTTATTTAACAAGTACACATGTCTGTCAAGCAAATGCTTTGACAAATATATTTTTTGTTCAAAAACTGTTCACTATTGTTGTGTGATGTGTGATTTACAGAAAAATAAATGGCAAAAATCAAATTTCCGTTTTTGAAATTCCGTTTTTGAAAATGGTACATTTTCACTCATACTTTCTTTATAAACATATTACATGTGTACTTATGTTAGCTTAGGGTCTTCTGAATCCATAGATACCAAACACATAGTGTTCCATCTCCATTACATATAGTTTATAAGCCCAAATGTAAAAATAGAGAAAACGGACCAAAAAGAGCTTAGTCCCCAGAGGGTTAAGTATTATTTATAACGACATTAATATAATATCAAATAATACAGTAAAATGGGAAACATTTTCAACACTTTTTCACATTTATTAATATATTATTAAAATTAAAATATATTTGTATAAATGTATATTGCTGATCTAACTATGAACTATTGAGTTTGTATCCAAAAAACTTAAAGCATGATTAATGAGCAATGTTTGAAAATATTGCTCACTGTCCAGTGACTTCAATTAAAATTATTCTTGTTAAATATCAAAATCCATGTTAAAATAGCTCATAACTGATAAAAAAAAAAATTATGTGTTCAAGCCCCTCACTTTCATTCTGTTGCTGCTGGTCTGAAAATGCGGGTCCTGCGGTTCTGCAGCTGGATAATATTAGTTGTGGAGTGATGAATCACGATTTGAATTGCATAATGATGATGCATGCAGAGAGCTGTCTCTGGAAGATCTGGTGAGAAATAAAATAATGAATGCATCTCTACCACAGCATGGAGGAAGAGGTGTCATTGTGAGGAGAGCCTTTTTGGCTGCTGGTAGTACTTCTCTGTGAAAATTCATTTAATTCTTTGGACTGCAGGAGAACAAGACAATGCTCCTTCCCACACTTTAAAGACAACCAAGAAGTGGCTTGAAACAACCCCATCAGGCACAAAGAATTATCAAGAAGAGAGAGAACTGAATAAGGGTCTTCCTGTAACTTCATTATGAGTGAGGAAATACAGTGAGCTACAGTAGGCCTTGGTCTCCCCCACATGCTATGATATTCTACTAGAATTGTTAATTTCATAACGACCATAAAGAATCCAGTACAATCCACAATGACATTTTTACATAGCCCTTCTCTTACAAGGTTACTTACTTAATAGTTAGCACACATTTATTGCGTATCTGTGTCAACTCACAGAACACTAATTCAAAGGACAAGGCTCAACAAGGAGCTGGCTAACGTTCAGTGTCTCGCTAAAGACCATAACTGTGGTTGGAAAAGAGGGTCCTCAGTTGCTCTCCAATCTCTGGGTCATTCCTGTAACATTCAGAGTGTATCAGCAAACGTGCACGTACTGTTGACGTCATTACGTTGGTATGGATATACGTAGCCCGGCAATAAACACACTGTATGCAACGTTCGGTCTGATTATTTGTAGACTAACCAAACAATACACATAAAATACCACACTGGCGACGAGGATCGACAATAACGAAAACGTCTCCTGGACAGCGGACGTTTGCGTGCGGAAGAAAGTTCCGAGTGAAAGCAACCGGCTGTAAAGCAAGTGAGCTAGGGAGTTAGCAACCGGACAGTTAGCATGGCGCTAGCACACGGCCCGTCCGTACCACCGTTTGATACAGAGAGCGAACCCAGCTCTGTCGGACTGAGGTGGAATAAGTGGCTTCAGCGGTTCGAGAACTACACTACAGCTGTGAATATAACTGGGGACCCAAAACTGAAAGCCCTCCTGTTGCATCTGGCTGGTGAAAGAGTGAACGACATATAAGACACAGTGGCGGCCCAGGCTGACAAGTATGCAGACGTGAAAGCAAAACTCACAGAGTACTTCTCGCCCAAAAAGAATGTCCAGTACGAAGTGTACGTCTTCAGGAAAGCTGCACAACAGCCCGGTGAGAATCTAGATGCATATAATACGAGACTTTGTATGCTGGCAAAATACTGTGAGTTTAGTGACGTAGACAATGAAATAAAGTCACAGATCATACAAAGCTGCACGTCCTCCAGGGTGCGCAAATACGGTTTGAGGGAGGCAAACAAGACATTAAAAGAACTGCTTGAATACGGCAGGACTCTAGAACTTTCTGAACTGCAGTCAAAGGGAATCGAAGAAGGTTCAAATCCCACTACTGCTGTGAATCAAATACACAGATAACTCCAAAAGAAGAAATACCAAAAACGTCCAATGGGTGGCAGCAACACGCAATGCAGAAATTGCGGGGTCGAGTGGCCACACAAAAATGAATGCCCTGCAAAGGGTAAACAATGTAAAGCATGCGGGAAGCAAAACCACTTTGCAAAACAGTGCAGGTCAAAACCACGACACACAGAGCAGCAAGCAGAGACACAGGGATACAAGAAAAGCTATAGAAAGAAAATCAGTCAGGTGGAATCACAAAGTGAACCAGCTCAAATCAAGTCATCTTCAAGCAGCGATGAATCCTATGCATACACTGTTAAAAGCAATAGCAACAATAAACAGGCGTCAACACAAATCAAGCTGTATGGAGACACAGTGCCAGCTCTGATCGACTCTGGTGCTGCTGTAAACATCATCATTGAAATGACATACAACAAGCTGAGCATTCAGCCCCGCCTCCTAAACACTGATCTCAAAATACTTGCCTATGGGTCCAAAGACACACTGCCCATCCTAGGGAAATTCACTGGATGCGTGGAGGCGAAGAACAAGACCAAAACAGATGGGACGTTCTATGTAATTAAAGGTGATGGCTGCTCCCTGCTCAGCTACCAGACAGCTGACGAATTGGGGTTGATCAAAATTATATGCTCTATCAGCCCTTCCTCAGTGAACCTCACAGTAGCAGATGAGCTTGTGAACAGCCACCCCGAGCTGTTTGATGGCATTGGTAAGCTGAAAGACTTTCAAGTGTCACTACATATAAACTCAGACATACAGCCCACATGCCAGCCAGACCGCAGAGTTCCTTTTCATAAACGTCAAAAAGTTGAAGCTGAGTTACAGAAACTGGAAGATGAAGATATCATAGAAAAAGTGACAGGCCCAACACCCTGGGTCTCGTCCATCGTAACGCCACCAAAGCCCAAAGATCCAGACAGGGTACGCATATGTGTCGACATGCGACAAGCAAACACAGCCATCCAAAGAGAACGTCACCTGACTCCCACTATGGATGACGTTATTCATGAACTGAACGGAGCGACCATATTCTCAAAGCTGGATCTAACATCGGGATATCACCAGCTGGAACTACATCCCAACACCAGGTACATTACCACATTCACAACACACCTGGGCCTGAGAAGGTACAAGCGCCTCAACTTTGGCATCTCTTCAGCCGCAGAGGTGTTTCAAAACACAATCCATCAGACACTTCAGGGCATCGCAGGGGTGAAGAATCTCAGCGATGACATTATCGTCTACGGAGCGACAAAGGCTGATCATGACAAGAGTTTAACAGCTATATTCCAGCGACTCAAAGAACGGGGCCTCACACTAAACCGAAAGAAATGTGAGTTCAACAAGACGCGACTTGAGTTCTTCGGGTTCATTTTCTCTGCTGGCGGTGTCTCAGCAGATCCCAAGAAGGTCGACGCCATACATCAAGCCGACAAGCCGAAGGATGCTGCGGAAGTCAGAAGACTTTTGGGCATGGCAAACTACTGCTCACGCTTCATCCCTAATTTCGCCACAGTAACAGAGCCCCTCCGAAAGCTTACGAGGAAAGACACGACCTGGCAGTGGGGCGCAGAACAGGATGCAGCACTGAGGACACTGAGAGAGAGTCTCACCAGCGAGACCACAATGCCATATTTCAACCCAAACAGAGAAACAGAGCTCATCGTCGACGCTAGTCCAGTCGGGCTAGGGGCGATACTGCTGCAAAAAGACAAAAAAAAGAAACACATAATCGCTTATGCTAGCAGAGCACTCAGTGACGTCGAAAGGTGCTATTCTCAAACGGAGCCTGAAGCGCTCGCAATTGTATGGAGCTGTGAACATTTTCATCTCTACATCTACGGCAAAGAGTGCACGATGGTGACGGACCTTAAAAGCCACTCGAACTGATCTGGAACAACCCGAGGTCCAAGCCGCCTGCCCGCATCGAGCGGGGGGGACTCCGGCTGCAGCCATACAACCTCAAAATTGAATATAGGAAAGGGACTGATAATCCAGCAGACTACATGTCCCGCCATCCAATCCCAGCACAGACACCTACCAAAAACACCCGTGCCACAAAAGTGGCTGAAGAATATGTCAACTTCATCATGCAGAACAACACACCAAAAGCGATGACTCTAGATGAAATCAAATCAGAGACACTCAAGGATGCAACATTACAAAAGGTTAGCGTTCTTATATGCAACAATGCATGGCACACAGTCGCAAAAGTCGCTGCGTTAAGACAGTATGAACATGTGAAAAGTGAGCTCACAGTATCACACGAAAATGACATCATACTCAAGGGGCTCCAGAATCGTCATTCCCTCCTCCCTCGAGTACAGAGTACTTCAGCTCGCCGATGAGGCACATCAGGGAATCACAAAGACGAAGGCCCTCCTGAGAGAGAAGGTATGGTTCCCAGGCATCGACCGACAGGCCGAGGCAATGGTTAGAAACTGTCTAGCATGTCAAGCCACCACACCTGAAACGCACACAGAACCTCTGTAGATGTCAGACCTGCCTGACACAGTCTGGCAAGATGTAAGTGCAGACTTTTACGGCCCACTACCAACTGGTGAACACCTGCTAGTCATCATAGATGACTACTCTCGATACCCAGTGGTGGAAGTCATACACTCCACCTCTGCAAACTCTGTCATCCCTGTCATAGATAAAATCTTTTCCATGTTTGGCATCCCCAGATCTGTAAAAACGGATAACGGCCCCCCATTCAATAGTGCGCAGTTCAGCAAGTTTGCAGCCTACATGGGATTTCACCATCGAAAGATCACACCATTATGGCCCCAGGCGAACGCCACTGCAGAGAGGTTTATGAGAACACTTGAAAAATGCCTCCGTGTTGCATACATGGAAAACATTCCCTGGAAGCAGCATCTCCACACATTCCTACGTGAGTACCGTTCAACACCACACAGCACAACAACAACATCACCCGCTGAGTTGTTGCTCAAACGCAGGATACACACAAAGATGCCTTGTGTGAGCAGGCTCACTGGATCGGAAAAGGATCTTCGCAAGAGAGACCACATGGCCAAAGCCAAGGTGAATGTGTTCTCAAACACTCGCCGATACCCTGCACATTACTCTCGTCAACCTGGTGACATGGTGTTGTGCTCCCAACCCAGGGGCAATAAACTTACAGCACCATACAACCGCAAGCCGTACAAAGTTACCACAGTCAAAGGCTCCATGGTCACCGCTGAGTGGAATGGACATCAAGTGACAAGAAATTCATCCTTCTTCAAAAAGCTTGACCCTGGCCTGCGTGACACATCGACAGCAGAAGAGGATGAAGAAGTCACTGCCGACACAGTCCCAGTGGTGGCAAGATACCCTACCAGTCACAGACAGCCTCCACAATTCCTCAGAGACTTTGTCACTGCCTGAATAACGGGTAACATGGACTGAGTAGGACTGTGAAATGGACATAATGCACTAGAGGTGGTATGGACTAGGTGACACAACCGTTATGTGTTAAATTTGTTAAGTGAAGAGAATGTGTCCTAAAAAATATATATATATATATATATATATTTCCTTCAGAATCTGAAAATGTATGTAAAGGCAGCTCTATATCCCATTTCTGAAATTGTTTCTGAGTAGGCATTTAACTGAGTTATTATACTGAAGCAATCTGTTTGTCTATTTCATAGAGTTTTGTTTTGATCACAGACCAAGTGAATGTCTAGGTGTTGATTACTCAAGTAACTGAAAGTGGAAACAACATAACTGAGTTCATTAGTTTAAAAAAATAAAAAAAAATAAACAAATAAGTGATGTAACATTCAGAGTGTATCACCAAAGAGCACGTACTGTTGACGTCATTACGTTGGTATGGATATACGTAGCCCGGCAATAAACACACTGTGTGCAACGTTCGGTCTGATTATTTGTAGACTAACCAAAAAATACACATAACATACCACAATTCCTACTTAGGATCAAGCTCAGAGCCACTGACTTGAATACAAAAGAGTTGGGCTCCACCACCAGAGGGATACAGCTGTAACCTCTGATCTGACCAATCATAAGGCAGAATCTGCCATTTTATCCTACAAACAAATCAGAGGGTAAAGTTAGTAAATTAACGTCAGTGAACTGGAAGTTAAATAAATGGTGTGTATTGACATCTTTCTGTGGTTGAAACAATACAGGTCCTTCTCAAAAAATTAGCATATTGTGATAAAGTTCATTATTTTCCATAATGTAATGATAAAAATTAAACTTTCATATATTTTAGATTCATTGCACACCAACTGAAATATTTCAGGTCTTTTATTGTTTTAATACTGATGATTTTGGGATACAGCTCATGAAAACCCAAAATTCCTGTCTCAAAAAATTAGCATATCATGAAAAGGGTCTCTAAACAACCTATTAACCTAATCATCTGAATCAACTAATTAACTCTAAACACCTACAAAAGATTATTGAGGCTTTTAAAAACTCCCAGCCTGTTTCATTACTCAAAACCGCAATCATGGGTAAGACTGGCGACCTGACTGCTGTCCAGAAGGCCATCATTGACACCCTCAAGCAAGAGGGTAAGACAGAAAGAAATTTCTGAACAAATAGGCTGTTCCCAGAGTGCTGTATCAAGGCACCTCAGTGGGAAGTCTGTGGGAAGGAAAAAGTGTGGCAAAAAACGCTGCACAACGAGAAGAGGTGACCGGACCCTGAGGAAGATTGTGGAGAAGGACCGATTCCAGACCTTGGGGGACCTGCGGAAGCATTGGACTGAGTCTGGAGTAGAAACATCCAGAGCCACCGTGCACAGGCGTGTGCAGGAAATGGGCTACAGGTGCCACATTCCCCAGGTCAAGACACTTTTGAACCAGAAACAGCGGCAGAAGCGCCTGACCTGGGCTACAGAGAAGCAGCACTGGACTGTTGCTCAGTTTTGCATGTCATTCGGAAATCAAGGTGCCAGAGTCTGGAGGAAGACTGGGGAGAAGGAAATGCCAAAATGCCTGAAGTCCAGTGTCAAGTACCCACAGTCAGTGATGGTCTGGGGTGCCATGTCAACTGCTGGTGTTGGTCCACTGTGTTTTATCAAGGGCAGGGTCAATGCAGCTAGCTATCAGGAGATTTTGGAGCACTTCATGCTTCCATCTGCTGAAAAGCTTTATGGAGATGAACATTTCATTTTTCAGCACGACCTGGCACCTGCTCACAGTGCCAAAACCACTGGTAAATGGTTTACTGACCATGGTATTACTGTGCTCAATTGGCCTGCCAACTCTCCTGACCTGAACCCCATAGAGAATCTGTGGGATATTGTGAAGAGAAAGTTGAGAGACGCAAGACCCAACACTCTGGATGAGCTTAAGGCCGCTATCGAAGCATCCTGGGCCTCCATAACACCTCAGCAGTGCCACAGGCTGATTGCCTCCATGCCACGCCGCATTGAACCAGTCATTTCTGCAGAAGGATTCCCGACCAAGTATTGACTATTGAGTGCATAACTGAACATAATTATTTGAAGGTTGACTTTTTTTTTTGTATTAAAAACACTTCTTTTATTGGTCGGATGAAATATGCTAATTTTTTGAGACAGGAATTTTGGGGTTTCATGAGCTGTATGCCAAAATCATCAGTATTAAAACAATAAAAGACCTGAAATATTTCAGTTGGTGTGCAATGAATCTAAAATATATGAAAGTTTAATTTTTATCATTACATTATGTAAAATAATGAACTTTATCACAATATGCTAATTTTTTGAGAAGGACCTGTATATCTTCTGATGTTCATGCATGTTTATTTTGTGCGATAACTATAGTCCAGACATTTTATGAAAAAAGGTTGAACAAATTGGAACAGAAGCGAACTCAACTGATTTTGTATCCTCAATATGTCCTGAGTAAGGGAAAAAAAGCCCCGAAGAATCCCATTAGGGAAAAGTTTCGAAAAAGACCCAAATATAGCCTATTCATGTGCATATTCATTCTCTTTCTCGCGTGAATAGTGTAAATTCTTAACCTTTAAATATCATGATGAAAATTACTGAGTTGATTACTTACATCAAGACAAACAAAAAATGTATTACAAGTTTTTTGAAATTGTTTGTTAACATGGACAAACGGTGCATTATCTAATTACTTATGTGCTAATTTGCATAAATACCACAACAAATCTAAACATTGGGTATAGCAGGTGAAAATGTCTTGTTAAATCTTGTTGACAAATAACAGTAAAAGACTTAATGTTAAGGTCTGAAATGAACCCATTTAGGCTACCCATGAACATTAATACATAGAGGCAGGAAAAAGTACTTTAGAAACCAGCCTTTATTTATTATTAATAGATGGGGTTTGGGGCTGGGTCACTGGGACTGTTTCTGGGGGATAAATCTGAGGGAAGAACAGGAGACATAGGTAAGGACTCGGAGAATGCAGAGGACAAAAGGTAGGTAAAATAAAAAAGTGTCTGGATCAGAAAATCTAGTTACGTACACAATGCACTCAATGCCCAAACCCCATCTCTGCAATAATAATTAATAAAGGCTGGTTTCTAAAGTACTTCTTCCTGCCTCTATGTATTAATGTTCATGGGTTCATGGGTGACTCTGTTAGCGTCACGTCACCTCAGCTAATTCCAGCTGCTGAACTTGCCATCCCATCATTGGCGTAAGCCCTGTCCTTAGCGAGCTATGCGAGGGTAGCCGAGTCTGCATGTCCTGCCTGAAGAAGGCGGCAGGGGTGCAGCCGACCCCCCCTGGAGGTAAAGGAAGGGACCATCCTGGTGGTGGTGGGGAGGATGAAGGGGAAGGTACCATCTAGGAGGTGGTTGGGGAGGATGGAGGTAATTGGCGCGTCAGCATCTGCGAACTCAGACAAACGTAAGTACCAATATTTTATTCTATGAGTGTCAGCACCTGATTGGCTAGAACTGAGATAGTGCGTGATGCGCTGATTGAGTCTTCCTGACAGAACTTAAGCTAAAGCTTTCATTTCTGTTAAATTGATGATGGCATGATGGGCGAGTAAGGCGTTGGACTTTAGATCCAATGGACAAAATGTCCTTGTGGCTTTGGAAATAAGATCCAATGGACAAATATCCTTGTGGGTTCAAATCAAACTCCTGTTCATTAAAATTAGTTTTTCAGTTTGATTTTTAAGCACAAATTAAGCATCTGAAATTACAGCTTGAAAGGGTACTAAACCCTAAAACAACCTTTTTTTACTTAATGATCTGTAAGACTGGGGCTTCATTAATGCTAATTGTACATTTGAAATTGCAGATTAAAACAATAAGTTCAAATGTGGGGGTCTATTGCAGTAAAAAGCTCTGGTTTCAACCCCACTCCTGCTAGTTAAATTGACCCTTTCAGGCTTTTTGAGCACTAGTTATGCATTTGAAATGGCAGCTTAAAATAAGTTCAAACGTGAGGATGTGTTGCAGTAACAACAACAAAAGAAGTCGTTTCCCAACCAATGGACAGATGTAATTGTGGGTTCAAACGACTCGGTTACTAACGTAACCTCGGTTCCCTGAGAGGAGGGAACGAGTATTGCGTAAGTAGCTTACACTATGGGAAAACTCCTTTTCTCGAGAATATTGAAGTCTTTATGTAAAACGCATTGCAGCTGCACAGCTGACAGCAATGAACGAAGGCAGCTCGGTCATTGGCTGTGCTGCGGCAACTTGCTCGAACCAATGACGGGGCGACTCTGAATGCGCGACCAATGAGCGCGCTTCGCGCCCGCGCGCGTCAGAGCCCGCCAAGATGGGCGTGGCCAAGAGCTATATATTGGGCGCCCCGTCATGAGAGTTCTTTAGGTTAAAACGACTGAAGCGAACTAACCAAGCACAAGCACGGCAGCTTACGCAATACTCGTTCCCTCCTCTCAGGGAACCGAGGTTACGTTAGTAACCGAGTCGTTCCCTTTCGAGAGGTCTCTCCTATTGCGTAAGTAGCTTACGCTATGGGAACACCATGCAAAACGCCGTGCGTGCTGAACTTCGCCTTATGATAGCCAGAGGCAGGTGCCTGAGCTAAAAAAGCAAAGTTATCATCCAACTAGCCGGCAGAGGCGAGCTTTATATGTGGGAAAGAATACAGAGCGGCTAGAAGGCGCTCAGTGTGACACAAGCACATACATAATCTAGATACGAACTCGTAGTTCAACTAGCATCATGCTGATAGTACATTGGAATGCAGTGTCGGGACCTGTAGGTTGTAGAACCTGATAAATGTGGACGGTGAGGCCCAGCCTGCCGCCGCACAAATATCCTCGATCGGTATCCCGCTCGACCATGCCCAGGAAGAAGCCACACTCCTGGTGGAGTGTGCTTTGACTCCCCAGGGGCATTGAAGTCCCTTAGCTTCATAAGCCAGCGCTATAGCCTCAACTATCCAGTGAGAGATTCTCTGCTTTGAAACGGCGTAACCTTTCGTACGGCCGCCAAAGCATACAAACAGTTGTTCTGTCTGTCTGAATAGGGCAGAACGCTCCAAATACACTCTGAGAGCCCTAACGGGGCAGAGTAGATTAGCGTCGTGTTCGTCTGCTGGGGACGATAGCGCAGTTAGGGAGATAACCTGTGCTCTGAAGGGAGTGGTGAGCACTTTAGGAATATACCCATGTTTCGGTCTAAGGACGACCCTGCAGTCGTTAGGTCTGAATTCTAGGCAGGCAGCGCTTGTCGAAAGCGCGTGCAGGTCGCCCACTCTCTTGACCGAGGCGAGTGCCAGCAAGAGCGCAGTCTTGAGCGAGAGCTGTTTAAGGTGCACGGTTCGGAGTGGTTCGAACGGAGGCCCTTTAAGAGCGTCTAGGACAGTAGCTAGGTCCCAGATCGGCACTGAGGGGGGGCGTGAAGGGTTCATCCTCCTAGCGCCCCTTAGGAAACGAATAATTAGGTCGTTTCTTCCCAATGGACATTCCATTACAGGGTCGTGTGATGCTGTGATGGCCGCCACATATACTTTGAGCGTGGAGGGGGCGCGGCCCGCCTCCAGAAGCCCTTGTAGAAAAGCGAGTACGTTCGTAATCTCGCATGTTTCAGGGTTCAGGCCCTTGGCATTACACCAGTCACTGAACACTTTCCATTTCTGGGCATATAAGCGTCTCGTGGAGGGCGCCCGCGCCTCAGCGATGGTTTTTAGTGCTCCGCTCGTGAGGTTCCTGGGAACCCGTTGAGGGGCCATGCATGAAGGGCCCACAGATCGGGGCGGGGATGAAATATCATCCCGTTGGCCTGACTGAGGAGGTCTGGCCTCAGTGGAATCGGCCGTGGTGCAGATTGCATTTGCATCAGATCTGGAAACCATGTTTGGTTCTTCCAGAGTGGGGCTATCAGCAGCACTGCGTTTTTCTCCTCTCTGACCCGACTGATGACCTGCGGTAGCATCGCGATCGGGGGAAAGGCATATAAGGGACGGCTCGGCCAGCTCTGGGCGAGCGCATCCATGCTTTTCGTGAAGAAAAGAGGGCAGTGCGCGTTCTCCTTGGAGGCAAAGAGGTCGATCTCCGCTTTGCCAAAGGTTTTCCATAACCACTGAATCGTCAGCGGGTTGAGAGCCCATTCTCCTGGGAGAATTTTGTCTCTGGATAGCATGTCCGCCCCCTGGTTCAGGGCACCTGGCACATGCGCTGCTCTCAGCGAGCGCAAGTTGTGCTGGGACCATAAAATGAGTCTCCTGGCCATTGAATGCATGGAGCTCGACCTGAGTCCACCCTGGCGATTTATGTACGATACTACCGTCATGTTGTCCGTTCGGACCAAGACGTGTTCGTTTCTCAGCTGTGGGAGCAGGGCTCTGAGAGCCAAAGCGACCGCTTTCATTTCCAGACAGTTTATGTGTAGGCGCTTCTCCGGGTTTGACCAAAAGCCGGAGACAGGCCTGCCCTCGTAAAGGGCCCCCCAACCTATTTTGGAGGCATCTGTCGTTATCATCTTTCTCCTTGTGTTCACACCCAGACTCACGCCTGACTGGTACCAGTCGGCGGCTTTCCAGTGCGTCAGGGCTTTTATACAGCCGTGGTTCGCTCTGATTAAAAGGTGGCCCGAACGCCACGCGTGAGTAGGGACGCGGCTCTTGAGCCAGCGTTGGAGAGGGCGCATATGCAACAATCCTAGCTGGAGTACGGCCGATGCTGAGGCCATGAGACCGAGCATCCTCTGAAACCGCTTGACGGGGGCGAGCGCGCCCGCCCTGAATGATGTTGCAAGGCGCCGGATGGTGAGCGCGCTGTCATTTGCATCGAGTCTAGAACTATTCCCAGGAAAGAAATCCTCTGGCTGGGAGATAGTATGCTTTTTGCAAAATTGATTCTTAGACCCAGGCATTCTAAATGGCTGATAATCCAAGATCTGTGTGTTATTAACTGACTCTCTGATTGTGCTAGAATCAGCCAATCGTCGAGATAATTCAGTATTCGCACTCCCCTTCGCCTTAGGGGGGAAAGTGCTGCATCCATACATTTCGTGAATGTACGGGGAGCCAGGGACAGGCCGAACGGAAGTACTGTGTACTGGTACGACTGTCCCTCGAAAGCGAATCTCAGAAACGGCCTGTGATGAGGCGCTATTGGAATGTGAAAGTAAGCATCTTTCAGATCCACTGAGAGAAACCAATCTCCTGGGCGTACTTGCGCGAGGATATGCTTGGTTGTTAACATTCTGAACGAGCGAATCATTAGTGCTTTGTTCAGGTGTCTGAGATCTAGGATGGGGCGGAGACCGCCATCCTTTTTCGGGACGAGAAAATAGCGGCTGTAAAAACCTGCCTCGCTCAGAGAGGGGGGAACAGTTTCCACAGCGCCCTTTTCTATTAGTTTGCGCACCTCGGTGCGTAGAACATGTGAGCACTCTTTTCTCACTTTCGTCTCGACCACAGTCGTAAAACGTGGTGGTCTGCGAGCGAACTGGAGCGAGTATCCGTGCTTTACTATATTCAATACCCATTTCGGCATATCTGGAATATTTTCCCATGCCGCTGCGTGTACAGATATGGGCTGAATACAGGCTAGGGGCGGGCCGCTGTGACGCAGGGACCCGGCCAGCGAATCGCCTGAGCTCATAGCTCTCAGAGGCGCGGGCGCGCGCTGAGCAGCTGAGTGAATGGGCGCGTGTGTGATTACAGCAGCGCGCGCTGTGTCTGTAAAACTCGCAGCCTGGGCTGGGGTTGTGTTTGACACTGTAAGGACAGTGTTTATAAGTGGGGGTGCATAAACAGTGGTAGGCACACGCGTCACTTTTATAATGTTTCCCGCTTTTACTGGGGATGAATTTATAACTGTGTGAACAGTGCTTGTGTGTAGTGGTGCGTACATGACCGTAGGCACGTGATCTACATTCATGGGGTGCACAGCTTGAGCTGGGAATGAATTTGGCACTGTTTTGACAGTATCTGGGAATGCACACTTTGTGGACATGTGAACCCTTAGTGACACAGGCAGAAAAAGACTCTTTTTGTGTTTTCTGTGCGTCGCCGTAAAAACGGCGTTTGTTTGCAGGTGAGCGAGCTCTGTGACTGGCCCATTGACTTTTGCAGAGAGAGTGGTCCGGCTTTTGCGAGACACGCACTCTCTCTTTTCATTCTTGTGGCTAGGACGGCTTTCGAGGCTCGGGGTTCAGCACAATCTTGGGCCGAGGACCCCGTCGCTCAGAAGGCGGCTTGCGGTTGTGAGAGCGCGAGCGGCGTCGAGCGTCAGCCTGAGGCGCGGGCTGAGAGGCGGTGGGGGCTGTTCTAGCCCGCTGCGGCTGCGGCGGCCTCTGTCTGCTCTGCGATGAGCTGGAGCGCTTGGGCAGGAAATGCCACATAGCTTGTGAAGCATTCTGGGCCTCAGTGAAGCGTTCGGCGAAACCCTTAACCGCCGGTCCAAACAGCCCGCTGGTGGAGATAGGCGCGTCGAGAAATGGCGCCTTATCCGCGTCCTTCATCTCAGTCAGAGTCAACCACAGATGGCGCTCGAGAACAGTCAAATTAGCCATGGCACGGCCGATAGACTGGGTGGTGGCCTTCGTGGCTCGCAGGGCTATGTCAGTCGCGCTGCGTAGGTCCTTAAAGGCTTCGGGTTCGGGGCCAGACTCGTCCATAGAGCGGAGAAGCTTGGCTTGGAACACTTGAAGTACCGCCATAGAGTGAAGCGCTGATGCAGCTTGGCCGGCGGCGGCGTAGGCGCGACCGGCGAGAGCTGAAGTAGTGCGGCAGGGCTTCGAGGGGTGGGAAGCTTTGGCTTTCCATCCGGTGGTGGAGGGCGGGCAGAGATGATTGGCCACGGCCTCCTCGAGGGGCGGTGTTCCCTCGTAGCCTCTTTCCTTCGCGCCGTCCACAGAGGAGAGCGAGGAAGAAAAAGAAGGCTTTAGGCGCGCAGAGTGGGGGGCTTTCCACGACTTGGTGAGTTCGTCGTGAACTTCCGGGAAGAAGGGAGAAGGCCTTTGCCGAGGGGCCTGCTGGCGCCCCTGCAGAAACCACTCATCCAGTCGGCTCCGGGTTGGTTCTTCGGGAGAAGACCAATCGAGCCCGAGGTCTTCCACGGCCTTAGAGAGAACGCGGATAATCTCACTATCCATGGTGGAGCCCCCGCTCGCGCTAGCTAGCGTCGACGGGGCGGGGTCGAGAGTGGAGCCCGGCCAGTCGTCCGATGCAGCGTCGATTGACAAGCTGTCATCCATTCCCCCGTCGTCCTCGGACGCGCCGAAAGTCACAAGGCCCACCGCTCTGCTAGAGGGGTGTGGGTCCGGCTGGGTGAACTGAACCGGCGGTGGGGAAGGCAAGAGCGGCGGTGAAGCACGCGGAGACTGGCTCGGCGTGACGTCACTGAGCTCAGGTTCAGGAAGCCTCTGTGAGCGGCGCTTTTTCTTAGTGCGCGGCTCGAACAGAGGGATGGCGGCGATGGGCTCGCTCACGGCGAAAGCGGCGAGGCGAGCCCGCAGTGCGGAGAGACCCAGGTCGTCACATTCGGGGCATCCGCCCTTGGTCAAAGCAGCTTCTGCGTGGTCCCGGCCCAGGCAGCGAGCGCAGATGATGTAACGATCCCCGTCCGGGAGAAGGTCTCTGCACGACGCGCAGGAAGGCATTTGAAACAACGCCTTGGAAAAATTGCTCTTTTACAAGTGTCGCAGAGCGAACAGATGTAAATACTTGCGTGAGCAGTACGCCGGATGGCTCAGTAGGATCGCGTTAGAAGGCGGCTGAAGGTGCCGACGTCCTCGTAGCAAATCCCGCTGGTATGCTTTTCGACGGCGAAGCTTCAATAATCCGGAGGATCCAGCGAAGAAGGTGTTCGCTGAAGGAGATTAAATCTAAAGAACTCTCATGACGGGGCGCCCAATATATAGCTCTTGGCCGCGCCCATCTTGGCGGGCTCTGACGCGCGCGAGCGCGAAGCGCGCTCATTGGTCGCGCATTCAGAGTCGCCCCGTCATTGGTTCGAGCAAGTTGCCGCAGCACAGCCAATGACCGAGCTGCCTTCGTTCATTGCTGTCAGCTGTGCAGCTGCAATGCGTTTTACATAAAGACTTCAATATTCTCGAGAAAAGGAGTTTTCCCATAGCGTAAGCTACTTACGCAATAGGAGAGACCTCTCGAAAGGGAACCCAACTACTAGTACAAAAAAATAGGTTTTCATTTTGATTTGTAAACACAAATTATCATATGAAAAAGAAGTTTAAAGTGGTTAATTAAAAATGTTAGGGTCTGGTACAGTAAAAATAAGTGTGTTTTCCCAACCAGGATGACCGAGTGGTTAAGGCGTTGGACTTAAGATCCATTGGATAAATGTATTCGTGGGTTCTAACCCAACTCCTGGTAATAAAATAATTGTTTTTTAATTGGAAGTTTAAGCAGAAATTAAGAAATCTAAGTACAGCATAGAGGGGCAAGTTCATTTGTGGGGGTCTGTTGCAGTAAAAAAAAAAGGTGGTTTCAACCCCACTCCTGGTAGTTAAATTTAGTCTTTGAAGGACTAGTTATGCATTTGAAATGGCAATATAAAATGATAAGTTCAAATATGAGGGTGTGGTGCAAAAAAAAAAAAAAAAAAATCTTGTCCCAACCATTGGACAAATGTCATTGTGGGGTCAAACCCAACTCCTAGTACTAAAAATTAGATTTTCATTTTGATATGTAAACACAAATTATGCATATGAAATAGAAGCTTAAAGTTGTAAAATCAAACTATCGTCCAGGATGGCCGAGTGGTTAAGGCGTTGGACTTAAGATCCAATGGACATATGTCCTTGTGGGTTAAAACCCCACTCCTGGTAATAAAACAATTGTTTTCTAATTGGAAGTTTAAGCAGAAAGTAAGAAATTGAAGTACATCAGAGGGCAATTTCAAATGTGGAGGTCTGTTGCAGTAAAATAAAAAGTCTGGTTTCAAACCCAATCCTGGTAGTTAAATGTAGCTTTTTAAGCACTAGTTATGCATTTGAAATGGAAGCTTAAAACGATAAGTTAAAATGTGAGGGTGTGTTGCAGTAACAACAACAAACAAAGTCTGGTCCCAACCAATGTTCCCAAAGATTCTGGGTTCAAACCCAAGTACAAAAAATTAGGTTTTCATTTTGATTTGTAAACACAAATTTCAAACCTTCCAACCACACTACTGGTAGTTAAAATTGGACTTTCAAACTTTTTAAGCACTAGTTATACGTTTGAAATGGCAGCTTAAAACGATAAGTTCAAATATGAGAGTGTGTTGCAGTAACAACAACAAAACATGTCTTGTCCCAACCAATGGACAGATGTCATTGTGAGTTCAAACACAACTCAGGGCAACACTGTGCAGTCAGACCACTTTTGTTCTGCCAATATCATAGGGTTAGGACCATATGGTGCATTCAAGTTCTCTTGGGAATTTTGTTTTTACAAATTCATAAAACTCAAAGAATATGCATTATATGTGTCATTTATGTTTTGTTGTTGTTCTTGTTATTATTATAATTATACTGCCACAGAGAATGATGGGAAATGTAGTTGAAATGTAGTCACTCATGCCTATCAGCTTATAAACTGGCTAAAGAGTAGTGTTTTCTGGCAAACTTTATCGCTCTTCTTCATTAACAGTACACATAATGCGTACAAACTAAATTGTACTGTCAGCATTCAGAAATAAATTTATCATGATTGAAAACTATAAAGACTTTGTGGTGGCAATCATGTGCATTCAAATCGTAATTACAATATTTTTGACATGACTTGAATGCACCAATAGGCATAGCTCAATGTTATTGCGATCTACTGATACTTGCAGGAAATGGACACAAGAACCAAAAATGTTATGGGCGAAAGGAACATGATTAGGGTCATTCCTTCTGAGTGTGAGGACAGTGAGTTTGAGGAGAGTCAGGAAGAGTGGATCCCTGAATCATGTTTGAGGTACAGTTAGGAGGTCAGGAGTCAGTTAGGGGTTAGTCAGGGGTCAGTCAGCAAAGTGACGTGTGTGTGTGTGTGTGTGTGTGTGTGTGTGTGTGTGTGTGTGTGTGTGTGTGTGTGTGTGTGTGTGTGTGTGTGTGTGTGTGTGTGTGTGTGTGTGTGTGTGTGTGTGTGTGTGTGTGTGTGTGTGTGTGTGTGTGTGTGCATGCGCATGAGTATGTGTAGTGCACGCAAATGAGTATGTCTAGCTTGTTGCAGTCTGTTGCAGTAAATAAAAAGTCTGGTTTCAACCCCACTCCTGGTAGTTCAATTTAGTCTTTCAAGCTTTTTAAGCACTAGTTATGCATTTGAAATGGAAGCTTAAAAAGTTAAAATGTTAGGCTGTGTTGCAGTAAAAAAAAAAGAGTCTTGTCCCAACCAATGGACAAATGTCATTGTGGGTTCAAACCCAACTCCTAGTACTAAAAATTAGGTTTTCATATCGATTTGTAAACTCAAATTATGCATATGAAATAGAAGCTTAAAGTGGTAAATTCAAATTCCCAACCAGGATGGCCGAGTGGTTAAGGCGTTGCACTTAACATCCAATGGACAAATATCCTTGTTGGGGGTCTGTTGCAGTAAAAAACAAAAAGTCTGTTTTCAACCCCACTCCTGGTAGTTAAATTTAGTCTTTCAAGCTTTTTAAGCACTAGATTAAACTGCAGCAACAGCTTAAAACGATAAGTTAAAATGTGAGGGTGTGTTGCAGTAACAAAACAAAAAAAGTCTTGTCCCAACCAATTGACGGATGTCATTGTGGGTTCAAACCCAACTACTAGTAGGGTATGATGCAGTAAAAATAAGTGTGTTGTGCCAACCAGGATGGCCGAGTGGTTAAGGCGTTGGACTTAAGATCCAATGGACATATGTCCTTGTGGGTCAAACCCCACTCCTGGTAATAAAACAATTTGGTTTTAATTTGAAGTTTAAGCAGAAAGTAAGAAATTGAAGTACACCATAGAGGGGCAAGTTCAAGTGTGGGGGTCTATTGCAGTAAAAAAAAGTTTGGTTTCAACCCCACTCCTGGTAGTTAAATTTAGTCGTTCAAGCTTTTTAAGCACTAGTTTAAGCTACAGTAACAGCTTAAAACAATAAGTTAAAATGTGAGGGTGTGCTGCAGTAACAACAACAAAAAAAGTCTTGTCTCAACCAAAATACAGATATCATTGTTGGTTCAAACCCACCTACTAGTACAAAAAATTAGGTTTTCATTTTGATTTGTAAAAACAAATTATGCATATGAAATAGAAGTTTAAAGTGGTTAATTCGAATGTTGGGGTCTGCTGCAGTAAAAATAAGTGTTTTCCCAACTAGGATGGCCGAGTCGTGAAGTCGTTGGACTTAAGATCCAATGGACAAATGTCCTTGTTGTTTAAAACCCCACTCACAGCGCTCACTGCACAGCGGGGCAGATAGCACTGAATTCTATACCGACAGAAGCTTGCCTTGTAAGGCAGGAACCTCTAGGTTGTAAAACCTTATAAATGTAGACGGCGAGGCCCAGCCCGCGGCCGTACAGATATCGGTAACCCCACTATACCACGCCCACGATGAGGCCACGCCTCTCGTGGAGTGCGCTCTGAAACCCAAAGGACACTTTAGGCCCTTAGAAGTGCAAGCCAGTGCTATGCAAGGTTATTATAGTTTTGCATTTTTCATTAGTTTTTATTTTTATTTTGTTTTGAATTTTTGTTTTCAAATTCAGTTTAGTTTTAATTAGTTTTTAAAGTGGGTTTGCTAGTTTAGTTTAGTTTTTATTTTTTGAAAATGCTTAGTTTTAGTTTAGTTTTTATTAGTTTTAATGTTAGTTTTAGTCTTTTTTTGGATTTTGGGTTATTTGTCAGGGGCAAGATTCAAAAAGGTCAGAAAAAGAATTGTGTAATAATAACTCAACGAAAACATCATACAATTTTAGAAATATCTATTCAACAATAAAACCAGTACATAAAATGTACATATGGGCACAAATATATGTAAACAGTCTGCACAAGACTCCGCAGTAAAGTGCAAAATGTGTAAGTGACGTGTGCCAGGAAAAAAAACTAAATAGCAAAAAGACTAAAGACGACATAAACTGCATTTCTAAATAAGTAAGAAATATTGTGTATTGCCTATCTTGCTAGGTAAGTCTTGCTAGTCTTTGTCCTATTTAAAGTAGGCTAATACTGAACGTGAAACAAAATCTGGAACAAAAAAGTGGATTAACAGTTTTCTAGCAATATTAATTATTAAAATTAAGCACAAAAAAAGAGTTCATACCCAAACAGAGTATTAAAAACCTCCTTGCAAGGTAAGTATTGCTAGTCTTTGTCCGATTTAATGTAATACTGAATATGAAAATAAAAATTAAAAAAATCTGGAACAAAAAAGTAGATTAAAAATGTATTAAAACAAAAATAATACTCAAGAGTATTAAAAAACTCAAAATACATGGAGAAAATCATTTAGCAAATACAGGCTATTTCTCATTAAAAGCAGTGAATTCTTTTCTCTTTTTATTTTGTTGTTTGATTGATATTAAGTGCACAGATGGAATTAGGTTTATTACGCACTGTCACTTTAAGACCGAGTGCAGATCCAATTGCACTGATGCACATCCGATATTCTCACAACTGTATGTTCTGTAAAGACATAACTGACTGTGTTTGCATGAATATTCTCCAAAACGGACATTTATACATAATGCTGTGTATTTGTCCATTCAGACGCGAAAGAGAGCTCAATTCAGTCCTCGCGCGCTGTATAGCTGTCTATCATTTGTCATATAGTAATAACACCTTGTTTTATTTTATTTTTTATAAGTTATGAGCTATAAATAATTAAAGTGTGATATTTAAATTACGCAATTGAAAGTGCGCAGCTCTGAATGCACGAGCTCTGCGTAGCGCACACAAACTGACAGCTTTACCACTTGTTTCGCTATTTGTTGCGCTTATCAAGTTAATGGTTACATTTCGGAGATATCAAGTAGCTATATAAAGCTACATTAAACATTCCACACACATCGCAATGACGATGATAAGTGTTATTTTTTATTAATTGACCCACGGATTATCCAAAGCGTCCGACTCCGCGGTATTAAACATATAGGCTACATATAAGGCACACTGTCTAACATTCGCACAACCTTTGAACTAAAAATTAAATAAAAAGTGCATTCATCTTTTGCATGACGCGGGCCATAAAATTTATGTCGGACCGGCTACTCATCTGTATTGAATAATGACATAACATTATTTAATATTTGAATCACAGCTTATATATTTGACATCGACAACCCAAGTGCATTTTACCTCAAATTTGCGACTAGTTAACTTTCTAAAGAAGGCGCAATCGCTTCTCTGGTCGACATTAACACACAGACAATAATGTATTCAGAATTAAAAATATTTTTGCACCACTTTTTAATGTGTGATTGTGTAAAGGTGTTCACGAGATACCAACCTTTCGCGAACTTGCTTACAACGTCGAACCCTCGTTTTCATGGAGACGCGGTGTGCACGGAGGGGAGGGGCTGTGTGTGTGTGTGTGTGTGTGTGTGTGTGTGTGTGTGTGTGCGCGCGTGCATGTGACAGAGAGACGGAGGGAGAGCAGGGAAAGGAAATGCAGCTGAACGAATACACTGCGTGTTTTAAATAGCGTTAAAAATGAAAGACATTGACAAAGACGAAAACTAAGGACATTTACTCTATTATTTTATTTTATTTTAGTTAGTTTTGCCAAACACACATTACAGTTTTAGTTAGTTATCGTTTTTTTGTAATGCCTCGTTTTTATTTTTATTTTAGTTAACGACAATGTTTTTTCCCACCTAGTTTTCGTTTTTTCGTTCGTTTTCGTTAACGATTATAACCTTGGTGCTATGGCGTCGACTATCCATCTGGATAGGCTCTGTTTGGATGCGGCCAGTCCCTTGGAGCGTCCGCCAAACAAAACGAAGAGCTGCTCAGTGTGTATGAAGCGCGACGAGCGGGACACATAAGCTCTCAGTGCCCTGACAGGGCAGAGGAGACTCGGATCCTTCTCCTCATCACGAACCGGGAGGGCGCACAGGGAAATAACCTGGGCCCTGAACGGTGTGTTTAGGGATGTGGGCACATACCCGTGCCTTGGTTTGAGTATGTCTTTTGAGCCATTAGGCCCAAACTCCATGCATGACGCGCTTACCGAAAGCGCTTGCAAGTCCCCTACGCGCTTCACTGAAGCGAGAGCCATAAGGAATACTGTTTTGAGAGACAGATGTTTCATGTCTGACAAATGGATTGGCTCGAATGGGGAACCTTTCATGGCTTCCAAAACCGTAGAAAGGTCCCACACAGGGACTGAGGGGGGTCTGGGAGGATTCAGCCTCCGAGCTCCCCTGAGGAATCGCACGACCATGTCGTTTTTCCCCAGTGACTGGCCAGACGTCGGTTTTGCAAACGCCGCTATGGCCGCCATGTATACTTTGAGCGTGGATGGGGTTCTGCCCTTATCCAGCAGCTCCTGAAGGAAGGAGAGCACTTCCGTAAACCCACAGTCTGCGGGTGAAAAGCCCTGAGCTTGACACCAGGCAGAGAACACTGACCACTTTGAGGAATAGAGCCGTCTAGTAGATGGGGCTCTAGCCTGCGTGATTGTATTTAAAACTCCCTCTGGGAGGTTAGCGGGTACCCGTTGATGGCCCACGCATGTAGGGACCATAATTCCGGGCGAGGATGCCAAATCGAGCCCTTTGCCTGAGAGAGGCGGTCTCTCCTCACTGGTATCGGCCACGGGGCAGTGCTGGTCCGCCGCATTAGGACTGGGAACCATTTCTGGTTTGTCCAGAGCGGAGCCACGATTAGCACTGGGCATCCGTTTTCCCTGATTTGTTCCAGCACTTGAGGCTGGAGCGAGATGGGGGGAAAAGCATAGAGGGGGCAGCGGGGCCATACGTGGGCCAGCGCATCCCTGCTCTTGGAGAAAAAGTTCAGACAGTGAGCGCTTTCTTGGGACGCGAACAGGTCCACCTGCGCTCTGCCGAATGTCTCCCACAGCAGTTGGATCGTCTGCAGGTGCAGCGACCATTCCCCTGCTGGGACATTGTTTCTGGACAGATGGTCTGGTCCCAGATTCAGGCGACCAGGCACATGCGCTGCTGTCAGTGAAAGCAGGTTGTGTTGAGCCCATACCAGGAGGCGTTCCATCAGCCTGTAAAGGTTTCGGGACCTGACGCCACCCTGGTGATTTATGTATGCCACCACTGACATGTTGTCCTACCGGACTAAGACGTGGCGGCCTTTTATCTGGGGACAAAAGCGCCATAGCGTGTTGTCGACTGCCAGCATTTCTAGACAGTTAATGCGTAGGAGCTTTTCCCGTTCTGACCACTGGCCGAAGAACGGTCTGCCCTCGAGCAGCGCTCCCCATCCCTAGGTGGAGGCGTCTGTGGACACCACCGTCACACTCGAGGGAGTCCCCAGACTCAAGCCTGACTGATACCAGTCGGCTATTTTCCAAGGTTCCAGAGCCGAAACGCATTTCATGTCGACCCTGAGGTGAAACAGACCAGAGGTCCATGCCCGGGTTGGAACTCGCACTTTCAGCCATAACTGCAGTGGGCTTATGCGAAGCAGGCCCAGCTGGAGTACTGAAGATGGCGAGGCCATGAGGCCCAGCATTTTCTGAAACCTTTTGAGCGGGACTATAGAGCCGCGGCGAAAGGATTTTGTGGCGCGCTGAATGTCCAGTTCTCACTCTGCCGACAGACCTGCTGTCATAGCCAGCGAGTCCCGCACTGTTCCCAGAAAAGAGATTTTCTGGCTGGGAAACAGCGAACTCTTCGCCCAATTGACTGTGAGACCCAGATTCTCAAAATGCTCGAGTAATGTGGTTCTGTGTTCTATGAGCTCTGAACGTGATCGAGCTAGAATCAGCCAATTGTCCAAGTAGTTCAAAACTTGCATGCCCTGAAGTCTCAGGGGTAAGAGGGCCGCGTCCATGCACTTCGTAAATGTATGAGGTGCTAGGGATAGGGCGAACGGTAGGACTGTGTATTGATATGCCTGGCCCTCGAAGGCGAATCTCAAGAATCGCCTGTGACGTGACGCTATTTGTATTTGGAAATAGGCGTTTTTCAGATCTATTGACATAAACCAGTCTTTGCGCGAGGATTTTCCTGGTTGTCAGCATTCTGAACTAGCGCTTCATAAGCACTCTGTTCAGCTGTCGCAGATCTAGAATGGGTCTGAGACCCCCGTCTTTTTTCGGTACTTGAAAATATCTGCTGTATAGCCCCCCTTTGCTCTGAGCCTGAGATAAAGGTTCTATGGCCCCTTTGCTCAGCAGTTACACTATTTCGGCTCGAAGTAGATGAGATACTTCATGTTACCGTGTTTTCGACTGGCGCCGTGTAACGGCAGGGATGCTGAGCGAACTGTAGCGAATAGCCTCTTTTTTTAATGTTCAACACCCATTCTGATACCCCGGGAAGCTTTGCCCACGCATCTGCGTGAATAGCTAGGGGTAGAATGAAAACCGGGCTCTGGCCACGGCATAGCGGCGGCTGCAGAGCTTCGGTGTGCTGAGACATAAACACTGTATTTATAGAGTGCGAGGCGGGAGGCGCGCCAATCGCGGCGGGCAGCCTGGTCGCGCTCGAATTCTCTATGACAGGTTGTGGAGAGAGAGCGAGCGGGACAAACCCCGTGGGATTGAGCGTGTCTTTGAAGGAATGTGGGCGCGGGACGGCGGGCACATTCATTCACTGCACTGAGAACACCGTCGGCTTGTGCTGACCGAATGTGTGTCGGTTTCGTTTTTACAAAAAACGAGGGACACGCATTGTGTAGTGTTTGTGGGCAGTGTGTCGTGGGCACATTTACTACATTTTTGCACAATCGACATGAGTCAATTTTATTTGTGCTAGCCCTGAACTGTGGCGGGCTGTATATGTGTGTGGGAATGGGCACTGAGACATGGGCATTCTTACAACACTCATAACACCATCGGCCGTGGCTGGAATACCAGAAAATACACTCTTTTGGGATTTATCTGGGTCGCCGTAAAAATGGCATTTGTGTGCAGGCAAGCGGGCTGTGGTGCCGGGTTGTTTACTGCGAAATACACTGGAACAGTCACATTGTTTGGAACTGCACGAGCGAGAAGTTTCGGTGGAGTCTGGCCGCGGCGAGACTTAAACACCGTGGGTCTTAGCTGACTGTATGTGTGTTGGTTTCGTTTTACAGAAAACATGGCACATGCAGTGTGTAATGTTTGTGGGCATTGGGTTGTGGGCCCATTCACTACATTTAATGCACAATGACATGAGTCGATCTCATTTGTGCGAGCCCTGCACTGTGGCGGGCTGTGTTTGTGTGTAGAAATGAACACTGGGCTGTGGGCATTTTTATTACACTCATAACACCATCGGCTGTGGCCGGCATCCCAGAAAATACACTGCTTAAATGATTCGCCGTGGAAACGGCATTTTTGTGCAGGCAAGCGGACCATGGTACCGGCTTGTTTACTGCAAAAACACTGGAACAGTCGCATTTTCTTGGAACTGAACGAGCGAAAAGTTTCGGTGCAAGTCTGGCCGCGGCGAGACTAAATTTTATCTGCTGCAAGACCTGGGATTGAACACGGGTCTCCCGTGCAAAGGCTTTGGGTTTCGCCACTGAGCCACAGGGGGAAACGACAAAAGCTTAAAATAGCTTGAGCAGATAACAGAGCGTCATCACAGTTTGTGTGTGTTGGCATTTGTTTACAGGTGTGCGTGTTATACAACAGGCGCATTGCTGCAATATTGACATTTTCAGCCGCTAAAACTAAGAGGAGCTGAGAAATGTTTGAGAAATGGAGATTGGTCCGGCCTCGGCGGGACCAAAACACACTCTTTCCTCATTTCGCCGGTGACGCATGTCCACGGGGGGCGGGGTAGCTTTCTTTTACGGTGCGGCGCTACAGCGGGCTGAAGTGCAGGCTCTGAGAATGATGCCAGGCGAGTCCTCCGAGTCACCATCGGCAGTAGCTCACAGTGAGGGCATCCGCCGTCGACGAGAGCGAGAGCCGAATGATCCTCACCCAGGCAGGAAAAGCAGATGACATGGCGATCCTCTTCACTGAGTGTGGCTCGGCATGAGCCTCAGGATCTATGCATCTTGAAAAAGACGCAGCTCTTTTAGGAGAGGGAGAGAGACAGTGAAAAAATGTGTGTCGCAGCGGCGAACACACACACACACACACTTGCAGAAAAGGATATAACACCGGAAAGCGTAGCAGGTACGGCGGCTAAAGGCGGCGATGCCAGCGACTTCATACTCAAAGGCTCGTCCCGCTGTGTGCTTTTTCTCAGACGGATTGGCTTCTCACTCCGGATCCAGCGATGCGGTGATGCTTCGTTGAAGAGATGAAAATCAGTTGTACCAGCCTAATCGAGCTATGTTTATAGGGCGAGACCACGCCCTTTCTGGCGGGACGTGACGAAATGGGCGCGAAATGGCCCCATTGGAAATGTGTCACGCAGAGCCTCTCTCGATAGGCTGCTGCTGTTGCCGCAGGGCAGCCAATAGGCGCGCAAGCCGTCTTGCCTATGTCTGCATGCTGCTGCACAGCGTTTTACATTAATTCAAAATTAAGGATAATTTTTGGCTTCAATATCTCGTGGAAAAGAGGTTTTCCCCGTAGCGTAAGATATTACGCAGTACGAGAGATACTCTCGTAAGAGGACAATTGGCTTTCAATTGGAAGATTAAACAGAAATTAAGAAGTTGAAGTACAGCATAGAGGGGCTAGTTCAAGTGTGGGGGTCTGTTGCAGTAAAAAAAAAAGTCTGGTTTCAACCCCACTACTGGTAGTTAAAATTAGTCTTTCAAACTTTTTAAGCACTAGTTATACATTTGAAATGGCAGCTTAAAACGATAAATTAAAATGTGAGGGTGTGTTGCAGTAACAACAACAAAGAAAGTCTTGTCCCAACCAATGGACAGATGTCATTGTGGGTTCAAACCCAACTACTAGTACAAAAAATTACTTTGTCATTTTGATTTGTAAACACAAATTATGCATATGAAATAGAAGCTTAAAGTGGTTAATTAAAATGTTAGGGTCTGTTGCAGTAAAAATAAGTGTGTTGTGCCAACCAGGATGGCCGAGTGGTTAAGGCGTTGGACTTAAAGGGTTAGTTCACCAAAAAATGAAAATTAAGTCATTAATTACTCACCCCCATGCTGTACCAACCCCGTAAGACCTTCGTTCATCTTCGGAACACAAATGAAGATATTTTTGATTAAATCTGAGAGGTGGATAACTGCTACATAGGCTGCCTGAGGGAATGAAACTTGACGGCCCAGAAAGTCATTAAAGAACATGTTTAAATATTCCATGTGCCTACAGTGGCTCAACTATATGTTTATCAAGCGACGAGAATACTTTTTTTCCACAAAAAAAAACATAAATAACGACTTTATTCGACTATTCCTTTTCTTCCTTGTGGGCCTGAGACGAGAGTTCAAGAGATTTCCACGACGCATGCGCGAGAACTGAACAAGAAGTATTAGAAGAAGAACGTCCTCTGAGGGTGTGTGTTGCATTAACAAAAAAAAAAGTCTTGTCCCAACCAATGGACAGATGTCATTGGGGGTTGTTGTATTTTATACCGCTGTAACCGTCTAAAACAACTCTAAAACACTCCCACAACCTATTACCATCATAAATGTCCCTTACCTGTAGGTCAACAGTGTTAGAGGTCATTTCAGGGTCCTCGGCGGTGTCCACTCCAGTTCAGTCCTGGGTCTGTACCACTGGGCTTTTTGCTTAGCATAAATATCTAAACTATCAAAAGTTAAAATACTTCTAACAAAAATCACTCCGAAACTTATTTGAAAGTTTTTCTAATCACCAAAAATATGGTTTCGTTTTACTTAAAAAGTTTCAGAATAATACAAAGACAATAAATTCATAAAAAGGAAAAAATAACAGAAAAGCATATAGGTCTTCACCTCGAAATGCGGCCCGAACAATAGGAAACAAAACCTTTTATATGGTTTGGGTGGGGGCCGTCTTCAAAACATACACTTATTTGGTATTACTAAACAGGCTTAAAACTTTCCATAGTGGAAACTATCTTACACTAAAGCACATACATAGTTTTTCTGCCATCTACGCCTAGGAAGCTCAAAATACATTTAACCGTTCCTTCAGAATCAGAATCAGAATCAGAATCAATTTTATTGCCAAGTAGTGTTGTGCACATACAAGGAATTTGCTTTGGTAAAAAGGTGTTACCGAGGCTGCTATATCAGCGCCAACTTGAGAAAAAAATACAGCATGACATGAGGAGAGGTGAGGAGAAAAAAAAGGCGACCCCCAGACTATGCTCCTGTAAGGAGAACAGTCTGGGAACAGGAAAAAACACCTCAGCAACATTAGCACATAAACAGTACACTCTACAAACAAGACATTGCAACATGGTGGGGAGTGGGGGATGGAGGTAGTCCAGCCCAGGCAAGCAGCATCCGGTCCTGCAGCCATTATGGCGCTGGTCACAGACCCGCCTGTCAGACTGGGGGTACGAAGCGGCGAAGGCGTGGGATGGGGTGTGGGTTAGGTGCATATCTGTGTATGTGTAAGTTCATGTGTGTGTAGGCCTGGAGAGAGTCGCTAAGCCAGCACCATAATCTAGGAGCCTCAGTCCGCAGGATTGTCATAGCGATACACAGCAAGTTGCCATGGAGACAACCTTGATCATGTCCAGGCAGAGTCAACAATCAGCAGGTGTCTGAGGAGTCGGGGAAGGAATGCAAGAGCGGCTCACTGCAGTGCTCTTCCGGGAGAGTTGTTGTTCCACCAGCGGCCTTGGCCAAGGCCAGTGCTGGTAGGGGGGTGCCGAAACAGATAAGATTGGGATTGTTTGGTCTTCGGGCGAGTAGCCGCATCCAATTTATACAGGCTATTCTCCTGGTCCGTTTTGGTCTCTGAAACGATCCATTTGCCTTTGCAAAGCTGTGAGCTTCTCCATGATGTTATCCATATTGTGGTTCATAGACCCAGTCTGAGTGCTGACAGCTCTGCCCACCGCTTCAATCATCACGGGCAGCCTTGCGGGGCTTTTGACAGCTGTCACCGTCTGCTTAGTTCCTCGATAAACCAGGGCAATGCCTAATCCAATCAGCAGAAGACCTGTTATCATGGTGCCGAATAGGTAGATATCTTCAACGTCCTCCACGGAAAGAGCCGCCAGACACACGACCCGCCACCTCTCCCACGCGTCCATCGTGTAGCCAGCTGCGAACGTCCCGGCAGGGCAGTGAGGTTCCCCCGAACCCAAGCTTCTCGTCGAGAAGATGGTGTCAATTGCGTTGAGAGACCAGTTGATCAAATCCATAATTTCTTGGTTTTGGAGAGCAGTGTAGCGAGAGTCTCTCAAAGTACAAGACAGTACACGTGACGAGAGAAGCAAAGCAGGAGAGGTGAGGGGAGGGAGAGGGAGAGAAAGTGCGACCGCCTTCGTTGAGAGCCAAGTAGGCAACTATGCTACTTCACCTGCAGGTGTTAAAACCACACTCTCATCTCTTACGTCTCAGTCGAGTTTAAAAGGTCAGAGAAGCGGGCCGTTGGCCCCAACACCTGTTGAACCGTTTACGCTTGAGCCTAGAGATCAAGGGAAACCACAGACACTTCAGTTAGCAAAGCAAGCGCACCTCATGCTTCTAATGAGGCCAGCTTCTTTTGCAACTTTAACATTTCCTCTTCTATCTTTTTACATTGACATTCCAAAGTCAACCCCTGTACAAGACATATTGTCTGTTACATTTTTCCATCTGACGGATGATCTTTAACATCTGTCTGCCTTGTTGAATCAGTTTGTGTTGAGGGAGATGGGTTGTTGTCTGCCTTCCTCCTCTTCTCTTTCTTCTTGGCTTTTTGGAGTTCTCTGGCGTGGTCTTTCTGCAGTTGTTTAACTAAAAGATCGTCCATAAATATTTCAATCTTGTCAGGTCTATCTGAGAAATGCAAGTCATTCAGAATGGGTCCCAGTGTGAAGGATTTGACAGAAGATTTCAATTTCATATTCACAGGGCACATTACACCCTCTCCTGGAATCTTATGATAAATACCTCTCGTAAATTTTGCTGTTTCTGGAATTCTACTAATTAGGGTTAGAGCAATCATATATTATTATAGTACCCCCTAATACACTCTGGTATTCCTGTTCGACATATAGGTCAAACAATTACTAGGCCTTACAAATTCAGGGTCTGTGTATCTAGCAACTTCATGGATATAGTTATCATTTACTTCATCGCGGCTCACATATAGGTTCAGGGCTGCCATGGAGAACCAGACCCTCTCTGCCGAATCCGGTCGAGATTTCGCCCGTGTTAGAAACTGCCTGAAGGTCTTCCCAGCCTTTCGCACCTGAGGCATCTATAGAACACACGTGACTTATCAATAAACGCCAACCCAAAAGCTCCTGATCCCACAGACACTTTTGTTTTCTGTAAGGCAGTTCCATCCCAAAATATGATTTCATTTTCGTTTTGAAATTTTATGATTTGGAAAAAACATGTAGATCTCACATTATTTAGAGAGACCGATTCCCACTGTCGTCCAGGAATACACAATTTTAACCATGATGGCAACACATAGCGACCATACTAGTCTCTGTTCAATATGGTTTCTGCGAAGCCATGTAATTTTAATTCTTCTCTTAGACAACCCCCTCGTCTAAAACTCATACTGGTTACCATATCCCATGTATATATATCACCATTAAACAATTTTTGTACAGTTTTGGCTTTGTCATTCATACACAATCCACACCATTTTTGACCATTGATTAACTCAAAGTACACTCGGTCATTCAATTTTTTACAACTAATCACATTTATTCCCACGGGTCTTTCTCCCAGGCCTAACGGCAATGCCATTCCCACTTTCATTAGTTCGTCTGTTCTCCTCAATTTCAATCTGACGTTTCAGCTCCTGTAATTTAGGCAGACATTTAATTAGGACCTAATAATCTAATGTTGATGTCATAATCTAATGTCATCTTCATTTTTTTTATTCTTCATGCCTACTCGTTTTAATAATAATTTTCTTTTAATATTAATAATATAATTTGTCTTATTTCCTGATATTGGATTTGTGCCATTTAGCAGATCACTGCAATCCATTAGTTCTCCTCGCTTGTCACAAAAGCTAGAATACGAAAAATCATTATAGTCGTTCTTGTGATTTCGATATTTGGCTTTGTGATCTCTGTTACGAATCGTTGGTCGGATACACTTATCCATTGCTATCATTCTCGCCTCATAATCATTCTTAATCTCTTCTTCTGTTCGTAATGATTCATTCAGTACCATTTTAATTACATATACTTTGTTATTGTTTCGCTTGTTATCTATCACCCATAATTCCTTTTTGTAGTTATATTTGACTCTTGATAATTTAAGACTTTTCGGCCATATCCACGGAATAGTTTTATTCAGTTCGAGGTCAATTTTGGTTGCGTGATACCTCTCAGCTTCAGTTAATTCCATCGCGAATTGATTGTCCATATTCGGGGACAGTCTAGACTCTAAATAGCGACCATGGGTTGTAGTTAATATTACAAATTTTCCCAAGGGATTTAGGAATCTACTAGATTTAATCCATTCCTTAACAGTTTTGTCCATGTCTTTTTAATGCTTTTCTTTATCCGCTATTATACTTATCTTTGCTCGTTTTATCACAGTCCCTCTATTTTTACATTGACCTAGCTTCCATGGGTTGAAATTTTTATTCACCCTAAAAATCCAACATCCCCTAGTTCCTCATTCGAACTAATTCTGTTTGTTGATCCGATAAAATATTTAAACGTCTCATTTTCGTAATGATCTGTAATATAACTATGGTTTCATAAATCTCCACTTCCTTACTGTACCAGCATCTAATCTGTACAGTATGTTTAATTTTAACCTGTGGTTTCCTAACTAGATAATATAACACATCTTGATGTTTCTTATCTTTTGAGTTAACTTTTAACCACTTCCAAAAATATTTATTACTATTTTCAGTCTCACTTTTATTCTTCATCTTTGTAGCGAACACAGTTAAATCAAAACCGGAGACCTTTTCTCTGTATACTTCAACTTCGGCTAGTATTACCTGTCCGGTTAATATTTCCCATTGTAATAAGTAACTTACTCGGACTATGGCTAATATAATTATTCCCAATCCTATCAATACCCATAAAATCATACTTATCCATTTCCAGCAGTTTCGTTGTCGTCTCAACCTCCTGATGTTTTCTCTTGCTCCCTCCAATTCTTCAATTAGGAGGTTTTTCGACCTCGCCTTCTCCATTCTGAAATCACAGGTTAGTTCTTAGGCTCGACTACGAGCCGTTTGGTCCATCGGAACAGACCTTTCTTAATCACTTTTATTTCAGGTTGTTTTACATGTAATTCAGCTTCTATTCCACCGATCCAGTCAAAGTCGGGGTGTGCACAGGTCAACACATTTATTTTCAGGTGCATCACAATTTTATACTGATTTTCTGGAACATCTGTAATTTGATCATCACCATAATAATTTCCAACCTGAAACTTCTTTTCATTAGCCCGCCAGACTGTGTGCTCTTCCATGATCCTGGCTGGCGCTACGTCAAGTTCTATAAATGTTTCTTTCCTCCTTGACTGTCTTTTCTCTTTTGTCACATTTGACTTAGAAAGGATTCCCCTATAATCTTTATTATAGATAGGGCTATCTTCCCATCCGCCTTCCTGGGCTAATTCTATTGCTAGGGAGCTCCAAGTTCTCACCTGCCACTCCTGGCCTCTTTGACATATACCCAGGCTAGTTTCCCCAATGAGCCTCGCTTCATCTCTACTTCGGGAAAGCAGCCTATCAGGGGTGCATGCCACAGCGTGAGGTTCCACCTAGCGGATTCCAAATCGGCTAGAGACAAGTCACTCTCCCTATCTTTATCCTTTATTTCTTTAACTAAAGCTTCCCTCTCCTGCAGCGCTAGGTTCTTAATTTCCTTATCGTCACAAGGAAATATAGGAATCCTACTATCCAGGAAAGCCATTCTTTCATGTTTCCTCATCCCTATCCAGGGATGTCTGGAAAATCTGGTGACTATTCCTTCTTGGAACAATCCTATGGGTTTCATAACTCTTATGGCTTCCCATACGGACCTGGATGACATCAACGTCCTGTCCTTAGTGCCACATACCACACATGTCCAACTGTTAATCCCATTCCAAGTACACCCACATCTCTCAGCAGTGCCTCCGGATATTCTGTACGAATCCACCCGGAGTTTGGGATGGGTTGGGATGGGTATATCCTAATATTTCAACCCATATTAGGATGCCTCCTATCTCAATGTGTTTGTGTTCACTGACCGACCACTCGGCCCCCATGGACTTCTTCTCATCTGGGGCGAGGGTGGGCAAGGCTACTGCCTTATCGCAGATTATACACATATAGGGGCGAACTCTAGTCTCCACAGGTGTGGCTTCCTTTCCTGAGAAACCCAACACTCGCTGCAATTCTGGTTCCAACCATAGCATAGCTGATCACATCTGTTGAGATGTAGAAGACATTGATCAATAATTGTGTCCCATTCCCCAAGTTCCTCATTTTTGCTAAAATACTCTTTGACTTCCCTAATAGCGCGCTCTGCAATACCGATTGTCTCTGGTCTATATGGGATGCTTTTGGTCAATACTATTTTGTTCTCTTTGCAGAACTCGAATGTTATGTGCACTGTCTGCTCTAATAGATTCCATTTTTCCTTCCCATTTTATCCATTCCTTTAAACATTCAACAACGTTTCTCTCAAGTGCGGCACGCATAGGCCAAATCATCTTTTTCTTAGAGTGGTTGTCGATTGCTAAGAGGAAATAACAATTTCCTAACTTTGTTTTAGGCCGGAGAGGGCCCGCAAAATCGACACTGACCTCTTGACCTCGGTATTCTTTAGGGAGTTCGCTGTCCTTAGCTCCTTTGGCCGTCATGAACTTCCTGCATATCTTGCATTCCTTTTTCACTTCCCTGTCTCTTAACCTCCAATTTGGAATATTTAGATTTCTTAATCTAAGTTCCATCTGGATCATGTTATAGCTAGGGTGGTTTAATTCGTCATGCATTTTTTCAAATAGTTTGGTTATTTCCTTAATTTCAACCTTACCTATGAACTTATCGATCTCCCTATTTCCTTGTGCTGCTTCGCTCTCTTGTTTCGTATGGCTAACCTGGTGGTAGCAATGTACGATCACTTTTTGCATCAGTTCAGAAATGTTTTCCCATTGTTCTCTATGAGGCATGGGTTTGTTACGAGCATTATGGAAACCATTAGCTTTCCAAATCTCTAATTCCTTATTTAAACCATCTGCAACATATTAAGAGTCACACGTCAGGACAATTTCCTTGTGACCTAATTCGAGCGCCTTTTCAAGGGCTTTCTGTACTGCAGGGACCTCGGCCAATTGGGCAGTTCCTTGAATTTCCCTACTTTGTGAAGTAATTAAGTGTCCATCTTTCCTGACCAAAAATCCCCATTTCACTTTACCTGCCCTCTCACTTCCATCTGTGAAATATTTTGGCAGATGTTGGTGGGTGTCATGATATTTGGTCATTTTGTATTTCCGTTTTATCTTAATCATTTTCCATTCTAGCTGATTATCGCCTAGTATCAAATTCCATTGATCCCAATGAATTCTCGCCTGATTCATTACTAGGTTCTTTTTTAGTCTGGTCAATTCTCCTGCCTTGGAATTTATCTCAATAGGCTGTTCTTTTGCTATTGCTTTGCGTTGCAATAGTCTCTTTTTTGTCACTGCCGCTAGCACTCTCTCTGGCACATTCTCTTCATACTTCCTCATCGCAGGCGATTATTACGATTAATGGAACAGTTTCATCACGTCGTTCCAACTCACCGCTGTCTAACGCTATTCTTATCAGTTTTAATCTGGCTGCTTCCATCTCAACTGTCCACTGCCATTTTCCCTCCTTAGTACCTTGATAAAGCACTTTAGCTTCCCTAGAATATTTAGGAATTAATTCTCTGATATAATTCAGCGTCCCTAACAGCGATTGCAGTTGCTTTTTGGATTTGGGAGGATCAGATTTTAATAATTCCTCTAATTTACTTCTCGTGTTAGTCGTCAGAGCTCTCGAATCCCTCCCCAATTTAAATCCTAAAAAGTCTACTTCGTGTTTTCCAATTTCCATCTTTTTTAGGCTAGGTTTCAGACCGGTGGCTGTCACCCGGTCCAACGTCTGCTCCAACAGCTTCATGTGCTCAGCTTCTGTTTCTGTGGCTATCAGAATGTCATCAATATAGACTGTTACCGGTATTCCAGAGAGCGTCTCTAGCATCATACTCTGGAAGATGTTAGGCGAATTTTTGTAACCCTGCGGCATTCTAGTATATACAAATTGATCACCCTGGTAAGTGAAAGCTGTTTTGTCCTGACTTTCTTTGGCTAGCGGGACGCTCCAGAACCCATTTGCTAGATCGATTTTAGATAACCAGGTTTTATCTCGGCCAATGGCTCCACTAGCCTCTCCGCAGTTACTCAGATATCTGGTATCTGTTACAGTAACTCTATTCAGCGGTTTATAGTTCGTTACTAAACTCCATCCTCCGTCCGGTTTAGCCACAGCTTGGATCGGGGCATTGGTTACGGCAGCTTCGTTTTTCCGTAACTTTCTAATAATTCCCTGCTCTTTCAGTTCTCTGATTGTTTCGCTGATTTCTTTTTCTGCTTTGCTATTGAGCTTATACTGCCTCTGAGGGGGTGGGATCCCTCCTTGAATTACATGCTCATAATTCGATTTAACTTTTCCACAATCATTTTTACTCTTTGAGTAATAAGGCAGATATTTTTTCGACAGTATTTCCAGCCCCCCGTGTCTTTTAGATCCGATTCTTTCACTATTCTTTGGATCTCTTTCTCCGGATCTACAATTCCTAATTTTCCTATTTTCACTAGATCATCTGGGCAAAGCAAATTGTCACTTCCCATTACCACGTTTATTTTCTTCTTTTTCCAGACCTGTTTGTTGCTTACACGACCATCAAAATTTTCGACCATTATCCTATCAATCAATTCTCTGTGGTTTTCTGCCTCTGTCTGATTCTTCTTCTAAGCCATCTTCAGCTAGTGTGGCCCAACTTCTGGTTGGTATGCCTTTCATCTCTTTCCCTGCTGAATTGAAGACTCTTATTTCTGGGTGACCCTCAATTCCTTTTTTCTTACAGGTATAGATGAAGTTCGGGGCTTCTGCTCCTTCCTGCACCCTGAAGTTTACCAGCGGCTCAGCCTCTCTGACTTCCTGCCAGGGTATATTTCTGAAGTTACACTTGCACTTAGCAGAGTCAGAACATTCTAACTTTCCTGCGGTGTCACTAGTAACTAAGTCTATGGTTACCATTCTGCTTTCCATTTTTTTTCTTTTTCCTTTCAGTGTTTAGATTCACTGGATTTACTACAGACCTCCTATTGCCCTGTGGCGCTCGCCAGAGCTGGTGTTTTTATTAGATTATCAAAAGTGCCTGCTCGCACTTCTTTGTGACATGTGCGACCAAGAAATCAATGCCCACCAACAACACAACCCGAAGGGGGCAGCGTTCGAGCCGTGCTGAAAGCACACACTGAAAACTCAGTTACCCATGTGTTGCATGCAAGTGATGCAACTCCTTCACAAATCTATATGATCAACTTCACTCCCTGATTTTTTTTCCCTCTGAGTGTTCGGGCTCACTCCACTCCCTGATTTTTTTCTCTGAGTGTTCGGGCTCACTCCAAACCGGTTTACATCTTAACAGGTCTTCATATGAGCCTGCGCGCGCTACTTCCTCACTCAGTTCCTCTGAACTCTGCGAGTGAGCGGTGTTCAGCTTCAATCCTTCTGAACTCTGAACACCCAAAACAGTGACTGTGGTATGTGGACTTTGCATCTATACGTGTTATCTTCCCTGAACCATTGTCTTTTAAATTTCCTTACTAGCAAAAAGCCCCACGTTGGGCGCCATGTTGTATTTTATACCGCTGTAACCGTCTAAAACAACTCTAAAACACTCCCACAACCTATTACCATCATAAATGGCCCTTACCTGTAGGTCAACAGTGTTACAGGTCACTTCAGGGTCCTCGGCGTTGTCCACTCCAGTTCAGTCCTGGGTCTGTACCACTGGCCTTTTTGCTTAGCCCAAAAGTTAAAATACTTCTAACAAAAATCACTCCGAAACTTATTTGAAAGTTTTTCGAATCACCAAAAATATGGTTTCATTTTACTTAAAAAGTTTCAGAATAATACAAAGACAATAAATTCATAAAAAGGAAAAAATAATAGAAAAGCGTATAGGTCTTCACCTCGAAATGCGGCCCCGAACAATAGGAAACAAAACCTTTTATATGGTTTGGGTGGGGGCTGTCTTCAAAACATACACTTATTTGGTAATACTAAACAGGCTTAAAACTTTCCATAGTGGAAACTATCTTACACTAAAGCACATACATAGTTTTTTCTGCAATCTACGCCTAGGAAGCTCAAAATACATTTAACCGTTCCTTCACCTGCAGGTGTTAAAACCACACTCTCATCTCTTACGTCTCACTCGAGTTTAAAAGGTCAGAGAAGCGGGCCGTTGGCCCCAACACCTGTTGAACCGTTTACGATTGAGCCTAGAGATCAAGGGAAACCACAAACACTTCAGTTAGCAAAGCAAGCGCGCCTCATGCTTCTAATGAGGCCAGCTTCTTTTGCAACTTTAACATTTCCCCTTATATCTTTTTTCATTGACATTCCAAAATCAACCCCCGTACAAGACATATTAATTGTCTGTTACATTTTTCCATCTGACGGATGATCTTTAACATCTGTCTGCCTTGTTGAATCAGTTTGTGTTGAGGGAGATGGGTTGTTGTCTGCCTTCCTCCTTTTCTCTTTCTTCTTGGCTTTTTGGAGTTCTCTGGTGTGGTCTTTCTGCAGTTGTTTAACTAAAAGATCGTCCATAAATATTTCAATCTTGTCAGGTCTATCTGAGATATGCAAGTCATTCAGAATGGGTCCCAGTGTGAGGGATTTGACAGAAGATTTCATTTTCATATTCACAGGGCACATTACAGGGTTCAAACCCAACTACTAGTACAAAAAATTACGTTTTCATTTTGATTAGTAAAAACAAATTATGCATATGAAATAGAAGCTTAAAGTGGTAAATTAAAATGTTAGGGTCTGGTGCAGTAAAAATAAGTGTGTTGTGCCAACCAGGATGGCCGAGTGGTTAAGGTGTTTGATTTAAGATCCAATGGACATATGTCCTTTGGTTCAAACCCCACTCCTGGTAATAAAACAATTGTGTTTCAATTGGAAGTTTAAGCAGGAAGTAAGAAATTGAAGTACAGCATGGAGGGGCAAGTTCAAGTGTGGGGGTCTGTTGCAGTAAAAAAAAGTTTGTTTTCAACCCCACTCCTGGGGCCTCATGTATCAACACTGCGTACGCACAAAAACACGGCGTACGCCAGCTTTCACGCTCACGGTCGGATGTACTAACAGTGAAATTAACGCGAGAATGTGCGTTCCTCCACGCCGATCTCATGTCTGGCGTACGTACATTTCTCATAGTTTTTGTCCGTTGGCGACTCATAGAGGCAATAAAGTGAAGTGGCAAACATTACACTACGAATTGTTCTATCGCACCACCAGCTGTCAGATATTGCTTATAATTTGTAATTGATCAATTATTTGACATATTATTGTCACACAAGTCTTATTAAAATATTCTATTAATTATGCAATTAAGTAAGAACATATATAAAGCATGTGCAAATTGATACAACCCGTCTAGCAATGGCAGCGTTGGCTTTATTAGAGGACATTTTCAATGGACGAATACGGAGAGAACGAGTTTTTAGGGACCACAATGATTTTCTGGCCCACGATGATGACTGGCTTATCAGCCGTTTCAGATTTCCACGGCCTATACTCTTGGAACTCTGCGCTGAGTTGGGTCCGAATTTGGAAAGAGAGACAGTGAGGAGCCACGCATTGCCCGTTCCTTTACAGGTGCTTACTACACTTGGTTTCCTGGCAACTGGTTCTTTCCAAAGAGAACTGGCAGACCGCTCAGGAATAAGCCAGTCGTGTTTGAGCCGTGCAATGCCAGCTGTATGGGACGGGATCATCCGCTTGTCTACCAGGTATATAACGTTCCCATACGATGCAGGTGACCAGCCAAACATTAAAGCGCAATTTGCTGCGATAGCCGGTTTTCCTAATGTAATCGGAGCGATCGACTGCACACATATTGCTATAAAGGCGCCATCTGAAGAAGAATTTGTATATGTGAATCGAAAACATTTTCATTCAATAAATGTGCAGATTATATGTGATGCACAAATGCGCCTAACAAATATTGTGGCAAGGTGGCCTGGGGCAACCCATGATTCATATATCCTTACAAATAGCATGGTTGGGATGAGACTCCAAGCTGGCAGGGTGCGCGATGGGTGGCTACTTGGTAAGTTATGCATTTAAATGTATGGTTCTATCTAAAAGTTTAATTTTTGTGTGTTATTATTCAACTGCCCATCAGGAGACAGTGGTTATCCACTAAAGACGTGGCTGTTAACCCCCCTCACCAACCCACAAACTGACCGAGAGCGCAGATACAATGATGCCCATTCTCGCACTCGGTCAGTTGTGGAGCGGGCGATTGGGCAGCTGAAATGTCGGTGGCGCTGCCTTGACAGGACCGGGGGGATGCTGTTATACCGCCCTGACAAGGTTTGCCACATCATACTGGCCTGTGGAGTGCTGCACAATGTCGCGCACAGGCATGGCATACCCCTTGGTGAGGTGGCAGCACTGCCAGATGACTCTGACCCAGGACCAGTATATGTGCAGCACAATCAACAAGCCATTCAGGCCCGTCAACGTGTAATTGCGACAATATAAATGGTACTCAGACACAAAGTTCATTTTTTCACCAATTCCTTTAATGAATGGCTTATTTCTGTGAGTGCGTCAGTGACATTTTTCAGGTGACTGTTAATTTCTCCAATGGCCCTAACAATTTGCTGTTGTGACTCCAGAACAGCATGCGTCAAGACGCGGCCAGATGGACGGGCTTCAGCACTGGGGGGAGCATTAGAGACACCGGAGACGCTGGACTGAATGGGCTCTGGCTGCTCGGGTGGTGCAGACTCTGGTGGTGCGGACTCTGAGTGCGTGCCAGTGGACGTTCCTGCTGTTGTTCCTGCGGTTCCTAAGTCCAAATAAACACAGCCACATGTTAACAGTAATTTGAATCGGTTCCTTATTAATGGGTACACGCATTTGCAATAAAAGCAGTGGATACGAAAAATCTCTGGTGTACTTTTTGCTACATTGCATGCATTTTAAAATTAAAATGGTGGCTGGTAGGCTATATGTATCAAAGTTAAGGAAATACATTTTACATTAGTTACCTTGCTGGCAGTCCTGCAGTATATCCGAGTCTCCCACATCAACGGATACGATTCCAGAGATTAACGTGTCTCCTACAATAGAGGCAACTCTCTGATCAAAGGGTGAAAGTTCATCGGCCCCTGTACCACCGCCTGTTCTGCCCACACTGTGGCAGTGCGCAGCAGTTCTCCGCTTAACTTCCACCTTTATGTCAGACCATTTCTTCTTCAGTTCATTTACAGTGCGACTCTCAGATCCCACCGCGTTGACGGCATCAGACAAACTCTCCCACTCTTTTTTCTTTCTTTTGTTATTCATTCCAGAGGACAAAGTTCCAAATAAAATATTTTTTCTTGTTTCTACCTCTAATAGTAGGACCTCTAATTCATTTTCAGTGAAATTTCGTTTCTTGCTTGCTTTAGCCATGTTCTTGCAGGTTTCTTTTTCCAAATTGGACTAATTACCATATTTAAATGATTTAATTGAGGGAGGAGACTGGGTGGGGCGTTGTGCTCGTGCATGTGCGCTCAATTTTACGTTAATTGGGATGTACAAAGAGAATATGCGTGGGAACCTTCGTACGCAGAGATTCATACATCTGTTTTTTTTTGTGCGTACGCACATTTACAGCTTTGTCCGTACGCAATGTTTTAGTATGAATTCAACGCAAGTCTTTGTACATGAGGCCCCAGGTAGTTAAATTTAGTCTTTCAAGCTTTTTAAGCACTAGTTTAAGCTACAGAAAGAGCTTAAAACAATAAGTTAAAATGTGAGGGTGTGTTGCAGTAACAACAACAAAAAAAGTATTTTCTCAACCAATATACAGATGTCATTGTGGGTTCAAACCCAACTACTAGTACAAAAAATTAGGTTTTCATTTTGATTTGTAAAAACAAATTATGCATATGAAATAGAAGTTTAAAGTGGTTAATTCGAATGTTAGAGTCTGCTGCAGTAAAAATAAGTGTGTTTTACCAACTAGGATGGCCGAGTGGTTAAGTCGTTGGACTTAGAATCCAATGGACAAGTGTCCTCGTTGGTTAAAACCCCACTTTCTGGTAATAAAACAATTGGCTTTCAATTGGAAGATTAAACAGAAATTAAGAAGTTGAAGTACAGCATAGAGGGGCAATTTCAAATGTGGGGGTCTGTTGCAGTAAAAAAAAAGTCTGGTTTCAACCCCACTCCTGGTAGTTAAATTTAGTCTTTCAAGCTTTTTAAGCACTAGTTATGTATTTGAAATGGAAGCTTAAAACGATAAGTTAAAATGTGAGGCTGTGTTGCAGTAACCACAACAAAAAAAGTCTTGTCCCAACCAATGGACAGGTGTCATTGTGGGTTCAAACAAAACTCCTGGTAATAAAACAATTGGCTTTCAATTGGAAGATTAAACAGAAATTAAGAAGTTGAAGTACAGCATAGAGGGGCAAGTTCAAGTGTGGACTGCTGCAGTAAAAATAAGTGTGTTGTGCCAACCAGGACGGCCGAGTGGTTAAGGCGTTGGAATTAATATCCAATGGGCAAATGTCCTCGTGGGTTAAAAGCCCACTCCTGGTTTCTAATTGGATGTTTAAGCAGAAATTAATGAATATAAGTACAGCATAGAGGGGCAATTTCAAATGTGGGGGTCTGTTGCAGTAAAAAAGAAGTCTGGTTTCAACCCCACTCCTGGTAGTTAAATTTAGTCTTTCAAGCTTTTTAAGCACTAGTAATGCATTTGAAATGGAAGCTTAAAACGATAAGTTAAAATGTGAGGCTGTGTTGCAGTTAAAAAAAAAAGAGTCTTGTCCCAACCAATGGACAAATGTCATTGTAAACTCAAATTATGCATATGAAATAGAAGCTTAAAGTGGTAACTTCAAATTTCCCAACCAGGATGGCCGAGTGGTTAAGGCATTGCACTTAAGATCCAATGGACAAATATCCTTGTTGGGGGTCGGTTGCAGTAAAAAAAAAAGTCTGTTTTCAACCCCACTCCTGGTATTTAGATTTAGTCTTTCAAGGTTTTTAAGCACTAGTTTAAGCTACAGTAAGAGCTTAAAACGATAAGTTAAAATGTGAGGGTGTGTTGCAGTAACAACAAAAAAAAAATATATATATATATATATATATATATATAAATATAGCTGCGAGCAGCGATTACGGGCCCAAGCCGGTGGCACCGCAACCCCGGTGCCTTTAGTTACCTAAAGGCACCGGGGTGGCGGTACCGCCGGCTTTGGCCCTTCATCGCTGCTCGCAGCTATATTTATATATATATATATATATATATATATATATATAAAAAGCCGGTGGCACCGCCACCCTGGTGCCTTTAGGGTTATTGTGCACGACGTGACACAAAATATCTGCTGGCTATCTGCCGAACGGCTCTGGTAGTTCCGCTTCAGCACTGATGATGTTGCAGAAATAGTGCGCTCTGGTTGGTCTGGATTATTCGGGATTTTTTATTTTATACAGAAATAAGTTATTTATAATTCAGATGAGAATAAAGTTAGTGTTGATTAAAATGAAGGAAAACAAATATATTGATCTGAAATATAGCACATTAATTTTAAATTTATTTAGGTTCAATTACCAAACATACAATCTTAATTTAATTTAAAGCAAACAATACATTTAAAAGATATGGGTTGTATGCACTTTTTTTTTAATAAAAAAAGATATATATCCAAAAAACAAGGCCTTAAAGGGTTAAACTCTTGTCACTGTAACAGACACAATCTCTCTCTCTCTCTCACACACACACACACACACACACACACGTCAAGTCACTTCCATTTTAGATGCAATATTGAATAAGCAGAAAATTCGGATTTTCTGCTCTGAAAATATAAATAAGCATAAAAATTGAATAAGCACTTTTAATATTCTAAACAGAATAAGCACTAGTCGCTAATGAATAAGTACTAGTACTTAATGGAATAGATACTAGTATCTAAAAAATAAGTACTAGTAGCATGAAAATAGAGACTAGTAGGTTAAAATTATAAAATGTTATAATGGCTTGCCATATTGGCTCAGAGAGAGAGAGAGAGAAAATGACCTTTTAGATACTAGTACCTATTAATAGATACTAGTATTTATTCAATAAATACTAGTACTAAGTCATTAGATACTAGTACCTATTAAATAGATACCAGTACTTATTCATTAGCTACTAATACGTATTCAAAAGAATATCTAAAGAATAAGCACTAGTATCTAAAGAATAGGCACTAGTACTAAAGAATAAGCACTAGTCGCTGATGAATAAGTACTAGTACTTAATGGAATAGATACTAGTATCTAAAAAATAAGTACTAGAAGCATGAAAATAGAGACTAGTAGGTTAAAATGATTAAATGTTAAAACGGCTTGCCATATTGGCTCAGAGAGAGAGAGAGAGAAAATGACCATATTCTAACCAAAATATCTGACTTCCTCTTGGTCTGAGCTAATGACAGTTACTTAGAAAGTTGTCCGGCTTGATCTGAACAATATGCGTACCGAGTTTATGATTGTAGGTAAAACTATAAAACTAACCCCCCCACTTTTGTCAAAAGGTGGCGCTACTGAGTCCCTGCACCACGCCCGTTTCTGAAACTTTGCACATGTCTACAGGCTAATAAATGTGATCTGTCTGTCGAGTTTCATACAATTTTAAGCAATTTCAGGCATGCTAAGAGTCTCAAAAGCATCCAAAAAGAATATTAAAGTTTGATGCGTTGCCATGGCACCAGTATCTAAGATATCAATAATCCTTTCACAGGTCTACATCTGCCGTGTATTTACATTATACAGATGAAGTTTGAAGCAAATCGGGTTAAAATAAGAGGGTGATTTCAAAGAATTTTGAAAGTGACACACTTCCTGCTGCCAGTTGGTGGCGCTATAACTTTGACTCACAATAGTCACATCCATGTGATCGGCCTCTTACAACGAACACACTGCTGAAGTTTCATTAAGATCAGCTAATGTATGCTGAAGTTATAACACACTTCCTGATTCACGTTTCTCGCCATAAATTCGTTTCCTCGCCACGGCCAAACCGTTCAAGATATCAAAAATCCCCTGGCAATTTTTCATCCTCAATGTCTTGACTTCATGCTGACCGAGTTTCGTGGCATTTCTTTGAATTCTCTAGGAGAAGTACTTTAAATTCCATTGCATGCGTTTTACAAACAACCCTAAATAGCCGACTTCCTGTTGGGCTGGGGTAAAAAGTAAGAGCATGAAGTATATATGAACCGATGAGATCTATATGTGTACCGAGTTTCATATTATTACATGCAAGCGTGTTTGATTTATGGACCAAGTTTTCGGACCCCGTTCCAGGGGGCGCTGTCGAGCCCCCCTGCCACGCCCGGGTACCATCTTCAGCCCGACCCTGATGGCCGCGGGTTCTGACCTGTGTGCAAAGTTTCAAGAGTTTTCGTGCACGTTAAGAGCCCCAAAAGTGCCCGAATAGTCGTTAGAATAATAATAATAATAATAATAATAATAATAATAAATAACTTTTCAAGGCTTGGGCCCTAATAATAATCCTTAGGAAAACAATAGGGCCTTCGCCTTTTCAAGGCTTGGGCCCTAATAATAATAATAATAATAATAATAATAATAATAATAATAATAATAATCCTTAGGAAAACAATAGGGCCTTCGCCTTTTCAAGGCTTGGGCCCTAATAATCCTTAGGAAAACAATAGGGCCTTCGCCTTTTCAAGGCTTGGGCCCTAATAATCCTTAGGAAAACAATAGGGCCTTCGCCTTTTCAAGGCTTGGGCCCTAATAATAATCCTTAGGAAAATAATAGGGCCTTCGCCTTTTCAAGGCTTGGGCCCTAATAATAATAATCCTTAGGAAAACAATAGGGCCTTCGCCTTTTCAAGGCTTGGGCCCTAATAATAATCCTTAGGAAAACAATAGGGCCTTCGCCTTTTCAAGGCTTGGGCCCTAATAATAATAATAATAATAATAATAATCCTTAGGAAAACAATAGGGCCTTCGCCTTTTCAAGGCTTGGGCCCTAATAATCCTTAGGAAAACAATAGGACCTTCGCCTTTTCAAGGCTTGGGCCCTAATAAATAATCCTTAGGAAAACAATAGGGCCTTCGCCCTTTCAAGGCTTGGGCCCTAAAAAGTCTTGTCTCAACCAATGTACAGATGTCATTGTGGGTTCAAACCCAACTACTAGTACAAAAAATTAGGTTTTCATTTTGATTTGTAAACACTTAAAGTGGTTAATTAAAATGTTAGGGTCTGTTGCAGTCAAAATAATTGTGTTGTCCCCATCAGGATGGTCGAGTGGTTAAGGCATTGGATTTAAGATCCAATGGACAAGTGTCCTCGTGGGTTCAGACCCCACTCCTAGTAATAAAAATATTGGCTTTCATTTGGAAGATTAAGCAGAAATTAAGAAATTGAAGTACAGCATAGAGGGACAAGATTGTGGGGGTCTGTTGCAGTAAAAAAAAAATGACTTTTTTCAACCCCACTCCTGGTAATTAAGCTGCTATTTCAAATGCATAATTTGTTTTTGCATATAAAATTGAAAACCTAATTTTTAGTACTAGGAGTTGGGTTTGGACAATGCTAGGGATGCACCGAAATGAAAATTGTGGACCGAATCTGAAAATGACTTTAAAAAATATATGGGTGCTGGTCATATAATTAGAATATTGTCAAAAAGTTTATTTATTTCAGTAATTCCTTTCAAAAAGTGAAATTTGGATATTATATTCATTCATTACACACAGACTGATATATTTCAAATGTTTATTTAATTGTGATGATTAAAATTGACAACTAATGAAAATCCCAAATTCAGTATCTCCGAAAATTTGAATATTACTTAAGACCAATACAAAAAAAGGATTTTTAGAAAGGTTGACCAACTGAAAAGTATGAACATGAAAAGTATGAGCATGTACAGCACTCAATGCTTAGTTGGGGCTTCTTTTGCCTGAATTACTGCAGCAATGCGGCGTGGCATGGAGTCGATCAGTCTTTGGCACTGCTCAGGTGTTATGAGAGCCCGGGTTGCTCTGATAGTGGCCTTCAGCTCTTCTACATTGTTGGGTCTGGCGTATCGCATCTTCCTCTTCACAATACCCCCTAGATTTTCTATAGGGTTAAATTCAGGCGAGTTTGCTGGCCAATTAAGAACAGGGATACCATGATCCTTAAACCAGGTACTGGTAGCTTTGGCACTGTGTGCAGGTGCCAAGTCCTGTTGGAAAATGAAATCTGCATCTCCATAAAGTTGGTCAGCAGCAGGAAGCATGAAGTGCTCTAAAACTTCCTGGTAGATGGCTGCGTTGGCCTTGGACCTCAGAAAACACAGTGGACCAACACCAGCAGATGACATGGCACCCTAAAACCATCACTGACTGTGGAAACTTTAGACTGGACTTCAAGCAACGTGGATTCTGTGCCTCTCCTCTCTTCCTCCAGACTCTAGGACCTTGATTTCCAAAGGAAATGCAAAATTTACTTTAATCAGAGAACATAACTTTGGACCACTCAGCAGCAGTCCAGTCCTTTTTGTCTTTAGCCCAGGCGAGACGCTTCTGACGCTGTGTCTTGTTCAAAAGTGGCTTGACACAAGGAATGTGACAGCTGAAACCCATGTCTGTGCGTGGTGGTTCTTGAAGCACTGACTCCAGCTGCAGTCCACTCTTTGTGAATCTCTCCCACATTTTTGAATGGGTTTTGTTTCACAATCCTCTCCAGAGTGTGGTTATCCCTATTGCTTGTACACTTTTTTCTACCACATATTTTCCGTCCCTTCGCCTCTTTATTAATGTGATTGGACACAGAGCTCTGTGAACAGCCAGTCTCTTTAGCAATGACCTTTTGTGTCTTGCCCTCCTTGTGCAAGATGTCGATGGTCATCTTTTGGACAGCTGTCAAGTCAGCAGTCTTCCCCATGATTGTGTAACCTACAGAACTAAACTGAGAGACCATTTACAGGCCTTTGCAGGTGTTTTGAGTTAATTAGCTGATTAGAGTGTGGCACCAGGTGTCTTCAATATTCAACCTTTTCACAATATTAAAATTTTCTGAGATACAGATTTTGGGGTTTTCATTAGGTGTCAGTTATAATCATCAAAATTAAAAGGAATGAACACTTGAAATATATCAGTCTGTGTGTAATGAATTAATATAATATCCAAATTTCACGTTTTGAATGGAATTACTGAAATAAATCAACTTTTTGAAGATATTCTAATTATATGACCAGCACCTGTATATATATATATATATATATATATATATATATATATATATATATATATATATATCATTATTAGTTTTTTTGTATAATTGTATTATTATTAGACTTTTTATTTGAATTAAATAATTTTACTGAATCTGAATTTCAGTTAATTGTAATTTTAGTAACAAAAAAATTGGATGGAAAATAGGCCTATATTAAAATAATATTAAATATCAATCTTTTCATATCTATACATCATTATATTAATCAATATATTATTCTTCATTCAGTTCTAGGCAACAGACAAACAAGAATTTGTGCAGCGCACACGGAGCAGAACATTTTGAGCAGAGTGCAAAGCTCACACATAGACTGATGAGCACAGCGCACACACAGCGGAATACTGAGCAGTCACTTTGAAGTTTTGCATCTACGGAAGCAGAGCCAATCGCAAAACATGCTGCGCCAGAGTGAGACCGTGTTAAGCGGTCAGGAGTGGCGGGCGTCATATTTTCGGCCTTTTTTCTCTTTCGCCAAAAAACGAAAATGCCATTCTCGGACGAAATTTCGGTGCATCCCCAGACAATACTTTAATTTTTACTGCAGCAGACCAACTTATCGCTCTACCTCTCTATTTCAAATGCTTAACTTGTGCTTAAAAATCAAACTGAAAAACTAATTTTAATTAACAGGAGTGTGGTTTGAACTAGGGGTAGCACGATCCGCTTTTTTGCCTCCGATACCGATTCCGATACCTGGGACTCAGTATTGGCCGATACCGATCCGATCCAATACTAAAATAATAATAAAAAAAAAAGTGCCAAATTACCTAATAAACTGTATCTGTATGCCTCACTGTGGGGAAGAGACTGGGATTATTATTTTGTTAAAGGCATCAAAGCTTGACTTAAACATTATTTTCCTTACTTTGTAAAACAATACAGACAAAATATATACTATATAATTAAAATAAATTTATTTTAAAATTTTAAGCGCAACTTTTTAATGAAGCAGCAACATATGATACATAGAATGGACAGAACAACTAAGGCTATCAATAAACTGCCATTGCGCAAAAGTATTGTAATATGAAAGGCTCCAATTCAGAGCTGCACGAAACCTTATGCGCATCCCGTGCGCAGAATGATGCGCTCGAAGCAACATGGAGTCACGGCGCGCAGCGCGTCGCATTGAAAAGTTCAAAGCACAAAAGTAAGATATACATATATGTATTTATTTATTCATTAGTTTGAGCCTTTTAACAGTTTTAAATTTCAGTTAATGTGCGTGTGAAGAGCAATTATATCGCTCTCTACTCCAGTGTTGTGATCTAACAGACACCCGGTAGAAAGTAACATGTGAAACTCCAGCACGTTAAAGTCCTTTTATGCCAACCATAGACCTTTATCTACATATCTACAGTATAATAATAGGAACATTGACTCATCTTGGAGAGAGTTTCATCGTGTTGACTGTTTTACCCGAGCACGACGCGCTGTTTGAGTGCTGAGAATTACTGACAGCCGCAGCGGAGGGAAGCACTTTGGTGAAGATTAATTTAACGCTTTAAATCTGTACCTCACATTAAACTATATGTAATGGCTTCAGAAATCTTGGAATACAGTACACGAAAACATTATAGTGCTTTATAATGTTTTTGTGCCTTGTGTTGTATAACAATACCATATGTATAGGCTATAAAATATCGGATCGGATTTGGATGGTCTCGTGTGGCGATACCCGATCCGGCAAATATTGCTAGTATCGGAGCAATACCGATACTGAGTATCGGATCGGCGCACCCCTAGTTTGAACCCACGAGGACCTTTGTCCATTGGATTTTAAGACCAACAGGCTTATTTCATGTTAACAGGATTAGATCTCGATATAAGCGGAGCTGATACGGGAAATCTTTTAGCGCAGCGTGATAGTGTAGGCTACTTTCTGAGAGAGATATTTTTTTCTCGTGACTTGTAAGGGGGTTGTTTACAGTATTAATTTGTTGGAAACGCACATTAATATTCGACTCGTCGGAGTCGGGCTTTAACAACAGCACAAACTGTGTGCATTGCCCTAAGATTCTTTGCGAGTGGCTCTTTGCTTTACACTATTAGAGATGCGGAGAACTTGATGAAAAGGGCTGTCTGTCATGTCATTCGCAGTTTACCTGGAGCTCAAGCAGTTTTTAGGGGGGGTTTTGTGGCATTTCCAAGCCACCTTAGACACAAGATTGGAAGGCAGGTTTTTTTTTTTTATTGTTTTTTGCCAACGCAGGTAGGCTATTATAATTTTTGATGAAGATCATGCAATCGTGACCATGCCGATTATGACTTCCACAACCCAGGCTCATTGGAAATACGTTACTCTGCCTACATTTTTGCAAAACCTGAAATACGTACCTCCAGGTACGTTTCCCTGCACTTTTCGAGTGAAAAGTCCACTAGAGGCGCTAAGTGGTATCATTTTTTTCTCTGTTCCAGATGGTTAAATAAAGGTCTTAAAACAATAATATGAGTAATGTACAGACTTCTCTCATTTTAATATAAATTAGGATTTTTTTTCCACGCTTTTGAGGTGCCACACAGCCTAGTCGCATGGCAGTTTGTGATATGGTCACGTCATTTAATCTACTGGTTCGTGAGTAAACGTATTTAATCTAACGTTTATTTCGTTATTTTCGTGATATCAGCATTTTTATTTATTTATTTAATTATTTAATTTATTTGTTTACTAATGTAATGCACGATTCTTTCTGCCAGTCGGGCAGCTGTTTAATCGACATTTATTCACGATATCTTATCATGTTTAGGCTTATATAGCCTATGTATTTATTTTAATGTTATTATTTCGGTCTTATTGCCAGGGAAGCTGGACTGCTTTGCTGTTTATTGATTTAAAAAAAAAAAAAGTATAAACGACTACACGAATTTTATCAGTAGGAAATCACGTTGAAGAAGTCTCCTTCCGAACACATCGCGATATTTGGCATCAGTTCATGTGTGCCAAATGTTGGTAAGTAGCAAAATACACTGTCCTAATAATGTTTGATATAATGTCTTTTCTGATGGTCGAAATGAATCAGATTATCTCATGTTCAGTCACTGCATTATCTGTCATCTCCACGGAGGCTTTGCGTTTCATTGCTTTCTAATTCAAAACAAGGTGATTAAACACTATCTGTCACGTGACGTGCTACAGGCCTAGACCTTCTATCAGTTAATAATATTCAAATTAGGTTTAAAGTAAGTTAGTACAATTAGTTCGAAAGTGGTATTTGTAGTAGAATCACAGTAAAAACAACACTTACCTTGCTTTTACCACAGTAACCTTAGTTTTACTGTGATAGGTGTGGTACAAGGACAGTAACCACAGAACTTACCATGCTTTTACCACATTATTTGTAGTTTTAATGTGATATTTGTTCTAAATGCATATTAACCACAACACTTACCATGCTTTTACCACATTATTTGTAGTTTTAATGTGATATTTGTTGTAAATGCACAGTAACCACAACACTTACCATGCTTTTACCACAGTAACCTTAGTTTTACTGTGATAGGTGTGGTAAAAGGACAGTAACAAAACTGTCCGTGCTTTTACCTCAGTATTGGTAGTTTTAAAGTGATATTTGTTGTAAATGCATATTAATCACAACACGTATCATGCTTTTAATGGCAAATAATGTAGCAAGAAATATTTGTAAGTTAAATCAGTAATTTTTCCATTAAATAATCCGATATATTTTACATAAAGATATTTTCTTTTCTCTTTTTTTCAGTTGAAAAGACCAAAAGGGCCTTTCGGACTCAGTCAGCTCATTATTGTTTGAGGAGAAGTAAACGGGAGACAAAAAGCTACAAAGGAAAATATTCGCAATGGTATGTATATGTTGGTTTTAACCCTAAATCAAACATTTTATCAAGCATTTGTTGTTTCTTAAACCTTTTCTTACAAAACCCAAAGCCCAATCAGTACAAACATAGTCTCAAAGTCTTAATAATTCACAAGATTAAACAAGTTGTCAAATTCGTACAATACTTGTACATAATCATGCAGCTTTTACTCCTAGTGCTGTCAATCGCTAGTGCCTCAATTCCTGTACATATTTATCTCCATATTTGTAAATAAGTTGCGCGCCTTCTTGGAAAGTAGTCGGATGTCCCAGACACAGTCTGTACTCGATTATTTTGTCGTAATCAGATCAGTTACACTGCTGATAACTGTCCCGTTTGCATGTAAATCGTGTTATTTTTAAACATGTTTATATGATTATTGCTTGCTATTAAAGACATGCTTGTTTTCATAGAAATGACCACATATCAGTGAGCTTATTACATAAATGCATTTAACATTTAATTATGCAATACTCCTTACAGAAAAATATCCCACAGTTATGGATAAACTCACAACATCATCAATTCCTGTGCTGGGCACATTGGGCAACAAGTGTCCTCCAGCGTATTCAATCCATGGACCAGTTCTCCTCATCTTCCCATGGGACACTGACATTCTTCAGTTGTCCGTGAAACATCTGTATCCATGTCTTCCTTGGTCTTCCCTGTCTCCTGCATCCTCCTAGTGGTGTCCACTTCATGACTGTTTTTCTGTTGTGTAGTTTGGGCATGCGTAGGATGTGTCCAGCGAGGTGCTCCCTTTGCTCTGTCACAGTTTCTGAAATTCTGCATGTGGAGTCCCACTCTTATGATCTCTGATATATGCAGAACCATTATTTAAAATAGTCATTTATCTTTTTCCATATTGTTAAAGAATTTTGTTTTTCATCTTCATAAACTGTACTTGAGGTCTGCCTAATGCCTTTATCAAATAAGCGTCAGTGCTCTTCAGGAGTTTTGGTAAAGGACATATTCATTGACATCCATTAGTTCTAGTCATGCAGCGACTTCATGGTGCAATAGTCAAATGTATATTTCTGCAAGTGTATATAGCCGGTGTTTTTCCGAACAATTGAAGATAGTGAGAGTGTTCAGGACAACCTTTTGAAACAAGCAATATTTATGGAGTTCTGTTTGGTGCTGAAAGAGTATTACAAAAGATGACACACTTGACAACTGGACATTATTCTGTGAGTTTGTTACCTTTACATTTAGATGGACTTAATGTCTTACATTTAGCTTCATTAAACCTTTAATTACAGTGGTCACTATTTATCCACCATAACTACATCTATGTTATCATTGTATGACTACCTGGTTAATGTAATTTTAATACAGGCCTACCTGTGAATGTATTTTATAGAAGCCTTTTCTTGCTGACATTTATAATAATTAACTATTTTAGATTTCCTTTCATTTAGTTACAATAAAAGTGACCAATAATCACAAGGATATAGAATAAAAGTTGAGAATGTAAAATGTTGTGCTTAAGTTTTCACCTATTTGTTCTTTAAAGGGAAGAAACAAATATATTTTCACATAACAAAGTTGAATTTCAACTCGTGGTTTGTAAAAATATAACTTCATCAGTGATTTTTTTAAAGTAACTGTATGTGTCACTATAATAGATTGCCCCTGTATCTGGATTTTATGATTTGTTTACAATTAACTGATTTTTATTCTGTTGTGCAGTAGTTTTGGCACTACATTTGTCTTTAAACAGTTTGACATTAAATATTGGAATTTGCTTTAAAAATTGTGTGCATTCATTATGCTTTTGTTACATTTTGTTATATAATATACTTGATATACTATACATACACTGCAAATGTTAGAAACACTTTAGTACATGCAATTATCTTTAATTTAAAAAAAAAAACTGCAAACTACCCTGCCATTGCTTTCTCTTTCAAATGTATGAATCAGTCTAATCAAATAAGCAAATTTGTGTCATGATCATATGAATCCAACGTTTTTGGATGGTTCCACACAAAGGAGTCTTTTTGTTTTTAAATGTGAGTTTTATAATTTAATTAGAATCAATACATATTTAACAGCCCAAATATTAAATATTTAAGGAATCTATCCGTGCAGCCGGAACCAGAAGAGATCTGTCATCATTTACCATAATTGGGCAAGTAAGTGAGACGCATTTGTTCAGCTGGGTTGTTATTGGCTGTGACTTTATCGCAGAACTCGCTGTGATTGGACTATCTTTTAACCCATATAAAACAGCGCTTCACGTTACAAAGTATGTTTTGGTGTTATTATTACGTTAGTTATACATTAAGGTAACTAGAAAGTGTCTCTATGTTGTGAGAAATTTCTCTTTTACCGAGATCCCAACCCTAACCCTAAGCATGTCTGCACATTTCAATGAACTACAGCACAATGTTTCCTGTTCCATTGATATAATGACAGAGATATGTGGGTAATGTAGTTTAAAACGTTTAGTAATGAAACAGTAAATGTTAAATAAATAATATCTTTAATGGGCAACTGGATATCTAAATTTGTTAATTGTGCAAACCTTTATGATATATATGAGGGATAGGTTGCAATTTGATATTTTACTGTGAGCACTTTTAAAATAACCTTTATGCCAGCTTGCCATATATGTCTGAAAACTGTGCCCAACATTATTTAGTAAACATAGCATAAGCAGTTGTCCTTCATATTGTCTCTTTGATACACTAACCGGACTTTGAGTTACAGCCATTTGAAATGTGCTTTCTTTTGCTCTTCTGGGGGCCGTTGCTGGGCCCCTGAGGGTGGACGGGCAGTACAGTCTACACAGATTTTAGATATTGAACTATTACTATATCACAAGGATAATGCACCATTCAGTAAAACAACAAAACAGTGCCAAAATATCCTTTTCACCCCATCTGACTGCTGATTATTTGCCTGACATCAGTAATGTCTATGCTTTCATTTTAAATGCAGTAGTAGATGTACTAGAATGATCAACATGGATCATCTTCAATTATACTTTTAAGTATTTGTAGCAAGATAGCCCACTGCAGCCTCTTGTTATTCACACACCTTCTCTTTATTTCACTGAAAACTGGCATAAATGCAAGTATGTGCAACTTTTGCTGCATTGTTGTCCCAAATATCATTAACCACAACAAAATGTTTATGTCCTAAGTAAACTAATTATGGTAATTAATTATATTTAGTTGTTTTTAAATTATGAACTAAACTAAATAAATGAGAAATTCAAATTTCTTAAATAAAATTCTGTCCCAAACATCACTTTCAATACACAATATTCACCATACTTTATTACACAACACTTTATTTAAGGACACAACATTAAATTGATAAAGTAGCATAAAGACAAATGAGATTCAAGATAAATAACAATGAGCCTTCAAAAATACATTAATATCATATTAATCCATTCACAACTGCTGAAGCCAAAAAATGAGTGCCAGAGAATCATATTCAGTCACCTATGATACAGAAAACAGATTTGATATTGTGTTTGAAAATAATGATTCATTATCACAGCTAAACTGGTTTCTCGCTCTTCCCTGTACGTCTCTATCGTGTTCATATTCTTCTTCCTCATCTAAACAGTTTTTTCAGTTGTGCCCTACAGTAAAACTGATGAGCAGAAGATGTGATCACTGATGTGGTGTTGCTTTTTCTCAGAGGAAGAAGTCTCAACATCCCATCGTCAGGCGTTCTCCAGTCCTGCTCTGAAAGTAAAACAAAAAACACAAACAATTCAAATTAAACTGTTTAATGGACAGTCAGGTCAGCTTATGTTCTGCGTTATTTAAAGCTACATTGTGTAAGATTTTCTCCCATATAGCGGTGAAATTGTATAAGACTACCAACTGAATATTACTTTCTAGCCCCTCCCATTCCGAGGGCGTTGTAACTCCTACGGTGGCCGTATTATTATGAGTAATCTCCCCCTCGCATTCGTCACGGTGCCACTAAGTAAAGGCACGAAAGGTGACGCTTGAATTTCCAGGTATGTCCCTCTTTGGCTAATGTATTTTCAAGATGGAGGCGCAACATGGCTGCCACCATTCGAGTGACTCGCTCATATGTATTCTGAATGGCAGATTCTACACTTAGGAGAGTACTTGATTAGTTGGTGGAAGTAATTACACATGGATGAGCACATATAATTTTGAAAGAAAAAAGTGTTTTTTTTGCAAAGAATCAACATAAAAAATGACACAGTGTAGCTTTATTTAAAGCAGTGATGAGCTACTCTGGCCCTCAGCGTCCACTGTCCTGCAGATTTAGCTCCAACCTCAAACCCTCCTGCCTATTGTCTACAAGTAAACCTGAAGACTTTGGTTAAAATGTTTAGATGTGCTCAATTAGGGTTGGAGGTAAACTCTCCACCTCAAAAAGGAGAACGCAAAAGGGCCAGAGTTGCCTGTTCCTTATTTAAATTTACAAAAAGCAGCAGTCAGTACATTATATAATATACACATTGAAGTATTATATACACACATAAATATATATATATATATATATATATATATATATATATATACTGTATATATATGTATATAATATTGCAGCACATAATATAAGCTAAGTACTGAAGAAAAACAGGTTTACCCCTATAAAAATCGAGTGATAATCTGTACAATGTAAAATTGTCAAGATCAAATTATGTAGTACACAGCATTGTTTAAATACAAGACATACCAATGGACTTACGCACCTTTCTGTCTTCTTTGGGCACCAGATGTTTCTTCCTCACCCGAAACAAAGGACTTATTCGATTAGCTTGCGTGGATATAAGGAATGGTCTTCCTTCTCTGCTGTAAAACAAGAAAGTCTCCACTTACTCTATGTGCAATTACTATTGTTCTTGAAACATACCAATTAACACAGTTATAATTAAGTTAATTTACCATACGATTCAGGGGAGAACATTTGATAAGTAAATACTGATTGAAATATTGTAGAAACTTTAAGGGCTGATCACGGCAAGATTTGCTGCGACTCACTAGTAGATCTTGTGAGGGTTGGTTCCTAAAAGAGCTGTTGAGTTTGATATTGTAGAGCTTTAAAAAAGATAATCCTGCAAAACAGAAAGGAAGGTCATTTTAATACATTACTTGCAAGTAGTCAGTTTATATATAACAGTAGGATTTATTTATGTAAGGAGTGTTGCATAATTATATATTAAAAGCATTTTTATGTAATAAGTTCACTGATATGTGAGCATTTCAATGAATAAAAGTGTGCCTTTAATAGCATGCAATAACCATATGAACTTAAAAAAGTGATTATGATAACATGATATAATATGTTATATGATAACATGTAAAAAAACAACAACATGATTTACATGTAAATGGGACAGTTATCAGCAGTGTAACTGATCTGATTACGACAAAATAATCGAGTATCTGATGTCATGTGACAAGTCAAATTAGCTTTTCCACTCTTGCAAACAGAGGAAGGTCATGAGGTGTGGAGAGACATCATGTATCATTGGAACATCAACAGACAGGGACCAAATTGTAATAATTTTAATGAATACAATGCAATTAATATAAACTTTTCTGACAGTGTATGGGACATCCGACTACTTTCCAAGAAGGCGCGCAACTGATTTACAAATATGGAGATAAATATGTACAGGAATTGAGGCACTAGCCATTGACAGCACTAGGAGTAAAAGCTGCATGATTATGTACAAGTATTGTACGAATTTGACAACTTGTTAGATCTTGTGAATTATTAAGACTTTGAGACTATGTTTGTACTGATTGGGCTTTGGGTTTTGTAAGAAAAGGTTTAAGAAACAACAAATGCTTGATAAAATGTTTGATTTAGGGTTAAAACCAACACATACATACCATTGTGAATATTTGCCTTTGTAGCTTTTTGTCTCCCGCTTACTTCTCCTCAAACAATAACGAGCTGACTTTTGGTCCTTTTTGGTCTTTTCAGCTTAAAAAAAGAGAAAAGAAAATATCATTATATATAATATATCGGATTATTTGATGGAAAAATTACTGATTTACCTTACAAATATTTGTTGTTACATTATTAGACATTAAAAGCATGATAAGTGTTGTGATTAATATGCATTTACAACAAATATCACTTTAAAACTATGTGATTCTACTACAAATACCACTTTGGAACTAATTGTACTAACTTACTTTAAACCTAATATGAATATGATTAACTGATAGAAGGTCAAGCCTGTAGCACGTCACGTGACAGATAGTGTTTAATCACCTTGTTTTGAATTAGAAAGCAATGAAACGCAAAGCCTCCGTGGAGATGACAGATAATGCAGTGACTGAACATGAGCTAATCTGATTCATTTCGACCATCAGAAAATACATTATATCAAACATTATTAGGACAGTGTATTTTCGACTACTTACCAACATCTGGCACACATGAACTGATGCCAAATATCGCGATGTGTTCGGCAGGAGACGTTTATACTTTTTTTTTTTTTAAATCAATAAACAGCAAAGCAGTCCAGCTTCCCTGGCAATAAGACCGAAATAATAACATTAAAATAAATACATATATTTAAACATGATAAGATATCGTGTATAAATGTCGATTAAACAGCTTTCTCTGCTCCAGCCCGACTGGCAGAAAGAATCGTGCATTACATTAGTAAAAAAAATAAAACAATAAAAAAATAAAAATGCTGATATCACGAAAATAACTAAATAAACGTGTCAGTATCACGATCCAGTAGATTAAATAACGTGACCATATCACGAACTGCCGTGAGACTAGGCTGTGTGGCACCTCAAAAGCGTGGAAAAAAATCCTAATTAATATAAAAATGAGTGTATAGGCATACTGAGAAGTCTGAACATTACTGGTATTGTCATTTTTATAACCTTTATTTAACCATCTGGAATGGAGAAAAAATTATACCACTTAGCGCCTCTAGTGGACTTTTCACCCGAAAAGTGCAGGGAAACGTACCTGGAGGTACGTATTTCAGGTTTTGCAAAAATGTAGGCAGAGTAACGTATTTCCAATGAGCCTGGGTTGGACTTACAGTATGTCCCTCAGGCTTCACTAACGTGACTGGTTCCATAGACTATAGAACATAGACAGCACACATGTTCCCATCAAGGCCTCAATGAAGGGCATTTTGTGAACAGAAAGGGGGTTCACAATGTAAATGTGCAGCCAAGTTACTATTGTGATTCTTAATATTCCAGATTAGCAATATGATATCAAATTTTTAAAAATGGCAGTTAACTGAGTAAAATCTCTTAGATGGTGTGTGACTATGTGACTCAAGAATTTTCAGAGATTCATATTTATGTACATTATTTGAACGTGGTAAGGAAAATTATAAATATCAAGCTCACTGTATTACATACACTTATGCTGATCCTAACAGAACTGCATTTTTCCATTATACAGGTAATTACAACAGGATCCTGCTTGGTGTTTTATGACCCCATTCCCTGACCCAAACCCCAGACCAGTTACAATGCAGCTATAACCAGGACAAGGGCACACAATGAAATGAACTTTGGCCAACTAAATGGAAGATTTCACTGTCTGAAAAGTCTGAGAGTTGCACCTGACAGGGCCTGTGACAGTGTTGAATGTGCCATATTACACAACATTGCTAACATCAGGAAAAATAAAAAATAAAACGTTTCATTAAATGTTTAATATAAGACAAGACAAATATGCTTAATTCCTTGAGTTTTATTTCAATTGTTCTTTGTAAAGAAAGCCAGTGATCAAGTCATCCTATGCCTGAAATAAGAGATATTATGCAAGGTCAGCAATAGTAGTCTGTGTGAAATAGTGTATTAGCACTTACCCTGAAGTGTCTTTTGAAGCAACAGTGCCATTTTTTTCTTAAAGTATTCAAGTTCTATTTCTCCCCTAATTTTTGTTTTTTTCAAAATACTCTATTTTCTGTTGAAGACTCGTATTATATAGGGAACGAATATCACTTGTCATTTGTGAGATGTTTGTCACACATGCCTCATGCAACAAATAAAAAGGAAAAGTTGGCTATACACTGTGCAGACTCTTCTGTAGGCCTTTCTATAGATGTGGACTCCTGGAACTCATATTGCAGTCAGAAATAATAGGCACACAAGTATAAATTAAGTAAAGTTATTTATGCACTTGCAGGTAGTCTGCTTCCTCCAAAGGACAGTCATCTGAGAAGGTTTCGTAACTGTCCAGTGCAATGGAAACAAATGGGCATTGCAAAGATTTATACTTTCTTTTGTTTTGATGTAAAATTAGAAAAAGTCCACTTACTGCATATATTTCAGCCACCACTTTCTTGGGAACAGATAAAAGTGTTGGTGTAAAACTGCATAAAAGAGAAAAACACAATGTCATTACAATGAACACCCTGGAGTTGTGATTAAACATTAAAATTCAGCATAAACTTCGACTACTAGCTCTTGCTATGCTGCAGAGAAAAACTGAGCGTGCTCTTTGGCCACGGTGAGCAGCCAATAGCAGCGTTGCTGATCAATGTTTCTATACATATCCCCTTTTTAACCAACGCATGAACGCGCAGTTATCTCAGATAACTCAATCCAGAGATACTAATCTTAAACAGCAGGTGTGTTCGAAGAACCAAATTAGCCAGATCAGGATTAGAACGATGATATCATCTTGGATGTGTCATTTGACCTAGGATGTTTTAAGCAACGTATGAAGAACGGACCCCAGCAATCCCCAGGGAAAACGTGGCACAAGACGTGAAAATGATAACTGCATCGGGCTGAAACTAGCAAAAAAAAACTTGCGCCAGGTGCATGATAGGGCCCTTAATTCCAACGCCTTAAACACTCAGCCATCCTGGGGTCCGTTTCCCAAAATCATAGTTGCTAATTGAGTTAGCAATGCAATAACCCATTGGCAACCAACTAAGTTGCTAACAGGTTAGCAACTATGGTTTTGGGAAACGCACCCCTGGTTGGGACAAGACCCTTTTTTGTTTTTTTTTGTTTAAAGGCGCTAATGTTTGAACATACAGCTTTAAGTGCATATTTTAGTGCAGCCATTTCAAATGCATATTTTGTGCTTATAAATCAAGTTGAAAGTCTTAATTTAATTACCAGGAGTGGGGTTTGAACCCACAAAGACATTCATCCATTTGCCCTCACTGTGTTTCAAGAGATTCAACAAAAGTAAAGTATCGGTTATCAGTTGTTCATGATGTAAGCCGCAGTATATGAATGAAAAAATATGAGTTTTTTCCTGCTTTACTCTTAAAAGTATTATCATCACTGTTATCATCAAAGAGTAACATCTCTCTGAATTTCAGCAAATATCAGCTTTTCCCAAAATCCATTAACTGTTCTTTCATTCGTGAAAAATAGCCCTCATTTGACTAATTAAGCTGATGATCAAAGTTGGATCAAAGCTAGATGCAGGCCTCACATAACTGCAACCTTGACCATCTGTGAGTAAAAGCACAGTGACTTTGTCAAACCATTATGACAGTTATTACTTCATAAAGCTAATAAACTCTGCTACTGTCAGGGTTCTGCCCTGGCAGCCTTGTCTGTTTTGTTGTGGTTTCATGTTTCTGTGTTTGTCTTGTGTTTGAGCACATGGCTCTGTCTTGGTCTGTGTTTGCCATGTGCTCCTCATGTCCCGCCTCCTTGTTTCCTGTTACCACGCCCCCTTGTTTAGTCCACGTCTTGTCCTGGTTTCGTTAATTGTGCTCACCTGATCCTCATGTGATCTGTTCCCTTCATATTGTGCCTCTTTCCCTCATGTCTTTGCTGGTTTGTTGTGAGTATGCACATTTCAGTGTTTTCTGGTTTGTTATCTTGAAATTAATCCTAGTGCTTATGCTGGTTTGTTATCATTGTTACTGTTTTGCTTAAGCTTTGGCACTAAGCTTTAGCACTTGTGCTTGGTAATCTAGTTCGAGTTTTCTTTTGTTTAGAAGTATATATTTCTATACTTTTTGTTTCTCTTTTCATTGATCTTGTCAGTTTAGTTTTGCTTATCTTAATTGTTGCCTTATCTTGTCTGTCTTGTCTTGAGTCTCGTCTTGTATGTTGTTCTGTGTGTTTCTGTCCTGTATCCTGAGTTCCCTGGCCACTGACTCTCAGCTGCCTGACTGGTGCAGCTATCCCCTGTGTCGAGCTTCTGGTTCTGTGAGCCTCTACCTTGGTGGCAAGACTGGAGCTACCTCTGAGATCTACATCAAGCTGCATGTTCCTAGTGTTCCTGCCCGCTCTTTCCTTCAGAGCGGTCTCTATTGCACTCACATAAGATTTCTTATGCTAAGAGTGTAGAAGCCTCATTTAAGAATTTGGAAAAAATGGATTAAATAAGATATCAGCAACCTCTCAATGTAACTTCAGATTTTGCAGAACACTTATCTCATTTATTCACAAAAATATTTTGGACAGACTAAAATAAATCCGGAGAGGGATGTCCTGTCATTTTGTACACACTCAAATAGCTGTTGCGTGGTTTTGACTGGGTGGGATTAGATGTGAATTAAACTGTCCATCAGTCAATTACATGATACTGGCTGTTTGCTGACCTTCTTCCACATTAGTGTTTCTGAAGGGCAGTAGTTGGAACAGGCTGGACAAAGAGCGATCAAATCCCTTCCATCTCACAGTATCTCCTTAAGTGAAAGATGCATTTCTCATTGGCACAGGCTCCAGATCCGGATCATGGTGTTGACCTTGGTGTTCAGTACACTTTGTCTCAGGCTGTGCAACCTTCGGGACACTAGCCAGTCCACAATCCAGCCCTGACAGGATTCATACAGATTTATTGCTGAAAACAGTCTTGACATAAGCCTTCAGTTGAATTTTAGCCATTACCAAAACATTTTTACCTCTCAGAACATGACAGGTATATAAATAAAATGTAAAATTTATTTTATTAATTGACTTTTTACGAAAAAGCATGCTATTTTAAAATGTATTGTTTATTATTAAAATGATGTTCTGAAACCTGGAATTGTAATTATAATTTATAAACATTGTTATTTAATAATATTGAAATAGTTTTTAAAACCCAAAACCCAAAATGTAATTCTAATTATTTATTAAAAGAAAGTATATTTTTATTACATTTAACATTCACATTACATGTACAAGGCACAAGCTAACAAGAACAATTAGGCAAATTCAGCCTAAATCAATGTTGACAAATTGACATCCTCTGTGGACTTACTAAATTTGAGGGGGCAGGATAGCGTGGGTGATATTAAATCAGTGTTTGCCCTTCAAAATCAACAGTTCCGTGAAGATATACGCTCCAGGAGTGCAACATCCTGAATTCAAGTTTATTTCATATTAGACTGCATTCTAGGTTTTTTAAGGATATGTGTATCTTTATTGTTTCTCTTAGACAACAATAAGATTAAACAGAGACCATTAAAACTTTTATATCTCTATTTTTCTCTTACATATGTCTCACACAGTAGAGTTTCAGAAGAGATTTCAACATATGAATTCAAATATTTCTCATCAAATTGTTAAATCTTCACAAGTTTCTTTTTTTCAGTATCACTTCATTGTGTCAATTTCTGTTAAACCAGTTAGATTAATGAATTGCTTTATGTCGTTTCTTTTTTTTATATATCAATTTCAAAAAATATAAATTTTGGAGCAATATAAGAGAAAGTGAACTGACAGAATTATAATTTTTATGTGAACTATATCTTTAAGGCACATTGAATATAAAAGTTCAATCCTTCACTGATTTAATTGATGGCAAGCAAACAATCAGTTCTCATAATCAATGCGTTGGATGCAGGAGAAATGGACATGAATAAAGATCTAAGCAACTTTGACAAGGGCCAATTTGTTATGGCAAGGCGACCAGGGCTGCATTTCTCAAAAGACATTATTGCACCTAAACATTATCTCACCAAAACATTATTACAGACCAGGTACAAATCTTCATGAAAATGGTGTTCTCTGGTGGATGATGTGATCTCTTTCAGCAGGATAATGCACCCTGCCGCACAGCACACATTGTTCAGGAAATGTTGGAGGAACATGATGAAGAGTTCAAGTTTTTGCCCTGGCCTCCAAATTCCAAACGAGGATCTGTGGGATAAGCTGGACCAACAAGTTCGATCCACGGCAGCTCCACCTTGCAACCTACAGAACTTGAAGGATCTGTTGCTAATGTTTTGGTGTCTGATACCACAAGAAATCTTCAGGAGTCTTGTGGAGTCCATGCCTCGGTGGGTCGGCACAGTTTTTGGCAGCATACGGCGGACCAACAGCATATTAGGCAGGTGGTCATAATGTTTTGGCTCATATAAAATTAATATATAGTTCACAAGTTCACACGAAAAAATAATCAGATAGAGTAAAAGAGAATGCGTATTTGGTGTGCTGTCCAAGGAGATCAGTATTTTGACCCAAACCCAGAGTACTGAACCTTGTTAATAAAACATCATTAGTTAGCAAAATAATTTAGTCTTGTAAAATATGCTATCTTTATCATGCTATATTCATTTCACAGATCTTATTGTACTTTAAAATTAGTCTCATTATTTCCCTTTAGTTATTTTAGCCGAAAGATTGGAGACAAAACTGATTTCTATATTCTAAAACTGATTAATATAACTGTGAACTCCTGAGCGTACAGAATGAGATCAAGCTCTCAAGAGGAGTGACAGTGAATGTGACTGAGTTCTCAAATGCCTTATTGACCTGTGGTAAAACCTGGAAGCAAGCAAACTATCCATGTGTCCATGATTCAGTGACAAGGCAAACAGCTCTTGTTCTTCAAAGGAAACCGAGGGCCGTCAAACCCATGATCTTTACAGCTCTATGAGTCCACTAAAAGACGAAGTAAGGAAACACGAAGTGACGTGGAGACATCTGTCTTGACAAACACAAAGACACAGACATGAACACACGCAGACCAATACTTGCATGCACAGACCCACCATGGCCACAGATGGCTTCTATCATACCAGATGTGGGAGGTTGCCAAGACAGATGGACAGCAATTTGCAGTGAAGAGCATACTGGGACACAGAGAGCCAGTCTTTTCTCATTTTATAAAAGCGGGATAAGAGATTGTCTGCATATGGACATCTCAGTCTGACATGCTGCCTTTCCACCATCAGGCTGACTGATCTCAAGGGTTTAGCTCCATCTCGTAGCAGAGCCAAATATCAAGCGCTGTTTGCCGGAGCTGCTCTCCTTGACGTCTCCACACAAGGAAACATAATTGATTCAGGCTCTTTTGTGACAGCAATTTTCATCTGGTTGTTAAGTTCATGAAAATTAAAGACAGACTTTAATTTCAGTGCCTTTACACCACTGTGTCCTCATCTTCTGAAGAGGAAAGCTTCATATAATGCTCTGATTAAACAGCTGACAAGCTGTCATTGGCAGACATTTGATATCTGCTATATGGACACCAGCTCACTGCTGTATTTGTAACCAGGATGAGAAAATTAGAATAGTTTAACATCAACATCATCTATTGGTCAAGTTAGAATTTAGCAGACACTATAGCAATTTGGCCCAGGTCCTCTAAAATAAATTATTTGTTAAAAACACATCTTAGAAGTACCAAAAAAAAACATTTTTGTCAAGACAAACATTAATGTTGGCTTGAGAAAGCCTGACCAGAAAATTTGAAGAAGTTTTAAAAGCTGTAAGAAGGTTTTGGAAGCAATACTATCAGAAAAAAATACAGAATTGACAGATTGCTAGCATGATTTAGCATGTTTCTAACATGTTTTAGCACATTGCAAGCTGAATTATGATGTTTCTAACATGTTTTAGCACATTGATAGCATGAATTAGCATGTTTTAGCACGTTGCTGTTATGAAGTAGCATGTGAAGTAGCGTGAAGTAGCATCAAGTAGCACACCCTGCATCTTGGAATGGTCAGCCTGTTGTCACTCACAGTCAGAATCAATGATGCCACAATTTGCAGCTTCTGGTTTTGAAACTGCCAAGATTTAAATTCCGGAATAAATGGGATAACCTTTCACAGGTGAGAATGTGTTGATTTTGTTTTTATATACTCAATATTATAGGTTTTTACTACTTTTTACTTACGCTATAATAACTTTATAACGTCATGTTAGCTGACGGCTTCGTATTGTTGTATTGTGTTAGTTTAGCAAATCGTCTGCTTAAGTCTATTGATATAGATATTCACACATGCGTATGACTACGATTACAGGCGCTCAATCAACTTGCTCTCAGATGTTCACGGACCGGCTTTGACAGTTACAGTATGGCGGATGGCTTATTTATAGCAGCCCATAGAAACAGCAGCTAATGAGGCATCTATACATGTATATCTATGGTTTTGATCTTCCATGTAAAGAAAATCACAAGTTGAATCAGTTAGAAAAGATAACAACACAAGTCAGAACAATCTATCAGAACAGCCAACATAATAAATAATGTATACATATATATATACACACATATATGGTTGTTCAGTTGAATTTGTGCACAGGGGATTTGGATGCTCTAATCTTTTTAAAGGCAATTGCTTTAGTTGATGTCTATCATCAAAAGGGCCGTAAGTTATCAGCTGAAACATTTTCTTTCATTTTAATAACATTTCAGACGTAAATATAATAATCTGTGACAATCTAGTCTGACAGACACGAACATGACTGAAAAAAAAATGGATGTATTGAGTGACATATGGATTGTGCTGAAATAAAAACAAGACTGAACTTGTCAATGAGTAATTGTCAATGAGTGTCAAGTGGAGCAGACAGGGTATAATATATATCAAGTTTTATGGTAGAATTCCTGATAAATTCTTAATGTCTCAGGTTACGTATGTAACCCTGGTTCCCTGAAGAGGGAACGAGACGTTGCGTTGAAACGTGGTTGGAACGCCCCTGCTTGATTACGTTGTGAAGCACGTGTATAATCAGTCCAATGGTGTGACAAGACGTCATAGGCGGGTGACGTCATAGACCAGGAAACTATAAAGCAAACCTGAAAACAGACCATTCTAGCTTCTCACAGGCCAAAGCAAGTCGATCACAGGAATGCAAGGAGTATGGCAGGGCGACACAGCTTCTCGTTCCCTCTTCAGGGAACCAGGGTTACATAACCTGAGACGTTGCCTTTCAAAGCAACTCGAGCTGCGTTGAGACGCAGTGGGAACACTATACCCATGACTCCATAATAGCAAATGCCTGTTCTGTGTGAAATTATTGTAAGTAGAGCCTGGAGTAGAGCCTAGATCCAAGTTGTAAAATCTAACAATAGTATGTGGAGAGGATCAGCCTGCCGCATCAGAAATGTCATGAAGGGAAACCCCCGATAATAAAGCCTTTGAGGCAGCCATACTCCTGGTAGAATGAGCCTGGACAGCCAAATGTGCAGGCTGACCAGCCGCTTCATAAGCAAGTGAGATAGCCTCGACAACCCACTTGCTTATCCTCTGCTTGGATGCAGGGTAACCTTTTCTTGGTGACCCAAAACAGACAAATAATTTATTCAATTTACACCACAGGGCAGCTCTGTGTACGTAGGCATCCAAAGCCCGAACAGGGCACAGCAGATTAAATTTTTCCTGATCTGATGAATTAAAAGGTGGAGGACAGAAGGCCTGCAGCACTATCGGGCCCACCACATTAGTAGGGACTTTATGAATATAACCCGGCCAAGGGTGAAGAAAGGCATTCACCATACCAGGTGCAAATTCCAGGCACGAAGGGGCAACCGACAAGGCTTGCAAATCTCCAATTCTCTTGATAGAAGAAATAAAGTTTTTTACTGTAGCAACTTTTCTGAAACCACTTCAATGGGCTTGAAGGGAACCAAAGCGAGGCCTTCCAGTACAATGGCCAAATCCCAAACCGGTGCTCTAGTGTACAGTGCAGGCCTCAGCCTCAGGAAACAAAGAAAATGAGAAATGATAGGATCTCTCACCAATGATGCACCACCCAGAGGAGTGTGGTAAGCAGATATAGCCGCCACATACACCTTTAAGGTGGACAGAGATAACCCAGCAGAGAAATGTGCATGCCGATAATCGCGTACTGTACCAACAGGGCAGTTAGCAGGATTCAATTGCCGTTCTCCGCACTAAGCAGAGAACAGTTTCCATTTCAGCACATACAGTCTCCTCATTGAGGGTGATCTCGATTGGAGTATGGTCTCCACGACCATGGTCGAGAGACCTGATTCTATGAGCTGGGCCCCCTCAGGGGTCAAGCCCACAGTTTCCACAACTCCGGGTGAGGGTGATAAATAGTGCCCCCTGCTTGGGACAGTAGGTCCCTCCTGATCGGAATCTCGATCGGAGAGCAGACTAGAAGGGAGACCAGGTCCGAGAACAAAACCAGTACGGGGCTACTAGTAATCCTTTCCAGAACTCCTGGGAGCATACATATCAGAGGAAAAGCATACAGGTATAGCCTCAGCCACACCTGAACCATCGCATCCAGCCCCAGAGGAGCTGGGTGCGTGAGAGAGAACCACATGGGACAATGAGTTGTCTCTGAGGATGCAAATAGGTCGACTTGAGCTTGACCGAATTTCTCCCAAAGGAGCTTCACCACCTTGGGGTGAAGTCTCCATTCCCCGGGCCTCAGCCCCTGCCTCGACAGGATATCCACTCATTGATTTAGATGCCGCGGAATATTTACTGCCCTGAGAGACAGTAATTTCCCTTGGGCCCATAGGAGGATCTGATGAGCCAGTTTGCATAGGTGACGTGACCTCAGACCCCCCTGATGGTTGATATAAGAGACCACTGATGTGTTGTCCGTGCGGACAAGCACACGGTGACCTCTCAGGTCGTGCAGGAAGTGCTTGAGAGCTTGAAACTACGCCATAATTTCTAGTTGATTTATGTGCCAAGAAAGTAGATGGTCCTGCCATAGACCTTTCACCAAGCGACCACTCATGATCTTCCCCCAACCTGTGAGGGAAGCATCCCTCATTAGCGTTACGCGACGACAAGAAACCCCCAGCACTGGGCCTTGGGCGAGGAACCAAGGTTTCTTCCACATGACTAACCCTAACCCTAACCCTGACCTTGATCATGTGAAACGGATTTCCCCTCAGAGAAAAACCCTTGGTCCTGAGCCACCACTGCAGGGGTCTCATGTGCAGGAGGCCAAAAGTTATTACGTTAGATGCAGCTGCCATGAGACCCAACAGTCTCTGAAACTGTTTCACAGAGAGTGACTGGCCTAGTTTTACCACATTTACGGCTGTAGCAATATGTCGATTCTTAAAATCTATTCCCCCCAAGTAATATGTGCAGGTGACAGTTGTGCCCGCATTGTTGTCGAATCCCATATCACACCGAGAAAAGTGGTCCTCTGAGACGTGAGGAGCACACACACTCTTCTTGGCGTTGAGCCTCAACCCCAGCAACTTTATGTGAGACAGAACGACATCTCAACGCCAAACCGCCATCTGCTCGGACTGAGTTAAAATCAACCAATCGTTGATGTTATTAAACACGCCGATGCAAGGGGAGCCAGAGCTGCATCCAAGCATTTCGTGAAAGTGCGGGGTCATAAACCTAGGCCGAACGGAAGAACCCGAAATTGGTACACTTCGCCCCCGAAAGCGAACCTCAGGAACTTCTTCTGATGAGGATGGATGGATACATGGAAGTAAGCGTCCTTCAAGTCTGTCATGACAAACCAGTCCTCGGACTGAATCTGCGACACGATCTGTTTGAGTGTAAGCATCTTGAACTTGAGTCTCTAAACCATGTTTCGGTTTAGTTGGCGCAGATCTAAAATAGGACAAAAGTCCAGGTCGCACTCAGTCACCATTATATGTTTGGTATAAAACGCAACTGCTCTCATGTTTTGCCACAAGAATTTTAAATTAAATTTTACATTTCTTGTCATCTCTGTGATATGAAGAGTGTGCAAAGTAACATGTTTTAGCAACTGTGTGAAAGTGAATAGCATATAACAGGCACGATACTGGTATAAACATGAATATCTTTCTGTACAATATGCATACGAAAATTCAAATGTATCCATTTTGGAGAGCTTTTTTAAAAAAAAGCTTTGTTTTCATTAATAAAAATGCCATATCTCAGTGTGGACGGAAGCCCAAATGGAGAGAAAAAGATGCGTTTTCAAACGAAATCATATTAGTGTGGACAAGGCCTATGTTCTTTCATTTACACGTCATCAGCCAACCTCCAGTTTAATCTTGAACTGTAGCCTAAGCCAACGGCTACAAGGGGCTGGATTGAGAGGTTGTGTACCAGTAAAGAAACCATTTCTGTCAGGTCCATTTAAGTCAAGAACACACAAGACAATAGAAATTATTAGAAAATTGTATTGAATAAATTGCAATTCAGTTGATAATTGAAATTTGGCGGTATGGCTCTGTTCAGGGAGACAGCAGCAGCATTAGGGAACGCTCACAGTTTAGCACTGGGAGAGCAGAACAATTCCCCCATATGAACAGAGCAGCAACGATGACAGAATAGCAAATGCCACGTTATACACGACAAGGATTAGCTGGGGAGTTGGTGGGTTGCAGAGAGCGAGCAGCAAGCAGTTAGGAGCGAACTGAATCTGTTTAGCTGAGCTGACCGCTGATGGGACCGTGTTGTTGGCCAATAGCGTTAGCAGCATCTTGACTACTTGGCCTGCCAGAACTGACGCTGACGCCCAATTTCTGTCAGGTCTATTTAAGTCAAGAACACACAAGACAATAGAAATGATTAGAAAATTGTATTGAATAAATTGCAATTCAGTTGATAATTGAAATTTGGCGGTATGGCTCTGTTCAGGGAGTCCTCTGACCTTTCATGAGCACCATGAAATAGCAGAGAGGGCAGCAGCATTAGGGAACGCTCACAGTTTAGCACTGGGAGAACAGAACTATTCCCCCCAAACAAACCATACCTGGCAACCTCTTGTGGATAAGACAAGAGATGGAATTAGACAATTAAAATGCTTAGAAAACTTTATGAATGAATACGATTTGTGGGCAATATGTGTCAGTCAGATGAGTCTCCTGACCATTAATGAGCACCATGAATTTAGCAGAGAGTCAGGGGACAGCAGCAGCATTAGGGGACAGATGAGTCTCCTGACTATTCATGAGCACCATGAATTTAGCAGAGAGTGTGGGGATAGCAGCAGCATTAGGGGACGCTCACATGAATTAGAGTAGGAGAGCTGAACTATTTCCCCCAAACAGACCATAAAGCAACCTCCTGACGATAAATATGAAGGATGAATTAAGCAGCCAGTAAGCGCATCCAGGGGCAATGTACCTAGCAGAAGAAAGACAAGTAAGATTTAGCAGATGAGACTTCTTTTAATTGACTCACTGAATAGTGACTGTTACTTTACTTACTCCCAAGAATCGATTAGGCAATAGTCATAGTTGATGAATGAATGGAACATTGTAGCGTGCATCCCATCAAATAAACGCAATAATCTTTGTACTTTGTTACTAATGATATGAAACAAAGTTTCAGATGTCAAATTACGTAAATTTTCTTACAAAATTCAAAAACAAACACCGCTTTGGCGCTGTGGCGTGAGTTCGCTCTGGCGCAGCTCAAGGAAAGCAGCAGCGTGGACGCGGGTACATCTTATCTTACGCCTTAATAATAGCGCGAAATGAACAATCATGAGCATCTGAAAGTGTTTTATTAGATAGAATAAAACTTTTTGAATTCCGTATCATGTTACATGGAATCGCTCAATCGCAGTGTTCCAACCGTGGAAAGAAGTAAATGAAAACAATAATGTAAACGTCATAACGTCACATTTACCTCAGATAAATGTCCATATCCATGATAGCCAGTGACCATACACTCGTTAGTCAGCTAGAAAAAATAACTCTGGAGAGGAGCAAATCGAATTGTGAAATTTGTGTCAATACCCAGCCCTACTATCTATCACTGCAAGCTGCTTGATCTGTGCTGCATAGTGCTAAAAGCACAGCATGTGCAACGCGAGCAGTTGATCACGAGATATACCTCACAAAGTGATGCATACTTGGCTAAACAACATGTCTCTCATTTTTCCTGGGATGTAATGTGTTTTCCAATGTTACTGGAACCATCCGTGCATTTTTTTTCAAACGTGAAATTACACAAAATATGTATCATCTTAAAGCTTAGAATCTCAGCTTTTTAAAGCATCTAACCACTTCGATCAACTCTGAACGAGAGCTGACTAGTCCCTCTAAACCGGAGTGTACCGCCCACGGGCACCTCCTAGCTGCAACAATATTCATTATCATATTTTTCAAAATTATTTTGAAAGCTTAGAGTCTGAACTTTACTGTGAATGTAGCCAATTTGAAAAACGCCTAAGTATTGCTGAGTTATTTGCTGATAAATAGAAATCATTTTTTTCATAATCTATAAAATACTTTTTTGTACTATGTACTGAATGTGTCAAAAACATCATACAGCTCATGAAACATACACAGATCGTTGCAAATGGCACATCATTTTTACAGCATATTATTACAATTAAAATGAGCCCAAAATTAACATAATCTATAGCGTTGATGACAAGATATTCTCCATGGAGGAACAGTTTTAAAAATGCCCATTAGGGGGCGTCAAGGACTGAACAAAAAGGCTATCTTGGTTCCAAATGCTGTAACTTTTGATTCCTTTATCAAATCACCACAAAATTTGATCCAGATGCAGCTCACATGTAGAGGGACTTCACCAAAAAGAAATCCTCCTTATTTCCTTCCTGAGTTATTCCATGTCAAATAAGAAAGATATGCAAAATCATAATAAAAATTATATATTAGTGCTGTCAAACGATTAAAATATTTAATCGCGATTAATCGCATTAATGCCATAGTTAACTCGCGATTAATCGCACATTTTTATCTATTCTAAATGTCCCTTGATTTCTATTTATCTCATTATTTTTTCTAATTTTAATGCTCTTATCAACATGGAAAAGTGGATCAGCAGTAAGTTTGTTCTTAGCTGTGGTATCCATGTGCTTCTGTCTGAAGTCATCCATTGTAGAGCTTAGATCGGGCCCAAAAAATCAAGCCCGACCCGAGCCCGTGCGCATTGTGTCCGAGCCCGGCCCGGCCCGACACATAAACTGTAATTATGAGCCCGAGCCCGATTTAAACCCGTCCATTTTTTTAATACGTGGGTCGTTTTAACTGACGTTCTCAACTACTTTCTATGTTACTTTCTCCCGCCCGCAACATTTTTGTCCCGCTCCCGCCCGCAAATACACTCTTTTTTTTGTAGGCTACCTCCAAATACTTTCGCCTACGTGTCGCCACAATACACATAAGCATAAATGCTCCTGATAAATTATTTGTTATTAAAGCATTAACACACAAACCACTGTTATAACATAAAAGCAAGCAGGCTACTGAGTGCATGGTTTAGCATGACTGAATGCGCGCAAAGTGCGCTCCCTTAATAATTCCTAAAAAGCTGACATCAGTTCATCGCAATCTCACACATCTGTTATTATCAATGAAGCTGACTGCATAATGCATATTTCATAATATATACACTTTGTTTGTTATAATTTGAGGATTTGCCAGCATACAGAATTCAGCACTGGACAAAAAGTCTGTTTTGAGCGGTGAGGGGAGTCTATTTTAAATGCTTCTGATTGGCCATTGCGTTCAAGAAATCAAGGCACATATGTCTGTGATTGGCTACATCCCTCAACGCTGCAAACATGTTATAAAAAGAAACTCTGCCCTGTAAATCGTTTCTATTTTGTTTTAGTTGTTCTTGTTGCTTTTCTGCAACATGAATAAAAATGTATTAGTTTTTATGTTTTATTCATAGATATTTCTAGTTTGCGGGAGTCCCGCGAATCGTTTTATTCTCCCGTATCCGCACACAGAGTGAGTGCATTACTGCTCGAGCCCGCCCTCGCACTCGGCCATCAAATCTAGTCCCGCGCCGCACTCTATTGCGTTGAGAGTGCACGACTCTAAATCGGCGTCTCGCGCTCGCGCCATCCAGTCAAAACGTAACGTTAGCCTACTACTATTTGGCCGGCGCGCAAGCCCAAAAAAGTACGTGCGGCGTGCCTGTTGTTTTGTTTCCGATCTAGCTATCCGGTGTGATGTTGTAGTTTTTCCAACGTTACTAGTTGTTGCAACAACATTTGAAAAAAATACAAAGTTGGCTAGGCCAAAAAGAGCGTTAATCTCGCGATAAAAAAATTGACGCCGTTAAAATGTGTTTGCGTTAACGCCGTTAATAACGCGTTTAACGCACAGCACTATTATATATATATAGATTTTTTTGTCTTTTATCAGCAGTTTCTTGGCAGGAGAATGTACAAATGTAATGTAATTTATATTTTCAAAAAATTTGAAAAGTTTTCTATCAAATGATACATACCTTTTGACTCTCCTTGCTATAGTTTTGGAGTTATGAGTCTTTAGTTCTCTTACGAGAGGTTCTCTCGTATTGCGTAAGTTTAGCTTACGCTACGGGAAAGATTCATCTTCTCGAGATACTGAAGCCAAAAAATTATCCTTAATTTTGTATAACTTGTCAACGCAGTGCAGCAGCTAGCAGACCTAGAGCAGGCCATCTCGCGTGCTCATTGGCTGCCCTGCGGGCAACTGCTGCAGCCTACCAGTGCGCCCGGCGTGACGTCACGCCCAATGAAGGGCGCCCGCGCCTTTATAGCGTCACAGCCCACCAGATAGGCGTGGCTTAGCGTATAAAATAGGGGCTGTAGGCTGAATTCTCTGTTTTTTTGACGACTGAAGCGAAGTCGCTCGTGGCGTGAGCACGGCCGGTTACGCAATACTCGTTCCCTCTCTAGAGAGAACCGAGGTTACGTTAGTAACCGAGTATCGTTCTCTTACGAGAGGTTCTCTCGTATTGCGTAAGTTTAGCTTACGCTACGGGAACACTTTGTCAACGCCGTGCGCGCCAAGCATCCACATGAGACCCCGAGCTTAAGGGGAACCCCATAAGTGGAAAAAATAAGGTGGCCAGCCACGCGGGCCATCACTTGTACATAAGCACACATAGGGAATACAGAGCAGCGCGCCGGTCTGTATAGTCATATGGCACATACCCTACTTAGTGCAGCTCAACCAGGAGAGCTGAGTCATGAACGTGATCTGAGCAGGAGATCTGGGCAGAATACACCTCTTTTCAGACTGACAACAGTTTAGCCTGCAAGGCAGGAACTTCTAGGTTATAAAACCTGACAAAGGTAGACGGGGAGCTCCAGCCCGCCGCTACACATATGTCATGGATAGAAATTCCACTGGACCATGCCCACGACGAGGCCACGCCTCTCGTGGAATGAGCCCTGATGCCCAGAGGGCATTGCAGGCCTTTTGACACGTAAGCTGCCGCTATAGCGTCCACTATCCATCTGGACAGGCTCTGTTTCGAGGAGGCAAGCCCCTTGGCGCGCCCACCAAACGAAACGAAAAGCTGTTCCGAACGCCTGAAGAAGGCGGAGCGCGTAATGTAAAACCTCAGCGCTCTGACAGGGCAGAGGAGATTCACATCACTTTCGCTGTCAGATGCTGGGAGAGCTGACAGCGAAATAACTTGCGCTCTGAATGGAGTGCCCATCACTTTAGGGACATAACCATGTCTAGGTCTGAGGATGACTTTAGAGTCATTTGGTCCGAACTCAAGACACGACGCGCTGACAGACAGCGCGTGCAGATCCCCTACACGTTTTACAGTTTTGTATGTTATTGTTTTGAGTTTACCTTAAGTTTACCAGTTTTGAAAACAGCATGTAAGCATGTGCAAACTGGCCTGTAAGTACACAGAGTTTTGGTGGTTGTTGTGTCGAAGTGAGAAAAGAATTACAGTTTTTTACAATCGCTATGACAATTTTTTCAATACTTTTAACAAATTTCCTAAACTCTTAACGCACCAACACACCTACAACACACAATTGACAAAACAGTTAATTTCATGCTCAAAATCACACATTGTAAACTAAACTCCAACACTAATTTCAAAATACAATAATACACTAGCAACAATACACTATGTCTACCAAAACACTGCAAACATGTCTCAAAATCAAATAATTTTTCAAAACACTAACATATGTTCTCGTCCAACAGGAAGATTTAGTCAATCATAGCACAATGTCATAAAAACAGGAACATCAGATGGAATTACAGAAACTGCATTATTTTATATGTGTCATGCCCTTATACAACAGACAGTATATTGTATTGATCATAGATCGTGTTTTGCACTGCAGTTTCTTTTGAAGCCTCTCTACATTTTTGTTTTGTTGGGTTGCTGCAGAAATTCAATAAAAAAGACCCATCTCAGAGTGCTTTATAGAATGTAAAGTTACTGTAATGAAAAAACGAGGACAGAGACAGAATTGCTGCAATAAATAAAATAAATAAAAATAAATTTATATATTTGCATAATTCAATCAGCTGTTTCTCAGTAACAATAGAATAAAATACAGGGGATATATTTGTGTTTCAATTCACAATATAAACAGCTGTTTACTCGACTTTAGCCTGGGTTAGGTTTAGAACATGGTGTTATCTGTTCTGACATACAGTGTGTAAGGTTTAGAAGTGGAGTTCATATTTCATATTGGAAAGTTGTAATGCTTAGAATTTAATATGATTTATATTTGAGTTAATTTACTAGAAGTATATTTACAATGTTTAGTCAGTTAATTATTTACATATTTATGTGTTTACATATTTAATACAGTAGGGATGTTCTGCTGAATTTGCCTCTCTGATTCACTCACGTTTATCTCAGTCTAAGCTCTTGCTTCTGATTGGTTATTGGAGTCACGTGAAAGGCTGTTGAAGGAAGTGTTGTTGTTGTGATGGTGTTGAGTAAAAGTCCCGCTTGAGAAAGTCTTCTGTCTCCATTCTGCTGTTTATTATCATAAAGAGTGATCTACCACCACATACCGAACCCTCACGTTACATTTGGTGGCAGCGTGGTGTTATTTTGGTGGTTTTTGCACATTTGGTGAGTTTTATTCTTACGACCTGTGGATGCGGTCTTTTTTTTTTGGATTTTACACTCTTTGAGAGCAGTGGATTACCTAAAAACTAGTGTGGAGATATTAAGGGACTTTTGCGGTATTTATTTTTTTTATTTTTTTTCTACTTTACGTGCTTTTTGTGAGTTTTGAACTGGACATTTTGTCACCATGTCGGCTGATGAAAGTGAAACTGGGCTGCAGTCTCCCCCCACACGACAACGGCGAGATGCTAACGTTACATCAACAGGTGCTGTTTCTCTAGCCACATGCGCTGTCTCCAGTGCCCTGAAAATTGATCTACCACCTGCTTTTAAAGGAGATGGGACTGAATCATTCACAAGTTGGTCTCGCCGTTTTGAAGTGGCAGTGCAGGCTATGAGTTCAACTGATACAGATCTGCATACGGTGATGGCTTCCGTCCTCCCTACTCGCCTAGCAGATGCTGCATTTCTGTATTGGGACAGCCTTCCTTCTTCGATCCAGAAGGACTATGATTCAGTAAAGGAGAAACTCAGGGACGTTTTTGGACCAATATACTCCCTGCCATTCTTCCAGACACATGTGAATGCTCGACCTCGTCGACCAGGTGAAAGTTTGGATGTGTACAGTGCAGACATCACTCGTCTTGTATTAGAAGCCTTTCCCAACTATGACCACAATGCACTAGAGGGTGAAAAATTTCGCCGCTTTGTTGCTGGCTTGGACCCAAATCTTCAGTCAAAAGTCCATGAGATGGGTGCGGAGGATCTTGAGGACGCCCTGCGTATCGCCAGCCGCTGTGAGAGGGCACGTGCAGCGCTCCAACTGACAAATGTAGGGTCTTCACACACTCAATCTTCAGAGCAGGTAGCTATGGTTCGTCCTAAACCTACTGATGATAAGCTTCTGCATGCAGTTGAGCAGCTGACTCTTACTGTCAACAGCTTACAAAGCGAAGTACACCTATTACGAGAGAAACACAGCTACCTGGCTCAGCGTCTGGACTCCCAAACTGAAAGGTTTTCCTCCGACGATGCTCGATACAGTGTACGCAGTGTCTCTCCACAACCCTATCATAACAGACAACACCGCAGAGACAATTACTCGCCTGAGCAGTATCATGGTTGTGACCGTTGTCCTCCTTCCCCTGTTACTCAGAGAGACCGTCAATGGCATGACAATGACAGACGTGACTGGCATCGCTCTCCCTCACGCCAGTCCTATCAGTACTCCAGGTATGGTCGCCATGACAAGGATGATACAAACAGATACAGACGCAGCCCTAGTCCTGCTCCACGGGGAAACAGGGATGCCAGTCCACACGCTACAGGCAGTGTTCGCTTCAAGTCACCTGAAAGATATCCGCACTCTGACTCCAACCGTCAGGGAAACTTCCATTAGCTGCTGTTGAGGGGCAAACATCAGCTATTGTCTCACTGCCCCAGAAGGATTCCCCCATGTTACTGCCTGACAAGAATGACTCACACTCTGATGATTCTGTCTCTTCTACAATCTTGGCTATTGTTGAGGGCATTGAAGTGTGCACTTTAATTGACTCTGGTTCTACTGTTTCCATTGTGAGCGAAGATTTTCGTAACTCTCACCCAGCATTGAAAAAACGCCCCATGACACCCTCCTCTCTGCCAGCTCGCTCAGTCGATGGACAGTGCCTGGACATTTTAGGCAAGTTAACGATTGGTATCAGACTTGGACATCAGGTATGGGAACAGGACTTTGAAATTCTCAGAGGTGCTTGCCAGCCAGTCATTCTTGGTTTCGATTTTCTGCGGAAACACCATGCCCTCCTTGACATACACAACACAATGCTTCAACTTTGGGACATGAAAATTCCCCTCCTGCCCAAAGGACATGAAGTGGCCGCCTGCTGTAATGTGTCTGTGCTAGCGCCCACTAAGATTCCAGCTATGAGTGAAACCCTCATCACAGCCTGTGTGTCAGCAGCTACACCTGCTTCTCCCATGCCAACTGACTATTATGGTGTTCTCATGCCCAACCCATCGTGTGACATCATTGTGGCACATTCTCTCAGTGAGGTTCAGAATGGTACAACTGTGGTTCGAATCTTAAATCCCTCCAGAAATGACGTGGAGCTGACTATTATGGTGTTCTCATGCCCAACCCATCGTGTGACATCATTGTGGCACATTCTCTCAGTGAGGTTCAGAATGGTACAACTGTGGTTCGAATCTTAAATCCCTCCAGAAATGACGTGGAGCTGCATTCAGGTCAACACCTGGGTGAGTTTCATTCGGTTTCATCTGTTGACATCATATCAGGGGAAGGGACAGGGTGTGCAACCTCCCCCGTGCATGATATAGCTCCATCTGTCCAGATAAGTGACAGCGACCTGTCACCTTCCCAAGTTCAGTCTCTGAAATCACTGCTTCAGAAATACTCAGCAGTATTCAGTACACACTCAGAGGACAGAGGTCGGACAAGCATTATCAAGCATCAAATCCGCTCTGGTGAGGCCACACCAATTAAACAGAGAGCCTACAGAGTGACGCCAGAACAGAGAGCTGAAATACAGACTCAAGTTGACAACCTGTTAAAGGCAGATGTCATTGAAGAAAGCTACAGTCCCTGGGCTGCGCCAGTTGTTTTGGTGCGCAAGAAAAATGGCACATGGCGTTTCTGCCTGGACTATAGGAAACTTAATACAGTGACAATCAAAGATTCCCACCCTCTTCCGAGAGTCGACGACGCACTGGATGCTTTGTCGGGCTCTTCCTGGTTCTCTACAATGGACCTACAACATGGCTATTGGCAAGTCGAGCTGCAGGAGGAAGACCGTGAGAAAACAGCATTCACAACAGGTAGTGGCCTTTATCACTTTAAAGTTATGCCAATGGGTCTTACCAACGCTCCAGCCACATGCCAGCGCCTGATGGAAATGGTACTTCGTGGCCTCCCATGGAAAACCTGCCTAGTGTATTTGGATGATGTCCTCATCTACAGCCGCTCTTTCAGTGAACATCTCCAGCACCTGGAAGAAATTCTCTCCAGATTCCAGTCAAGTGGCCTGAAGCTGAATCCCTCAAAATGCTGTTTTGCCAGGGATCAGGTACAGTTTCTGGGCCATGTTGTATCCAAAGACGGCATTCAGCCAGACCCGCGGAATGTGAAAAGTGTCCAAGACTGGCCTACTCCACGGTCAGCTACAGAAGTAAGAGCATTTCTGGGACTTTGTTCATATTACCGCAAGTTCATCCGAAGCTTTGCACATCACAGTGTCCCTCTACACGCTCTCACAGAGAAGAATGCACCTTTCCAATGGACTTCTCAATGTCAGGATGCATTCACTTACCTGAAACATGCACTCACAAACCCTCCAGTGGTTGCATTCCCTGACTTTACTGTGCCATTCTCCCTTTACACAGATGCTTCAGGCTCTGCAATTGGTCCTGTGCTTGCTCAGAGACAAGGGGATCAAGAAAAAGTGGTTTCTTATGCTAGTCATGTTCTCACAAAAGCAGAAAGAAAATGGTCAACATATGACAGAGAACTTTGGGCCATTGTCTGGGCCGTGCGACATTTTCGCCACTACCTTTACAAACAACTGTTCTTTATTGTCACTGACCACAAACCTCTCCTGGGTCTCAGAAAAATACCCATTGACAATGACAGAACTGGTCGTCGTGCACGCTGGGCCCTTGAACTTGATCCTTTTGAATGGACTGTAATTCACAGGGATGGCCAGAGTCACCTCAATGCAGATGCAATGTCACGTCGCCCTGCTGACATCAGCCCAACTGAGCAGAGCACCTCCTCCAGTGCTTTTGGTAATCCACCCTCTGACAAGAGACTGTCTAGTCTGAGTCCTGTGAGTCTGTCTAGTCCGGTCAGTTTTGTACATCACAGCCTCTGTAGTACTGATACAAAGCCAGTTTGCTGTAACCTGACTGGACCACAGCCTCCTCCCGCCTCCTCACAGTGTGTTTCACAGTCTGTCTCCTCCACATTTGTGCTTCAGTTCCCTGAAGAGGATTTTAAAAAGGAACAACAGTGAGACTCCATACTATCAGAGGTTATTAGCTGGACAGTTAAGGGACAGAAACCACCATACTGGCGCATGAAAAAACGCACACTTGTTGAGAAGGCACTTTGGCACGAGTTCCACAGACTTACTTTTCATAATGGTGTACTCTGCCGTAAAGTTTTCAACCCATCCACAACATCAGTGCTCCATCAACTGATTGTCCCTCATGCTTTGAAAGACACTGTTCTGCAGATGCTGCATGGAAATCCTGTAACTGGTCATTCATCTGCTGATAAGGTCCTGAAACGTGCTCAACAGCTGTGCTACTGGCCCTTTATGTCACGTGACGTCAAGATGTGGTGCAAGCAATGTACTCCATGTGACGCCAGACGGAGTCCCACACCTCATCAGAGAGCTCCAATGAAAACAATTGTTGCTACGGAGCCATTCCAAAAGGTTGCGGCTGACATACTTGAGCTTCCCATCACGAGTCGTGGCAACAGGTATGTGCTTGTTGTCCAAGATTATTTCTCCAAGTATGTCAACCTCTATGCCATTCCGGACCAGCGTTCCATAACAGTTGCGAAATGTCTGTTTGAAAACTTCATCTGTGAACATGGCATCCCGGAAATGCTTCACACTGATCAGGGACGTCAGTTTGAATCTGACCTGGTGAAACATCTGTGTGATCTGCTGGGCGTGCAGAAAACACGAACCAGCCCATATCATCCTCAGTGTGACGGCATGATTGAGAGGTTCAACAGGACACTTATTGATCAGTTAGCCAAGACACTTATTCAGCAGTCTGGGGAATGGGATGACTGCCTCAACCAAGTTGCTTTGGCTTACAATACCAACCCACACTCTACAACAGGATTCACACCATTCTTCCTCACACATGGTCATGAAGCCAGGATGCCTGTCAACATGCTGTTACCTAACAACACACCATCTTTGTCTATTACGGGTACTCCTGCTGACTATGTTGCACAATTGACGCAGAAACTTCAGTCCGCTTTCAGTTCTGCTGCATGGAACAGAGATTATGCCCACAATCAGCAGAAACGACAGTATGACAAGAGTGTTAAGCACACTCCCTATGTTACGGGAGACCTTGTCTGGTTAAATGACCCCACTACAGCAAAACAAAAACTTGCTCCTCACTGGAAAGGCCCCTTTGAAATATTAGAGTGCCTAGGATCTGATGTGGATTCTCCTGGAGTGACATACAGGATTCACTACCTCCTGGATCAGTTTGATAAGTCCCAGATTGTCCACTACAACCGTCTCAGACCCTACCATGCTCCTGTGCCAGATAGTGGACATGAGACACCTACATGTGACTTTTTGCAGTCTCAACTCCCTCATTTGACTGCATTATCAGGTGCTTTGCCCTTTAAGCCTTCAAAGTTTGCAGCCACGAAGAGCTACACCTTATCTGGCCAGGGCAATATTCTCTCATTGGTCCCTCCCACTGCCCATCCACAACCCCGACCACAGCCCCAATCCCGCTCTCCCCTGACTCAGTCTTGCTCTGCCCCCTCCTTTGGCCCAGTGGGCCAATTTGTCACTGTCACCTCTTCCACTCCTCAGGCTCCTGGTTCTTTGCTACGCCCTGGGAAACGTCCAGTTAGACCTCCCAGATTCCTTAAGGACTATGTTCTGAACTGATACAGTTGCTTTATTGCTGTGGTTACTGTTCCTTGTTTATTTGATGGGAAACGGGGACGTTTCTTTTGTGGGAGGGGGAGGAAATGTAAGGTTTAGAAGTGGAGTTCATATTTCATATTGGAAAGTTGTAATGCTTACAATTTAATATGATTTATATTTGAGTTAATTTACTAGAAGTATATTTACAATGTTTAGTCAGTTAATTATTTACATATTTATGTGTTTACATATTTAATACAGTAGGGATGTTCTGCTGAATTTGCCTCTCTGATTCACTCACGTTTATCTCAGTCTAAGCTCTTGCTTCTGATTGGTTATTGGAGTCACGTGAAAGGCTGTTGAAGGAAGTGTTGTTGTTGTGACGGTGTTGAGTAAAAGTGCCGCTTGAGAAAGTCTTCTGTCTCCATTCTGCTGTTTATTATCATAAAGAGTGATCTACCACCACATACCGAACCCTCACGTTACACAGTGTTAAAGCAGAACTGGTAAATTTACCAGTAAAAATCCATTGTTTTAGTCTTGTTTGAGCTTGTGTGTAAAAGAAGTTCAAGCATTTTAAATTTGTGTTAATTGTATGCATTTTGTGTTAAAGCAACAAGAAATGTGTTAATAGTATAGCTTGCACAGACCGATGTAGTGCTAACTGTGTTAAGAGTTTAGGAAATTTGTTAAAAGTATTGAAAAAATTGTCATAGCGATTGTAATAAGCTGTAATATAATTTGAAAGCCGTAGTCATTGAATGCATTTTGTGCCAAAGCAATGATAAATGATCCACAGTTTAGCCCACATACGTATATTTCTGTCGTGCTCACTGTGTGAAGAGTTTTGAAAAAGTGACCTAAGTATTAAGAAATGTGTCCTAGCGACTGTAAAAAACTGTAAAACATATTTCTACATTAGGGTGCCTGTGTACGGTAGGCTGACATTTGCTAACATTGCTCCATTCTAAATTTGCTCTCTGTCATCGAGACCTATCAGGGATCGAGGGATCTTCTCCCTGTGTTTTCACCACTTTTACTGGCACCTCTGCAAAGGATCATTGCATGGCCCACTTCTTGCCATGACCTCCACTATTTTCCCTCAGCTCCTGTACCATAAGTCTCCTTGTGTTTGTCTCTTTGTCTCTGAGGAGGATGGTTCTGAATCTAATTATGAGGGTTTTTTTCAATTAATTTGCAGTAAACACCTCATTCAATTAGGCAGGGAGTCTAATTCTCCTCTCACACAGGAGGTGCCGCACTCTCACCGGCAGAGCCGCTCTGTTTTCAGTGCTGTGAGATTACTTCACACTAATATAATAATTTGATAAAATATTAAAATGTTTGCATAATGCCTCCCAAAAAGTACTTGGTCAAATAACAAATTATCACAAACAAAGTGCACACTTTTCGTCAAAAACTTTATTTAATGTAATGATAAAATAAATATATAATAAAAAATCTTCACAATAAAGTAATTTGGTAACATTTTATAATAACTACACAGTAAAAAGTAGGCCTTCTTAGAAATCATTTGCTAACTAGTTTATAGTTAACATAGTTAATATATTGAAGTCGCTACATTGTTAATATATATATATATATATATATATATATATATATATATTTACAATTACTAATGTCCTTTTGTCCAATCTGTAGTCACATTTTCAAAACTCTAATAACACAATTCATGTTGTTTTCACATAACATATAGTCAATTAACACGTTTATAAAATTCATACTTTTTTTTCATACAAGCTTACCCCATGCTAAAATCATGGATCATTCTGGTCTTCTTTACAAATGCTCAAACACAGCATGTCAAAATGAAGACCTAATGTTCCTAACCTTAAATATAGCTAGTATATAAAGCCTCTACTTCTGCAACAACAGCAGCAGCGTAAAAGTATTGAAAAAATATACAAAAAAAATACTGAAACAACTGATAAGCTTTTTTAAGTAGCAGATCACTGAAATGTTGAGAAATTGCAGAATCCATTCTCAGTTGGAGGCATAGTCAGGTGTTGCATTTCTTTCCATTACTTGAGCCCCTTTCACACAGCGCGTTGATCCCGGGAAAGTGCCGGGAAATTGCCAGAAAGCCTTCTGTGTGAACTTAAACACAACACGGGATTGATCCCAGGATCGATACCGGGTTGGGGACCAAGTAACATTGCCGGGATCAGTCCCGGAATGCGCGCTGTGTGAACAAAAGCCGTAACCAATTCCTGTGTGAACAAAAGCCATAACCAATGCCGTGTCGTAATGATGACGCTGAAGTGAAGTGAAAGCAGGCTAGTGAAACGGTACGTAATGCGCTAGTTTATGATCGAATCAGAGAAAAAATGCACAAGCGTGCTTTCTCCAGAGAGAAATCGTAGCTCATAAACTATAAACGCTGCTGAGACATTACATGTCACATCGATGTTACGTGTCTTTACGGGATTTTTACGGGTTGTGTGTGAAAGCACTCTCTGATTCCGGAAAATCACTGGCAGTGTGAATGAACCAAAATCAAACTAACCCGGGTCAAATCCCGGATCACTTTATCCGTGTATTTTCCGGAATCTCTGTGTGTTGGACATCCACAGTAAAATAGGACTCTTTGAATTGCCTTTGTTCAGTTTGTGGATGTAGAACAACACAGAGGAGCAGAAGTACACAGAGAAAGTGCAACTATACAATAGTTCACCAAACACTAAACAAGACCAATGCTGCAGACTGAGGAAAATATCATTGATTTCCCTCCATATACCCAAATCAGTCAACAAGTCAACATGGAGAATCACAACAAAACATGTCCCAGTTGTCATGCTACTACAGTAGTGTGCATAACACTGTTAGCTCAGCAAACAACCATAGACTGTAAAAAATACACTGGAATCAATGGCCTGGCATTAAGAATGGCCATGACTTCTGCCATCAGTGTCGTCAACACTTCATGTGTGAGGTGTTTTGTGTCAGACCGCAGCAACATCCCTTCCAGAATGCGACGTGCTACTCCTATCAGTCTTTCCCAACAACCTCCCATATGAGATGAATGGGGGGAGTTGAAAGTCCACGAGCATCCCTGCTTGTCAAGGAAACTTGTCAGTTCTGGATCACTGGTGTTGAATTGTAACTCTTTGCACGCTCCAATAAAGTCTGTGCCTCTGTCAGAGCGAAGCTGTTTGGATGACCCACGGATAACAAAGAATCGGCGTAAGGCATTTATAAAACTTGAAGTGGACATGGATTCTAACACTTCGATGTGTGTCGCTCTCGTGCTCATGCATGTGAATAACACTGCCCATTGCTTACTTTCAGCACTACCTCCACGAGTGCGCCGAGTGACAATGCTCCATGGTCCGAAGACGTCCAGACCGACATAGGTAAAAGGGGGTTCTGAGGTGAGTCTGTCAGCTGGTAGTGGTGCCATTTTCTGCTCCATTAACCTCCCTCTCAGTTTTTTGCAGGACACACAGTTATAGATGACACTTGACACCAGCCGTTTGCCTCCCACTATCCACACTCCTGCTGATCGGACGGCACCTTCAGTAAGATGGCGACCTTGATGGAAAACATCCTCATGGTAATGTCTCACTATTAAAGTTGCTATGTGATGAGTTTTGGGCAGTTTAACAGGATGTCTCTCATCTCTGGGTAAGTCAGCGTTGGTAAGACGACCTCCAATCCGAAGGAGTCCATCCACGTCGATGAAGGGATTTAACTTTCTCAGTGGACTCTTTTTTGAGAGCGGAATCCCATCTCCCAAACATTTGAATTCTTCTCCATAGAACTCTTGCTGGACACAACGAATGACGACTGTTTTAGCTTGCCAACGTGCATTAACTGCATCCACTTTTTGAGTCTTGGAGTATGTTCTTGTTACTTGAATAAGTTTTGTGATGGCTCGCAGTAGTCTCGTCCAGCTAGAAAATTGTTCAAAACGTGCTGAGCTGAACTGACCTTCTGTAGCTTTGGTGTAGTTGACAGCAACTTGGGCTCGCACTTCAACATCATGTTCTGAGTCAACAAGATCAAAGCTGTCGCTTTGTGGAGGCTCACTGCTGCTTTTCAAGAATTCAGGGCCTGAGAACCAGTTAGAGGCTCTGAGGATGTCTACAGACGTGGGTCTGGTGGCGTGATCCGCCGGATTCTGGTCAGGGGCAACATGCTGCCATTGTTGTGAATGACTTGATTTCCTGATGCGATTGACTCGGTTGGCAACATACACATGAAATCTTCTGGAGGTGTTATGGATGTACCCGAGAACAATCCTGCTATCAATGAAAAATCTCACGGCATGCATCTCAATGTCCATCTCCCCGCAGATTGTGTCCGCCATCTCGGCTGCCAGAACAGCGGCATACAACTCTAAACGTGGAACTGTATGGGCTGGATGCGGCGCCAACTTCGCTTTCCCCATAATGAATCCTACGTGGCACTGGTTTTCATCATTAGTGACACGCAGGTAGGCTACTGCAGCGATAGCCTTGAGTGGAAGCATCAGAGAATAAACAGAGTTCTCGACTTTGAGATGAGACAAGTGGGATAGGCACATACCTTCTCTTGATGTGTAGCTTCTCTAATTCCATGAGAGACTCTTTCCACAACTTCCAGGACACTTGCTTGTCTGATGGGAGAGGATCATCCCAATCATATTCTTTGGACGACAGTTCTCTGATGAGAGCTTTTCCTTGAATTGTGATGGGAGCCACGAAGCCCAGTGGATCATGAGGCTCTGAACTGTTGACAAGATGCCTCTTTTTGTGAACGGTTTCACTTCGCGGGATACTTGGAAACCGAAACTGTCACTCTCCAGATTCCATATCAGTCCAAGGCTCCGCTGTAGTGGGAGAGGATCTGCACTAAAGTCGAGGTCTTTTAAGTCTTTTGCAAGGTCCTTGGGGGCAAATGCTGTCATGACTTTGCTGCTATTGGTAGCGATTTTGTGGAGTTTTAAGTTCGATGCTGCTAACATTTTTTGAGTCCTCTTTAGAAGATCAATAGCCTCCTTTTCTGTCGGAACCGACGTCAATCCGTCGTCCACGTAGAAGTTCCTCATGACGAACTCCTTGCTGTCTATGCCATACTCATCCTGATGCTCTTGTGCAGCTCTCCTTAGACCATAAATGGCAACTGATGGTGAGGGGCTGTTGCCAAATATGTGCACCTTCATTCTGTATTCAGTGATGATACTGTTCAAGTCGTTATTTTTGTACCAAAGGAACCGCAAATAATCACGATGATCCTCTCTAACAACAAACGCGTAGAACATCTGCTGAATATCAGCGGTGACTGCGATGTTCTCTTTCCTGAAGCGGATTAAGACACCCATCAGGGCATTGTTTAAGTCTGGCCCCCTGAGCAGCACGTCATTCAGCGACACACCGTCATGTTTGGCGCTTGAATCAAAAACAACTCTTATTTGATTTGGTTTTTGAGGATGATAGACCCCGAACAGAGGCAAGTACCACCTTTCTTGATGTTCCTCGAGTTTGGGTGCTAGTTTTGTGTGGTCATTCTCAAATACCTTCTTCATGAACTCCAGGAAGTGTTCTTTCATGTCTGTGCGTCTGTCTAGAGTTCGTCGGAGAGATACGAGTCGTCGCAGTGCCATCTCTCTGTTGTGTGGAAGACGACGGCGGGGTTTGCAGAAAGGCAGAGGTGCTACCCCTCTGTTCGCCTGATCCACATAAACCTCTTTGTCCATGATGTCCAGGAATGTTTGATCATCTACTGACAGAGCTACCTTTTCATCATCAGGGTGGTTGGCGAAGACTGTGGCTCCAAGTTTTTCTGTCTTCTCACCTTGGAATGCGCAGTCCAGAATTCTTGGTTGGTGAGTGTTTTTTCTGTTAAGTGTCTCTTTCACTTGAATTTTGTTAGGACAGGGACTTATCATGGATGTCCTTCCATTAGGCAGTGTGTGTGTCTTGTACACTCTGACACTGGGTGGTTTGTGAGCCCGGTCTAGACAAGCATCTCCTACGATAACCCAACCGAGATCAAGACGTTGAGCGTAGGGGTCTTCATGGTCTCCGTTATACTGCTGCCTCACTTTATGCACTCCCAAAATGTCTCTTCCTAGCAGGATAAGGATCTGAGCATTTTCATTGAGTGGTTGTATCTTATCTGCTACATGTCTCAGATGGGGGAAATAGCGAGCAATTTCGGGAGTGGGGATTTCGGTTCGGTCGTCTGGCATCATTTCACACTCAATGAGGGTTGGAAGCTTTATTTGCATCTTTCCATCATATGATTCCACCACAAAGTTTGTTGCTCTCCTCCCTGAGGTTTCCATAACACCAGAGCAAGTCTTTAATGTATAGGGAGACGCTTTTTCATAGATGCCAAAGTGGTTGAAGAACTCAGGTCGAGTAAGTGAGCTATTGCTCTGGTCGTCTAACACTGCATAGGTCTGAATTACCTTTCCTGGATGATCTTCTGGGTAGACCTTAACCAAACATATTTTACAGCAGGATTTGGCGTTGGTGCTTCCCCCACAAACCTCTGTACATTTTGATGTTCCCGCAGGGAGAGTTCCAGGAGAAGTCTCAAGGATCTCCTCCTCCTCGCCTTGATCTGCTGGTACTTCTGAGAACCAGGGTGCTGGACCAGGATGTAAAGCTGATGTGTGAGTCTTGCTGCCACATTCTCTGCATACTATTTCTTTATCACAGTCTTTTGCTCTATGTTTGGTCGAACCACAGCACCTGAAGCAGATGTTCTTCTCCCTGAGGTAGGTTTTACGCTCCTCTATTGGCTTGCTGCGGAAGGTGCGGCATTTTCGGAGTGCGTGAAGTTTGTTATGCAAGGGGCATAGTCGATCTGGATCTGCAGCTCCCTTTTCAACAGAACCGGTAGAAGCTGCTTTGGCTTCAGGAAAGATGCCAGTCTTCCTCACAGACACTGGTACTTTTTTGTTGTATTTTGTGGGTCTCTCTGACCTTGTTGGACCTGAGTAGAGAGCTTGAGATATCATAAAGCTGGGGTCGTTTCTGGTTTTGGCTTCAGAATGAATAAATTGTGAAAAGAATGCGAAAGGTGGATATGAGACATGATAGCATTCTTTGTACTTTGACCCTTGGGAAATCCACTTTTCTTGGAGACTAAATGGGAGCTTTTCTAAAATGGGGTTCACTCCACGTGACGTATCAAGATATGCTAGACCAGGGAGGTATCCTCCTTCTTTCGCATATTCGAGTTCAAGCAAAAGGTCTCCAAGCTCACTTAATCTCACATTGTCTCTGTTTGAGATTCTGGGAAATTCCTCTATCCTCTTCAGGAGTGAATGTTCAACTGCCTCTGGGGTTCCATAGGTCTCCTCTAGTCTTTGCCAAACCATGTTTAGCCCTGCAGCTGAGTTGTGACTGATAATGGCTCGGATTCTTTTTGCTTGTTCCTTAGACGCTGGTCCGAGCCATTTAATCAGGAGGTCTAACTCTTCTCTTGGAGTTAAGGTGAGTTCCTCAATGACGCTTTGAAAGGAAGTTTTCCACGCCCAATAGCTTTCCGGGTGGTCATCGAACTCCATTAAACCAGATGTAACCACTTCTCTTCGCATTAGGTATTTTGTAACATCTGGCATGGTTGCTGTATGCTTTATAGAGTTGTCAGAGTCCCACCTCTGCTGTGCAGGCTGTCTCAGGTAAGTTGCATCTACACATGGATCTAAATGTCTCTTTTTCTGTGTCTGCACAGAGGGAACATTTCCAGGAGTATGTTGTGTGACGTTCGCTGCTTGTTGAGATTTCACATTTTTAGGAGCTTTTTGTAGGCGAGTATCTTCATTGTCGATTCTGAGATTCCTCATTTCTTGTTTGACTGTCTCTACTGCAGGTTGTGAAGATGTGTGCATAGGTATAGGTTCTGATGCACTACCGCTGTGTTGCAAAACGTACTCACTTGTCCTTTGTGCAGCATTGGATGGCGAGAGTGGTAAGTCAATGTCATGACGTGAATCTACATCTGCATTTTCCACAGCAGCCACAAACACTGCTTCTTCTGCGGTGGCTGTAGCTGCCTCCTTTTCTATCTTTAGAATGTGCATTTTTGCTTTTAATGTTGCTTCTTCGACCATCATCTCTGCTTCTTTCTGAGCGAATGAAACCTGCATGCGGGCAGCTTCTGCTCTTGCTCGAGCTCTGAGTGCATCAGAGCTTGTTGTTCATGATTTTCTACTTGATTGGGCAATGGATCTAGTCTCCAAGAACTGATACATTTCTTCGTTGTTACTCCGTTCATCCATCCTGGTTGCTTGGATGACGATGGGTCAGCAACGCTGAATCAGTGTTGAGTGTTGAACTGCTTCGTGACGAACTTGGTGTATCACTGTCTTCTTACTATTCTGCCCTCGCATGTACGACGTCTGATTTGTACAGCTAGACAGATAGTTAACAGAAATGAAGAGAAACTCCAGAAGTCTTGTTGAGGATTGATGTTTTATCTTTTGTTCTCTTTTTCTTCCTCAGTTTTATTTCTCAAGTTTTTTTCTCCATTTAAGTCTGTAAGACTGAAAGAGTAAACAGAAAATAAACATTACAAAAGTGTAACGTCTGTTGTCTTTTTACAGAATCAATACAAAGTTACCCAGTAACTCAATATGTGACCAGTCACGGAAATTAGGGACACAAGTCGGTTCTGGGGCATTTTTAGTTATTCATAGATTCTGAGAGTGTAATATCCAAGCTTTCCAACGATGTGTAACATGTGGAAATCTGATAATATTTGGAGAAGTTGTGGCCATTTTAAAGTAGGCACTTAAAAAAGCTCAAAGAGGAGAAAACGAGCTAAAGATTGTGCAGTTCTCACCTGTCTCTGCTGCTGGGGGTGACAATAGGGCTCATTTACATCTCATTTAGATAAGCCATACCCCCTGTAAAGCTCCTCCATGTGCTTTACAGCTTTTTTTACACTTCGAATGAGTGCACTTCTGCCGCACTAGGCGAAAAACAATTGTGCTGGCCCTCTATTTGCAACGTACCAGCAACAACACACAAAGACCAATAATGCCATATAGCCTGCATATAACGCGAAACCAGCAACAACACATAAAGACCAATATGCCATATACATATAACGCAAAACCAGCAACAACACACAAAGACCAATATGCCATATAGCCTGCATATAACGCAAAACCAGCAACAACACACAAAGGCCAATATGCCATATACATACAGTATAACGCAAAACCAGCAACAACACACAAAGACCAATATTCCATATACATATAACGCAAAACCAACAACAACAAACAAAGACCAATAAGCCATAGGCCTACATATAGCGCAAATAGTGCGCAACGCTCGTGTGCCCAAAATGTCAACAATATTAAAGTTTATGTAGGAGGCAAATGCCTGCTGGCATTTTTCTTTAAGCAGTCATTTCTGCAATTTTCCAAATAATCACATGTCACCTCCTCAAATTACTGTTGCAAATCTCTTTACACCACTTTCTTATGTGCGTATACACACACAAATGAAATGTCCGCAAGCAAATTATATCATCAGCAGGTTCAGCATCTTAAATAACGACTAAAGAGCAAATGAAGCTTAACTTACATTTCAGAAACACGCACGGCAGGCCTTCATCGCAGCAGCAAAGGTCTTAACTGCATCCTCTATTTCGATTCTCAGTCACATATGAAACAGCCAGCCACCGCTGTCAGCGAGCCGAGCCGCCGTATTGAAGCACTGAGGGCGCGCGCGCTGCGCCCATACCTCCGGTTCAGTTTCCCGAGCCCACGAAGTGCGGCGAAAACATTTTCGGTGTAACTGCCAGACGGTTCATCTCGTCTGCGACAATCTTTGCGGCATCCATCTTCATTGAATTTTGATATCAGAGAGAGCTGGCCAGAGCACAGCATAATAAGTAGCAATGTGGTTGACTTGGAGGGCGGGGGCAAAAGCGCCGGGTTATTCAGTATGGAAATACACACAGACAATGACACGCCACGCCCCTACTGCATGCTAGAATCTCCGAAAACAAGCCGATTTCAACCTCAAAATGTAAGCTTTTAAATATACCAATACTGCTATCTCAAACATGGAGAGGCTTCTTCGTGATTTCAATTAACAGATTCTCCAAAAAATTGAAAATCACCAATTTTGAAAAAAAACTCTTCTTTCTCATTTTGCTCGAAAGTTGTGCTGCCGACTTGTGTCCCTGGTTTCTGTGACGGGTCACATATGGTTAAACAGTAGGCTATTTTCTACGTCAACACTTTACAAAATAAACTACAGATGTTCTTACTGTACAGAAATTAAACAAACATCCTCAGAAACACCAAACTTTCTGCTAGACTATTACATGTATAATCTATATGAATCAACAGATGTAAATAAATCAACTAATTAATCTGAGGCGAAGCGCTAGGGCTCGTTGCTGAGCAGATAAATCAGTGTCAGAAAACAAAAGCCTTCAATCTAGAGCATATGCGATGAAACTGGTAAGAGTCACGAACGTAATAACACACATTACTTAATGTTAACATATACATCATGCAGAAACCACAATTCTGACAAAAAATTACTTACAGACAAAGATTTAACCAAACTCTGTAATGACGCAGATTCGTGGGTGATTTCAGCGCTGTTGCTCGGCTCGAACACTAGGTCCGTCACTAAAACGGGTTTGACTAGGAAACGAACAAAACGCCGAAGGGCGGAACACTATACATTGCAGACATATAAAAACAGACATATACATATACAAACCTACTATACATCTCTCTCTTGTTCTTGGGTGAATATGTGCACCCTTCCTCCTTTCGTTCCCGAGGTCACCGTGATTTTGCCAAGTAAGACATGTTCCTATATCAACATATTTTGTTGATCCTGGAATAACATTCCTGTCCCAAAATTTTGTCCTTACCCTATCCCTACCTATAACTTTTCCCTAAAATCAGAGGGGAAATGATAGGGGAATAACACTGATATATGTATGTGTGTGTGTGTGTGTGGGTGTGTGTTCACACAGGCATCAGAGATCACAATATGCATAGATAAACATATACAATATACAATTAAAAAAGAATGGCCAAACCATCAGTTATCAAAAATTAAAAATTTTGAATTTTTTGAGGAAAGACCATTTGAATCTGTTTTTCATACAATGGGGTTAAAAATAAAGACGGCAACAGTTCAAAAGCAGAGGCGAGAAGATATTCTTATCATTCATAATATTATTTTCCCTTTCAAGGGAACTCGAGCTGCGTCAAGCTGTGGGAACGCCCCTGTGTTGTGCGTCATGAAGCACGTATGGAATCAGTCCAATCAGAGACGGAACGTAATAGGCGGGTGACGTCATCGACCAGGAAACTATAAAGCACCCCCAAAACACAAGCGCGACAGCTTCTATGCCTTCAGTAAGCGCTGGATCTGTCTCAAGTGTTTTTGTCTGTCACTAAGCAGGAGTTTCACTATTTCAAAAAACTAAATATATATATATATATATATATATATATATATATATATATTACATTGAGAGACAATGGCGAGCGAACAACAGTTTAGGAAGTGTGTTCCTCCCTGCTCGCGCTATTTAACGGGCGGGGATACACACAACCTATGTGTTGTTTGTTTGGGAGTGCAGCATTCCCAATCAGCTCTCGAGGGGGCTCATTGTGAGCATTGCGAGCGTTTGCCTCTTAGAACGCTCCGCTCCCGCGATCACTCTTTGAGGAGAGTGGTTCAGTTCGCGATCCCCACGGATCGGGTCCCGCTTCTGCCGAGGCTGAGCGGCGACGTCATTCGTGGGGATCGCAGATGGATCTAACAGCGGGGCTTGAGACGGGCTTTGCCCTATCTCAGCCCTTACCTGTTAGATCCAGTGCCTCAGTCTCAGGTTCGGAAGCACGCTCTGCAGTTTCTTCCGCCCGAACTGAGGCCCCAGTACTGCAACTATCCAGTTCCGAGGAGTTGGATGTTGTTAGTATTGATGCGGGAGATATTGACGATTCGCCATCTCGTTCTCCCGAAAGTGAGGAGCTTATGGAGGTGCTCACTCGTGCTGTTTCTAAATTAAGCATTGAGTGGCCAGCTGTTAGGCAGGAGTCTAGAGAAAAAGCCCTGGTGGCCGCAGAGAGACGTCTATGGTTGAATCTCTCTGGCATGAAAGAAAAAGACAAGGCTTTTCTTTTGGACGCTCCGCTTTCTCCTCATGGTCTTTTTGGTGACTCAGTAAATACTATCATAGATAGATTTCAGGAAGAGAAAAAACAGTCGGCAGCGTTCCAGAAATTTATGCCGCTCAAATTTCATGTCCCCGGTACTGCTGGGCGGGAGCAGTCCAGGCCGTCAGCTAGCTCCTCACATAGGGCGCAACAGAAGCAGAGTGTCTCAGCCGAAGTCTTCTGGCAAAACTGATCTGAGGACAGTTATTATGGCCAAGAAGGCTTCGGCAAAGAAGAAGTCCTGACGCCACTGGTGTCAGGATGCTGAGGGTGGTCCCTGCCATGGGAGAGAGGTGTTCACCGCATTACACGGTGCCCGCTCTTCCTTGGTGCCCTCAGGGGCCCGTTCTACCAACCCCACCTACATGCCTGGGCGCAGACGGTCCCAGCGAGCGCTTTCCCAAGGGACGCTCGCCCCCTATGAGGGGGGTCTCAGAGCAGTTAAGCAAGTTGTTCCCTGCCGGTGCGCCGTAACAGGGCGCTGTGTTTGCTGCTCAAGTTACACCAGAGGCCAGTCTCAAGAGACTGGTACCCTTAGTAGTATTTCTGGCAGAGTGGAAAAGCATTCCAAAAATATCTCAGTGGGTTCTGCACCCAGTAAAAAAGGGTTATGCTATCCAATTCAGGTGTCGTCCACCAAAATTCAGAGTGGTTCTGCCCACAGAGGTGGGCCCCGAGCAGGCTCTGCTAATGGAACAAGAGGTGAAAGCGCTCCTTCAAAAGGAGGCTACAGAACGGGTTCCTCCTCCCAGTCTGGAGTCAGGTTTTTACAGCCGATATTTCATCGTTCCAAAGAAGGATGGGGGGTTGCGTCCATTTTTAGATCTGCGCCTGTTGAATCGCTCGGTAGGGAAGTTAAAATTCAAGATGCTCACTATCAAGCAGATCGTGTCACAAATCAGATCCGAGGACTGGTTTGTCACGATAGATCTAAAGGGCGCGTACTTCCACATTTCCATCCTTCCACAACACAGGAAGTTCCTGAGGTTCGCCTTCGGGGGCGAGGCGTGCCAGTACAAGGTTCTTCCATTTGGCCTAGCTTTATCTCCCCGCACTTTCACGAAATGCATGGATGCAGCTTTAGTGCCCCTGAGGCTTCAGGGCATTCGTATCCTTAATTACATCGACGATTGGTTGATTTTAGCTCAGACAGAGCAGATGGCGGTTCGTCATCAAGATGTCGTTCTCGCTCATATCAGAAAGTTGGGGTTGAGGCTGAACGCAAAGAAAAGTGTATTATCTCCTTCTCAGAAGACCACTTTCTGGGCGTCGCTTGGGATTCGGTCTTCATACGGGCGCGACTTTCTCCGACCCGCATCGGTCCAAATTCTCTCATGATACAAGTAAAGCTAGGCCAGCTACTCACTGTAAAACAGTTTCAGAGACTGTTGGGTCTGATGGCAGCAGCGTCCAAGGTTATACCTTGCGGCCTGTTGTACATGGGACCACTACAGTGGTGGCTCTGGACCAAGTGATTCTCCCCGAGGCGAAATCCGCTGCGCACGATCACAGTCACGCGGCGCTGCCTTCGTGCTCTGGTCATGTGGAAAGAAACTTGGTTCCTATCCAAAGGGCCTGTGTTGGGGGCTCTTTGTCGTCGCGTAACGCTAACGACGGATGCTTCCCTCACAGGGTGGGGGGCGGTCATGAGTGGTCGACCAGCCCAAGGTCTGTGGCAGGACCATCATCTATCATGGCATATAAATTGTCTAGAGATGTTGGCGGTGTTCCAGGCTTTGAAACATTTCCTAGCGGACCTCAGAGGTCATCATGTGTTAGTTCAGTCAGACAACATGTCGGTGGTCTCGTATATAAATCATCAGGGGGGCCTGCGGTCGCGTCCACTTTACAAGTTGCCCCGTCAGATCCTCCTGTGGTCCCAGGGGAAGTTACTGTCTCTGAGAGCTATGTATCTTCCTGGTTATTTGAATGCGGTAGCAGACTCCCTGTCGAGGGGCCGAGGCCGGGGGAGTGGAGACTCCACCCTGAGGTGGTGGAGCTCCTTTGGCTGAGTTTCGGTCGCGCCGAGGTGGACCTATTCGCCTCCAAGGAGACAACGCACTGTCATCTGTGGTTCTCCATCAGTCAGCCAGCCCCTCTGGGGTTGGACGCTCTGGTACAGCCGTGGCCGAGGTCATGTCTGTACGCTTTTCCCCCGATTGCTCTGCTACCAGGAATTCTGGAGAGGGTTCGCCGGGACGGGGTCAGCCTATTTCTAGTAGCCCCGTTCTGGCCGGCCCGAGTATGGTTTGCGGACCTAATATCTCTTCTGGACGGCTCTCCCTTGGAGATTCCGATCAGGAGGGATCTACTCTCTCAGGAGGGCGGTACGATATTTCACCCCCGCCCAGAGTTGTGGAAGCTGTGGGCTTGGCCTCTGAGGGGGCCCAGCTCATAGAATCTGGTCTCTCAACTGAGGTTGCTGAGACCATCCTTCACTCCAGAGCTCCGTCCACAAGGAAGTTATATGCCCTGAAGTGGAAACTTTTCACTTCTTGGTGTGCAGAACACCGGCAGGACCCAGTTAACTGCCCAGTGGGAGCAATGTGCTGGAGTTTCTGCAGGAGCGTTTCTCTGCAGGTTTATCCCCCTCCACACTAAAGGTGTATGTGGCGGCAGTAGCTGCTTACCATGTCCCTTTCAGTGGAGTTTCTCTTGGGAGACACCCATTTATAACTCGCTTCCTTCGTGGCACTTTGAGGCTGAGGCCTGCAGTTCGTACGAGGGTGCCGACTTGGGATTTGGCCATTGTGCTAGAGGGCCTTTCTTTGGCCCCCTTTGAACCTATTGAGGAAGTTTCTGAGAAATGTCTCACTTTTAAATCTCTTTTCTTCTTGCGATCTCCTCACTTAAGAGAATCTGAGATTTGCAGGCTCTGTCGGTTGCACCCTCGTGCCTGGAGTTTTCGCCTGGCATGGTCAAGGCTTTTCTTTACCCTAGATCAGGTTATGTCCCTAAGGTCCCTACTAATGTTGTTAGACCTACAGTGCTGCAGGCTTTCTGCCCTCCTCCACTTGTGTCGTCAGATCAGGAGAAACTTAACCTTCTCTACCCGGTTAGGGCGTTAGACGCTTACGTCCACAGAACTGCCCTGTGGAGGAAATCAGAACAGTTATTTGTGTGCTTTGGGCCACCCAGGAAAGGGTGTCCCGCGTCCAAACAGAGCATGAGCAAGTGGGTGGTTGAGGCCATCTCACTTGCTTATGAGTCGGCTGGTCAGCCTTCACCTTTGGCTGTACGAGCCCACTCTACTAGGAGTATGGCTGCTTCTAAAGCTTTGTTGTCAGGAGTATCGCTAAGTGATGTTTGTGATGCGGCTGGGTGGTCCTCACCGCATGCATTTGTTAAGTTCTATGAATTGGACTTAAGTTCCACTCCTGGGGCGCAGGTGCTCTCGTCCTCTGTGCGCTAGTTCTCACATGACGGTCATTTGCTCTTATGGCGACGTGGGTATTAGCGTTCCCACAGCTTGACGCAGCTCGAGTTCCCTTGAAAGGGAACATCTCGGTTACGTATGTAACCTTAGTTCCCTGATAGGGAACGAGACGCTGCGTCGTTCTGCCATACTCCCAGCATGCCCGTTAGCGCTTCCTTCAGGCCTATCAGAAGCTGTCGTGCTTGTGTTTTGGGGGTGCTTTATAGTTTCCTGGTCGATGACGTCACCCGCCTATGACGTTCCGTCTCTCCATTGGACTGATTCCATACGTGCTTCATGACGCACAACGCAGGGGCGTTCCCACAGCTTGACGCAGCGTCTCGTTCCCTATCAGGGAACTAAGGTTACATACGTAACCGAGACGTTATGCAGTCCCTAAGAATTTACTTGCCATTGTTACCCCTTTTCTTACTGATTTCTTCAGTACCTACAGTTCCATACCAACAAATAATACAGAATATCATAACACTTTCGATGAAAGCACTATAAAACAACAGAATATTTATGTTGTGGACATTACAGGAAAGTTATTGCTTTAAGAAATTCATTCTCTGTGGTGGCTTTATACTTTATATGATCGTTCCACATTTAAGCTTATTGTAAAGAACACCAAGATATTAATAATGTGACTGATAGTATTGGCTGCCTATTAATTAAAACATAATTTCTACTTTAATAAAATCAATAGACATGTCCCTTTTTTTGTTTTCCTTTGTTTCTAGGATGTTGATGTACAGAGATAGTCAGTGTTTGAAATATTGCTAAATTTAAATACAACCAAACATATGTCTGTTACGGTGTTTATTCATTTTGTCATGTTTCTGGTTTGTGGTTTCTCTGTCTTTGGTCTTTTATTCAGTTTGTGCCTTGTTAATTGTAGTCTGTTATCCTAGTCATGTCATTATTAGGTCCCTTGTTTCAGGTGTGTTGTCTTGTTAGGTTGTATGGTCCCGCTCGGTGTTCTGATTTGCCCCAGCTGTGTCTTGTTCCCTCATCCCGTCTGTGTATTTAAATCCTGTCTGCTCTTTTGTTCGTGGTCAGTTATTGAATGTATGTTTTAATGTGCGTACCACGAGTATCTTGTCTGTTCTGAATTTGTAATTGAAGTCTACTGCTGCATTTAGATCCGCCTACTGCCTTTGCTTCCATGCAAATTCGTAACAGAATAACTGACCCCCTAGGATCTAGCAGCCATGCCTACCTGGAGTCCTGATGTCCAGATCCTCCGTCTTCGCCAGGAGAATCGCGCCATCGAGGATTATGTCGCAGAATTCCTCGAGCTGGCATATCTCGCGCAAATGAACACCCACGGCTTGAAGATCTTCTTCCGCGGAGGATTATCGGAACCACTCCGGTCTCTGATGCCCGAACCTGGTCCTCACGGATCTTTAGAATGGTACGTTGACCTGGCCCTGTTGTGGAGCGGTTCCCCGTTTACTGTGGGCGTGGAGGAGAAGCTGCGAGAGCCTGCGCTTAACGTCAGCCCGGTCGCGCCCGCGCTTCACTTCAGCTGCTCAGCCGAGACCACGCTCCACAAGCCTGCGCTTCACGTGAACCGAGTCGAGCCCGCTTTCCACGACATGCCTGAGCTTCTTCCTGCCGAGACCGACATGCCTGAGCTTCTTCCTGCCGAGATCGACATGCCTGAGGCTGAGCTTCTGTCTTCCGAACCCGCACGTCGCTTCAGCCTCGACGAACCCGAAGTCAAGTGAATCAAGTTCCGAGTCAAGTTCCGAGTCAAGTGAGTCAAGTTCCGAGTCAAGTTCCGAGTCAAGTTCCGAGTCAAGTTCCGAGTCAAGTTCCGAGTCAAGTGAGTCAAGTTCCGAGTCAAGTGAGTCAAGTTCCGAGTCAAGTGAGTCAAGTTCCGAGTCAAGTGAGTCAAGTTCCGAGTCAAGTGAGTCAAGTGCCGAGTCAAGTGAGTCAAGTGCCGAGTCAAGTGAGTCAAGTGCCGAGTCAAGTGAGTCAAGTGCCGAGTCAAGTGAGTCAAGTGCCGAGTCAAGTGAGTCAAGTGCCGAGTCAAGTGAATCAAGTGCCGAGTCAAGTGAATCAAGTGCCGAGTCAAGTGAATCAAGTGCCGAGTCAAGTGAATCAAGTGCCGAGTCAAGTGAATCAAGTGCCAAGTCAAGTGAATCAAGTGCCAAGTCAAGTGAATCAAGTGCCAAGTCAAGTGAATCAAGTGCCAAGTCAAGTGAATCAAGTGCCAAGTCAAGTGAATCAAGTGCCAAGTCAAGTGAATCAAGTGCCAAGTCAGCCGAGTCAAGCGAGTCTGCCGAGTCAAGCGAGTCAAGTACGTCCAGTAGTGAATCAAGCCCAGTGAAGCGTCGTCGCAGAAGGAGGAGGAGGACTCGTTTGCTTCGCCAGGCTACGGAGGGCGTTCCCAGACTCCTCGCCCTGCCGGCCCCGCTTCTGCGCCTCGCCCTGCCGGCCCCGCCTCTGCGCCTCGCCCTGCCGGCCCCGCCTTTGCGCCTCGTCCTGCCGGCCCCGCCTCTGCGCCTCGCCCTGCTGGCCCCGCCTCTGCGCCTCGCCCTGCCGGCCCCGCCTCTGCGCCTCGTCCTGCCTGCGCCCTTCAAGCGGGGTCGCGCCTTATGGAAGGGGGGGATAATGTTACGGTGTTTATTCATTTTGTCATGTTTCTGGTTTGTGGTTTCTCTGTCTTTGGTCTTTTATTCAGTTTGTGCCTTGTTAATTGTAGTCTGTTATCCTAGTCATGTCATTATTAGGTCCCTTGTTTCAGGTGTGTTGTCTTGTTAGGTTGTATGGTCCCGCTCGGTGTTTTGATTTGCCCCAGCTGTGTCTTGTTCCCTCATCCCGTCTGTGTATTTAAATCCTGTCTGCTCTTTTGTTCGTGGTCAGTTATTGAATGTATGTTTTAATGTGCGTACCACGAGTATCTTGTCTGTTCTGAATTTGTAATTAAAGTCTACTGCTGCATTTAGATCCGCCTACTGCCTTTGCTTCCATGCAAATTCGTAACAATGTCATTCTTTACCATCCATCAGTGGACCTTTCTTGAAGACCAAATTCAAAACTTTTAAGTTGACATGCTGCATCTGGTCATTTTGAAGAAACAAAAATTACATACAAAATTTTCTTTTCATAATATAACTGCAAATATGCAAAAACTTATTTTTAAAAAAATTAATTAATTTTTATGTTTAATTAATTACATGCAAAGATGGGACCTGCAACTATGAATGTATATATATATATTTATATGTATATGTGTGTGTGTGTGTGTGTGTTCAGATGGCGCCGATGTCAATGGCATGCCGTCTGCCCGTATCTAGCCTGGTTCTTATCTCTGTTTTGTTTTTACTTGTGACTCTGTTTATACATAATTCTAGCACTACACTGGTGTATGATCGCTCTACACTTCTAAATATCCGAAATATATTTGAGAAACATGTCAACAAAGCTCGGGAGGAACTTCAGTTGTATGCTATGAAACCCCTGCTAAGGAGTCCTACGGGGCTGAAACAAAATCCCTGCTGGTCCCCTTTGCCGAAAAGACGACGTCGCCGTGGAGTCATTTTCGGCGTGCGCAGTATTTCCTCCGGAATGGAATTGACGCACAGAATCTTCTCCCTCTGCCATTTGGTCGTGGACAGTTGTTGATAAGTATGGACGTCGAATGATCAGCTATAAGGTTGGCTTTGATAAATGTACGCTCTCTGAGGAACAAGTCTTTTATCTTAAACGAGTTTGCTAGTGCTCGGAAACTAGACTTTGTTTTTATTACGGAATCTTGGATGAATACTGAAAATACTTACGTTTTGGGAGAAGCTGTACCAAATAACTATTCAATTTTTAATTCTCCTCGTCAAATAGGAATGGGAGGAGGACTGGCCTCTATTTTTAAGAACAATTTCGCTTGCACCTTACTTAAGTTTGAGCAGTTTTCAAGCTTTGAACTGCAAGCCTTTGAACTGCAATCAACAACACCGGTCCTTTGTGTTGTTATCTACCGACCACCAAGAGCAAATAACGATTGTATTTCAGAACTGGCGATCATTCTAGCCGATATTGTTCTAAAATATGATAAGATCTTAGTAATGGGGGATTTGAATATCCATGTATGTTGTCCAACAAACCCATTAGCAAAAGACTTCTTAAACCTTATTGACTCGTTCGGATTTCAACAAATGGTAAATGGCCCCACACACAATCGTGGCCACACACTGGACTTGATTCTATCATTTGGCTTAACTATCAAAGACATCGTTATTGAGGATTTTGTGTTATCTGACCATAATCCAATTTTATGTGCTGTTTCTCTTCCTGGTCAGCCGAGAAAACTCTGCCCAGCAAAAAGATTGTATCGTCCTCTAATACCTAACTCACATGTAGATTTTAATGTTTCTTTTATGGAAAACTTGCAGTGCATGAAAGTGAATCCTTTATCTCCATATCTTGATGTAGAAGAATCTATTAATAGTTTTAATACTCTATGTTCAGAAACAATAGACTGTATTGCACCTTTGAAACTAGTGAGCAGAAAAAATAAGTCTCCTCCCTGGTACAATGAACATATTAAATCGCTGCGAAGGGAGTGTAGAAGATCTGACCGTAAAGATGCCCTAGGTAAATTCCAACAGGCTGTAAAAACTGCCAGGTTCAATTTTTTTTCAAACATCATTGATAAGAATCATCAAAACTCAAGAGTTCTTTTTTCGACCATTGATTTATTTTTGAACCCCAGATTAGAGATGCATGGAATTTTACCTGTGGATTTATGTGAAAGTCTGTTGGAATTTTTTGTCGAACGTATATCGGACATCCGAAGGAATATACAACAGTGCTCATATGAGCCTATGGATGTACCTATAACTCATGCTGTGCTGGCCATTTTTGAGCCTATCTCCCTTCCCACACTTTTAGATATTGTTTGTAAGTTAAAACCGACAGTTTCTCCACAAGATATTGTTCCTGTTGCACTATTTAAGAAAGTTTTTGAGTTGATTGGTCCATTTATAGTATCAATAATTAATAAGAGTCTACTCTCTGGTATTGTTCCAACCTATTGTAAACATGCTATAGTGCATCCTCTGCTGAAAAAAACAAATTTAGATAAGAATGTGCTGTGCAATTATAGACCAATCTCAAAGCTTCCTTATCTATCAAAGATCTTGGAGAAAACTGTCTTTATTCAACTTGAGTCGTTCCTTACTGACAATACTATTGGTGAAGGGGTGGTGATGGCGCAGTGGATAAGACACATGCCTTTGGTGTGAGAGACCCGGGTTTGAATCAACTGTGAGACACCAATGTGTCCCTGAGCAAGACACTTGACCCCTAGTTGCTCTTGAGGCGTGCGACCTCTGACATATAGCAATTGTAAGTCGCTTTGGATAAAAGCGTCAGCTAAATGAATAAATGTAAATGTAAATGTGAAGTTTTCCGGTCGGGGTTCAAAAAACAACACAGTACAGAATCTGCATTATTAAAAAGTATTTAATGACGTGTTTATGGCAACAGACATAGGTGATTCAACAATACTTCTATTATTAGATCTTACTGCAGCGTTTGACACATTTTAATTTCACGCTTAGAAAATTATGTAGGTATTCGAGGTAATGTTTTAAATTGGATTAAGTCTTATTTTCAAAACAGAACTTTTGCAGTACAAATGGGAGAATGTACTTCAAGCTCTGCGTCTTTGTCATGCGGTATTCCACAAGGGTTCATTTAGGCGCCAGTTTTTTTCTCACTTTACATGCTTCCGTTAGGTCAGATTATGAGGGAATATGAAATTTCCTTTCATTGCTATGCAGACGACACCCAGTTATATCTACCCTTAAAACCAACTGTCCCTGCTGCTGTAGATAAGCTGGTGGAGTGTCTCGGTGAGATTAAAAGGTGGATGTCTGCAAATTTTCTGTCTCTAAATGAATCTAAAACAGAATTGATTTTATTTGGCCCTCTGAGTCTGCAGACACATCGAAAATTAAATTGGGTACACTATCCCCTTATCTGAAGCATCAAGTATAAAATCTAGGTATAACTTGTGATAGTGCGTTAAGATTTGACAAGCAGATCAGTCTAGTAGTTAAAATGAGTTTCTTCCAGTTAAGACTAGTTGGTAAAATTGAGCCCTTTGTAACACAGAAGGACCTGGAAAAAATAGTTAATGCGTTCATTTTTTCAAGACTGGACTATGGTAATGCATTGTACTATGGTGTTCAACAAAAAAGTCTACACAGATTACAACTAGTACAAAATGCGGCCGCTAGACTCCTGACAGGCACTCGAAAATTCGAGCATATCACTCCAATATTAAACAAACTCCATTGGTTGCCAGTTTCATATAGAATTAATTTTAAGATACTCTTATTTGTTTTTAAAGTTTTACATGGTATTGCCCCTACTTATATAGCTGATCTTATCCAGGTACATAAACCAAAAAGAGCATTGCGCTCGGAATCAACAAATCTCCTGGTGGTCCCGCGCATGTACAGGAAACTGAGAGGAGACCGCGCCTTTACAGCGGTTGCCCCCAGGCTGTGGAATTGTCTACCCCGTTATATTATGGAATGTTCCTCTATTACTGAGTTTAAAGGTCATTTAAAACTTCTTCACTTTGGCATTTGATTGTCCATGAGTATCTGCTGGTGTAATAGGTTTTTATTGACGCCGCTTAGATGTTGAGGTGTCCATGGCAATGCGTAGAATTTAACTGTGATTTGCTGATTGTTATTTTATCTTATGTACAGCACTGTGGTCAACTCTTGTTGTATTATTATGTGCTCTATAAATAAATTGAACCTAAATTGAACCTTGTGTTCACACAGGCATCAGAAATCACATTATGCATAGATAAACATATATATACAAGTATACAATTAAAGAAAAATGACCCCATCAGTTATCAAAAAAAAAATATTGCTTGAGGAAAGACCATTTAAATCTACAACGGGGTAAAAAATACCGACGGCAACAGTTCAAAAGCAGAGGCGAGAAGACACTTATCATTCATAATATTATTTCTCTTATTTAATGCTCTCTCTTCATAGATACTTTCTATTCTTGGTTATGCAGTCCCTAACATTTTTTTTGCCATTGTTATGTGCCATTTTACACACACACTATATAATATAATATATATATAAAGTTACATAATGAAGACAGATTTCACTGTTCACACACACACAGTTCCATTCTAGGTTATGGGAGTCCCCTGTTCGATAGGTAAACATCGTTCAGGTCCCCCCTTGGCCAGTGTAGAGCGACAGTGCTCTTTTAGTATTATAGAAATGTGTGTGTGTGTGTGTCTGATGCCTGTGTAAACATTATATAATTACATATATATAAAGTTACATAATGAATACAGATTTCACTGTTCACACACACACATTGTTCCATTGCAGGCAATGGGAGTCCCCTGTTCGATAGGTAAACATCGTTCAGGTCCCCACTTGGCCAGTGTAGAGCGACGGTGCTCTGTTAGTAATATAGAAATGAATGTGTGTGTGTGTGTGTGTGTGTGTGCAATGGCACATAACAATGGCAAATAAATTGTTAGGGACTGCATAACCAAGAATAGAATGTATCTATGAAGAAAGAGCGTTAAATAAGAAAAATAATATTATGAATGATAAGCGTCTTCTCCCCTCTGCTTTTGAACTGTTGCCGTCGATATTTTTTACCTTGTTGTAGATTTAAATGGTCTTTCCTCAAGCATTATTTCTTTTTAATAACTGATGGGTCATTTTTCTTTAATTGTATACTGTATATGTTTATCTATGCATATTGTGATTTCTGATTCCTGTGTGAACACACGCACACACACACACACACACATATACAAACATACATATATATATATATATATATATATATATATATATATATATATATATATATATATATATTAGGGTTGAAACGGTACACAGAAGTCATGGTTCGGTTCATACCTCGGTTCAGACATCATGGTTTGGTACGATTTCGGTACAATGGAGTGAAAAGCAAAACAAAAATGCAGAAGGCATTTTTATAAATGTCTTAAGCCTTGTATTTTTTAAATAAGTTTTATTAATAAAGGCATAGAACCAGTTTATTTGTAGTGCACTGACAATAGTTTTATATAATTGAATTAGTTTATTAATTAAATTAATAAAAAGACAAAGACCTTGCGATATGTTTGGTATGTTTGAATGAATTTAAAATTAATTTGCCATATTTCAGATCAATATATTTGTTTTTCTTAATTTTAATTAACCCTAACTTTATTCTCATCTGAATTATAAATAATTGATTTCCGTATAAAATAATACTAGACTTCCATTAAAAGCCACATTTGATTTTCTTTTTTTAATCAATGTAGAATGTGTAACTTAAAAGTAAAACTGTGTGTGTGTGTGTGTGTGTGTGTGTGTGTGTGTGTGTGTGTGTGTGTGTGTGTGTGTGTGTGTGTGTGTGTGTGTGTGTGTGTGTGTGTGTGTGTCTGTCTGTGTGTGTGTGTGTGTGTGTGTGAGTGCGTGCGATTTTGGTTGGGTGACAGTTGTAGGTTACAGTTTGACAAGAGAGTGTGACTCTAACAATCACCAGCTGAAGTGCCCTCGAGAACCACCCGAGGGCGCTCCACAATAGACTTTGATCACTTCCTCACTAACTACATTTCCCACAACTCACTCCCCCGGATTCATCAGCATTCATCATTTCATTCACCTGTGTCTCATCACCTGGTTGGTCTCTGATTGCATTCACCTGTTTCTCATTACCCTGTTAGTCCTTGTCTATTTATACCATGTTCATTCATTCACTCACCGCTAAGTCTTGTTTAAGTGTTACACTGCATTTCTGAGCATTCTTATGGTTTTCTTGTCTCTTGGTTTTGCATATCTTGCCCTTTTCCCTGGATTACTCTATTGCCTCTGGTCCCTGCCTGTTTTGTTTGTTTCTTTGTTTATCTGTTTTGGACTGCCTGTCTGTGTATGACTCTTGCCTGTACATTGGATTACGCCTCTGGATTGCCCTCAAATAAAGCTGCGTTTGGATCTCAACCCTCTTCTCAGAGTAGTTCGTAACAGAAGACTTAGCCACACCCAGATCCAGCAGCAATACCAGCCATGGACACAGCAGTCCAAATCCTGTGTCTCCGTCAGGGGAATGTCAAGCTGGCACCTTTCACCTCTATGAGCGAGGAATGCCTGATGATCTTCTTCCAAGGAGGGCTATCAGAACCGCTCAGTTCATTCATGCCCTTGCATGAGCCTCAAGGGACATTGGAGAGCTATATTGAACTGGCCCTTCTGTTAAGCGGTTCAGTATATACGGTGGGTGTGGTAGATGAGGAACTCCGTGAATCCACAGTATCCCCTCAGCCTGAGTTTCACGTCAGCCACGAAGACCCAGAGACCGTCGAGCCAGAGACCGTCGAGCCAGAGACCGTCGAGCCAGAGACCGTCGAGCCAGAGACCGTCGAGCCAGAGACCGTCCAGCCAGAGACCGTCGAGCCAGAGACCGTCCAGCCAGAGACCGTCCAGCCAGAGCTTCATGTCAGCCACGTCCACCCAGAGCTTCCCATCACTTCTACAGAGCCAGTGTCTACAGACAAGATGGCCAATCCAGAGTCGGTTCACGTGACTTCCTCCGAGCCAGTGTCTACGGACAAGATGGCCACCTCCGAGCCAGTGTCTACGGACAAGATGGCCGCCTCCGAGCCAGTGTCTACGGACAAGATGGCCGCCTTCGAGCCCGAGTCTGTTCCCGTTCCCGAGTCTGTTCCCGTTCCTGAGCCAGTTCCTGTTCCCGTTCCCGAGCCCGAGTCTGTGTTGTCTGTTCCCGAGCCAGAGTCTGTGTTGTCTGTTCCCGAGCCAGAGTCTGTGTTGTCTGTTCCCGAGCCAGAGTCTGTGTTGTCTGTTCCCGAGCCAGAGTCTGTGTTGTCTGTTCCCGAGCCAGAGTCTGTGTTGTCTGTTCCCGAGCCAGAGTCTGTGTTGTTCGTTCCCGAGCCAGAGTTTGTGTTGTATGTTCCCGAGCCAGTGTGTGTGTGGTCTGTTCTTGAGCCCGAGGGGTCTTCACCGCCCTGGCCGCCCGAGGGGTCTTCACCGCCCTGGCCGCCCGAGGGGTCTTCACCGCCCTGGCCGCCCGAGGGGTCTTCACCGCCCTGGCCGCCCGAGGGGTCTTCACCGCCCTGGCCGCCCGAGGGGTCTTCACCGCCCTGGCCGCCCGAGGGGTCTTCACCGCCCTGGCCGCCCGAGGGGTCTTCACCGCCCTGGCCGCCCGAGGGGTCTTCACCGCCCTGGCCGCCCGAGGGGTCTTCACCGCCCTGGCCGCCCGAGGGGTCTTCACCGCCCTGGCCGCCCGAGGGGTCTTCACCGCCCTGGCCGCCCGATAGGCCGCCTGCACATCCTTCTCCGCCCTGGTCACCTGCACATCCTTCTCCGCCCTGGTCGCCTGCACATCCTGCTCCACCCTGGTCGCCTGCACATCCTGCTACGCCCACGCTCTATGAGCCAGGTCCACCCACGGTCCAGGCCCGCCATGAACGACCGACCTGCCGCAGTCTCCAGGCCCTCTTCTGCTCCACGGACCTGGCCCTCCATCCCGCCCCCGGATCCGTCCCCATGCCACCGCCCACCTGGACAGTTTTGGAGGGTCTGGAAGCTGCTCATTGGGGGGGGCTATGTAACAATCACCAGCTGGAGTGCCCTCGAGAGCCACCAGAGGGCGCTCCACAATAGACTTTGATCACTTCCTCACTAACTACATTTCCCATAACTCACTCCCCGGATTCATCAGCATTCATCATTTCATTCACCTGTGTCTCATCACCTTGTTGGTCTCTGATTGCATTCACCTGTTTCTCATCACCCTGTTAGTCCTTGTCTATTTATACCATGTTCATTCATTCACTCACCGCTAAGTCTTGTTTAAGTGTTACACTGCATTTCTGGGCATTCTTATGGTTTTCTTGTCTCTTGGTTTTGGATATCTTGCCCTGTTCCCTGGATTACTCTATTGCCTCTGGTCCCTGCCTGTTTTGTTTGTTTCTTTGTTTATCTGTTTTGGACTGCCTGTCGGTGTATGACCCTTGCCTGTACATTGGATTGCCCTCAAATAAAGCTGCGTTTGGATCTCAACCCTCTTCTCAGAGTAGTTCGTAACAGTGACAAAAGCACAGTGTTGTGTTTTATTGCGAGTGTACACAAATATATGTAAACACTTTGCAGTTTGAATTATATGTTTACGGAGTGTTTTTGTTTCCACTGTTCGATCGCGCCCGCGCCCCTCTCTCTCTCTAACTCTAGCTACCACACTCTCTCTCTCTCTCTCTCTCTCTCTCACACACACACACACACACACAGTTCGATCGCGCCCGCACCTCTCTCTCTCTCTCTCGAGCGCCCGCATGCACACACACTTCAGCATTGCAATATTGACATCGCAGTCTGTTCATTATGCTGCGTTCAGACCAAACGCGAATTGAGCGAATTTTATCGCTATTTAGAGTTTTATTTATTTTTATACCGTGTATTCTACGTGTAAATTCGTGCACCGAACCGTGACGCCCGTACTGATTCGGTTCAATATGAATACATGTACCTTTCCACCCCTAATATATACATATATATATATATATATATATATATATAATGTAACTTTTATATATATATATATATATATATATATATAGGCCTATATATTGCAGGTCTCATCTTGGCGTGTTTTAATTTTTCAAAAAATAAGTTTTTGCATATTTGCAGTTATATTATGGAAAAAAAAAAATGTAATTTGTTTCTTCAAAATGACCAGATGCAGCATGTCAACTTAAAAGTTTTGAATTTGGTCTTCAAGAAAGGTCCACTGATGGATGGTAAAGAATGACATATGTTTGGTTGTATTTAAATTTAGCAATATTTCAAACACTGACTATCTCTTGTGAGAGCTTGTGAGAGCTTTAAAACTGCATGGGACACGGTAAACACAGATCTATGCTTTGCATTAGAAAGATTAACTGGTACAGTTGAAAAGAAGCTGGATAAATTTGGGGACATCATTTACGCATATGGAAGTGAGAGGTTTGGTGTGGAAAAAAGGAAGGAAAAAGTACAAACTACTCCTGGATTGTCTAGACGGCAGCAGAAAATTGAAGGGTTAGTTAGAGAAAGGAGACAGCTGAGGAAGCAATGGAAAAGAGCGGAACAAAGTCAGAAGGAGGGACTCAATCTCTTACAAAGGGCCATAAAAGATAAGCTTGCAACATTACGCAGAGCTGAGCGCCTACGGAAACGCTACAAAAAGAAGGAGCGTGCGAGGGCTAATTTCTATAAAGATCCATTCAAATTCGCAAAGAAGTTATTCACCAGTGAGAAGAATGGCACTTTAAAAGCATCTAGGGTTGAGCTAGAGAGATATTTGGAGGAAACACATACAGATGCAAAAAGGCATAAGCCTATGTCTATTCCGTCAGACATCCCACCTGTCAATCCACCAGAATACCAAATGGAGGTCTGTGCACCTAAGTGGAAAGAGATAGAGCAGGTTGTGAGAAAGGCAAGGGCTTCATCATCTCCAGGGCCTAATGGAGTTCCGTACAGAGTGTACAAGAGTGCTTCAGGAGTTCTACGAATTCTGTGGAAATTGATAAAAGTGGCTTGGGAAAAGCAGGTTGTACCTAGAGCATGGCGCAGAGCAGGGGGAGTCTTTATACCCAAAGAAAAAGATGCTACAAGCATCAGTCAGTTTCGCCCTATTTCACTATTAAACGTCGAAGGAAAGATTTTCTTCAGCATTATTGCTCAGAGATTGTCAACCTACCTATTAAAGAATGGCTTCATTGACACTTCAGTTCAAAAAGCGGCCATTCCAGGATTCTCAGGATGCTTAGAACACATCAGTGTTATCTGGCAACGAATTCAATCAGCTAAAAAGGAGAGGAAGGAGCTCCACGTGACATTCCTGGATTTGGCTAATGCATATGGTTCAGTGCCACATGAGCTTCTTTGGGCATCATTTGATTTTTTCATGGTACCGATGTCGATAACAAATTTAGTGAAAGCCTATTTTGGAGATTTGCAATTTAGTTTCTCAACTCCAGAATTCAGCACTACATGGCAATGCTTAGAGGTTGGAATAATGGCAGGATGCACCATTTCTCCACTGGCTTTTACCATGGCAATGGAAGTAATCATTAGGGCATCAAAATGGGTAGTAGGAGGAGAGCGCTTGGCTTCTGGGATGCGACTACCACCAATCAGAGCATACATGGATGACATGACAACCATGACTACAACGGTAGCCTGCACTAATCGGTTATTGGGGAAGTTAACAGATAATATTGAATGGGCACGAATGCAATTTAAGCCCTCTAAATCAAGGAGCATCTCCATAATTAAAGGCAAGGTAGTAGATAAAACATTCTTCATTAATGGTGAGGCAATACCAACAGTTTCTCAGAAGCCAGTGAAGAGTCTAGGGAGATGGTACGATGGGGATCTAAAGGACACAGTTCGAGTGGGAGAAGTTAGACGACAAGCAGTGGAAGGGTTGAAGAGCATAAACAGCTGTGCTCTACCAGGCAAACTGAAACTCTGGTGCTTTCAGTTTGGTCTACTGCCAAGGTTGCTGTGGCCACTGACTGTGTATGAGGTTTCTTTGACAACAGTGGATAAGCTGGAAGCGTTAATAAGTTCATACATCAGGAAATGGTTGGGAGTTCCACGCTGCCTCAGCAGAGTGGGACTTTATAGTAAAGGAGTATTGCAGCTGCCAGTCTCTGCTTTAACCGAGGAGTTTAAGTGTGCCAAGGTCAGACTGGAAATGACTTTAGCAGAGTCACGTGACAAATGTGTAAGGGAGACAGCCCCTGTGGTAAAAACTGGTAGAAAGTGGTCAGCAAAGAAATCTGTAGTAGAGGCAAAGGCTGACCTTCAAATTGGGGATATCGCTGGACAGGTACAGCATGGAAGAGGGGGTTTTGGGCTCAGTTTAGCTCCTCCTAAATGGCACAAGGCAGGCCCAGCCCAAAGGAGGAAGCTGGTAGTCAACGAGGTGCGAAAGCAGGAGGAGAGGATGAGATGTATAAAGGCCATTTCCCAGGCCAAGCAGGGAGAGTGGATGAGATGGGAGAGTGTGGAACAACGCAAAATGGGCTGGCAAGACCTTTGGTCAATGGAAGAGAGTAGGATCAGTTTGCTTATTAGGTCAACATATGATGTTCTCCCATCACCGCAGAACCTAAACCTCTGGGTAGGAGAGGATCCATCTTGTCCTTTGTGTTCATCACCTGCCACATTAAGGCACATTTTGACAGGATGTAAGGTGGCTCTTAGCCAGGGTCGGTTTACTTGGCGCCATGACCAAGTATTGCGATGTTTGGCTTTAGCATTGGAAGGCAAGCGTAGTATGACCAATAAATTGCCGCCTGTTCTAGCAAAACATTACACGCAGAAGACAATATTCCTCCGCCCAGGCGAGCAACCACCAAGAAAAGGTGCTAACACCAATTCTCGCCCAGGACAACTGGAAGCTGCTAGGGACTGGAAGATGCTGGTTGATCTTGATCAACGGCTTATTTTTCCACCTGAGATTGCCACCACTAACCTACGGCCAGATATTGTTTTGTGGTCTGGATCAGCACGCATTGTTCAACTGATAGAGTTAACAGTGCCATGGGAGGATGCGGTAGATGAGGCATATGAGAGGAAGAAACTGCGGTATGCTCATCTGGCCACTGAAGCAGAACAGCGAGGATGGAGAGTCCAGGTTTATCCAGTGGAAGTGGGTTGTCGTGGTTTTGTGGCACACTCTACAACCCGGTTCCTCAGAGACGTCGGATTCAGTGGCCAAGAGTTGCGTCGTACAGTAAAGAACTTATCTGAAGCAGCAGAAAGGAGCTGCAACTGGCTGTGGTTGAGACGGAAAGATTCTAGCTGGCTGTGTACAGGCCGCCATGCTACGGTTTCCTAGAATTCTTGAAAACTTGAAAGGTCTGTTGGTTTATTTGTATAGGTTGTATAGTATTTACAGTCATTACGTTCCTGTGTATATTGCGTGAATGACGGGTGGTTGGGCAGATATTGTGTTTTGCGGTAGGTGGTATGCCATACGGAACCGTTGCCACTGAAACTGCATATTAACGCACCAGTGGGGCTCGACAGCCTTAGTCAAACGGGTTGGCGCGTATGGTTGGGTTGCGGAGAGATTGTGAGATTGTGGTTAGGTCTCAGCAGCAACTGTTGGTTTATTTGTATAGGTTGTATAGTATTTACAGTCATTACGTTCCTGTATATATTGCGTGAATGACGGATGGTTGGGCAGATATTGTGTTTTGTGGTAGGTGGTATGCCATACGGAACCGTTGCCACTGAAACTGCATATTAACGCACCAGTGGGGCTCGACAGCCTTAGTCAAACGGGTTGGCGCGTATGGTTGGGTTGCGGTGAGATTGTGGTTAGGTCTCAGCAGCAACTGTTGGTTTATTTGTATAGGTTGTATAGTATTTACAGTCATTACGTTCCTGTGTATATTGCGTGAATGACGGGTGGTTGGGCAGATATTGTGTTTTGTGGTAGGTGGTATGCCATACGGAACCGTTGCCACTGAAACTGCATATTAACGCACCAGTGGGGCTCGACAGCCTTAGTCAAACGGGTTGGCGCGTATGGTTGGGTTGCGGAGAGATTGTGAGATTGTGGTTAGGTCTCAGCAGCAAGAGGGAAGTAGAGGTCAGTAAGCTGGGCTGAGTTGAGTGGGGGACGGAGGGGGGTGACTCTAGGACGCCAGAGTCACTGTCGAGCCCTCTTGAGGTGTTGTGGGCTAGTCGACGAAACACTGAGGACGGAAGGTGCCCACTTGAAGACCCTAGAGATGTTCCCTACTCCGCTCAATCCAGAGGGTTGTTATGGGGGACCGCACTGTGGTTGCAGCCGTTGTGTGTGCTGACGCGCAATACACTGTATTAACACCAGACAGAAGATTCACGTCACTAGATGGAAAGAAGCGTAAATGGATGGAGAAGCATAGGTTACTGTAAAGCTACGTCTTAGTTGGTGATTATCTTGGCGAAAGCCGAGTACAAATCAGCATGAAGTTTTAACATCTACTCTCGTGTAATGGAAATCATGTACATCAACATCCTAGAAACAAAGGAAAACGGAAAAAAAGAACATGTCTATTGATTTTATTAAAGTAGAAATTATGTTTTAATTACAGTTTTTTTTCAATTGTTTACACGCAATTTTGATAACCGGCTTCTTTTTTTCAAAATATAATCACAATTATCCAAACACCACACTCAACTGGCATAATTCCTAGATTGTTTTCAAAATGACACACTTCTGTCAAAAAATACACACTTCAGTCAAAAGATATACACATATTTGTGAAAATGCTATTAGTTTTCATTTAACCAACACAGTCCTCAATGATCAGACACTATTGCAACCAGTTTAACACTGCTGTGATAAATAAAAAACACATTTGTAAAAAAAACTATTTTTAGGAAATAGCATGTGCTAGATTTTTGGCCAGACATTGTTATGTAAGGGATAATTTAGGTGATTTGTGAAAATGCTATTAGTTTTCATTTAACCAACACAGTCCTCAATGATCAGACACTATTGCAACCAGTTTAACACTGCTGTGATAAATAAAAAACACATTTGTAAAAAAACCTATTTTTAGGAAATAGCATGTGCTAGATTTTTGGCCAGACATTGTTATGTAAGGGATAATTTAGATGAAAATAAAATTATGACAAACAAACAACATTCTTCATGATTAGTTTGAGATATAGGGAGAATGTACACAAATAGGCCCACTATAAACTTACCAAGCACTGCACAACACTGATTTCTGCAGACTCATATTTCAAGTATTCATTTACAGTATTTCTTACCATAATCAGTTACAGTAATCAACCAACAATGAAATCAATGAAAAAAATAAAATCTTTATACAAATAAAAATTACTGCATGAAGTACATACAGTTTCACTCTGAAGAAAAACTACTGTAAAAGCAACAAGAATACTGTAACTATTCAGTTACAGTATCAACCAGAGATTTGGTTGAACTCTTTGTCCAGCTTCCATCGGTGTCAGTCCATGGTTGATAACATGGTCAATAAGTGTTGCACGGATTTCTTGAGTCAAATTTGGTCCTCGTCTTCTTTGTTCAGGTTCTATCAACTCTACAAGTCCTTCTCTACCTCTTCCTCTACCTAGGCCTCTTCCTCTATCCCCTTCTTCTTCTCTTCCTCTACCTGGGCCTCCTCCTCTACCTCCTTCACCTCTTCCTCTACCTCCTTCACCTCTTCCTCTACCTCCTTCCCCTCTTCCTCTGCCTAGGCCTCTTCCTCTATCTCCTTCTTCTCCTCTTCCTCTACCTGGGCCTCCTCCTCTACCTCCTTCACCTCTTCCTCTACCTAGGCCTCTTTCTCTATCCCCTTCTTCTCCTCTTCCTCTACCTGGGCCTCCTCCTCTTCCTCTACCTCCTTCATCTCCTCTTTGAGCTCCCCCTCTTATTCTCACTCTTCTTCTTCTTCTTCTTCTTCTTCTTCTTCTTCTTCTTCTTCTTCTTCTTCTTCTTCTTCTTCAGTGAGCTCAGTGCTCACTGGTGTTCCTCAGGGATCAGTTCTGGGCCCTCTGCTCTTCAATATTTATCTATCTCCACTTGGGCATCTGCTGCGATCGCTTGGTCTCCACTATCACTTTTAAGCTGACGATACCCATATCTACATCCATTCTAAATCTGGTGAAGACATCGATGCTTTTTATCTTTCTGGCTGTATCTCTGAGATAAAAGCATGGTTGAACAATAACTTTCTTTGCCTGAACAGCGGGAAAACTGAGGTTATGCTTATAGGTTCCCGTCATCAAATTCGCAAAGCGGCTCCACTGTCCCTGTCTGTTGATGGCTCTGTTTTAGAGACCCAAAGTACGATGAGGAACCTTGGTGTAATTTTTGACTCCAGCCTCACTTTTGATTTTTTTGTACAGAGCACTGTTAAGGCATCCTTTTTCCATCTCAGAAATATTGCCAGACTACACCCAATGCTAAACCTATCTGTCGCTGAAAAGTTGATTAATTCATTTGTGTTCTCACGGCTGGATTATTGTAATGCTGTTTTAGCTGGAGTTTCTAAAACCACTATTAAAAATTTCCATATGTTCAGAACTCTGCCGCCCGGATCCTGACGGGAACCAGAAAATTTGACCATATTACTCCAGTTTTGAAGTCATTACACTGGCTCCCGGTCAGGTTCCGTGTTGACTTTAAGATCATGATGCTGACATACAAGGTTTTACACGGATTAGCTCCGCAATACTTATCTGGCTTATTAATCACTTATTCTCCAAATCGCAGACTGCATTCCTCACAGTGCAATTTATTAACTGTTCCACAAACACATCTAAAATCTATGGGTGATAGGGCTTTTTCTGTTAACGCTCCTAGACTTTGGAACTCTCTCCCTCCTGAACTAAGGGAAGCACAGACTCTTGGCATTTTTAAAGCTCTTCTCAAGACACATTTTTTTAAACTTGCATTTGACTGCTGATGTCTCTTCGTGATCGCTTTATAGCTATTTTTTTATTATTAATGTTGCTGCTTTTGTTTTTATTAACTTTTATTTGTTGTCTTTTCCGGTGGATTGTGATTTTATGTACAGCTCTTTGAGAAGCTGCTTTTAAAGGCGCTCTATAAAATAAAGTTTATTATTATTATTATTATTATTCTAGCTCCTTCCATTTTTGTTGAAGACAGGTGAACTCACCTGCTGCCTTTTATAGCACACCTGAGTACTGCGTTTTCAAATTAGCACATGTGTGCTTCCACGCCTGATGGATGTGCATATCCAATTCATTCATTAGTGTGGTCAATGGCAAACCGGGGCTTTGTAATGACAAGGAAGTAACCTCACAATCCTTATCTGTGTCTAAGGTGTAAAAATGTGTGTAGAGTTTTACAAATCACTGTGTGTAATGTGTTTTGCAAAAAGGGTGAAGCTGACAACGTGCTTACAATTGTGCAAATCTAGGCTGGTGTTTTGCTCCTTGAGTGTAAGGTTTTGCTAATAGTGGGAAACTTTTAATTTTAGTGTGTAAGCAATTGAAAAAACTGTAATAGGCAGCCAATACTATCAGTCGCATTATTAGTATCTTGGTGTTCTTGACAATAAGCTTAAATGTGGACCGATCATTTACTCTAAGTATAAAGCCACAACAGAGAATGAATTTCTTAAAGCAAGAACTTTCCTGTAATGTCCACAACATAAATATTATGATGTTTTATAGTGCTTTCATCGAAAGTGTTATGGTATTGTGTATTATTTGTTGGTATGGAACTGTAGGTACTGAAGAAATCAGTAAGAAAAGTGGTAACAATGGCAAGTAAATTATTAGGGACTGCATAACCAAGAATAGAAAGTATCTATGAAGAGCATTAAATAAGAAAAATAATGTAATGAATGATAAGAATATCTTCTCGCCACTGCTTTTGAACTGTTGCCGTCTGTATTTTTTACCCCATTGTATGAAAAACAGATTAAAATGTTCTTTCCTCAAATATTTAATTTTTTTTAATTTTTGATAACTGATGATTTGGTCAGCCTTTCTTTAATTGTATATTGAATATGTTGATCTGTGCATATTGTGATCTCTGATGCCTGTGTGAAAATTATTTATATATATATATATATATATATATATATATATATATATATATATATATATATATATGTTCACACAGTCATCAGAGATCACAATATACATATCACAATATGCAATATATATATAAAAGTTACATAATGAAGACAGATTTCACTGTTCACACACACACAGACACACAGTTCCATTGTAGGCTATGGGAGTCCCCTGTTCGATAGGTAAACATCGTTCAGGTCCCCACGTGGCCAATGTAGAGCGACAGTGCTCTGTTAGTAATATAGAAATGAATGTGTGTGTGTGCAATGGCACATAACAATGGCAAATAAATTGTTAGGGACTGCATAACCAAGAATAGAAAGTATCTATGAAGAGAGAGCGTTAAATAAGAGAAATAATAGTATGAATGATAAGAGGCATCTTCTCGCCCCTGCTTTTGAACTGTTGCCGCCGGTATTTTTTACCCTGTTGTATGAAAAACAGATTCAAATGGTCTTTCCTCAAAAAATTATTTTTTTTAAATTTTTGATAACTGATGGTTTGGTCATTCTTTTTTAATTGTATATTGAATATGTTTATCTGTGCATATTGTGATCTCTGATGCCTGTATGAACACATACAGGCATATATATATATATATATATATATATATATATATATATATATATATATATATATATATATATATATGTGTATGTATGTTCACACAGTCATCAGAGATCACAATATCCATATCACAATATCACAATATGCAATATTTCATAATGAAGACAGAGTTCACTGTTCACACACACGGTTCCATTGTAGGCTATGAAAGTCCCCACTTGGCCAGTGTAGAGCGACAGTGCTCTGTTAGTAATATAGACGTGTGTGTGTGTGTGTGTGTGTGTGTGTGTGTGTGTGTGTGTGTGTGTGTGTGTGTGTGTGTGTGTGTGTGTGTGTGTGTGTGTGTGTGTGTGTGTGTGTGTGTGTGTGTGTGTGTGTGTGTGTGTCTGATGCCTGTGTAAACATAATATAATTACATATCACATAATGAAGACAGACTTCACTCTTCACACACACACACACAAACACACACACAGTTCCATTGCAGTCTATGGGAGTCCTCTGTTGGTAAGGTAGACATCGTTCAGGTCCCCACTTGGCATGTTTTTTTTAAATAAAAAAAATCCTATTTAAAGTTATATTATGAAGAAAGACCTTAAAAGAAAATTTTGTATGTCATTTTTGTTTCTTCAAAATGACTAGAAACACTAGTCCCCTCTTGACCAGTGTAGAGCGATAGTCCCCTGTTAGTAATATAGACGTGTATGTGTGTTTGTTTAATGTATATTTGTCATTTTAAAGAAAACTGATTTCGAATGCAATGTTTAATAAAAGTTGCCAGTTAAACCACTTAAATAATTACATTTTCCGTGAACTAATCTAAAGTGAGAACTATTTACTATTTAATAACCAATTAACAATTCCATTACTACAAGCTAATTAAACAATAATTATTACAGCGACAGAGAATGAAGAACTCACTATGTGTATATAGCCTATTCATTTATTAACAATGTAGTGACTACAATATATTAACTATGAATAAACTATAAACTAACAGTTTGTAATAATTTATAAGTACTTTAGTTATTATAAAGTGTTACGAGTAATTTTTTTCATTGCTATTAAAAATTAGAAAAAAAAATTACTTTGTGGTTAAAATTTATTGGAACATGTTTGTCAAGTTATTTTAGAGAAAATCTCTCTAGCATCATTTGGTTTACAGGTCAAATATCTGTGAAAATTCAATACGGATAATTCCTTCATAATAACACCATGAAAATAAATAAAAAGAACTGAGCTAGTCTCCTTAGTCTCCAAATTGTTGTCTTCTCAATTTAGTACCATGATTCAGTTGTTGGCTGACTACAGTATGACTATTTGCATAACAAAACTTATTCATATACAGCAAATGCAATACAGTGAGGCTTCAACAGGTGTAACTCTCCAACTAAGCTTCTAGACACTGTTAAAAGAACAAAGTGTGCCCCTCCGAAAAAAATTTAACGCCACTTTAGCTTATGGATATTTAACTTGCTTTGGTTTTCTGTCTCCGAAGCCCTTTTGGAAAGAGTGGCCCCAGTGGGATAAATTATAGATGAAGTAAATGAGGGTGTTTTCATTAGAAAGCAGTGCTGTCAGCAGTACAGTACAGTAAGTACACCAGGCAATGAAACAAAAGCACACAAGGCTGAAAGAAACTTCAACAGACCTAACAGTCGAATGATTCTTCACTGTGCCCGTATTTCATTGGCAATGAAATAAAACTCCTTCACAGCATCCGAAATGCGATGTAAACATGGGCCAAATGCAAGATTTATTGCACAATTCCCTTTGAATTGAGGCTTCTTAAATGTGTGCAGCTTCTAAAACTTTGCCATGATTGTTTAAGTGCTTTCTGGCTCATTTGAGTTTTGTTGTAAATATATAACGAATTACAGCAAATTAACATGCTAAATTGACAGCCCAAATCATTAGCGTTGGGAAAAGGGATGGGGCGCAGAGGGAATACAAAGCATGAGCAAAAAGAGAACTGTGATGAGAGAGACTGTCACAGGCCTAAATGCATTAATCACAATGATAAACCTCTCACTTCTCTGCATATGGCCCCTTCCATATTAAACAAAGGAGACAAATCAGTCGACACATTCACCTGGAGCCCTTTTCATCAATCTGAAAAGTACAAGTGGATTTAGATGTACTTCCAGGGCAGGGCTGTGCAGGTCAAGGCAGATTCCTCATCATTTGTCCTGCCGGACAAAAGCTTTGTAGTTCAGCGATATTTCGCTGCTTATCGCTCTATTTGTGAATTTTATGGATGTAGGCTTTTGTTTACCGATTAAGATTGATCCAGGCTGTTTGTCTGGCCCTGGTGGGAGTTAACGAACATTCAACTGCTATAAAAGCAGACTGCCGCTCTTTGCAACATTTACTGTCATGCAAAATTAAACTCAGTCACTCTTAGATTCTCATTTAGAATGTAAATGATACCATTATGATCCTTTTCCAGTTTTGTAATGATATTTATTCTGATATTTTATACATTAGCCACTGAATAAGAATTATGTAGATGTATTTATGGCAACATTAAGCTGAGGCTTATTTATTTTTTTAATAATGCTATTAATTTTGGGGAAGAATATTGTTGTAACGTTTATAGTTCACTGGAGGCAAGCTTGTTGAGAACCCAAGTGCAGTTTATTAAAAAAACAATCCAAAAACAAGATCATTCATAAAACAAAAGTGTGGTGTGGCGTGGCGTGGTGTGGCGTGGAATGGCATGGCATTGCGTGGCGTGGCGTGGCATGAAACAAGAACATATACTAGACATGAGGCTTACAAACAGCAGTTACACAAAACAATCAATACTAGACCAAGATACAGGGCAAACATGAGGGCTTAAATACACAAGACTAACGACTAGACAAGGGACACCCGTGAACAATGAACCAATGACAACATGACACATCAGTCAAGGGAACACATGGCAGGATCACATGACTTGAACAAGGGATCACATGACATACAAAATAATAGCATTTAAAATCATGCAAGTGTCCTCACTGTCCTATTTAGATCAATTTGATGCTTTTTTGGGTAACATTTTATATTATGACCCGCAAACAACTGCGTAAGTAAACCGAAATTACGTTGTACGTTTCTGTAATTATAGTGTACTTCCGGGTAGGTATAAGGGAACAATATGTTACGTTTTGGGTAATAAAGGGGTAGCAAGCAGATATACAACCTGCAAAGAACTTCGTAAGTAAACCGAAATTACGGTGTACGTTTCTGTAATTATAGTGTAACTCCGTGTAGGTATAAGGGAACAATATGTTAAGTTTTGGGTAATAAAGGGGTACAACCAGATGTACAAGCAAAATTATTTATAATGTAATTATTTTAAAACTAACAGGTACCTATTCATTTAATATATTCCAGGCAAAAATTCCTAAAAGAAGAGCAAGAAAAGAAAGAAGAAAAGCAAGAGAAGCAAATAAAAGGGGGGGATATAATGTGTTACTTTGTTGTTTGAGTATACTGTAGAAAAGACAATGTTTTATTAAGATGAAAAAGTGTTTTTATATTTTTTTGTAAAATAAAAGTCAGAAATTAAATGGGATCCTTTATTGTATATTTACTGCAGTTACCCAATAACTACACAGAACAAAGGGGTAACAAGCGCCACTTTAATTTACAGCCCGCAGGAGTTACACTTACCCTGTAAATACACAGTTGAAACGGGTAACAAACACTACTTACTATGTAACAATACGAAACAACACTATTTGCACAGTAATTGCAGAGAAAGGTATTCTTATTAAGAAAAAAAAAACTTTTTAATTACACAGTATATTTGCCCTGAAATTTCAGTGTCATTGCAATACAATGTGATAAAGTAAGTACTAAGTACGACATGGTACGTTCTAAATTAAAATCATAGCAGAAACAATTTTTTTTGGCTTAACGTTAAGTAGTTTATTAAGAAAAGCCAATAAATTCAATTTTTATCATACTGTGCTTACATACAGCCATATATATATATATATATATATATATATATATATATATATATATATATATATATACACATACACACACGTTTAATTTACAACCCACAGATGTCAAAATTACCATGTAACTACATTGCACAAGAACTTATTTTGCCAGAAATGTAATAAAACCTTTTATTTACAATTTTTGCCTGGAATATATTAACAGAATAGGTACCTGTTAGTTTTAAAATAATTACATTATAAATAATTTGCTTATATATCTGGTTGTACCCCTTTATTACCCAAAACTTAACATATTGATCCCTCATACCTACACGGAGGTACACTATAATTACAGAAACGTACACCGTAATTTCGGTTTACTTACGAAGTTCTTTGCAGGTTGTATATCTGCTTGTTACCCCTTTATTACCCAAAACTTAACATATTGTTCCCTTATACCTACATGGAAGTACACTATAATTACACCGTAATTTCAGTTTACTTACGCAGTTGTTTGCGGGTCATAATATAAAGTGTTAGCCATTTTTGCTGAATAAAAGTTTTAATTTCTTTCATTTAAAAAATCCTACTGACCCCAGATCTTTGAACAATAGTTTATAAGTGTTTTTAGTCCCTTTTATTGTCCACAAGCCATAATTTAATTATGTTCTATGGCACAAACATAGCTGAACAAGCAACACCCCAAAGTTAAGGTTAGCAATTTATTCAAATCCTTAACCCTAAGTATTATGAATAATACTAGCAACCACATAACATGATGCTGTTCTGTGTTCCTGGTTGTATAGCAATACAATTCTAGATGCTGTTCGAAAAATTCTTGAACTCTGGTTGGGTAAAGCTGTAAAATGCCACCTTAATTGGCAAAGAAAGCTCTTACCCTTCCTAAACAGGATAAAGATGGGTTTAAAGTTAATATGCCGACATACTGAACTTTCAACATGACATAATGCATTAAATATGGAGCCTATCCGCCATGTTGTTCTTTTAGTGCATAACATTTCAACTTTCTTTCCCATTTAACCATTAACTAAATCACCTTGGGTGTGGTGCAGTCAAAAGCCTGCACAGTCTTTGAAGTGAAGATTTTCTTCTTTCAGTTGCTCTCATCTTTCCCATAGAGTATTTGTTTGCCCTGCATGTTAACCAGTGTACCCGGGGATAAATTGAGAGGACAACTTCACCCAAGAGGATCCTGTGCCTTGGCATTTGCTAGCTTTTTTGTCTGCTCGTTTTTATTTACCCAAGTACCGTTCAAACCCTGTGACAATACTCGAAAGGAACCCTGACCAACAATATTCATATATTCTTATTAGCCTCACAACGGAAAGTGTGTTATCTTACCTGGCCAGACACACCAGAAAATAATGCTGGTAAAAATGCACAAATTGGTTTTAGGGCTGAATAAAAGTGCTTTTTCGGTTGGTTTTGCCATGCAGGTCATTTTCTCATGCACACAAAGTGTACTTGGTTAAAGTTATGTTTAAGTTTCTGTGTTGATGAGCTGTTTCTGAATCAACTTCTCGAATAAAAGCTGCATGAAAAAAAGAAGACATCAGCAAAAAGTTTCAACATTGAAATACAGTCAACAAAATTACTGACTGAAATTTGTTTTGTTTTTTGTTTGTTTGTTTGTTTTATTTCAACAATGGCAAAGACAAGATTTATTTAGCCAATCACGCCTAGGCTTGATATTTACTTATGTTCACTATGGTTACAACCTTTTGACTATTTTTTTCAAATAAAATATTTCCTGTATGATAACTTCGATTAACTTTTGCTCAGAAACAATGAAAAACACCCAAATTTATGGATAAATAAATTGAACTGGAAATCTTGTGTCTCAGTTAGCGAATGACCTTCACATTTACTTTTTATATCTCAGTGTTCATCTTTGTACTGTTCTGATTGCATTGCACTGTAATGGACAAAAGCTTTAAGATAATATAGGTAAAACTATACTTTTTTTTTTACTCAAATCAATATTTCACGTCCAATTATTTATGTATTTATTTATTTAGTGGAAGCTGTTCTGCCTTACTGTGCAATTTAACCATATTTGTGATAAAAAATGGCAGATTAAATTCTTCGCAATGTCAAATTTTTGTAAACTAAAATTACACATTATTTCAGAGTCAGAGTAAAAAATGTTGGAAAAAAATATTTTTGAAAAATTGACCACATGAAAAATTACAATAAAAATGAACAATGAGTCTCCATCAAATTTAGTCACAGCAGCAATTTTTGTTGTGTTATGCAACCTTTAGTCCTTCAACTCATTTTGTTAGTAAAATGCAAAGGTTCTGTACACACTTCACTACTGCTGCATTCACACAATGTTATAATGAATGGAAAAAAAGCTCTGTATGGTTTCAAATCGCTCTCGCGGTACTTTGATGTCATACATCGGACTGCACAGCACCACAAGTTGAACACACCTTAAATCTGCAGTGGTCAGGTGGTACAAAGTCATAGCTCTTAGAATATTATGAGTTTACACATTGTTCTGCAAGCACATAAAGGCTTTTTACAGTTCAGAATATTTTATCACAAAGAGAAAAAGAAAAATCACATGAAAGTAATTCCCCATCATGTTCGCATATGTGTTTGAGCATAACAACATTGACAAATTTTGTAAAAACATAGTCAAAATGTATCTATTCTACAAGGCAGTGCAAGACAAATGTGTAAATAAAGACAACAATGTCATGCTGCTGCGAGCTCCTTCCAGGGAAATGAAAAGTTGTCAGGGTTCAATGATAAGCTACAGGCGTGATCCCTGGAGAAGTGTTGCATTGAAGATATTAAAGAGGATGTTTTTTTTCCTCCCTCTTGCCTCCCGGCCAACAACATCTCTGCCAACAAACACTTTTAGTGAAAATTGCAGTGCAAGGCTGGCGCAAAGTAATTTGCACTTACTGATTAAAATAAATAAATAATTGAGCTAAATCTTAAAAGTGGCACAAGAAACAAGGATGTTTTAAATGGCTTCAATTTCTCAAAATGTATCTGTAAGAATATACTGTCAAAGGACTACTGGATTACTTCAAAATATGACTCTTATGAACACTATATGAATCATTTTAAAGCTGTGGCATCGTGCATCATACTGTATAAGGATTACTTATGGTGACTCTCATGCAATTATGTCATTACTGACAGCAGGAAATTGCTGAAGAAATGGCATCCACCTGCATCAAACGCCCTCTCTGAATGCCTTCAGCATACTTTCAAAAAGCAGCCTTGCTGCACAAAACAATGTTGATTTTAAATAACTGACACGGTGAACAGCAGGTGTTTGTATTACACCTTGAAAGCAATTAGTTTTAAAAGCACTTTGAATTACCATTGTGTATGAAATGTGCTATATACATAAACTTGCCTTGCCTATTAGAGGGTTGTTATAAAATGGTTAGTGCTGGTCCCGCATTATGGACCAAATATTAACTATAGGGTTCAAATCTGGACACTGACCAGGCCAAAGCATGAGCCTGATGGACTTGTTCTCAAGCTACTTGGTTGTCTCTGCAGTTTGGGCAGGAGCATTGTCTTTTGAAAAATATCATCTGATCATTCCTCTTTAGATAACAACTTTACATTTGTGGGAAGCAAGCCATTCTGCAATATTCTCATGTAGTCCAAAGCATTAATTGGCTTTTCACAGTGAAGTAGCTTACCGATACCAGCAGCTAAAAAGGCTCATCACACAATGACACGCTTCATCCATCCTTCACTGTGGTAGAGATACATTTATTATTATATTTCTCAGCAGACTTTCGAAGACACCGCTCTGTAGCATCACCATGCAACTTGTGTTTCATTGATTCACCACTCCACACAACTTTGCTGAACCATTCTGAATCATCAAACTTACCATATTCTGCCAAAAACTTAATTCTGTCTTTGATGTTTTTATGAGACAACAATGGTATTTTGAGTAATGCATTTGCTTACATTTTTCTGACAAATAATTTGTGGTTAAGACAAAAGCTTAATGTTTTAGCCATTTTGGGCTTGGCCAATTATTTTGCCCAGGAGTGTACTGAACTAAACAATGTTTATTTTACACAAAATATATATTTCACAAAATAATCCGGACTCTAAAGTTGCTAGAAAATCAAAGCCACATGTCTAATCAAGTTCTGTTCCAAATTTAAAGTTGATATCACAAAAATTGAGCCAGCTAAAAGGTTTTAAATTACTGTTTTCAAGCAATAAAGTAAAAGCAATTTGTCCAATTTCAAAATTGTTTAAGCTTTCGAATAAAACTGTAATAACTGCCAATTATTCAATAGAATGTGGACCTGACCGGAGCTAAACTACGCTATTGCATTTTTACTGAGCTAATCACTAGCACAAGATACGAGCACTCGTGTCCCATACACCGCACGACCATGAGTGTCTCTGCATGTGGGGCATCGATAAAACAAAACAGCAGGAGACACTACTGACAATGCCCCATCGCCGAGTCCCTCCCTTACACATCTCTCTCCATGACGGTTAGAGACACATTTTTACATAACAAGGCAGTAAATGAACCAAGAACACCTGAACTAACTTGAACATAAACACACATAACTTTACTAACCACGGCTCTAGACTAACTTTTTTTACTAGGAGCGCTGTAGCCCCTGACTGTAATTTTTAGGAGCACACGCAGAAAATTTAGGGGCACACCTTAAATCAGCTTGCAATGCAATTATTCAAATTTCCCCCCAAATAACTGAAAAACTGACAAATTCTTCAATAATAGACTTAACGTACAGATATTACAATGTGCAGTTTTATTTTAAATTCACAGGGCTCCAGCCTAACATCTGAGGCAGCAGCACAGAGACACTAAGTTCTACAACACATATCTGGTAGCACTGGGGCTGACAATAAAGCACTGAGCTTAATTTAGGGAGTAGAAGAAATTAACTTTAATTATTATCATTCATAATGTCTTAATACAAATTAAAAAGCAAAACGAGTAAAAAAATATATATTAGGGAGTGAAAATATCCAATAAGCATCATACTGTTTACAATGGTAATTTATTTTAATTTTAAATAAGTGTTTAAATAAGAGTTTTCCTACATCTTAACATTTTTAGTTTTTAGGACAATCTTTGAAGGATGAACAAAAAATGTGTTGGTCATCACATTAAAAATAACATTTATGATATTATAGTTTTGAAGTGCTGGAAAAAGATGTGTAGTACTTGTAAGCGTTTGACTATTTCTGTCACAATACCATAGTAATGTATAGAGTTACTACATTAGCATAAATCCATGGTGAATGTTGCTGATTTGTGAACTGAAAGCCTTCTATAAGTGTTTCTCCTGGTTTCCATGTCAGCACTGATCTGTGGTTTATAACAGAGAACTCTGCACCGAATCGGAGTGTTTCTCACTGGATCTCGCAGCGATGATGTTAATTCTGAGGCGAATTCAATGGATTTCTTCACTGGATCTCCAGAGTCTGGATCTCCTAGAAACAGTGTCGCAGTGAGAAAGTGAACAAGATCGGCCCACGACTGGCAAGTTCGGGGCGCTGCGCTCTCTATTATTGCTCCGAACTAATAAACGGTCCGTGAAATCAGCATTTTCGTAATAAATAAATATTTGGTCACACCGGCAGGAAAAATGGTTGCAAAATGGGACCAATTGGTCGCAGTCTGGAGCCCTGCTAACACAAAAACCCAACCATCTTGCTTTAATAATGCATAAATCAACTCCCAACAAACAATTACCCATAATGCACCCAGCTGCTAGTGCTGACCCCCACCAGCAGGAAGCTGCGCAGTTCAGTGATGTTGGTAGGTGGGGGCCAGTCCCTCACCGCGACCACCTTTGTTGGGTCGGTAGCCAACAAACAATTACCCATAATGCAACCAGCTGCTAGCACTGACTTTCGGGTCATTACAATACCTAAATCATGATGATTACTAAAATATGGGATAGGGAAAAAGTGCAGTGTGCCAAGTGTCCTACTACCGGGACACTGAGATTTAACAGTCTATAACCCATTAATCCATAAACTATCACCATTGTGCCTTAAGTAAGACACTTCCTCAAGGTCTGTCTTTGGACAAAACGTTGGATAAAAATGCAAGATGAGTGACTAAACTGCAAAGTAGTAATCGTGAGGGGTTTTTTTTGAGTGGGTGCTGTTTGTTGTGCTGCACAAACATTTTGTGCCGCTCATGAGACCAGTGGGGGATAAAATACTTTTAAGTAGTCATTTTTTGGGCAGTAAACATAGCAGCCCTGAATTAAATCAACTTAACGAACTCTAAAAAGTGAAGTACAATAATGCACTTATTTCCCTGCAGACCGGGTGCATTAGTAAGCACTTACTGCCACATTTATACTGTGAGAAGAACGGGTGCTGCACCCACATATTTTGTTTACATCACTTTGCAAGGTCAAAGAGAACAAGCAAGGGAAAAAGGGAAATAAAAGAAAAAAGCCAACAGCAGAATCAGTTGCTAAACTGAGGCTGAATTATATCCCTTTCTACCACCTTGATCTACCTTTGTAGAACTTTTGAGTTGTATTCTGCAACACAATGTCATGTAGTAATTACACACTTGTTTTGTAATGTGAAATAACTTTATACGATATAAATGGTGGCAAACATCCACATGCCCCATAAACATGCTCCTTAAAGGTGCAGGTATGTCATTTCTGCGTTGCTAGCAACAAATAATGATTAGGTTCAAACATGTTTCATATTAGGGGTGTAACGGTTAAAATTACTCAGGGTTTGGTTTGTATTAAGGTTTTAGGGTCATGGTTTATATACGGTTCAGTATGTGCTATGTTCAGGGAAAGAAGGACTGTTATATAAAAATAAAGAAAATAAGAACAAATAATCAAACTACAAGCAACAGCACAAATACATAGAGCAAAGATACAAAAAAATAAAGTGCTTTATGTATAGTTTTCAGGTACAGAAATTGAATAAAGTAATCGAATGTAAAACAACAATGCATTTAATCTTCACTGTATAAATGAAATAAAGATGAATCATTATTGAAGTTACAAAAGCTGTTCAGTCAAGAGCAGTGAGTGATTTCCTTGTCGCATGGATCCAGTACACTAATACTGTACACATGAGTTCTCGACTGTTTACGTTCACTTTAGATATAACCTGCAATTTTTGCTAGGATACTCAACAAGACGGGCATGTTGAAACCATTCTTGTCTGAATTTGTCCGTTCAAGCACAAGATTTGAAAGAGAACTCAATATTTGCACGCTGTCTGGCAGGAGTTCTCTTTCGCGTGTTCTTGTGCTTGAATGCTTAAGTTGGCAAGGCTTAAATGAGTTTAGTTTAAACAGCAACGTGTTCTGCGTAGGTCTCACCTGCGCTCGCACGCTATTAACACCCGGGTGCTAACGGCGTAAATGACTGGTCATATAGAGCATATGGCACTCGCATTGAACAAAGTTAAGACTCTGTTTTATTTATTTTCAACAAACCTTATTATAGATGCGTATATCATATTTGAGATGAACTGCAGTGCAAGTGCATGGTGAACCGTTGGTGGAGAACGGTACAGTTTGATTTGTTACCAAGAACCGTTAGGGGTGGGCAATATGACAAAAATCTTATATGAGATTTTATTTCAAGATAACGATATCACAATATAGTTATTTCTGTTGTCTTATTTTATTTTTGTTATAAAAAAATATAAAAAAAAGTTAGAATCACTGTGCTCAATCGTTGTTTTTTTGGGGTGCGTATATCCGTAAATATATCAGTGTTTTTAAAGGGACATTGTGTAGGAATTTCTCCCATCTAGCGGTGAAGTTGTATTTTGCATTCAAACGAATTGTGCTCTTCAGCGCTTCGCTTTTTCAAATGCGCGTTGCATCTACGGTAGATGTTATGTACCAAAAAGCTATGACAGGATGTCTTCTAACAGCACTTAGTCGAGTTTTCCTTCGGGTGAACAGGTTTGTTATTTCAAATAAACTGCAACTTGATACAACGAACAAACGAATGTTACAGTATGAATAATAACAGTGCAATGCAGCCTTTTAAACTTGCCGGGGCAGTGACAAGCGCCTCTCACTGCTCTGCTCCTCCGTTTCTGCTGCTTTCAGTTATGTGACGCTGGCTCTGAACAAAAATGCGTTGTGGAAACGCGTTGGCCTAGTACTTTTTGACCCTCTCTGCTATTATAGTTTTTCAAGATGGCGGAACGACATGGAAGCCTCCGTGGACCTACCCGTCACATGCATATAAAGATAATAAATTCTTCGTTTACGAGGATAAGTCAGATAATTGGCAGAGGTATTTGTACACCATTGAGGACATATTTATGAATAAAAATATTGATTTTAGATAATAAAATACCTAAAAAACTACACATTTTCCTTTTAAATAGAAAAACAAAAGATATGCACTCGCTTGTCTTTCTTTATTAATGATTTTAAAAAGCTATTATGCAGCCCAAAATAATTATTTTTTTAATAATTTATAAAGGAAGACAAGCGAGTGCGGATCTGTTGTTTTTCTATTAAAAATAAGAACAAAAAAGCAAATAACAAAAAATAGGAAAAATACAAAATAACAAAAATATTAATTAAATACAGTTTTTCAGGTACAATAGGTTTATTTAACGTCATTAAAAATAGTTGCCTACAAAAATTGAATAATCAAAATGTAAAAATAAAATACTGCATAGTTTTAACTGTATTAAACATACATTTAATTTCATTAAAGCTACAAAAGTTATTCAATAAACCCTTTACTGCATGCATTTTGATGGCACATGATAAAAATTATTCAACATAATTTCTTGGCTCATTTAGGAACATTTTATTTTTTTCCATTTGTGAAATTTCCTCACTACTAAATATTCCATGGTCAACTGTTAGTGGTATTATAACAAAGTGGAAGCAATTGGGAACAACAGCAACTCAGCCACGAAAAATTCAGAGTGGGATCAGCGCATGCTGAGGCACACAGAAGTCGCCAACTTTCTGCAGAGTCCATAGCTACAGACCTCCAAACTTCGTGGCTTTCAGATTAGCTCAAGAACAGTGCGTAGAGCTTCCTGGAATGGGTTTACATGGCCGAGCAGCTGCATCCAAGCCTTACATCACCAAGTGCAATAAAAAAGTGGGATGCAGTGTTGTAAAGCACGCCACCACTGGACTCTAGAGCAGTGGAAACGTGTTCTCTGTAACCAATCACGCTTCTCTGTCTGGCAATCCGGTGGACGAGTCTGGGTATGGCGGTTGCCAGGAGAACGGTACTTGCCTGACTGCCTTGTGCCAAGTGTAAAGTTTTGTGGAGGGTGGATTATGGTGTGGGGTTATTTTTCAGGGGTTGGGCTTGGCCCCTTAGATCCAGTGAAAGGAACTCCTAATGCTTCAGCATACCAAGACATTTTGGACAATTTCATGCTCCCAACTTTGTGGGAACAGTTTGTAGATGGCCCCTTTCTGTTCTAACATGACTGTGCACCAGTCCTGACCTCAACCAGATAGAACACCTTTGGGATGAATTAGAGCGGAGACTGTGAGCCATCTATGACTCTGTCTCCTCTCCATTTTTTCTGTTTTCTTAAATTACATCAAAATGTATGTAAAATTACAAATATAAACAAAACAGTTAAATGATAAAATGGTCAAATGACTGTCAGCTCCCCAAAAAACTGTAAAACATCCTAAATTAAATAAACTGAAAAACACTGTTATTTTACAGGTACTCCTGAATAATCACGATCAAATGCCTTCATTGTAAAAAAATCGTAAAAAAAGGGTGAAATGACTGGCAGCTGCGGCTGCCAAACAAAAACCATAAAATTAAAGTAAAATATGCTAATTTAAATAAACCAAAAAAACACTGTTATTTTACAGGTATTTCCTGCATTATTATGATAAAATACCTTCATTGTAAAAAAAAATCGTAAAAAAAGGGTCAAATGACTGGCAGCTGCGGCTGCCAAACAAAAACCATAAAATTAAAGTAAAATATGCTAATTTAAATAAACCAAAAAAACACTGTTATTTTACAGGTATTGCCTGCATTATTATGATCAAATACCTACATTGTAAAAAAATTGTAAAAAAAGGGTCAAATGACTGGCAGCTGCGGCTGCCAAACAAAAACCATAAAATTAAAGTAAAATATGCTAATTTAAATACAGTGTAAAAAAACTTTAAAATAAATTTGATGTCACCATGATTGGGATCGGTGTCTGCTTTAGTTGGGCTCATGAGATTTAGCTTTTGCTTTTCTCTGGCTGCTTTAACTGTGTATTTGATACACATTTGTCATAACAATAAATGCTGGAGAAAATATCAGATGATCTTGATCATGAATTGAAGATGTTATAGTCATCATATGATTCACTGATGTGTTATTCAAATCTCTGAATGTAATAGCTTAGATTAAAGAGTATGTAGGTGGAATTAAGCTTTATTCAGTCTTTAATCAATTATAAACCGAATTGTGGTATCAGTATTATAAAAATCTGCATTTAAAAAAAATATATATATTACACCAAAAAAGTTTTGAACTGGTCAATTTTTTTAGTTGTATAGAGAAATTTTTTTTTCATTCTCACCATTGTTGTGATTCATACGCTGATTCTTCATGTCTAAGTGAGTCTATATGATCCTGTCAAAACATTTTCTGTATAATGACTTCATAAAATCTGAGTATCACAGCACTGCAGGATGTTATATAGCAGTTTTGTCATGCAAAATTAATAACTAATATTTAAGGACTTAATCAGATATTATACTTCAGATGGTATCAATGAACCAGGACACGATGATGACTATCATCACTACAAAGTGACTAACATCATCTGGTCAGAGTTTCTCTTGGACCCTTACCATAACAAATCTGCATCAGAGACAAACAGTTAAAGCAGCCAGAGAAACATTGAAGTTAAACACTGAAAGTTCAAGAGCCCAACTAAAGCAAACACTGATCTCCATCATGGTGACATCAAACTTTATTCTTTTCAATAAAACTTCAACTTCTAAACCTCTACTAATTCTCAATAATAATGTTAGTATGAAAGAAATAAAGTCTGGATTGTAATAAGTGAAGATGCTGCGATCCTGAGAGATCTGGTAGTGTTTAATGTTCTGTTGGGGTTTAAAGTGTTTCTGTATGGTGTGTTTCGTGTGTTACCATTGTGTTTAAGAGTAGAGCCTGAGCTTCAGTTCAGGATGAGCAGTGAAACACAGATGAAATTCTGCATGTTTCTTTATTTAACTGACAGTAACTGTGTAGTTGCTGATGTAGTGACGTATATAGTCAAAGCATATCATGCATGTAATTAACTGCGTGTTTTTCAGTAAATAAATCAGAAAATAAATGTGAAATAACTGTTTTAACTGTGTGTTTCAACTGTATGTTTCTGTTAAAAAAGATTTCTGTAAAAGTATTTTGCACTTATTTAAATTAGGATATTTTACATTAATTTTATGGTTTTTGTATGGCAGCCGTTGCTGACGGTCATTTGACTGTTTTTTTATGGGATTTTTTTACAATGAAGGTGTTTGATCGTAATAATTCAGGAAATAGCTGTAAAATAACAGTGTTTTTCTGTAAAAAATTTAAGGAAAATTTCTGTAAAAGTTTTTTGCATTTCATTTAAATTACGATATTTTACTTTATTTTTACGGTTTTTGTTTGCCAGCCGTAGCTGCCAGTCATTGACTGTTTTTTAAGTTTTTTTTTTTTACAGGGTGCCCTGAGGCAACAAACAGAAAAACTGAATTTGTAAAATAAAACAAAATTCATAAAGCCTGCCAAAAGGCTTCTCTACAACTTCATACACACAAATATATTTTTTTATGTTCAGTTCATGTCATTTTAAATAAGATTACTAAAGCACATCTCAAACCATGTGCTCCTGTGACCATGTGTCAGAAAAGGACATCCCACCTTCAAATGGTGCTTGATAGTGACTCCCAAACCTTCTTGGATACTTTTACAAACATTCTAATTGGTTGCAATCATTAAGAAAAATGTACTGAACATAGGGCTTAAGAAAATGTTCAGTTGCCTGAGAGCAACGCTGTGCTGTAGAGGGTTAAGAGCAGTACATTATTTTCTCTTTGTCTTTTGTTGTTAGATTAACATTAATGACAAAGAGCTGCTATCACTTTGATACCGAATGCATGGATCCATTATACTGATAAACATATATGAATTATATGAATACTCCACACGATGGGCATTTTGAACTGAATTAGTGATCTCATGCTGAGAGATGCAACTTTCTGTGTGCGTGCTTCAGGTGTGTGTGTAAGTAAAAAAAAAAAGGTGTGTTTCAGTCAATGTGAGCACCGCACAGTTCAGAGTTTCATCTCTCTAAAGTGTCAATAGGGCTGTGCTACGCATATATACAGAATTTACATAAATATTTACTAACAGTCATACCACCCAGCTTTATATACCTTTACATTGTGATCCCATAAATTCACTTGTAGTATATAAAATTATTGATTTAAAATAGACAGAATTTAATATATCAATGAATCTATAGCTGAGCCAGAAATTGACGTCAGAAATCTCAAACAGAAACTTTTAACATATTAAACAGAGATAAGTAGTATTTTAAAAATCACACTTCACCTTAACATACAAACAGCACTTAGAAAAAGACAGAAAACAAGTGACTTCTAACAAACCCCCAAGGCTAATGCTTACTATTCACCGTCTGTGGTCGTCTGAGTAGTCTAGTCTGCTTTCATTTTACACTTTTTCTGCCCGGTAGCACATTGCAACTGACCTTAACTACAAAATCATAAGAACTACTCATATTTAACTCCCAATAGAGGCAGCATGGAGCCCGGCCAGGGTTGAAGTGACACCATCACACCTGCCTCTACAGCAGGTAGCTGGCGCTTCAGTGACTCATAGTCAGATCACCAACAGTTACGATGAAAAAAAAAATACTAATCTATGCCAAAACACAGATACAGGGACACAAGAGCTTCTCCCTGAAGCTAGAGAGTGCATTTTTTGATATTTTCTAGTAGAGAAGGGTGAATATTGTAACTGTCAGGCATTTAGGATCTGCTGCAGCCATTTTGCGCTATTCTGAAAAAATTTCACACATCATACAGTAAGAAGTTCATGTGTACAAGAAGAGCTTGAGCGCTGAGAAACGTTACAATTTTCATGCCACAATACAAGAACTAGTAGATATCCACAAGTCTGATTTATAGTAATATCCACTTTGCAGTGTGTCAGTTAAAGTGAAAATGCTTTGAAAACCTTTCTTCTTTTTGACTGTCAGATATGCCCGCCCGTACACCTCAGATGTCTCAAACTAAACCTCTTTCATGGAGTGAAGAGCGCATTTGTTGCAGTTCCAGTCTGAAAGGGAGTAATAAATTGTAATTTTGATGTCTGAGGTATTTTCCTGTCTAAAGAGTTTAATGGGAGAGCTTGTGGGTAAGCTGATGGCTGTCCTCTGTCTCTGACACACAGCCATTTACAAAATGATCAGCCAACATGTGTTTTAAAGCGCAGAAAAGCCGGACTGTTACACAGATTGCTAAATGATCCCTCGGATAATCTCACGAGACTCCAACCAAGTGTATTTTCTTACAGTGTAACTCAAGCTTAAAATTTCAAATGGATGTAGCACAAATTACAGCATGACAGTGCCATTCTCGATTGTATAACTTAGCTTTCTATGAACACAAGATAACTGAAGGAAGACCTGGAGTTTGGGACTCTGAAAATGTGTTAGGTACAATGAAAAATATCATTATTGCAATATACAAACGTTTCAGGAGAATTGGTTGAACAGCATCTTCAAACACTTCTTTCAACCCCTGAAACAGACTTGCTAATCTAACTATCTTGAAAAAGATACAACAAATTTGTCACTTGACAACAAGAAAATGCTGAGTTTTTGCAAAATTATTAACTGCATTTATAATTAATGATTTATTTGATTGAAGTTCCAAGATGTTTAACACAGTATGGAATTAAATACGAAATGTCAGGAAAAATCATAGTAAAAAATGTATGTTGGCAGCCATAACTTGTTACAGTGAGAAATAATAAAATTGTCAAATAAATAACCCTAAATAGTGACTCAACTCAGCACAGTGCATATTTACAGTCCATTATTATTTCTTACTTTAAATGAATTATAAATGATCAGAATCAGACTATTTTGACTACTTAGGACTATCTATTTGATAATTTTTATGTATTTCTTTCTTTATTTCATTATTTATTACTTTAACAAGGTATTATGGCTGCCAACATGAACATTTACAAGGAATTTTCTTGAAATAGCTTTTTTTATTTCATGATTCAACACTTAATTCAAGTTGGGCTGATTCTTACAAATGTAGTTAAATACATTTATGCAGTCTTTTTAAATATTGCATTTGTTGTTTCAGATGCATCTTTTTTACATGTGGAAAAATAAATGAATCCAGATAACAACCTTCTGGTATAAATGTAATGGGAGTAAGACAAGCTATAAACTAATGGTTTTTCAGAGGTAACCAAAAACTTTCAAAAATTCCAGTGTTTGAGAGACAACGACTGTGATAAAGATCGTGATGGATAAAATCAGTGTGGCAAAATGTAATCTGTTTAGTTTTAGATGCTTTTGTTGCCGCAGGGGTTACAGAATCAGATAAAGACACATCCTCTTATTAAAGATTCATCAGCCTCTGTCACCGAATAAAACTTGCGGCAATGATTCATGTGGGCAAGACTGAAACAAAGAAAAAGTATTGTTATCTCAACCCAGCACTGACAAAGTTGCCAATTTTAACTCTGAACTCCCTCAAGGAAACAAGCTCTCCCTCAATATTTCCCTGTTCTCCTTCTTATTGAGAAAGAATGGCAGGACAGGTCAGTGGGCAGCCAGTATAGTCTTTAGTCGATCATTTACTGTTAGCATAGCCTTTGTGCCTTTTTATATATCTATTAAAATTGTGTAAAACAGCTTTCATTAAAATTACAAAATGACTTCTTTCCTACACCACTTAGGAAATGCATCAAATTGTCTGTCTTGGCTGGGTGTCATAAATGCTTCATGCTCAGGAACACTAGATCAACATGTGGAAAAACAGCATGAAGAGCAACAGTGACCCCTGGAGTTTGAAAGGATATTTCAATATACCAATGTACTGTGTTTTCAATGAACTGGTAAGCATCAGTGGTTAACCCCTGCTGGTAGATGTATTATGAAGCCAAAAAGCATATTTCTACATTGATGGCCGTTCAAAAGTAGCCATGTATTTCAAATGAATTGCAATGGGTTTTTTTTTAGTACAGATAATGTGTATTATCATATATTTACCAACATAAGAGCTCTTAAAAGCATGAATTACGGGTCTGTGCCAATCATTGCGATGAATGGAAATCCAAATGGATAGCTTTCTTCAGGTAAATCAGTCCTCTTTGTGTTATTCTTGAAAGACTATAAATTATCACTTCTGGACCTTAGTGTAACGCAAAAATAGGCTAGTTACGAATGGCTAGAACATTATTTTAGGTTAAAATACTCACAGATACTGAGATATTCATTGCTTGTTCTTTACACAAAACCTGTCTCAGTGTCGAAAAGGATGAATGTTTTTTTACAGAGCCATAGTATAGCATTGTACATGAGAGAATGCTAGTATGCGATGTAGGTCATTACTAAAATTGTGCTGATCTCTTAAACCTTGCTAAGGACCTGTGTGGCATTACTATAATGCAGAATGCTACAAAACAGTCTAAACAATTGGTAAATGTATGACATCAAATATTAATGGTAGTGTTTAGCATTTGTAAGCTCCAATTCACAGACTGCCCCTCTGACACTCTACTTCACCATGAAGGAGCTGCAAATTGATTCGTAGGTCTCTATAGCTGTATTCAGACAGTAATTGTTTTACATGTTGTAATTTCAGCATTTTAACGAGCTAGTGGGTGATTTCTGTGCTTTCCGAATCTAAGTCTGTTTTTCTTGCACTACCCAGGAGAAAATTCCCAGCCAAATTTTGACAAACAGCAGGGTCATATGGTAATTCAATTTGCTAAATTGTGTTCTTTGAGTTGAAAAGGAGGAACTGGCCCAAAATTCACTGTGAAAATTAGTTTTAATAGTTTTATTAAGTATCTACTTTACTGTTAACTAACAATAACAACAAATTCATGACAAATGATATATCACTGCTGCTGATGCTGCAAAAAATAAAAATAAAAACATCTTTAAGCTGGTTTGCTGGCCTCCCATCTTAAGCCAGCCAGCAAACCATCTAGTTTAGGCTTTTTTTCTTTTAAACATGGATGGAAACTGTTTAACCTTTTGAGATATTGCTAATCAGGAATATAGCCACTAAATATATTAGCCACTAAATACACTATAGATGCGGTACGTTTTGATTATGTTGTTTAAGCGGCCTGATTTTCATCATCATGTTCTCTTTGGTCTGCAATGGAGGCAGGGTGTACTTGTCCAAATATGAATATGAAAAAATTACAGTGCAGCTCCATTGTTCTTGTGAATTAATTGCCAAATGAATGCAGTTTTATCAAGGATGAGCCATGCAAATGTTATTTTATTGAAGTTCCCCTGACAAACAATCACCATCTGAATGTGTTTATGTCATAATTCTCATTCCCAGAGCCATTTTTTGTTCAGTCTGTGGGAAAAAAGGTTGGGTGACATACATTTATATTGGCTATGTCAGCATAAACCACAAAACAAAGAAAACCGGCAGTTAAAGACAGAGTGAGGGCACTACTCATGACCTTTACATCCTGAGAAATTATATTGATATACACAAATCTTGATTCAAATTTAATGCCCGATAAAATGAACTGAATATGGTACCGTGCAACTATTAGGTTAAAACATATCCGGTTAGTGTTCACATTAAGGTGAACCCAAACAACAGGAATAATTCTCATTATGTATTTTACAATAAAGAGAGAAATCTAGAACACTACCATTCGAAAGTTTGGGGTTGTTAAGATTGTTGTATGTATTTGAAAGAGTTGCTTTACACTGTAAAAAGTGGACATGTGCAGTTGTTGCTTTAAGGAGGTATTTCTACCTGATCCTACCTAAATTCTAATTTTGTTGTTGTAACCTAATTCAGTCAGGTTTATGTAACACTTTAACTTAATTGAGTTATTTACCTAATATACAATTTCCAATAAAGCTAAGGATGGACACATTGGACACATGCACAATAAGACTGCACCAGATCTATAGAGGGCAGTAGTCGTGATTCGTGTCAGCTACAGGGCATCTGAAGAAGAAAATGTGTTTGTGTTTGGTTGCTTCTTGCTGATTGGTGAATTTTGCTTCAATTTGTGATTTGAGGCTATTGTACAGATTATGTTGGATCAAAGTGAAAATCACAATTGTAAAACAAATATATACTCAAACAAACCTCTTTTTTAGTTTCATTAATTAAAATGGGCTAAAGTAACACAATTTAACATTTTGTCACAACGGGCCAATCAGCGAACAGGGAGTGGCTGAGAACGATGACGTTGATGTCGTCATAGATATATCTATGGATGTCGTGCGTTATTTTGAGTTGTAGTTCAGTAATGGCAGCGGAGAAAGATGCGAGCGAAGCCATTCGGTCCGTTATTCGCCAACGCTGCCGAATATCAAGAAGTTAAAGCCGGAGCAAGACAAATCTTTGCTTAGTTTTGTTGGTGGCCATGATGTTGTGGCCCTCCTCCCCACCGGGTTCGACATGACATACGTCACGACCAAACGTTAGCGATTGGTTATGGCAGATCCAGTGACTGGGCAGATCCAATAGTTTTAGACTTCAATATTACCCGCCTACAAGGAAGTTAACGCTTGTCAATGGAGTGGTGCCAGACTCTATGTACAAATGAAATGTATGAGAGTCTGGTGGGACCAGGCTACTGAAGAGTAGCGCTTGTGTTCAGTCTATGTCTTCTTCTTTTTTTAGTGGGTCATTATATACATTGAAAATTAAGCCTCATTAAATTAATTTTAAAATTAGGTTGGACCAACATAAATTTAATAAATAATGTTATAAAGTTAAAGCTAAATTCCGTAACTTTTTTGGGTTAAAAATTATCCAAAATAAATTTTTGAGCAAGTACATAACCAGCCACTGTTCAAAACTATCTGCTTGCCTTAACTTGATTCAAAACGGTAAGTTTGTAATAATGTGTTTAATTCCAGTGGTACTGGTGGGTTTCCGCGGTAAATTCAAGCATGTCTTTGCGTTATTACGTCACATCTGTACACATAAAGAAAGTGTCTCGGCTAGTAGGCTATATTGCGTGTGAGGATGTTGGAGGTGGAGATTTATAACCTTTTCTCACAGAACTTGATATAATTAAACTTATCAGTTTGATGGCGGATCCAGAAAGGTTTAAACGACAATCATCAGTGACAACTGGAGATTCACCCATTGTAAAATGCAAAAGACTTCAGAGTTGCTACAGAAAAAAAGTGACTGTAACCGGGCCCTTGCGAAAACAAGGATAAATATCGGAAGGGTAAATGTAGTCACGCAATGCTGATGTTGTTAACATTAACAATTTGAGAACAAAGTAAAATTTGCACGGTTTGGCGTGATATGATAAGCGATCGTTAGATTTAATAGCGCAATTTATTGCAATGCTTTTTTCCCTTAGTTGGTCAGAACAAAAGTGGATGTTACTTGACATTTGATGACATTTTCCAGTGAAAATTCTTATGTTGGTCATACTTCCAAAAAGTGGAATCTGTGATTCTGAATGACAGTCTCCACACCGGTGCGGTGACTGACAGCCACACATTCTCTTCAAAACATTGGATTCATCCACACGCTGTGCCGTGGACACAACCCACGTAAAGTTGATAATTCCGCGAATAACAATGCAATTGGAGATTTCGAACAGAGATGGCGACAAAGAGGAAAAACTACAGACTGCAGCTTTAAGTTTAACATACAAGAGTGAATTAATTTGACCTAAACCAACTGTGTTGATCCAACTAAATTTTGAATGAACTAAATTAAATGTTGTGTAAATATTTCTTCAATTAAATAATATTTTAAGTTTAATTTAAAATTAAAGTAAGGGTAATGAATTAAACATGTTTAAAGTGTATTTACATCAAAGGACTGTCATCATATAAAACAAAATAAAGATTATATCAAGCTTATAAAGTAATGCGACCTTGCAGGAGGAATCATGTTATATCTACTGACAATTATGCTTCAGTAAAACCTTGTTTTTTTTTTCAGTTTAATTGAATTCAGTTATAATCAGTAATCTTAAATAATTTATTTTGTTTAATCAAAACCAGTTATTTTAGATGTAACCACATGAAGTATCTACATTTTCTAAGTTGAACTAAGTTGAACTGACAAAACATGTTTTTCAGTCTATGCTCAATAAGGCTACATTTATTTGATCAAAAATGCATGCATAATATTGTTAAAATTTAAAACAAGTTTTCTATTTTAATATATATTGAAATGTAATTTCTCCTGTGATGGTTTTTGCTGGATTTTCTGCATCATTACTCCATTACTCAGTCTTCAGTGTCACATGGTCCTTCAAAAATAGTTCTATGCTGATTTGATGCATATTATAATATGAAACATATTATCAATGTCAAAATCAGTTGTGTTGCTTAATTTTTTTGCTCAAGCCAGGGATTTTTTTTCCAGGATAGAAATAAAATGTTGAATAGGATAGATTTTTTTTTAAATCACATATAAATCAGAATTATTGAGGAATCTTTGTTTCTAAAATTGCCCTGAAGAAACTATCTATATATTTAAACTCTTTAAAGTCGACAAGAAAGAAAAATATGGCCATATTTGGTGCTAAATATGCAAAAGCAAAGTAAACTAGCTAAAATTCAGACTACAAACCTCTAGACATTCCCAAAATAAATGTTGAAGAATAGCTAAACTGTGTTACTGCCATTCCATCCCATATTTGTCAATGATGGAGTAATTTCAGATCTGAAACTGATTATTATAGCCTGTTCAGATGGATATTGCCTTTGATTGTTTCAGAGCCAGGAAAGGTTGCACACAATTCCCCCAGCCGGCCCCTCTATTCCCCTCTCTCTGGCACCCTTTGCTCCAGAGCTAGCGAGAACCAGTGGAGGAGACCTTGACACATCTTTTCTAATATCCATCCCCCTGAGAGCTGTCCCCATTCGGAGTTCAGCCACACTGGGAATGAGAGATGATAGGCCTTATTGAAATCGTTACTGCTCTCTCCTCCGCAATATTTTCACTCGGCAGCCTTGACTGAGAGATTCTTATTGCCCTGCCCCTGGATGAGGGTGAAAAATAGCACTGATAGAAAAAAAAAACAATAACCCAAAATGAAAACAAGGTGAGCTATTCTATATATGGCTCCCAACACAATCCTTTCGTACTAGTTTGCTTCCAAATATAAAGGCTAAAAACAAGGACCTACATAAAACTATAAGAGCAATTTATTTTACTTTTCTCCGAGACTCAACATAAAGTTTTACAAAGCACAACAGAGGCTGCCATCTGCATTATGAAGCTTTAGGAGGACGGGACGAGACAAAGGAACATCAGAGGAGCCCAATCTGGTGCTGGACGTGTGAATGCCTGCCACAGGACATTGCACATTCTTCCTCTCCCTCATTACAGCCACATCAGAGGCCGGAAACCTGAATGTATCTCCCGCTGTTAGCTTAATTAACCCTCCTAATGAATGTATCCTCGTTTCAAAAGACATCTGTGGGAGTGACATTCTCCAGCCGCAGCTATTCTTGCAGCAAGACAATGAAATTAACTTTTTGTGTCAAGTCTGGACTAACTAGGGGTGTGTTTCCCAAAAGCATTCAACTGTCGTTATCCGTATAGTTCAACGAGTCAGTGTTTCCCGAAACCATAGTTCCAACGAACATTCACAAACAGCATCGTAAAGTTGTTGTTTACATGACTTGTAAACAAGTCATGTAAATCTTGAGAAAAACAATCAAGCTGACATTCAGTTCAATTTATATATTTTATTTTGAATATATGGAAATTTACGTCATTTAGTTTGGCAAGAGATTTAAAGCACCGTTTTTGTAGAGTGTGCATGTGAATATGTGCTGTAAGTAAGAACTGAATCTGAAAATAAAGCAAAAATAACTGCCCTTAATTCAATCTCAAAAGGATTCATTAAAAGAAGTTATTATTCCACCACCTGCGTGAAATCATTAACCAATGTAGTTGAACGACAAATTTGCGATATTACGGTTTCGGGAAACAGTCTAGCTAGATGATTTCTTCAACAATGCATCGTACTATGGTAGTTATGCATGCGAGTTATGTCATTGTACAGGAAACGCACCCCAGATAAGTCCCTATATTTGTAGTTAGAGTTCCTACATTGGATTACCAAAGTGGAATGACACACATAATCTCTAAATGTATATTACACATTGGGGAAATTTTAACAAAACTGACACAAGAAACATAAGAACATTTATACATAAGAACATTAAATTTATATTGCTCAGAGGTTGAGCTTTCATTGCTCAGGAGGCTCCGATTAATCTAGGCACCAGGTTTTTCCCAGACTTTTTCTTAAATTCCTTTGGAGAAATAGAAAGAACCAAATGAGACAATTGTTGACTTATGAATATGGATAGCATTGGTATTGGTATAATCTGATAATGAATATTCTATATGCACACTGAAATTGATTACTTGTACACTAAGCAAATCTGAGCATAGTTCGAGATCCCCTCTGAATTTCTAGAGACACACCGAGAGTGTAGAGAAAAATCAGCAAAATTCTCCATTTGCTCTCCGTTTAATCTCATTTTAGACTAGGAGGAATGTCTGGGATAATAAAGAAATCTCTTTTTTTTTTCTCTATGGGCATCTTATTTTGCTAAATAAATTACTTAATAAATAAACAACATTGTCATTCTACTCTGAATGCTCAGGTTGTGTTCAATCGTACCTTTTCATTTTCAGATAAAACAACTTAATATGTATTACAGCAATTTTGTGACCTTGTGCTCCTGGACACATATATTTACCTCTTTGTCCTACACACAAATCAATGAATTGCCATTGGCTGTCGTGGTGCTCGCTCTGAAATTCAAGAGCCCCTTCAGGACCTTTAACCTTAAAGATTCGTTTACTGAAACAACAAATGAACACCTCCACTGGAGGTGGAAAAAAACATATATGAACAGGCACATAAACTATTATGGATTCAACCTCTGTAACCCCTAGTAGAAGCACATAGGCCTACTGAATGTGAGCAGATGGAAATTCAAAGAGAAAAAGTAAAGGACAATCATTAGCCTACTCTTAAATGGTACAGGTAATGATCTATTTGATAATCTCAAATCATCTTGAAGTAATAATGGACTCAAAAAATGTTATTTCATCTGTCATCATTTTCTCACCCTCGTGTTGTTCCAAACCTGCATGACTTTTATTCATCAGCTGAACACAAAATAAATGTGTGGTCTATATTTTTTACACAATTACAATGAATGGAGCTTTTCAAGCTTAAAGGGCCCTTAAAATAAAGGAAACTCATTTGCAAATTTGAAACAATTTCATAATTTATCCACATCTCCACAAGTCCTTTATACTTGACATGACCAGTCCGCTAAGCGAAGAAAAGCTGGCAGGGGGAGACATTTAAAAAAGATTGTATCGCAATGAGATATTTTGGAGCTCTGAAAGCTGCTGTGGTCATTTTCCCATCACTCTGGTCTTTATGCAAAACTTGACATTTAAAAAGATGAAATGAGGAGGATGTGCACATGGGATAGAGCTTGTGAGACGGCATTTGGACACTAAATCAAAATGTTGAACAGCCTCATGGACACGCAACAAGGCCTGAAATCTAGGACACAAATGAATCTCACTGCAAAAAGATTATTCAAAGTAAGTTCATTGTAGATTGAGTTGTACAGACACTGTTTGAGCTTCTTTCATTTCAACTTACAATGCTGTTAAAAAGTTTGGGGTCAGTAAGAATTTTTGTTTTGTTTTTATAACCGAATATTATTCTCAATTATATTCAGCAAGAATGCATTAAATCAATCTAAAGTAACAGTAAAGAAATTGTTTTTCTTTACTGTTAAATTGGGATTTCTATTTTAAAAGAAATTACTGTTTGATAAAGCTTTTTTTCATAAAAGAATCATGAAAAAATGTATAATATTTTCCACAAAAATATTAAGCAGCACAATTGTTTTCACCATTGATAATAATAATTAATGTTTCTTGAGCATCAAATCAGCATATTATAATGATTTCTGAAGGATCATGTGACTGAAGACTGAAGTTATGATGCTAAAAATTTAGCTTTACCATCACAAGTATAAATTATATTTTAAATATCTTTTAAAATAAAAAACTACGGAAGCCCTGAACCGCAACGTAAAAAAAAAAAGCATTTCGAGATTAAAGTCGAAATATTTTGAGATTAAAGTCGAAACATTACAAGAATAAAGTCGTAATATTTTTTAAATAAAGTCAAAATGACGAGAAGATTAGCTTTTACCTTTATTAAGATATAGCTTTTTACCTTTATCTGCATGGCCTTTCCACAAAAGGAAATTCTACAGGTGCTAATCTAACAAGATGGCATTACCATTTGTTTTAGGACGTTACAAAATATATACTGCGCTTGAATATACTTTACAGGCGAAAACACTTTTCAGACTGGATGGAGTTATCCAGCTTTAGGTTATATCTGAGGAAATTGCGGGATCCTGCTGTATTATGCTGCCAGGCCAGTAGTTGGAGATGTCACTTTGTAAAGAAGCACCACGTGCCTATACTTAACACGTAACGTGTCACCATTTTCACAAATTCGCATTTTTGTAGTTTACATGGAGATGATAATGGTATCGTTTTCAAAAACTTGCACTTTAAAACCTGTAAAAGCTTGCATCTGCCGAACCCCAAAACACCATTGTCGTGTAAAGGATTGGTCAAAACACATAAAAAGTTTTACGTTTTCAGGTGAAAATGGTTTCGTGTAAACTGAATTTCTGACCATTACCGCCCGCTCCCGCAACGTATGTGTTACACTCCCGCCCGCTCCCGCAATATGTATGTCCACTCCCGCCCGCACCCGCAAAACTCTGAGAATTTATTCCCGCACAATAATAGAGATGCATTGATTTTGTGTCTTCTCCCGTCCCGCAGGAAAAAACACATATTTGTATTGCTATTATTAAAGAGATTCATGGGGTTGCTTGTTTCGTTTCCCTGGCCTGCATGTATTCTGACGCACTGATCAGGAAGATGAATTAGTCCAAATGTCAGACTTGCCTTGCTTAGGTTTTGTACTGTAAATACCTATTTTGAGGTTCTTTTCCACATCATTTATTGACATCTCCATCATGTCGCTAGGCTACCTCCCGATTCCGCAGTTTTTTTTTTTTAGCCGCCCATTCCAGCCTGCAGCAAAGTTCTAACCGCCTGCTCCCGCGAGATTTGCGTTGGGTTGCGTGTTCGTTGTCTGGACTTTTCTGTTGTTGGTGGATGCAAAGTCTTTGGTCTCAGGCCTGCTGCCTGGTCTTCCTGATTTTCTTGTGTTTGGTATTATTCTAATAAATTGCTCTTCTCTGAGAGCTCGGTGTGTCTGAGAGTGTATAATCTAATTGTCATTGTAAGATGCAACAAAATTCAAATTAGACTTTAAAAAAAGTAGCAGATAGACCGGAACACTAATGATTTATTGATGAACTCAGAATTTAACGGAAAGGCTGAAGCTCCATATAATCTGCAAACGAGCAACATGACAAACCTGGAACAGTCCTGTTATAATAAAAAAATCTGTACACGGCAAGTTCTTGGTGTAGACACACCTTTAATGATTTTGACAAGACCATTCTAGCTTTGACCAAACAAAAAGAGCTGAAACAGAAAGAGCTGTCTGGTTTGCTGATATACCGTAGTCCCAATTATTGAAAACAGTTTATTCGGTATAAGAACTGAGGGCAAGATCTTTTAACTAATATTCTCTGTTAAACTAAACTTTTCTCTGCATGTTAAAAGAAAAGTTCCCTCAAAACTGAACATCATATACTCACCCGTGTTATTCCGAACCCGAAATACTTTATTTCTTCTGTGGAAGATAAAAGGTATTTTAAACAATATGTTTTTTTTTAATATGCAGTTATGGAATCCATTGTTGTTTGGACTACAGTATTCTTCCAAATATATTTTTTCGTGTTCTGAATAAAATAGAAAGTCACACAGCCAGGTTTAAATTTACATGATGCTGAGACAGAATTTTCATTTTGGGGTGAAGCTGGTAAAGGAGAAGTACTTTGTTTTGCACATACAGAGAACTACAGAGAAAATGCTAATCCATTTAACTGGCACCTACAACTTCCAGGCAGCACCTGAAAACCTCAGGCCAGTTGGACTTAAATATCAGGCTTTTTGATCCGCCACAAATGGCAAGTTTTCAAACGATCAGCCACAAAGCCAGCCTTGGCAGATCTGCAGATGTCTGCCACCAGGTGCCTGAACAGCCTGAAACCGATTAGAATTATGGAGCAGACTCTTAAACAGAGACCCGATGTGCGCTAACTTTTGTTTGAACGCGTGGATTCCCCTGCCACATCTGCCATCACGAATGAGATTGGCTTTGTTACGAGTGCTCTGATAAACTCCTGGCACCACTTTGTTTGTTTGCGAGGAGAAAATGAGTGGAATTTATCAGTGGGTTCATCTGTGGCTTTAACTCTCTGACAAAAACTGTTTGTGTTGTGGATGTTCAAACGAAGATAAAAACTGTGTTTCAGATTATAACTTGCGATAGTTCGATCACAATTTAGATTTGTGTTTTTGGCTGTAACCTCTCAGAGTCTTAAGGGTTGTAAGATAAGATCAATTGGTCAAAGGAATGTTTACATCTATATAAAGGCAGAGGACTGAGGAGGAGAGCGCTGGTTCAAGTGCTAAGAGTGTCTTATTTGAAGCTGTAGAATCTTGTCTGATTGGCTGTTGCAGATCACATGACCTCTGGCCACCAAGATTAATAGAGCAGCAGAAATGGGGTCGATCAATACCCTGCTGTCTGAAGAAAAATAGCATGGTTTCAATCCACCATTAAATTTGCCCTTGTTGAACTGCTGTTGATCAGAGGCAACACAAACCGCTCTTCAGACTCCATACATGATTGTTAAAGCTTCATTCAGTGCACAGTTCTTCATTCCAGAGTGACTTAATCACGCTCCATAGAGAGATAGATAGATAGTCCTTGAGGTTTATCCTCACATCTCATGACTGGCACATGGAATCAAACTGAGTTGCATGTTGCTATATCCTCAGGTTTTTTTTTTCAAGGGAGAAAAAGATGGTGAATGATTTTCAGGCTTAAAGTCACACTGGAGCATGACAGATGCTTGGTATTGACAGTGTTGTTACACACACACACACACACACACACACACACACACACACACACACACACAAATATATTTATATATGTTTTTCATTGATACATGTAAAGGATACTACATCTAGTAAGTACTTCAGTACTAAAAGCCAAGGAAACAACATGGATATCTAATTAAAATCTGTGTGAATTTTTGAGAAACTCAAAATGAGATATTAAGCAAAATATAAGCTGCTGTTTGCCATAAAATGAAAGTGGAACATGATTTTTACAGCTAAGCTAAAGAAAAAATATTAGGACAGTATAGTAAGTACAAAAGTAGTTAACTAAAAAATTAAATCAGTAGTTCAGTTTTACAATTTTTATGTGTTTTGGCCCTTTCAAAGTACCTTACAATGTAAGTTTTTGAAAATGATACTGAAAATGATAATGAAATGATCTTCGTGTAAACTACAAAAAAAAGCGAATTTGTGAAACTCATTTTTAGTCGTTTTCAGGGATCCTTGTGAATGGGAATCGTTTTGACAACTTTGTAGTCTCTATGAGGAAAACGCGAAGGAAAAACTTTTCCGTTTTTAGTACATCGTTGTCCTATAAGCCATACAACATTTTAACGTACAGTATGAAAAACAGATGTCCGTTTTGAGACTTGCTAAAGATTACATTTATCAGTGTAAATTATTCGTATTTGTAAATATTAATTTTAAGTGGGTCTTTGATAATGGCAAAGGTAATCTAAATGTAAAAATTTGGGAAATGTAAATGAATTGACATGAAGATGATTTGAGGACCACATGGGTGATTGATGATCATCCCCTGAAGAAAAAACAAGGAAAAGGTGACAAGTACCTGAAATTAACAGTGAGAATAAGAGCAAATATCCTTGCACTAATTATCTTTCAGCACTAACAGAGGAAGAATTTTACACCTCATTATATAAAGCACACCAGGCCTTACTTTACATATTCCTGTCTTGTGTGCCTGAACATGTGCTGAACTTTTACTCCAGAGAGAGTCAAACTTTGAGGATGTCTCTTGTTTTATACTTTTTTACACTGATAGGCACCTTTACCACATCCAGTGAACCATTAGAGCATGCAGTTCCCTTTTCCCTCAATAAGTTGTCATTTTTTCAGTTAATTGGATGAAACGTTACTAGGAAAGGAGACCATTCACATTTGCAGGAGCACACACACACACACACACACACACACACACACACACACACACACACACACACACACACACACACACACACACACACACATATGGTTTTCTATGTTTTATGGGGACTTTCCATAGACATAATGATTTTTATACTGTCCAAACTGTATATTATATCTCCTAACCCTGACCCTACCCTTAAACACAACCCTTGCAGAAAACTTTCTGCATTTTTACATTTTCACATGTATTAAATATAATTTAATATGATTAACAGTTTGCATGGCTTTATAATTTGTGTTTATATTAAAAAGTTGCAATGATTTAAAATCTACCCATTTAGATTAATAATTCTTAACTTAAAAAAAAACTTTTTTTATTTACATGAATTTTCATTGTCCAATATGTGCAATATGACAAACATCTTGAAAAGCAATGCACTTGCTGTCTCAAACTATTAACTAAATCACAAGAAACTCACAAGACATAAATAACTGATGAAATACCTTGAAACACCACAGAGACCTCAAGACTTACAACAAGTTACCTGATCCTTTTGGGTAGTGAAACAAATTCAACCTGACATCACACGACAACGAGTTACTAAATGTGTCAACAAATAAAAAATAACAATAATCAACAAAAATAATAAATCTGTCAAAAAGTCAATGTAATCAATATTGACAAAGAAAGTTAATATTCATGCCACAGTGCATGCTGGGGAGAAGCTGAATGGGACTGAACAACGAAATTGTTTTTGTAGGCCTATTTTAACTTACAAAAATGCAATAAGTTAACTTACCTGCTATGTTTCTTGGATCGATTAAAGAAAATAAGTGTTGAATAATAAAAATGCTGCATCAAAATAAATCACTTGAAACACTGTAAGAGGCTGTTCCCACTTAATGTGTTTTTGCATTCTACCGTGATGCTTTTCTATTGTTTTACAGTGCTGCTTCTCTATAGCCCAGGTCAGGCGCTGCTGGCGCTGTTTCTGGTTCAAAATGGGCTTGACCTGGGGAATGCGGCACCTGTAGCCCGTTTCATGCACACGCCTGTCCACGGTGGCTCTTGATGTTTCTACTCCAGACTCAGTCCACTGCTTCCGCAGGTCCCCCAAGGTCTGGAATCGGTCCTTCTCCACAATCTTCCTCAGGGTCCGGTCACCTCTTCTCGTTGTGCAGCGTTTTTTGCCACACTTTTTCCTTCCCACAGACTTCCCACTGAGGTGCCTTGATACAGCACTCTGGGAACAGCCTATTTGTTCAGAAATTTCTTTCTGTGTCTTACCCTCTTGCTTGAGGGTGTCAATGATGGCCTTCTGGACAGCAGTCAGGTCGGCAGTCTTACCCATGATTGCGGTTTTGAGTAATGAAACAGGCTGGGAGTTTTTAAAAGCCTCAGGAATCTTTTGCAGGTGTTTAGAGTTAATTAGTTGATTCAGATGATTAGGTTAATAGCTCGTTTAGAGACCCTTTTCATGATATGCTAATTTTCTGAGATAGGAATTTTTGGTTTTCATGAGCTCTATGCCAAAATCATCAGTATTAAAACAATAAAAGACCTGAAATGTTTCAGTTGGTGTGCAATGAATCTAAAATATATTAAAGTTTAATTTTTTTCATTACATTATGGAAAATAATGAACTTCATCACAATATGCAAATTTTTTTAGAAGGACCTGTAGTATGCATACATGTATACATACTCACCTGTTATGTCTACCAGCTGCTTACCTGTGATACTCACCTGTTGATATCAGGGATTATTAACTGCTGTTAATAAACTCCTGCACTTGGGCCCTCATGCTATCTTCCCGTTTGGTGTGTTTGTTGCTATACTATATAATATATATACAGTATGTATAGATTATTATGAATGTCAAATATAATGAATTATGAAATTTTACAGAATTACTTTTTACAGTGCAATTCATAATTCATTTTTCCTCATTGCATATTCAGTTTTCCTAATTGAACTGGCTGTATGTGAACAACAAGACACTAGATTGTTTTGTGACTCAACCAGACATTCAGTTTCAGCTCATTTAACAAAAAGAATCAGTTGGCAACTGCTTTGAGCACTATGGTCACATTACATATTCATTCCTCCAAAAGACTGCACATTTGTGTCCCATATGAACCAATCTCAAAATATTTTTTTAGATCATTTTTAATTACTAATTTACCTGAGAAAACTGAGTTTAGCATCTAGTTTTATTTTTTTTAAAGGTAAACAACAGCGAATTAAGCAAAATGTACTTGAGTAATAACCCTACAGAACGTGTAGCCTATGCTCTTCCCCTTTAAGTTCCGAAACATCAGGGATACTCGGTTTTTTGGCAGCAACACAAAAGCCCCGAGAGTGACCGCACTCTGACCGGTTAAACATGCCATGCAATACGCCACTTAAAAAAGAAAACCGCCTCAACCACAAAGCATAGTGGCATCAGTGTGAGACAATCTCACTTTTATGGAAGGAAGGGGAAAAATACTATACCCACAGATTCAGAATTACATCTCCAGTCCTACTGCCTACATCCAATGTGTAGATTTTTCACCTAGTGACAGGCAAGCAATTAAAGCCAACAGCCTTAGCCAGTGTCGGCCCCCTGGCAGTATCGGTAATGACAGCCCGGGAACAGTGGTGGCAAAGAATGGGAAGAGTAATGTGATTAGAGGACAGAATTGCAATCTTGTCACATGGAGAAGTCCCTATGTCTTCGTCTCTCTCTCTCTGTGGCGACGGAGAACCTGATTTATTGGGCCAGGAAGCCCAACAGAGTGCAAAGAGAAAAACAAAGCTAGTTTTGTTGAGTTATAACCACAGAAACCTGGAAAAAAAACAAGCATTTTTCTCCATGCAGGACCACAAAAGATTCCATGGAGCAGTTTGGAAAGTTTGTTTCGTAGGCGCTATACCCAAAACGCAGGTCTGCTGGGAGAGCCGTCATGAAGATAGCGCTTTTGTGAACCTGCACTCCACAAAGATTCAAGTGTGAGTGTGTACACCCGTGTCTGTGATTTATAACCTGAGTGGAGAGCGGGTTTCCATAGCAACTGGTGTTATCTCTTTGATAGGAGTTGGCTGACTGGAACCTAGTTGTGCAGGAATAAACCTCACCTGAGGCTCTGAGGCGTTTAAAAATAGAAACCATCGAATTAGCGTCCGTATGTGAAACCTGTCGCAGCGCAGAAAACAAGAGCTGCAGAATCTAATCTTTAACGTGGGTGATGTTTCTGGATGAGAGGGAAATTGTGATTTCGGTTTGTCATTAAGTATAATTGTCAGTGTGAAAAGCTATCTTGAGGAAAGTCGAAAACTAAATGTACTTAATCAGGCATATTATGAAAAAATGTCAAAACAGGTTGTTTTTGGATGCATACAATTAGCAATCATGTTCTGGCAAGATCTTCGTATTGTCTGAAAAAAGTAAATGTGTTCATATTCACAGTTTCGAGGCCCACATGATTTAATCAGACACTAGAAATGCAATTGCACCTCACTTTAATTTCAATCAGTCTGTTCTAACATGTATTTATCTCTATGACTCATGACAAAGTGTTTGACAAAAAAAAGGTGGAGTGCAGTAGCTTAAGATAAGTACCACTTTTCCTTACCAAAATGCACCATGGTAACCATAGTTTCTGCCAAAATGTCATATTACTTAAGTTGTCATAAAAATATTTACATAAATATTTAAAAAGTTATGTTTGGAGGAAATATTACTGTGGCAACTGACCAGCTTGCCATGGTCAGTTTCTGGGTCAACATCTCCCTTAAAACATCTACATTTTTTTCTTCCATATAAGTACGTCCTGTTGACACATGTGTGAGCGAATTTTGTATTATGTTAAAAACTTTAATGTTAGTTGAAAAATGTGTTATTTTTTAATCAATTGCACATTTTTCTCTAATTAATCACACCTAACATCAACGTTTTTAATGTAATAATTTCACATTTAATCTCCAAATGAATTTAGAAACAACATAAAGACAGCATCTTTTAAGCTGACTCATTCTGGAACGAAACAATTGAAAGTTTTTACGAGTCATATAGTCGTCCGATTCGCTCAAAGGCACTTAACTCATTTAGGAACTAAACAATTGTCAGTCTGTGAATCAATAATTCAATCATTCCCAGTTTGTTCAATCACACTGGTGTTGTGTCCTAAATCGCCCCCACTACCCCTTATATAGTGATTTTTTTTAAGTATCAGACAATTATTAGAGGTGTCCATAGTGGAGGTTATTGTATATCTAGTGAAATATACTCTACAATTGTTTCATTCTAGAATGAGTCAGCGAGCGCAATGAATAAATTATTGGCTAACTCAAAAACCCGCCACTTGTCGCCACCTACTTAGAATAATTTTGTAATAATGCAACAAGTCGACCAATCAGTTTTTAAATGTTGTATGCATGTACGCCTATGTATGTATCAATGTATGTATGCATACATAAATAAAATCTAAAAATTATGATACTATAAACTTCAGTGCAGCAGCTTCAGTGCAGAAATCTGACTGTCCAGGTAAATAAATCTGCCTGCCTATTTTCAGTTCATCGCTGTCAGTGCGCTTCAATGGAAGAGCAGAGCACTGACCTGAGTGCTTTTCTTCCACCCAAAAAGACAAGCAATGCACTTGGAGTTTGCTCCAAGATTGAACAACTGCAAAACAATTGCTCCGGCCCTTCACAGAGATTACTGTACTTCAGAACAAATGACGGACTTGTCTGCTTTGCGGCTCGAGGGACTAGGAGGGTGGTAGGTGCACGATCGGGTTGAAAGAACTGGCCTTTCAGCAGCCTCCAACGGGTCAGCGTACATAGTTCTGGAGACCCAACAACCCACTGCAGCTTCTTGAGCCAGAGGCTTTTGAGTTAAATCCAGAGACTAAGCCTTAGGCCAGCACGGAGAGGAGGCCAGAGCTTTGTAGTAGGATTTGTCAGAAGAACAATATAAGCATGAGTTTGTCCTTTGCTCCACAGGAGAGAACTCCAGAGTGGGAGAGAATAAGAGTTTCAGGCCCACTCCAGGCTAAAAAGACTGATATTTAGGTCTCAATCTGTTTTCGAAGATATTATTCTCTTACTTTCTGTGTGGGCATTTGTGAACATCAAGTGGCTCTTGAGGATATAAATAAATGGAATCACTTGTTTATTTTTATATATTATTATTATGGCTATATACTCTGAAAGATTTTCTAAATGAAGTACTGCAAATCGTCTAGTTAAACAGACTGTATTTAAAGATTAAGCTGCATTTCATTTTATGCCCCACTTAATGGCATTTCAAACACATTCTTGGAAAAGCGGGCACAAGGTAAAAACACATTCAGAGGTTTTAATTCTCATGGTGGATAAAGTTTCAGATAATTTCCCTCACAGCTTTCAAAGTAAGGTCACTTAAACAAAACGCAGGAAGTGATGAAAAACGACTAGTATTGGTATTTTCATTTTAAATTATGTGCATTCGCTCGGCTAAGTGTGACTTGCACAGCAGATTTGCTGTTGCCATGGCACTTCATATGATGTCTATATTGTGCTGCTTTCCAAACCGTTTCAAGGATCTCGACTGGATGGTGGTGCAGGAACTCAACCAAGCCAGACAAAAAGTCTAAAAGAAATGTAAAGCATTAAAGGGAGCCCATCAGAATAGAAATTAGCGCGGGGGAATTTTAATTTACAATTTGGGTTTGTCTATGAGGAAAACACACCGGATCTTTTTTAGAGCATTTGAGATCAGAAATCGCAAAGCTCTGCGGTGGTTCACACATGGTGTAGATTTCTGCTCTGTGCCTTAGGGCTTCCACACTACATCAAAATGAAAAATTGAATGCCATCTCCCACTGGAACACAGCCGCAGTGCCACATTCAACACTCAAATGATTGCAAATACTAAGATCAACAGTGTATCTCACATAAATCTAAACATAAAAAGTACCTTGCACTAAATACCATGCGTTCTGGTCTCATTGGCTGAATTTGGACTCGCATATTAGCATTTTTCTCTTACTGTTTCTGCCATACCTTGACATTTATTTTATGGAAGACCTTCAACTTCATGCAAATGAGCAGCAATAGAGCAGCTATATTGGAAGTACAGAAAGTTATCCACCACCTTTTGTGGAGCATCCACTAGAAACAACTGTTCAGTGAACTGCAGCGGTTCAATCACAGCCAGTGTGAATACAGTAGGTCTTTTTTTTTTTTTTTTTGCCAGTTTCAATTTAAAAACTCTGAACCAGGAGTGAGATTTGAACCAATGATGACATTTGCCTTCAGATCTTAAGTTTACCAACCTTCCTGGTAAACTTCTAAAGCCTCTCCAGTCCGTTTAATGTCCCATATTACTACTTCATTAAGGGGCGTAATTTACGGGTGGGACGGGTGGGACATGTCCCCACCACTTTTTGCTAGGTTCGATATTGTCCCCACCACTTTTGAAACATCTCGCGGCATGGATGTAGCCTACCAATACAAATAAATGAAATATCTCCAAATAACTTTCAGAGCATGCATTTCGTTCGTTTTTTAAATAAGAGGTGATCTAGCACGCTGAAATTTGTTTTTGAAATCAAGTGATCAAAGTGCTCGTTGCCGCTGCGATCAGTGGTGCAGTGCAGATACAGTGTTCTCTCGTGACTCGCGTACAGTCTTCACACGGACAAGCGCTTTAATCCGTTTCGGCGACTCTCTATTCGTTCCGATGAAATCACAAAATAAAATGCACTCAAATGTGTTCATGCTTGATATACAACCACTGATAAACATAATCGGTTTTAATGAGGAAAAAAAATTAAATACGAGTGCGGATTACAACCCAGAACCTCTGACACGCTTGGCAAAAGGTCTACCACTGGACCATTAATATACATATGCATTAATGTCTGAGATCGGTACTACTCAGTTTATTCGGTACTAACAACATATATTAGATCTCATTAAACAACAAATGAAACCAATGTACTATTTAAATCGATGGCTGGACATTGTAATGTTATTGTTCATAGGTACATCTGATTTATGATTATTAGCAAACACCCCCCGCCCCCCCAACCACACACACACACACACACACACACACACACACACACACACACACACACCTGATCCCGAACACTTTTTAAAGCAATGTTACGCCACTGACTTCATAGTTTGAAAAGTTGTCAGTTGGATTGTTTTAAGGACCGAAAACAAATATAGAACAGTATCCCCAGGTTTCACAGACAAGTCTAGTCCCAAACTAAAATGCATGTTTGAGCTGTCTTCCCTGAAAACAACTTCGACTGATATATCGTAAAAAAAATTACACTGCCATTGTTTTGTCTCAAGATGCACTGCAGTAATGTTTTTTTTTTTCTAAGGCAAGTTTATAAAAGCTAGACTTTTAAATAATGTAGAAATGCTTTCATATTTTCCTTTGTGAATACAATTTGCAGAAAGGACATGATGAGTGAAATATAGCCTTGATCAATGCAGCAGCAGACGTCTAGTTGAAACTCAACAGTTGACCGAGCTCACCAAAGCAAACTTAACACCAATCCGGTCTGTTTAATTTCTCCATTACAACCAGAGTCACGAACAGATGCACTCTTGAGACTAGAGTCTGTTCCGGTCACCTGTTAGCCTCACAACTCAGCTTCTGAAAGAACAAACTGTTAAACTAGCCTAAGTGACACACTTTAGTGTCAGTGAACAAGTCAGTTAAGCCATTTATAAGGAACTCCCACACCCGCTTATTAAAAGACCCTGGTTTCATTGAGCTGTGCTCAATCATTCCGCCTTTGAAGCTTGGGGTAAGGAATCTTGCTATTGATCTAAAAATCAAACTGTTCTCACATGACCGCTGAGAAAAAACAATGACCACTGACAGAAAGCTAGCAATGCACGATCACCCACTGATAAAGTGTGGAAAAAAATCATTCATTCATGCCCTATTCAACTATAACGACTCATTTAGTGAATACTATAGCATACCCGCAAAACAGTTCACAATCCCATATTTAAGAGGTAGCTAATATTATGTTGATTGAGAACATTTATTCTTTTATTGATGTGTTCTTATCGCTACTCTTGGCATTAGTGCAACATCTGGTGTTATGAGGCATTTCTTAAAAATAAAGGTTTGTCAATAGTTCCGCAAAGAATCCTTTTCTTATAAAGAACCATTTTTTGTCAATAAAAAATAGCTCTAGCTATAGAGCTCGGGATCGTTTCGTCACGTCGCGATGCATTGTTCACAGTACGGAAGTAGATGTACTGTATAGTAGGCAGTAGGTAATTACGTTGGTCATTAGATAATATTAGGTTTAATTTAGGTTATTTTTAGGAAAATGGTTCAGTATTGCTGTATTGTGAACTGCTGTAATCGAAAAGTCTCATGATCGACAGGGCAAACGCCTCATAAATCATTTAAGTGGTGGTCTTTTTGCTTTGCTTTGCAGTCAACTCCGTTAGCGCTAACGATAACTGATATTTTTATCACATGGTCAATAGATTTTCAGCTGCCAGAGTAGGCTATGGCTAGATTTACATTGAATGTATTCATTTAGCAGTTAACTAAAGTTCTGCTGTTCAGATTAACGTTAAAGCAGTAAGTACGTTGCTGTGTTTTGGGAGCAAGCATGTATTATACTGATGTAGCTGCTGTTAGCCAAATCAGCATATCAATTCTTGATTAGCAATGTCACCTCGTTTATTCATCTAGATTTTGGTGGATAGACTAGGTTAGTGTAATACTGACAAGCTATGGCATAATATGACACGCAAATAAAATGGTAATTTCTAGCTTGTCTCCTCTGTACTGGACCTTAAATGGTATTCTGTTGCAGAAGCTGTAGCTCTTTAGCTTAAATGTTAAAATGCTTTATTATTACTAATAGCTTACATATTATTCTATTGCTGGAGCTCTGTAGTTTAATTGTTGTTATTACATGGCTTGGTTGAATAATAATGTTGAATGCGGTCTGTTATTTCTTGATAACAGACCACTGCTAAGTATAACACACCGTTGCCATGAAAAAGAGAGTGTTGCCATGGACACAGTTCTGTTCATTCTGGAGCAATACAATCGTTTTTAAATCAATAAACTCCTTTATTTATCTGGAGATCGGCCGGTTTCCTTATTCCAAACCGGCCTATGCTTGACCTCTAAAATGGCCGCCGTTACCCACAATCATGGGCGTAGATTACGCGGGGGACGTGTCCCCCCCACTTTTAATAAAATGTAAATTCGTCCCCCTTTTTCATAGGGCAAATGTGTCTATGACAAGCTGAGGTTTCCGCGGGTGTGTATAGCCTGCCCTACATCGAGATTTAAAATCCAAAGAGTCAAGGATAGTCTATCTACATACGTGACTTTCACGCTTCCATGGTAATTAGTCACTCGTGCATTAGCTTACGACACGCCCATGCTCGCACCCGCGCCGAATCCATCAGTTTCATAGAGTTCAAAACGGCAAAAAAACTCTTCACTCCTTTTTTCACGAAAAAGTCAAGCACTGTTAGTAAGTTGTCATGTGGTATCCGAATTGTGTTGCACAATGATGAATACCTCTGCCTATTTCTCTTATTGAATAATTAACAAGTTTTGTTGTAAATTGAACATATTCACTATACCCGCACAAACGTGCACTATTTTCAATCTTTTTTTATTCGTATGTCTTTTATTTTCACAGATATGTTATCAAAGCCCTTCAAATTAGAATAAACATGGTGATTGTTAATGCTGAATTTGCATTATTCTGAATTTGCTGAATTCGGGACAGAGAAAATTCTTCTTCCCCCCCGGACCCCCCTAGAAGTACCGAGATCCACCTACAAAAATACTGTGGGAAACACAGTAGGCTAAATGATGGTCTACGAAAAATTAAAATGTTATTATCTAATTAAAATACATGATCAGGATTTTACCACCTCCGCCTCGTTTTAAGCCAGGAAAATATAAAGTACTGAACATTTGCATTTCTTTCTTTCTGTTTTTTGCTTTAAAAATAAATGGCATATTAAGCCAATTAACCTGTCAACAAAAGTCTGAAGAAAAATGGTATTAAATATAATAAATTTATTATTTACCTATAATAAAATTACACACATCTTTTTGTTAAATGTCAGTTTAATGATCAATATTATAATGTTTCATATTTGTTCTTGTATTTGTAAATTGTATTTGTTGTTCTTATTATTATTGTAATATTATACCACTTGCAATTATCAATCTATTACAGTTATGCTGTTAAATGATTGTACTATTCATAGTCACTATTTAACTTATTATTTTTTATTGTCTATATACTTTAATTGATATTTCTAATTCCATTGCTATTATTATAGTATTATACATAAACTATATGCTATTATCAATATGTGTTTTGTTATATTATGTAGCTACTTATACTATTATATAATTATACTATTCATTACTATTTTATTTGCTGTATACTGCTTGTTTATTTTATTGACTAAACTATTTACTATTACTTCCCACTTTATCTTATATTTACTATTTGCATTGCACTGTAGTTGTACCATATCATATGTATTACCATAAAGGATCCATCAGTTATCTTTGTTATTGCTAAAATCGGGTCAATCACAGAAAATGCTTTTTCCACAATAAGAAAACTTTATTTTATAAATGTAAAAATTAAATTATCTTCACAATTCTTAACCAATAATAAAAAGCCAGATAGCCTACATAAGCCTGAGCTTTGACAATTCCTTATTTAAAAAATGTTTTATAAGAACTATCGAGATTTTAAATAACTAGAGATGGAACTTTTTGTACAGCACGTACAAACCACTGAAATCAGTTGATAAATGTTTTTTTTTTTTATCCAGAAAAACCGCAGCTCACTTTACTTGCGTTTGACTACAGTGCAGTCTTGCCCTCCGCAAAATGGCGGACGCGTTGACGTGTCGCAGCAACGTTCCAAAGCGGCCAATAGGGTGTCTATGTATTTATTATAGGCTTGTTCGACTTGAACCGGCGCTGCGCAGACCGATCGGTTGATGACATCAAAGTACCGCGAGAGCGATTCAAAAGCATAAGGAGCCGTCTGCTCTCTAATCGCTCTCGCGGTACTTTGATGTCATCAACCGATCGGTCTGTGCAGCGCCGGTTCAAGTCGAACAAGCCTTTTGTCTATGCCTGCGGCTGCTCTCGAATCGCTCTTGCGCTACTTGAATGGCATACGTCACAGTCATGTGGCGTCGGCGCCATAGACATCATATGATATCTATGGTAGGCGCTGCATCAAGTCGGACACAATTTCTAACCGGCATGCACTGCTTCAAGTCAGCCGCCGATCGGTCTGCGCAGAGCTGCATGAAGTCGAACAAGCCTTATTTCATGTGACATGATTCTTTAAAAGGTCTTGAACTTCTTGAAAACTTCAAACTGGGGTCTATGGACTCCTAAAAGGTGTCACCTTTACCACTCGGCCATACATGTTTTTTTGTTTATGACTCAATCTGTCAGAAATTGTATTCTGCATTTATTTTTATATGCTAAAGCAGTTTTTACAATTCAGGGTGTCATAGAAAAGGGACACTTGTTTTTAAAAAAAATTTATGCTAAGAAGCCCTGAATATGATTCCGGGCTTCTTAGCATAAAAAAAAAAATTAAAAATCCAACATGGTTTTCAAAAACAACAAAAAGTTATGTGGGAAACAAGTCACAGGGTTGCCAACTCTCACGCATCTGGCGTGACACTCACGCATTCAGCCTCAATCTCACGGTCTCACGCTGAACAAAGAAATCTCACGCTAAATTAGACATTCTTCTGTGCTGTATTTTTTTTCACTCATGTGCACTAATTTCCGAATTACTATAAGCAAGTTGAGGCTCTTAACTGCTGATTGGACCACAGCATTTTCTCACGCAGAGAAAAATAGCGGACAAAGAGGACACTGACACCGACAGGGGTCTCCAACACGTCGCTCGCGAGCTACCAGTAGCTCGTGGCCTGATTGGAGGTAACTCGCCAAGGAGCCGTTCACATATCGCGTCTTTTGCGCGCTCAAGTTCGTTATTTCAAATGTAGGAAGCTCATAATTGAAGTGACGCGCTCATTTTTTCCAGGCGCAGTGAGATGAAAACATGCATTTGCTACTAAAACTTCTTTGTCATTGTGGAGAGCGCAGTGCATGGTTGCATAGCAACGACAGACGCCACGGGAAAATCGGACCGAATTTTACTATTAATAATAAAAGATAAGCTAATGTGCATTGTAAACGTCAGTAATTTATCTTTTTTGACTCATTCTTTTTATAAAAATGATTAAAAGGCTGAAATATGCAAGGTTTCTTTTTATAAAACTTTTTTGTCAAAACTTTATTTGAACTTGTAGGCTACATAGGCCTACTAGTAGATAACATGTCCAGTAACGTTACTCCTTTAAAATCTGGCCATAATTTTTAATGTTGTTATTTTAATGTTTATGTAAACAAAAAGTGCATATTAATGATAATTATTTTTGTTATTTGCTGGTTTTCGACATAAAACTTGGTGAATTGATTTTATTGTGTAGTATTAGTACTTTTTGAACAGGATTCTGTGATAACTGTGATCATTTTGGTCATCATGAAATGAAATTTCCATGCCATTTCATCTCTAGTCAAGATGCACTATAAAATCAACTATAATTATGTTTTGTTTTTACAGTATAATATGCAAAGTACAATTTTCTTTAAAAAAATGTTTCTCTGATTCTGTTCTTTTCTCTGACATTTAAGGGTGACATATGGGCCAACAAAAACTCTTTTAGGTCTAAAACAGTTTAGATAGTTGTTAATATGAGAGTTATGAGACATTATTTAAGAGATTAAAGTATTGTATTACATGCATGAGTAGGTCGATCGGCCACTATCTTTTTTAATTATTAATTTTTAATTCTCAGCTGTCAGATGTGCGGTTTGGCGCTTATAAATGTGACAGATCGCTGTAACGCGTCAGTTCAAACAGAAAAAAGAACACAATCAGTCTATAAAGCCCTCTTTAAATATCAAATTGTGTCGTCTACTTCATATCCAATTTAACTTTCAATATCTTTTAAAGTCTTTATCTTTATGTCCGACTGTAATGGTTGAACTGTATTGTTACTGGCGTTTCTTCGACATTTCACAGAAAGCAATGACTGTACCACACTTTCTAAAGACGTGTAGGCCTATAGGTTCAAACGAGATGTAGACAGCATGATAAAGTTTTTGTTCTCTACCCTGCATCACCTCTGTGAGCGTCGAGCCCGAGCCGGTCCCGTCTGAGCTGTAACTCTGTCCTGTTTACCCAGCACTTTTTCCTCTGGAGACGGATCAATAGAATGGCTTCATCAGAGACAGACACCGCTAATGAGGCTCAGAACAGCTGACTGCTCACTTTCACTGAGCGGGAACGACCGTAGGGGGCACGGAGGGTTACATTGGAAACATGAACAGAGATCCAGCGAGAAGTAATGACTACCCGTAGAGGTGAGCACATAACTTAAAGTCAACGTAAATTGCCATTAGTCATCATTTTACTTTCGTGAACTTATGTGTAGGCCTATAGGCCAATACCGTAGCCTATTCATAAACATAACATTACGTTACCTTTCACAAATGTGCATTAAGAAAGTGAATACTGACAGTTTTGATTCCATGCTGTCTTTAAGATGGAGACAGAATATTTCATACATTTCTACACACTATAGGCCTTATCTTTAATCGTTTTATTTATATCTTGCGGTCACCATTTTTGTATGCTGCGTAGTTCTCAGATGGAAACAATCCACAATTTGTTCAAGAATTATCTGGCAATCTGATTGGCCAAAGAAAGCATTTTCGTGCAAATGGCAGGCGAGAGTACAAATATCTATTTCAATATTGCCATGTTTTAGGAGGGAATTTTATGCAGTTGCATTGATGTGTTTAACTATGTGGAAATAACCAGATACCCTGCCAAATTATTACCCCCCTCGTTGAAGTCAGTACCTGATTGCCTAATCCTAACCACACCCCTAATCCTAACCCCTCCCCCACAACTAATCCTAAACCTACCAATGCTAGGGGGGGTAGTAATTTGGCGGGGGTCAAAATTCGGCACAACACCTGAAAAAGACCTGGGGAAATACAGCATGTTCTTATGGTGCTTTGCAAAGCATTACTGCCACCATGAGGTGGGGAAAAGAAAATAACTATTGCATGTTTCATTGTGGCTGCATTTTACTAGTTTACTTCTAATCAAGTACAACCTTATCTCATGAACATTCGGTTTTATCACAGAATATGTATGCGTGTACAAGAAATGTATGTAAACAACATGCATAATTTAATCCCCATTTAATCAGTTTAGACTTTATGCATTTTTCTCTTTGGATCAGCCATGCTTTTTAAATAAGCTTTTTTAATTAGTTTCCTTTTTCTGGTCCTCATAACTAATGATAAGGTGGCAAAATCTGGCCAGTTGATTAAAACTGCTGTAAACAATAGAGCAACTTTTACTACGACGAAACTGATTGGAAAAGAAATAAACCAAGAATAAATGTGCATTTCTTTCATTTTACTGTTTCATGTAAATGCAACAATATTTTTTCATAACTTAATCTGTTAGGCTAAAATTGTTAAATTAAAATGTTCAATAAAATAAAAATAAATATTTTGGGTTTATGTTCAATAAAATAAAATGAGCATAAGTGTTTGTTTTATGTCATAATACTGAAAGTAATGTCACTGCATACACAGTCTCAAGTGATGCTAAATTTATGTAAATAAACCATTTAAAATACACGTGCAAACATGAAAAACCAAGAACAGAATCATGAAGAGAAATTGTCTTTAATGTTTTCCCCATGTTAATGAATGATTTATACAAAAAAAAGAGACAATTTTGCTCCAACAAGAAAAAGAACCTCACTGTAAGATATTGTCAGAATGGATGCTTCATATTCACTTAATGTAAAAAAAAATTAAAAAATTCATGTTTGTATGGCATCACATAACCGAAAACGTCAGTGGCTACTGTATAACAGGAACTGGGAACACCGTGGTGGATCATCACGAGAAGCATATTTTAAGCATTGTTTCAGTCAGATAAAGTGAAAGGTCTGATACAGCATGAAACCAATACATTTAGAGTGATGGCTCTTAAAAGCAGAGTTTATTAATCTTAAAAATTCTGAGTCTGAGATACTGAAATAAACAGTTGCCAGACAAAACTAGAAGGAAAAAAAAACAAACATTGGAGATGAAGACTTCAAATGTAAAACCCACTCAAGAAAAACGATAAGGCAACTGCACCTCAAAAAACTATGGTAACCAGACGACGACCTTGAAGAAATTATGCAAGACTGGAAGCATAATTTTCTTAACGTCGATCCTTTCGATCAGACTTCCGATCTCTCTCGCTTCTGGAGGACCTTCTTCCTTCTGAACTTGTTCTCTTCCTGTCAGGTTTGGAGTTCTTGTCTTTAGACCCCTTGCTTTCCCGTCCGCTGCCTTTGGAGGACTTGTGTCCCCTCTCGCTGCCGCTCTTCCTGCGCTCCCTGTCCGACGGTCTCCGGCGGCGTTTGTGGTCTCGGCCGTCTCTATCCCTGCCACGGCTTCGGGAGCGTGAACTGGAAGACGACGAGGAGGAGCCAGAGGAACTGCTGCTGGAGCCACTAGAAGAAGAGCTGGATCCACTGGAGGAGCTTGAAGAGGAACTGGAAGAGCTGCTGCTACTTCGGCTTTTGCTCTTCTTTTCCCGTACCTTGGCCCGTCCGCGAGCGTCATCTGGCTCCCCGCCAGCTTCCTTTGTGTCCGCTTTGGCTCCTTGCGGTTGGACTGATGGTTCTTGGCTCTGCTCTTGAGACGGGACTTCTGGGTCAGGTTCAAACTGTGGCTGTTGGGTCTCAGGCGCAGTGACATCTTGTTTGGTGTCATGTTCTGTCACAGCAGGAGTTGGGACGTCCAATTGAGGCTCTTTACACTCCTCAGGCTGTGTTTCCATGCGGCTTTCGGGGGTTTGCTGAGAGTTCGTCACGACGTCCTGCTGAGTCTCATTCTCTGTATCCTGCTCTTCCTCCCTTCTCCCATTACCTACCGCTTCAACTATGGCTTCTGTACTCTCAACCTGCAACTTACTCTGTGTCTCTGCCTCCCTCACAACTTTCGTGACCTCCATCTGCTCTTCCTCGTCTTCCTTAACCGCTCTCACATCCTCCTCCTCATCTTCCTCCTCTGCCTTTCTCTCGCTCTCCTCATGTTTATCCTTCTCCTCTGCCTGCTCCTGCTCCCCCTCCCTCTCTCTAATCTCTGCTTCCACCTCCACTAAATCTTCCTCCTCATCCTCAATCTCCACATCATGCCTGTTACCTGTCCGCCCTACTCCAGCCTTACCCTCCTCTGGATCTTCTTTCTTCATCTCTTCAGCCCGACGGCTATCCTCCATTTCTCTGTCACCTGTCTTCTGGGACTGACGCCTTGGGCGAGCCTCCATTTTGTTGAGTTGCTCTGCAAAGGCTTCACGTCTCTCATCAAACACACCTGGAAATTTGACAAAATATTATATCCATGCATTTTATTTAAAATCAACTAGGGTTGGGCGGTATTTCGGTAATATCGCATACCGCGGGGTCTTAAAATAGCAACGGTATCAGTTTCAATACAGTCAGTACCGGCACTTATATATAATATAATTTATTCAATGCCTAAAAATGCTTATGTAGTTGTCATCAAGTGACAGTGTGGAGGAGAAAGAGAGAGAGAGGGGAGAGGCGGTAAATACTGACGAGGCAATTTGTAAATGTTGCAATAAAAAAGGTGACCGCGAGAGATGGAAACACCTCTAACCTAATGTCGCATCTCCGAAACAACCACCCACTCACTGCTGCGAAGATGAATTTTGCCCCGAGTTCATTAAATAAGCGCATTAGTTTAGATTTGTTAAAATATTATAATGTTATTTTTTTTACGTTGATAATGAAAACTGAACAGCACGAGTAAGATGGGATGCATCGGGAGTCAGACATTGACCACTTAATTAAGTTTCATTTTATAAAAGGCCTTTCTTTAAAGTGAATTTCGTTTTGTATAAATTGTATCTTAATTTTAATTTTTTTTTTATCAACCAATAATAAATAAGAATCAAATATAGCAGACAACAATCATGACATGATCGTGCGCTGGCGCGCCGCGGTCACTTGCATTGAAATCTCATCATAAATTAACCGAAACTCAGTGTATGTCTCACAGACATGACATATCTAAATAAAGCTTGAAATTTCATTAAACTAAACAGTTCGAAACGAAAAGAAATAGGCCACTCGCTGATTATTTAATCCATGATGTGCATTTCTCTCTATGCACGTTCATACGGAAATGGTGATCATCAAATTAAACGAAACTATTCCAAACAAAAAGAAATAGGCTAGCCTACTCTCTGATTATGTAATCCATGATGTGCATTTCTCTCTATCGTTCACTATGGAGATGGCGATTCGTCAATTTCTTTAAACGAAACAATTCAAAAGGAAAAGAAATATAGGCAGCATACTCTCTGATTAATCCATGATGTGCATTTCTCTCTACAGGCGCGTTCACTACGGAGATATCAATCGACAATTTCTTTAAACGAAACAATTCAAAACGAAAAGAAAAAGGCTACCCAATACCTTCTGATTATGTAATCCATGATTTGCATTTCTCTCTATATATGCGCGTTCACTAGGAGATGGCAATCGTCAATCTTTGCAGCACTGACAGAAAAGTTGTATTAATAAAAATCATTGGACGCTTGTCACCGGATTTACAAATACACTTCTTGCTTGTTAATTTAATTTAAATTAATTAATAAAATGAATACAATTGTCATAATTAAAATAATTAAATAGTATTAATTGCCCCATTTATAAATAGTATTTATATCTACCACCCCCTCAGCACCTGGGTTAAAAAATTATTTGGCGCCACCATATTATAACGGCTCACGTATTAAAAATAGTCGAGTCTAAATAGGGCTACGGCTCATATTACATTTAATGCCATCAGACGGGATCATGCACGGGTTGGCCTTGATTTTTTTTTTGCCCGATCTGGTATTCAGTTTCTGAACGGTGTAGGCACAAGCCAACAGTTTGGTGACGCTGTCTGAGCCTTATGTCATAATTAATTAGTCACGGTAATAGTGTTGTCACGATACTAGAATTTCTAACTTCGATACGATACCTTGAAAAATATCGATATTCGATACCATTTTCGATACCACAGAGAAAAAAACTGCCACAATATTAAGGAGGTCTTTTTTTATTTAAAGCTAAATATTACAAGTCTAGAACATGACAATGAGGTATATTTTACATGAAAAAAATGTCCTGAGTTCTATCCGTTAATATTTTTTCATTGGACAAGAGCTAACATGATCCGTTGTTTTTTTTATTACCTACTGTTATCAAAGATTAAAATATACTGTAACAAATGCATTGTTCATCGGTCATAAATGCTGGTTAATACATTAACGTAAATCAAAGATTAAAATATACTGTAACAAATGCATTGTTCATCGGTCATAAATGCTGGTTAATATATTAACGTAAATCAAAGATTAAAATATACTGTAACAAATGCATTGTTCATCGGTCATAAATGCTGGTTAATAGCCTACATTAACGTAATTTGATGAACAGATTTAAATGCAAACGTGCGTGCATCACACAATACAAACAATGCTCAATGGATTGGCATGAAGTCAAGTCACCTTTATTTATATATTGCTTTTAACAATACAGATTGTGTCAAAGCACTTAACAGTATCAAATTGGAGTGTGAAACGCGTCTCCGCGCTATTCTCCGACATGCCCGCTCGCGGTGTGTTTTTTACACGTGTCCGCGCTATTCTCCGGCATGCCCGCTCGCGGTGTTCTTTATCAATCAACCAAAGCCGGTCGCGGTGCCGCACTCGCCATCTTCCCTTTCACTTTTGCTATTTAACCAGAGCGAATGAGACGAGTGCGTCACGTGTCGTGTTTGTCAACGCGCCTTTGGCGAGAAGTGAAAGTGACCCCTCGGCTAGTATCGGTGTATCGATACTTCGGGAAATTAGTATTGGTACTGTTCCGATATTTCAGTATCGATATTTATCAAAATATCGATATTTTTGACAACACTACACGGTAATACCGTATACCCCGGTAAAATAGGGAGGAGGTTTGATGGTATCAAAATTTGGATACCGCCCAAGTCTAAAATCAACATATATTTTAAGTAGGGAAAAAAGATGCGGTAGTATTTCACAAGTTACTTTTAAAACACCTTTTTAGCTTCATTAGTTTATTTGAAACAGACTATTGGAAACTAATAATCCCATAGGGCTACGTAGTCTTTTAAAAAAAAATAAAAGTCATAGCTGCACGTTGCACAGCAGTACATCAACTTCTGTGTTCAACCAGTGAAAAGTACTGTAGAAAACACTTTGAATCATTTCAGATTTTCACTGTTTTAATTCATAGATACTTTAAAGCAACTTAAATGTGTTTGGTTTTGGTGCAAAGAAAACATCAGGTAAAATGTAAATATACCAGGAGTTAACAGAATCTAAAATATAATCTGTGAAAATGGATAAAGAAAACTAGTATCAATACACTCTTACCATTTAATTTTTTCTGAGACTCCTCCAGGAGCTTTTGAGTAGCCGAGCACATTCGCCCAGGCAGGTAGAAGATCGGGGGCTTGGTCTTCGTGCGAATGAACTTGATGAGCTTAGTATTATGTGCATTCCATTCTTCTTGCTGGAATTACATGAGAAAAACACATTGCATGTATGGAAAAGTCAGACCAAGGACAGTCTATCCAAAAAAAATACTGTCTGCAAGCATACAATAAAAGAGCCCTGCAGCTGAGACACATACCAGTTGAGCGAGCTCCACTTTGTGCTCCAGAAGTCGCAGCTCTGTTTGTTTGGCACGTCTTTCTTCAAAGAGCTCTCTCCTTTCACCCTCAACTTTTTTACGCTCCTGTTCTGCTTGCACTTCCAATTTCTGCTCAATTTCTTGGCGTCTTTTTAACTGGAGGGGGAGAAAAAACATGAAGCTTTAAAATCAAAGCAGCACTTCGTTTCAAATGCAGTTTGACTTAGTGTTGTGTGCAATTATCTGAAAATAGACATAAAGGAACCAAACAAATAGGACAAAAAAAAAACTAAAAAAAAAGACCTAGTACAAAATTCAAAGCATGCGTCTACCCGGTCTGTGGACACAGTAGACTCCTGTTTAAACTTCTGCAATGTTCCCATCAATAGGCCAAACATGCGCCGGTTTCTGAATGAGATAAAATAATCATTTTAAAATGAATTCAAGAAAATTTGCAGTGGAAAAAAAAAAAAATGATAAAAAAAGCTTTGCAGACATTGCCCAAAACAAAAACAGTACCTCTGCTTTCCTCTCTCGTCCATGGTCTGATCTTGAATAAGATCTCGGCGCGTACGTTCTTTGGAGGTAGCAACCACAGATGACTGCAACGCTGGCTATAGATAGAAAATAAAAACATGACTCAATAAAGGGACAATTCTACATGGGGGAGGGGACAAATGTGGTCTGCATACTTTTTTGACATCGTCATCATCCTCAGCGTCGCTGTCATGGCGTGAATCTCTCCTGGCTCGCTGATCCCCTGCCAACCTAGTTTGACAGACAATTTGTAAATACATTTTGGAAACTTGCAAACATGAACTTAATTCATAACATATCCAGAAATCAGATTATTGGTAAGACATCTCACCTCAAGAGTGCCCCTTCGATGTCCCTCTGTTTGGCTGGGGGTCCTACACCACTATCTGAGAGTCCACGCCTGAGAGGGGTTGACAGAAATTAAGGACAAATCCAACATGTACTTATTACAAGCAGTTACCTAAAAAAAAAACAGATTCTTACCTCAGCAAATTGATTCCACGCCCCCTACCTCCACCTGGGCCTGGGATGGTCAGCCTCCTATTTTGACCCGGTCTGGAGAAGGCAAAAGTTGCAGAGTTAATAAGCATAGCTTTAAATAAAAGAACAGAAAATTTAACCTCGACTATGACTGTGCAGCTTCTTGCTTAGAAACCTAATGTAAGCTTCACAATAACAATTTAGGTCAGTGGATATTAACTGACAAGCAAAGGACATAGACAACAGTAAATGCAACCTTTAAATTGTAAGAGAAACCGCTTTGCTTTTGCTGCATTCACTCATATTCTATTATAATATTGACAATATTGTTTGTAACCTTTAAAGGGTTATTAGTTCACCAAAAAATGAAAATTATGTCATTAATGACTCACCCTCACAACAGAACCGGAAGAGAATACAATGCTGAATAAAGTCATTGTTTTTGTTATTTTTGTAACAAAATGTATTTGATGCTTCAAAAAATTCTAACTAATCCACTGAGGTCACATGGACTACTTTGATGATGTCTTAATTGCCTTTCTGGACAAGGACAGTATACCGTACATAGATTTTCAATGGAGGGACAGAAAACTCGGACTAAATCTAAAATATCTTAAACTGTGTTCCGAAGATGAACGGAGGTCTTACGGGCTTGGAACGACATGAGGGTGAGTCATTAATGACATCATTTTCATTTTTGAAGGAACTAAACCCTTTAAGCCTCAAAGCTAGGCTAACTGTCATGCTTAGTAAAAAATTAGTAGAAGATATACACACTAACACACAAGTCATCTGTAAAAATTTGGCAAAACTATAGTGTGCAACTGGCACGTTCGGGAAGTAAAAATCCAAGTCATTTTCTTCATGGGTAAATTGATTTTGAACAATAACTTGTAACCCTTTAAAGACAGACTTACTGTAGTCAACAAGGTTAATAAATGGTACATACTTTTGTTTAAGCTGTCAGGTCACATTATTTCAACTTAAAATAATCATGTTTAACAGTGGAAATCCTGTGAAAACTACATTAGCTAGTTATGATTCTGCTAATAAATTTCAAATTAAAGAAACAAGCAGCAAACTGCGGCAAAATAACGCTCGCCCACTCAAATGGAGCGCTAAATAATGTAGACTCAGTATCCTTACATTCAACTGTAAGCCTAATATGCATATCTTGTATTAAAAAAAAGTATATATATATATATATATAAAAGAATGTACAGTGTAGTACTGTTTTGTTTTTTTTGTTTCAAAGTTTCTAATGTTGAGATTTAGCTGGTTAGTTTGGTTTATAACTAATATCCCAATGGGAAGTAAAAAAATTAAATAAAATAATAAAACACTTCTGGAACCAAAGCTGCTGAAAAATAGTGGGCACTGTTGCACTTTGACGACTCATCTGGCACTTGGTGGATTTCTGTCCAATCAAACGCACTATAGAATAAAGGTAAAATAGTTCTAAAATTCGTTCTAAATACAAAATAATAGCAGAGTCCAGACCAAAACTATAAAGGCACAGAGAAATGATACCTTTGGAATCACTTTCACCACCAGTTTTGTGTGTGTGAACGGTCCTAAAGAATGACCCGCCTCATGATACTCTGACACGTAAATTACCAAATCACGTAAATAATAAAGACTATTGGGTATTAAAAGCAATACCTCCCTTGTCGATTCCAAACATACAGTTCCAATTTGAAAAACTGGGTTACTGCATTTGGAAGACATTTTGTTACTTTTGTAGGATAACAAATTACGATACTATGTTGGGTCTCCAAAGATTTGGATGACAAGTCAGAAACACGCTTCACTTGCGATTCAAACAAAAAGAAAGCAAGTCCTTGCAGGACTAATGTATAACCTTTACTAATTTCAATTGCAAGTAGTTAAACTCTAAGAACCAATCTTCGAAGAGGACCTAATTTTTAATCTAATTAACATGTTCCTAAGGCTAGATTTACAATCAGCCTTCATTATACAGAATCTATTTTATACTGCGTATCATTGTGCTTGCCACAGATATGATGCTTGCTCTCCAGCATACTTATTTATGGGGCCTAGGTTATTTAGATAGCTCTGAGAGATCACTGCACAAAAATAAACACTAATCAGTGTAATATGTCGATGATTTAATCGCTGAAATTGAACACATGTGATACTTTAGCTTATGCGCTAGCCGCAATCTTAGCTAGCTAACGGGCCCTGGCTTATTTTCCACCAAATAAACGTTACTGATTAAAACGCTTTCATCAAGTAATACCTCAGTTCACCCGGATCTCTGCCGGTTAGTTTTCGAATATTTTCGTCCACACTCTTTAAGCTTTCCTTGGCTTTTTCCAGCTGGTCTTGTAAACTTCGAACGACCACCGCCATCTTGCTCTTCGTTTTCCAGCAGCTGCGCGTGGAGCGTCGTGCGCGCGCTAGGCTCAATGAAGGCGAGTAGCAATGATCACATGATCACATGGGCGTTCCTGCATATCAAAACTCCACACAGGTAAGAACCTATTTTTTACAGTCTATGGTAAGAACCGATGTGATTGACAGGATCGTCGTCGAGATACAGACGGCTGTGAGTAAAATTAATGTCAGTGTCAGACTTTACCGGCAGATACAAATAGTTTTCGGTCTCTTTATATTTTTTTACCCTTTATTGCAACATTATCCCAGATTTTCATTTTCAAATATGGCTGATAACAGTGATAAAGGTCCCTTGATTTTTCAACTATGAAAAACATTCCAAATATACAAGAAACCCCATAAATGAACTAACTATATATTATTTTGTTTCTTTTTTATTCATTTTGACCAAGTAGTTTCTTAAGAAATCTCACATGATCTTGCATATCACTTCTATGACATTTAGTCTCTTTTTATTTATTTTCACTCATTTTAAACAAATGCTATTAATTACTTGTGAGAAAATTTGAATTTGAATTCAAAGCATCAATATTTTGACTTAATAATATATTAAGTCAATAGTTACATCCCAATAGAATTAAAATTACAGAACCATTCTTAAAGTGTCTCACACTTTTTGAAAGAGATATATATATTTTTTTATTTTATTTATCAATTTTGGCTGAAATTATCATGGTTGTTGTTGTTGTTGTTTTTTCCAAGGGACATTTCTTTCATTTTCAATAAAAATTGGATGATTATTTGTTAGTTCTTTGCATGGTTTTGGAAAACAACACCATGACAAAGAAATGCTAATAAAGCCAAATATGTGTTTGCATTTTATGTAAAAAAATTACTTTTATTTGACAATACCAATGATTCAAATGACAGTCATTTGTAATTGTAACAGGTCTACTTTAATATTAAACAGAATTCAATGAAATTCCTATATTCTACAAAATCTCCAAAATATCTCTCATAGTTGCTCCAATTCACATGAATTTCTTCGTAAAGGCTCTTCCATCTGTTTCTCAGTCTTTGTCAGCCAAATCATTTTGCTCAAAATACCTTTAACAGAGAGAATTGAGATTATACTTCATAAGAACACCAGCACACATTTCAGGGAACCCTAAATCTGATTATAACAGCACATGTCAGTTACCTGGCAACAATACAAATCATCAAGTTAAGAGCTGACAAACGATCATCGTCTTTGCTCTCCTGGAAGAGAAAAATATTCAGTCTATTTTAGACAACCTATTTTAGGCTGTCAACAAACAAGCCTTCACTTGCGCAAATGCAACGGAAACAAGGGAGAAAATAGTGATACTTCAGCTTTTAATTCAGAGCAAACCAAAAGGTGTTTACCAGATTGGCACGCACTGTTGAGCAGCGTCTTGCCAACTCTCTGATAAGGGAATGTGCTTCAGGAAGCAGCGGCTTCTCAAGGCACGCTAGTAATGCATATAGCCATCTGCCCTGTGAAGATAAATGTTAGTGTATGCAATGTACAGATAAACTGAGCAAATACAGTTTAATAATACCTTTACATTTTAAAGGAAAACATGTTGTTTTAAAGGACAATTCCGGCCAAAAATGAACCTAGGGGTAAATAACACATGGGTACCGAGTCGGCCGTTCTCTGGGATGTGTTTTCATGATAATCGAATGTATAGAATAAGTTAAAATAAAAATCGCTAGTTAATATTTTTACTTATTCTATGCCCTATATACTAGCGTTATAAGATAATCTGTGGTAAAAGAAAACTAATATTAAAGATAAAACTGGGTACATTTGATTGTCATGAAAATTCATCCCAGAGAACGGTCGACTCGGGAACCCATGTGTTATTTACCCCAGATTCATTTTTGGCCGGAATTGTCCTTTAATATTGTACATGCAATAAAAATTCCTGTTTTTTATGGAACATTGCAGTATTTATTATAAATGATTTATTTGTGCACATCCTTATTTTTAAATTCATGCACACGTGATCTTTAATCAAAATAACTTCCACTCTTCTCTGATGACGTGTTCACTGGTGCGAGGGCGGGGCTACCTGTCACTCACCTGGGATCGACCAATAGAAAACCACAACAATCCAATTAATTTCAGATGGACAAAATCGAGTCCCGCACTACATTTTTTTCTTGTTCAAGAAGCCATTTCACTCAGATATATGCAGTGGATGACAAAGTACACAAATCAAGTACTTGAGTAAAAGTACTTGATTTGTAATGTACTCAAGTATTCAAAGTGAAAAGTACTGATCAATGAATGTTTATTTTGTAATTTCATATACTTTTACATTAATTTTATATTATCTATTTTCTATAATCCTACAGCTCAAAATACCTGAGGGAGGGGGAATGCTGGGTTGAACATCATTATGAATTGTCAGTTGCCAGCACTAGTCAGTAAGAAAGATTAGTGGATGCAGATACATAATATGTATTGTGTGTTGACAAATAATAAAGACAGACGTCACATAGGGCTAAATGAATAACATTTTAAAATGAACGCTATGCAAACATACTAGTTTTATATAATTTGAAATGGCGGGGAAGAATGCAAGTGCAATATTTGTGTTATTTTAATGTTATGTTTTGTTTTTTTACTTAAAATCTACACCGTTGAGATGGTGATATGGACATGCCTTCATTCAAGCATTACAGCTCACCCGTTTACAGCAGATTTAGTTCACAAACAACTGAGTGTCGTGACCTAAATATGATTTTCATTTACAATAATAAATCCTAAAATTCGTAATTTGTAACTTACTTTTCGCGCCTTTAGTTGCGTGCACACTCAAACTCAGAGGATCTCACAGTTCTCTGCTCATTTTGAGTCAGACTTGTAAATTCAGTTAACTGGAGACTCTGAACGGATCATTGAATCAGTGAGTTGTTTACTCGAGAACACTCCAATTTGTAAATGGATAGTTTCCGATTTACCAGGTTCATTGAAAAGAATCAGCTCGTTCACGAATCAGACACTGCTATTGCGTCTCGGAGCACCTGACAGTTTTTTCAGTTCAAAATAACGAGTAACAATATGTTTTTATAATACTCCAGTAAAGTACAGATACTTGAAAAATGTACTTAAGAACAGTAACAAAGTAAAAATACGTTACTGTCCACCACTACGTCAGAATAGGAAAGAAAAGACTAATAGCAACTTCTGTTTCATGGTGACTTCAAAGACAAAAAACTCGTTAAACATATCTCAAAACAATATCAAAGACAGGTCCTGATGCATATTATGGATATGACAAACTGGAGCAATTCAACTCACCAACTGTGGTACAAACTCTCTCTCCTCGAACCAAATGATTAAATACTCAAGCACCGCAGAGATGGTTGACTGAACAGAGAATAGAAATGAAGCAACAATTAAATATTCAATTAATACGTGATTATATATCATCACAGCTGCTATCAAATGACAGTTACCTGGTTTAGTTTGCTGACAATGCTCAGGAAAGGAGGGAAACCAGTCTGATAAAAAGGGATTCAAGAACATCAGATCATGACAGAATGCTCATGGTGTGATAATAAATCTACTTCATGTAATCCATTCATGCTGAAATGTGTTGATAATCTGATAAAGGCGGAATTAGTACCTTGACATAATCAAGACCCGGGTTAACGTTGTCTTCTTCTTTCGGCTGAATATCAAGACAAACATTCTCACCCAAGCAGAACCTCCTCCATCCATCCTCATCTTCAGTTTTGGGCTAAAGGGGGAGAAGTATTTGCTTTTTTTCCCTTTTTTTTCCTTCATTTTAAACTTCTGTCCACATAATAATTGTCTTACCATGACAACATTATCATCCAAAAACTGAGCTTTCCAATGCTGACGATGCTTGTTAACACTCTGAAAACAAGAAAGCAATTGACGATACTAGACAGACAAATGCTAGATACCTGATTTCCTGATTTTAAAAGTACAAGTAAAAGTAAACAATGCAGTTAAAATTAAACACCTGTCTGATATCTGAAAACTTGCTGACTTCTTGCTGCTGCCATTTCAAGCTAGGAGAGAAACCTTGAGGCGCGGCCAGACAACCTGTGATCTGTGAAACAAAATATGCAAAATTTTTACACACATAACAAGATTTACAACATGCTATACACTATTTACTCGTCTCACTCACAGACACATTCACAGATTGTTTCTTCTTCAGCTTCTTTGGATCAATTTGTGCCACAACAACATCTGGAAACAGAGACGCTTCCTTCCTGTAAAAATATAATGCTCACTGTAAAAACATAAATAAATTCATATAGTTGCATCTGAAAAATAATTAGACAAAAAGTATCTTATAAGAAATATCATCTTCCCTGTCAAAAACAAAAAGAGGCTGTTGGATTTAAATAGACAAATACTTAAGAGCCTATGATTGGATCATAATTGCAGTTGTTATTATTATTTATCTATTCAACACACGATGGACTCAGAGTTAAACACGAACACAAATATTAAGTACTCTACGTACCGAAAGAGCAAATATAAGTAAATATAATAGATAATAATAGAATAAAATAGATGAAAAGAATACGTTACATCATATGCAAAACCAAATAAACACAGAAGAAAGTATATCTGTGATATAAATTTTATTTTTGCAAGTTGTTTTTAAATTATATTAATGATCTAAACGGTGCATATTTAGGCATATTCATATTCAATAATAAGTAAACATGGTGCTTATATAAATAAGGTTCTACTTGCGACTACTGTGAAAAGATAGAATATTGAAGAATGAAGATGCAGAATGACTTACTGGACCTGTCTGAGATACTCTTGAGGGTTTCTGGGTGGTTCGTTTAAATTATATTCATCTGCGTCGCAGGACTCCACGGGCAGGAGTCTGGGCATCAACTCCTCCACATCTGACTTCATGTCTTTGCTTTATTTTTTCTGCGCGCTCAAAATAAATCAGCATTCATAAGTCGCTGTTGCACGCTCTCTATGTGCTTGTCAACCTCTCCATTTTGAAAACACTGGGCACGATGACGCCCAATGGACGCGACGGTAACCGTGGTGACTCTTATTCGCTCGCTATGGTACAGATGTAAAGATGTGTAGTGACATCTGTTGTTTGGGAGCAATATGAAGGCGAAGGGACAATGAAAACATAATGGATTTAGAATATAGAATAAAGAAGTAACTTAGAATATGAAGAATTGTCAATGCTATGCATACTTTTAAGTGAAAACATTTGACCCCTGGAAGTTAATTTTTTGGGCATTTTGATAACTTCATTTTTTTTTAACACATCAAAAACCCATAGTGTCACCCATGCTATATTATGTGAATTTAATCAAATGAAATTAAGCATGGAAAATAACCCACTAGAGACTAGACTGATAAATTAAATAAGGGTTTGTTTTCAGAACGTCAGACTCTGCAGACCTTTGCTCATTCCAATACTCCTATCAGTAATCATTCCTCTAACAACACTGTAACTGAGTGGGCTGACATGTTACCCAGATGCACTATGAATAAGTTATTATTGTAGCCTACTGGAAAGACCACTCGATTAATTATATTCAAAAAATATAATGAAACGATTCTGACCTGTATCTTTGAAACACTCTCTGGTATGGGTTGTTTATGAAAAGCATAGGCTATGTAGGCTAACCTTCCAGCTGAATATTTTCTGTATTTCATAACCACACTTTTAGTCGCACAGTTATTATCTTAAATGATTGAACTGATAATTTAGGTTAGTAATATTTACTGTGCCTGTTTTACAAGTCTTAAGGCCTGTTCACACCAAGAAGGATAACTATAACGATTAGCGTATACACACCAAAACACAATATCTTTCTGTTTATTCTAAGTATCCTCTGCAGTGTCTAATTGGCTTTCAATGTTTTTATCATTCATCAGCTGGAATTTTTTGTAAAAGTGATTCCAATTATATCGTTTCTCTGTGTTGTTATTAAATAGGCCTGGTTGTGGACTCTGCTATTTTTTAGATACAATGTTTTAAACGTTATCTTTATAATTAGCACATTTTTAATTGTGAATGGGCATTTGCTCGCTATAATATCTCAAGTAAAATCCAAACAAGGTAAAAAAAAAATATTGCTACTTCATGTAGTCTAACATTGTGAAACCTTATCAGTTTGAATGTGGCTTTGGTCCAATGCGAGTTTGTGATGTGGCGTGTGGTGATGTTAATGATTTACTGACAGTAACCTATAATCCAATCTCTGCTTGTCAGAATGTGATCTGCAGAGATTGGCTCATTCTCTGACAAGACAGAGAGAATGACGTTTAGCTGGGATTTAGCTTGGCTTTCCCTCTGACTATTGGATTTTGAGAATGTATATGATCTACTGAGATGAAGGGAATTGCTGGATGAATCCAAACATGGCAGCTGTGCGTTCATTCATTTTGTTTCAAGTTGTCTTTGGCTTTTTACACCACGGTTTGGGCCTGATTTCAGACTACAAATTATGTGGAGACCCCGAATGTGAAAGTAAGTTGATCATTTATATTCAAATACCATAAAAGGAAAGATTAGACTGAAACTGTGATGTGTGTTTACCTGCGCATCTTATAATTATATGGCTCTGTGCAAAATATTTCAATTATGTGATTCATGTGCAAGATATTGTCATGCTTTCTTATCTTTGATTTTTTTTCCGTTTCTCATTTCTTCAGGCATGATAAGTCGTGTGCAGGCACAGAGAGACCATATAGCTAAAGACTGCCGCTTTCTAAACCTCAAAAAAGGGGATATGATCACTGTTTACTACAAACTCACCGGAAAAAGAAATGATCTCTGGGCAGGAAGTGTGAGTCTACCCTTTTCTGATTAATTAAATTGTTGATTAATTAAAAATATGCATGTATGGGTTTAATGTTCTTCAAGCTTATTAAGTTTACTGATAAATAAAAACATTATATTATCATTATATTCATAATATTTTACATTTTGCAGATAGAAAAGCTGTCCGGATTGTTCCCAAAAGATGCCATCAAAGTTGATCAACTGTTTATTGATGAGAAAAAGGAAATCCAGGTGCCGACCCAGGTAATTTACATTAAAAAAAAAGGTAGTGGATGCAGATACGTAATATGTATTGTGTGTTGACAAATAATAAAGACAGATGCCACATAGGGCTAAATGCATAACATTTTAAAACGAACACTATGCAAATATATTAGTATTATATAATTTGAAATGGCGGGGAAGAATGCAAGTGCAATATTTGTGTTATTTTAATGTTATGGTAACCTAAAAAATGTGACACATCTACTTTAACTGGTTTTAGGCTGAAAATAGTATTTAATATAATCAAATCAACGTATACAATCAGTTACAGCAACAAAAACAATCCATGACATCATGGAGTGCAAATTCACCCTGTTTTCTTAATGCATGTTATTGAATGATTCATCTATGCATAGGTTTCTTTTCTTTTCTTCTTCTTTTTTTTGACCTTCAAAATGTCACAACTAAGTCGTCCGGTGAAATGAAATGAAATGAAAAGAAATGTCTCCAATCATTTTGTCAGCAAAAACCCCGTCCCTTTCTTACAGTTGACTGCAAGCTTGCATTCAGATTTGCCTCCATCCAAACAATTGATGGATTTCTACCCTACGCTCCTAAAAATAAAAGTTCTTTATTGCCATCAGTAGAACCTTTCCACTGGACCAAAGGTTATTTATAGAGGAACATTTTTTATTTTACAGTCCTGTTCCACATGTACAGACTAAGCACTTTTTATAGCAAATACAATAACTGGGTAATAACTAGGTAACCCTGAACCTACCCCTAAACCTAACCTTAACCCATGCAGTTACCTTATATTACCCAGTATTTTCTTAGGTAAATACACGTACTGTAAAATAAAGTGTAACTGAAAAAGGTTTTTTAAATTATTCAAATATTCTTTAAACTAAGAAAATAATGGTTGTTCTATGAACTGTTTACTGTAAGGTTCTTTGGGGAACCAAAAATAGTTATTCTATGGCTTCACTGCAAAAAAAAAAACCTTCTTGTAACCTTTATTTTTAATTAAGATTGTATTTTGTTTTTTCGATTATCCATTTCACCTGTGTCACAATACAGAGGAAAAGATCTGTCAATACTTCGGTCACTTCAAAACTTTAAGGCTCGGATCAGGTAGAAATAGATAATTTTTCACTTCAGTGAACAGAACTATCTGACTCAACTTAGCTGGTGTGTTGACAAAGAAATCAAATTTTTCCATGTATGCTGATTTGGTTAGAATAGAGTCAACCAAGAACATAAATATTAATCATAAATTCTCTCCTCAGGAATATGACTTCATCTGCTTTGATGAAAATGGTTCAGTCATTGAGCACAGCACTGCATTTAATGACCTGGAAGATTTCACACAAGAAAGCCAAGAAAGCGATATCAATGAACTCCATAACAAACCTACTGTTAGAGAAGAGAGTGAACCCAGAACGATTTATGTTCAAGATGTTTCTGATCAAAACAGCCACAAGACAACAGAAAAAGGTGGGTCTTCATGGATAGGCTCTGCTGTTAATGGATGGTTTGGCAGGAATGAACAAAGCAATGATGAACCACAGGATAAAAGCAGTGAAGAATCCTTCAAAAGCAGGAAAATAGTGATGGATATCGAGGAGAACCACGTGGAGGAGAAGACGAACTCTGGAACATTTCGATGGATCAGGGGTGAACTGACCAATGCTTTTGGATTTGGAAACAAGGATCTAAAGACTGACACTCAGGACAATATTGAGAACCCAGCAAATGATAAAGACACCTCATCTCAGGAGTCTAGCTCCTGGATAAGTATGGGTAGAGATGTCTTGGGCTTTAGTGAAGACAATAATCCAGCTGCAACTAAACCTGAAGCTGAGATGGCAGATGAAAACACACACATGGAGGACCAAAGCATTCTTAACCCCAGTCAGAACATGGATGTGGATGACAAAATACAGAGAGATGAAAACAACCCTGATGACAGTGTGGGGAACAAGGATGGTCCCATGGAGAACATGAGATCAGAAAATGAAAAAGTAGAGGAACAGACGGGGTGGTACGGCAACATGTACAACGGAATTACAAACCTTTACAAAGAAGAGCAAACTAAACAAGATGAGGATGATGGAGGTAAAGACAGTTTGTCTGAGGAAGGAAGCCCTGGATTCTCTACAAACACTGAGAACATGGAAACCAAAGAGTCAGAATCAAGCTCAGAGTCCATATTTTCAGTCAGCGGCCTGACATCAGTGCTTAAACTGCCATTTCAGGCAGACACAATAGTAAAGAGAGTTGAGGAAAATACAGCAAAGGAAGAAGATCCAAATAAGAAAGACTTTGATGAGGAACAAAATAATAGCGAGGATCAAGAAGAAGAAATGTTGAGTGATATTGATGAGCAGGACTCAAACCCAATAGACAATGATGTACTTAGTAAAACTCAGTCACTGTCTGATAAAACCAAAGATAGCATTGCATTTGATAGCACTGAAGAATCTAATATGACAGAAGACGGCACAGACAAGTCAGCAGATCATTTAAATGAAGAAGGTAAAAGTGCAAACAATGCTGATGTTTTAGAGGGAGAGGTGGAGCAAGACATGCAAAGTGATGAGGAAAAGACAGCAAAGGAGGTAGATTCAGGTAAGGAGGACTTTCTTGAGCAACAGAAGTTGAAAAAGGAAGAAATTATGTCTGATGTTGACGATGTTGATTTAATTAGTGAAACTCAGGCACTATCCGACGAAACAATGACTTTAAAAGACAGTGTTGCATCTGATGACATTAGAGAAATAGATGACTTTTCTCAAAAATCTAACACCCAAAATGACAATGATGTTAAATCTGCAAATGATTTAATTGATGTTATTCAAAGCAAAATCAAATCGACTGATTCATCTGATGACATTTCAGAGGACAAGCTGACACAAAGTCTGTCTGATCAAGACAATTTAGACACTATCAAACAGCAAAAAAGTGATTATGATCAAATTAGCACAGACACTGCAGCTGGTGCTGATACATCTGAACTGCCAGAGATAGATATTCATAATGAGTTGCATTATCAAAAAGCACTAGAATCAAATGTTTCAGATTTGCACATTGACTCTCATATTAAGACTGTAACAATTAGTCAAAGTGTAAATGCAGATTTGAATTCGAAACTGACTGTGGATGCATTATCAGAATACATTAATGAAAAATGTTTAGCTGAAGATGACCAAGGTACATCGAAAGAAGATGGTGAGTTAGTTATGGACAAAAATGACGAGTTAGTTATGAGCGAAAATGATAAGTTAGTTATGGACAAAAATGACAAGGTAGTTAAGGACAGAAATGACGAGTTAGTTATGGACAAAAATGACAAGTTAGTTATGGACAGAAATGAAGACTTAGTTATAGACAAAAATGACAAGTTAGTTATGGACAGAAATAATGAGTTAGTTATGGACAAAAATGTCAAGTTAGTTATGGACAGAAATAATGAGTTATTTATGGACAAAAATGACAAGTTAGTTATGGACAAAAAGTACGAGTTAGTTATGGACAGAAAGGATGAGTTAGTTGTGGACAAAATTGACAAGTTAGTTATGGACAAAAATGCTGAGTTACTTATGGACAGATATGAGGCACAATTAGATGATGTATTATCAAAAGACATCACATTTTACGAAGAAAAGCTATCAGATTCAGAAGCTCTTGGAACGGAAATGAGCAATAAACATAAACTGGACACAAACATAAGGCCTTCTGATGAAGGAACTTCTCATATTTCCACTCTTGGAACAGATGAATCAGCTGTTATTAGTGAAGAAAATACAGACTTTGAGCCAAATTCAGCCCTAAACGCCACAGATGATGAGATGGATAATACCAGCGACTCGCATGATGTGTTACTGGAGATACAAAAAGCAGGTATTAGTATTGTTAAGGATACTGATTCAGAAGGTGAATATGCAGATGAGGTTGTAGTGAATAGAGAGCAACAGGAATTAGGTAGAGTTTCTGAACCTACAGAGAACTGTTTTAAAACAAAAGAGCTAAAGGGTGACACACAAATCACAAACAAGACTCTGATAGAGGAAACCCATACAAGAAGCCCACCATTGAACACACCTGATGGATCTACTAATTCAAAAGATGGTGGTCATGATCTCAGTTTACCAGAAAATGCAGACACTGATACAATTCTTAACGCTGTTAGTACTGAAGACCCAGGTGACTATACCACCTCCAAAGAAACAAAATTAACAGATGATATCTTCTCGGAGAATGACCCAGTTCAGGATGGCAGTATACATAATATGCTTGATCAAAATCAGAGTGTTGAACACGAAGAGGAGACTGACACTGCAAATATGGAGGATCAAACTGATTCAGAAAGTGTCACGAAAAGGGAAGAAAGTGATCAAACCGATCCAGAAAGTGTCAAGAAAAGGGAGGAAAGTGACACAGGTGCCACCTGGGATCAAAGTGATAGTGACATGGCGGTGCAGTCGGAAGATAAAGAGGAACGGGGTGAAAAAGAGCGGCCTGGAAGCCCTGAAATTCAAGAAAAAAAGACTGTCAACCATTATACAGAAACTTCTAAAGAATATACAAACTTATATCCTCATCTGAGTGAGCAGAATATTCAAGATCTTTTAGATTTATTCGGAGACCACAAGTTATCTTGGCTGGAATCCAAACTAGGAAACACTGATGCAGGCCAAGATAATAAAGATCTCGAAGAACTCAGTGACTTTGAACAGCTGTTGGAATACCATATGAAGATGAACACAAAAAAAGGATGTAATCAGCAAGATAACAGTTTTCCTGACAAGAATAATATTAATGAATACCCAGCACTACAAAAACTGTATACCCTCTTATCTACTCTAAGAGAGAAATATTCATCAGTGATAACAGAAGTCAGTGTAGAAAGCCCAGGTACTGATGATTTGAAACTGATAATTTAAAAAAAAAAAAACTCCTTAAGAGCATGGCAGATAGGCCTACTAGATTTCATAATTTTGGTGAATACTGCATGGGACAAAAACTTTTGCATATGTAATTGATGGGAAATCTAGGTTTTGTGATCTTACTCTTTGATTTATGGTATAATGTTAAAGTTGTCCTTTTCTATAATGTTCCCTCTCTTTCATCACAGGTATCAGCGAAGATGGCTGTGTTCATGAAGCATGTCTAGATGTGAATAAGAATACACTAATCTCCTCAACAGAGCTTAAATATAATCAAGTTACCCAAGACAGATCTGATATAAATGACTTGAGCAACCCTCAAAATGAGCCAGTCACAGAGGAGAAGTACCTTTCAGCGAATGGAGCTAATGTGGAGGGTGTTCAGACTGATGAGCAGGAAATAAGAAAGCATGAGGATTGGGTATCTTCTGAAATCAATAAAACAACTTCCCAAAACCATGGTCTAATCTCGGAGGAGCATGTTGAATCACAGAAAGGTAATCAATTTTTGATATCATCCTAAAATAAAAATATTAAAATTTTGTCATAACTGTCATAATTTACTCATCCACCTGTTGTTCCAAAACAATCATGAATAAATAACCTTTGAGGCGTGACATTTCACCGCATTAAATAGTAAATGTTAAACGCTTATGTGTGTTTTTATTCTTTTTGACAGGTGAAGGGAAATTTTATCAAATGGCAGTTTTTGTTGAAGTCACAATTAATGAAATTGCATCTATAGTGGACAAGGTAGGTCTTCATGTGAAATGGTGTAGGAAAATTTGTTTGGTGTTTTTTTTTCATATTAAAGGCAAATCAACAAATTAACCTATGTGAAATATATAGCTAGTGTTTAAAAAGATTAAACACCTTAAATGTCTGTTTTTGCCTTTTAAAATCATAATTTTGACCAATCCCTTTTTGACTGTATAATAATTAAAATAATACAATGTCATAGTTTAGAAAAAATATGTAATTGATATTCTATTTATTCTAGTATTTTTTGTATGTTTTTAGTATGATTTTAGGCTACAGTAAATGTACAGTATAGGCCTAACGTTACATACTGTATATTTATCTCCTGATTATACCATATAATAATCAATAGAGAAACAATAATCTGAAGCTACTATTTGTTCAAAATATATAATATAATATATCCTGAAATATATTATATAATATATAATATACGTCGTGGAAACTGCCGACGACTAGTCTATTTTCTGTCTTGACATGTTGCCAAAGTGTCATATTTCGCACTCAAGCCAAGTTAAATATATTTAACAGTATTTATTACTTGTATATAACTAAATACTTAGAAAGTAAATTAAGTAGTCATTTTGAGATAAATAAGTCGAATCCAGACAGACTTGAGCTGCTCAACCGGTCTCTAGTCCAGTGACTTTGTTTATAGAGGTATATTATATTTACCTGACACACCCACATGAAACATACTTACCCACAAACCAAAACTATAGACGTTTCATAACCAGCCCATGACAAATATTTTTTTTTCCGTGAATGCTTATTGACTAATTCCTGTGTCGCTAAGTAAGTCTGTCACTTTAAAACTCGAACGGGCATTGTGGCGTTCAGCAATTGGTGACGTGTGGAAGAAACCATAACCCTTATAGGGGGTATTAATGTTTTGTGGAATTTACAGTTTCTCGCATAAAAGCAACATACTGTTTATATGAACAAAATACGTATGTTTGTCTTTTAAAAAAACAATAAAACAAATATATGTAGTGTCCTACTTAAATTTTACAGACACAAGCTCTCATGTGTTAAGAATCCCCCCTTAAAAAGGAAGAGTGCGCTCTTCCTCAATGCGCACTAGCAGTGCAGAGCAGCATCCGGCGGCACCATGGCATAACAACAGATAAATTAACAGATTACAGAATAACTCAGTTTGAATATAATCATGGCAGACGAATTTAAGGCCGAGTCGGTTGCCACAGAACCGACTGACATGAAAGGAGCAGCGAATATTTACTACACACTCGCGGTGGAGAAAATCAAAGATGTATGTGTCAGTGTCTGTGAATGATGAAACTGCGTTAGTGTGTATGTGGGGCAGCTGTCAGCAGGTGTCATATATATTTCTATAAAGGTTTATATTTCTAAGTTAACTATCATAGTAACTGTTACACATAATTTACTAGATTGGAGTATTTACTATATGTATACTGGCTTTTAAATGTGTAAACTGCTCTATGTTAAGGCATATAGCTGGTTAGCATTGATGCATCTGGTTGCTCATTTCAGCCTATTTTATCGTTGATTTATTAAACGTAACGTTAATTATTTACAGATCTACATCAGCTGACTTTATTTACCAGTTTATAACGAATTAAATTGTGTAGTGTATATGTTGTTCTTTTACATCTTCCAGTGGCATTGGTTTTGGTCAGTGACTGCTTGTCAATTACAAATGAGGATGTCTGAGATTATAAAAATGAGAAATATTATAGTTTAACACGTGGTAGGTTGTTAGAGTACTTTATATAATTTTCATTTGATTTTAATTTAATTATTTTAATGAGTTAATGTCAGGTGGTGTAACAGTAAAGTAAAAAGTGCTAAAATATTTTCTTTGAAAATTGGTCGATTTGTGTAATATGAATTATTATTATTTTTTAGAAGTAATAAAGGTTTATGCGAAATTACTAATAGGTCTAAAAGGTCTCATCATAGAAAAATGGTGTTAGATTATCTATAGGACATCCCATTTAAAAGTTTGTGTTCACTTTCTATCTATGTATGCATGTATGACAAAGGGAAAGACATTTTTATATTTTATACTTTTCATTTTTTCAATCAGTTTAACTGTTTAACTTCTGTTTTAGGTTGTGTCTTCACTTCCTGACGATATACGGCCTGGCCCTGACTTATATGGACTTCCATGGGAAGCTGTGGTTTTCACAGGATTTTTAGGTTTATGCACACTGCTTCTGTTCAGCTGCAGGTTCATTCATTCTGTAAGTCAGTCATTTCTGCTCACAATAAAACATGCATACTTTATGAATGTCATCATTTCACCAAGTAATCATGAGCTTTTTCTATTTTGTTCTGCAGATGAAAAGTCGACTATATGCAAGTGGGTGTTTTCCCATTTCTTTATCTTATTGGCTCTTTGCTTTTAACCTGTCCTTATTATCAGTTTAACTGATCCTTACTGTCAGCTCTCAATTGATCGTCTGGCTGTTGGCTTTTTTTGCAGGTAAAGAAAAGCAAATGGCACATAAAGTGGCTGAACTGCTTGATGAAAAGTGCAAAGTGCTGGAGACATTCAGTGAGGTTAAACAGAAGGTGAGAAATTCCATGTTATACACTTCATTTCAAACTGTGGTCCGGAGACCCCCAGGGCGTCGCAAGGGAATGCTAAAGGGTCTGTGGAAACCTTTAGAGAAAAACCGTGTAAAAAAAACCACAACAAATAGAGTAAAATAAATAAGTAAATAATGAGTTTAACAGTACGGTACTATAATAGGTAGAAAGGGTAATAATTTGACTTGATAGTGAAATAATTAAGAATAATATTTTAAACATATTTTTCACAATATACATTGGGTCTTTGAACAAGAAACTATATATATGCCTTGCATGAGAATTATTAAATTTGGGGGTCTTTAGCGTCTTAAAGACTGAAAACACCTACTCTAAACAATGCTGTCTGTCTGTCTCAACAGTTTGACAACCTAGAGTCCACACTGCAGAACAATGGCATGTCTGCGCAAGCTGCAGAAAATGACTGTTTAGAGGTAAAGACAATCATTATGTGTGTGTTTTTTTCCTTTAAATATGGTTTTTTTCTCAACAATGTTTGTCTTTTTGGAAGTGTTAATTACTTTTTAATAACCTCAAATGTAATATATTAGAGATTGTGGTAGCACTTTATTTATATATGTTCCCCATGATGTGCATACTATTTACGTATTCTAGTAATTGCAATAACTAGGTTCTAACCCTAAACCTTCCCCTAAACCTAACCTTAACTCATGTAGTTACCTTATATTATCCAGTACTTTCTAAGGTAAGTGCACTTTAAGTAAACGCAAGTGCACGTAAAGTGCAATTGAGATTGCATTACACATAGTTGTCAATCAAATCTGTTTGTAAAAAAACAACAACATGCAATTACTTAGCCACTAATGTTTAAAGTGCCCCTATTATGCTATTTTAAAGGTTCCTGTTTTTGTTTTGGAGGTTTCCAACAATAGGTTTACATGCATCTCATTTTCTCATAATATACATTGCAGCATCACCTCTTTTCTCACAGTGTCTAAAATGGCTTGATCACGGATCCGGTCCCTCTAAACCCCTCCTCTCTGAGAGCCTGCTCTGCTCTGATTGGTCAGACAACTCACTCTGTTGTGATTGGTCTACCGCTTACAGTGCTAGTCGAAAACGAAATGGCCATTACCAAATTACTTCTTCAGCACTTGTATAGACAGTTATACGAACAGTAACAATGGCGTCGGTATTACCGTATATCCTTTGGAAGTTCATGCAAAATGGATTTGCTTCGCAGCACAAAACACAGCGTCTTTTCAACATGTCGACAACACTAACCAAACACTTCCAGGCCTCAGCTACAATTACAGTGTTTGAGGGCGGGTCAAAATAGACGTTGTTTGCGGGCAGCCAAAGAAGACCATTGACGGACAGTGGACATTATACAGGAAATAAGACTGGAATAGGTGACAACTCGTTTCGGCAATTCAGACTCTATTCTTTTAGGATACGATAACTTTATTTGTTTTGCACTTTGACCTTTAAAACTTTGCAGACCTTTTACATTCACAAACCGCTATATTACACACTGAATGAAAGGTAAAGCATAATAGAGGCACATTAAAGGAAAAACTTGTCTCCCTGACCACTTCACTTACTTGACCCTTGTCCAATTATTGCCCTTAGGTGTCGTCAAAGAAACTTGAGCAATCAAATGCTCAGATTAAAAATGAAATTAAGAGGCTACAAGAAGAGCTGTCCCAACAAAACAAAGCAAGAAAACAACAAGAGGATCAGGTAATGTCATACACACAGATGCACGTTATATTTCCTGAATCTGACTAAACGGCTTTATATCTGTTTTACAGCTTGCTGAACTCGAGCAGATTTTAAGTAATTTAGAAGAGGAAGCAAAAGATCGAAAGTCTCAGTTAGAACAGGTATTGACTTTGAATATGATGCATATTTCATTCATATTCCTCAATAATTGTCATTTGTAATTCAATACTGTTGCCTGTATTTTCATGTGCAGGACAACACAACACTGAAGATTCATGAGATCAACACAGAGAGACTACAGAAAAACCTGCAGGCGGCCAAAGAAGAGCATGCAATGCTGCTCGAGAGTAAAGCACAGGTGAGATTTGTGTTTGTGTGTTTAGTTTGGAGAGAAAAAAATGATATATTTTCGAGCTTTAAGTGTTATAAAATCACTGTGATGCAAGACGTTTCATGGCTTACATTTACCATGAGTGTATGAATGGCCATCACCACTACAGCTGGTGCAAGAAGCAGAGGGCTGGGGTGAACGTCTCGGTGAGCTGGAGGAGGAGATGAAAATGTGTGAAAGATCTCATTCTGGCATGCTGGAGGACTGCACTAATAAAGACGAACGCATCAAGGTAAAAACACATCCACACCAAAATAGTAGTTGACTAGTATGGGTTTGTCAAGTATATATGCCAGTATATACACTACTGTTCGAAAGTTTGGAATTGGTAAGATTTTTTTAACAATGTTTTCGAAAGAAATTGGTTTGAAAGTTTTAACTGTTTTTTATTTTAATATATTTTATTACATAAAATATAATTTATTCCGAAGCTGAATTTTCAGCATCATTACTACAGTCTTCAGTGTCACTTAATCCTTCAGAAATCATTCTAATATGCTGATTTGCTGCTCAAGAAACATTTATTATTAGGGATGCACCGAAATGAAAATGGGCCGAAACCGATATTTAAATATGCACTTGCCCAAAAACCCAAACCGAAAATAAATAATCAATTAATTAATCAAACTTATTTTATAATAAATACTCAGATAGCTAAAACTGAGTACAAACATTTAAATTGCACTTACGGCAGGTTTTAAATTAACTATAAACTGTAATAACTTGTTTTCATGACTCTAGTTTCATACATTAAATAATGAAGACATTACTAACAGGTTAAGTACAAATATAATGAATATGTAAAACAGTGGTGCATATATTAGGCGAAAAGTTTTTTTTTTTTTCTAACTAATGAGTTTATGAACATTGAATTGCTTTCTTGGAGTTAACATTAAGGGACATTCAATAGCCTACAAGCTGTTTTATTAATGTATTTCCCCGGTTGATACACTGATTAAGCATTAACATGAGACATGTAATTTTGGTAAGTTGTAGGGTATTTTTCAACATAACTTACGGTGTTCACCATTGTTTATTTCGTGCTAACTAGTAGTAAAGAGGAAATGAGATGATTGGTTCACATGGGCTTGATCCCTGAGGCTACAGATCTATCATGCCATATTAAAGAGTGCCAAAATGACAATTATTGTTTGAATTTCATATAAAAATCATACGAATTTTAAAGTTGAGACTTTGCTACATATTAAAAGTGACAAAGGGCAAAGCTTTTTACAATTATTGGATGGAGGAAGGCGCGCTACACGTATTTAGTGAAATTTTGTTCAGGTATCAACAGAAAAACGCACAGACTAAAGAAATTTGATTTCAGAAACCATATCATTTCAGATTAAAATCAAGAAATTAATATTGACAATCCAGAGCTAGTGTCCACACAGCTGACTGTTGTAGCTTATCCACGTTGTGTGCACGAAATGGATAAAAACATGCCATTGGAGAAGTGCAAATTAAACTTCTGTAAGCCAAAATTTCGGTGCATCCCTATTTCTTACTATTATCAATGTTTAAAACAGAACAGCATTTATTTGAAATATAATTTTTGTAACCAAGTAAGAGTCTTTACCGTCACTTTTGGTCAATTTAATGCATCCTTGCTGAATAAAATAATTAATTAAAAAAAAAAAATATATATATATATATATATATATATATATATATATATATACACATATATATATATATATATATATATATATATATATATATATATAGATATAATCTCTTACTGACTCCAAACAGTAGTGTATGTGATATAATAAATTGCTATCAAATTAGATGTACACATTTTGGAAAATATATTGTAGAGCAACATTATTAATTGTTAAAAGATTGCGATCTCGGTTCAAACACCCACACAATCTTATTCCTAAATGACAACGATACCTTATTTCTATTAAACCTTTGACAAGTACGATCACAGCGAAACATAAATCTTGGTTGGCACTACTGCTCATCCAGAGAGAGCAGTTGTCATGGATACAGGGCTCCAGACTAGCATTTGAGAGCAATAGCACCTGTGCCACTTAGTTCTACAGATGGTGGTGCCAGCACCTGATTTGGTGGCGCTGGGGGGATTTTTAATCAAAGTTAATTTAATACATTTGATTAATTGATATTATTTATTTAGTTTGATTAATAATCAGATAATTAATATTGTTTTGCATTAATAAGTGCATTTACTAGTGATATTGCATGTTTGTTTTTTGGAAATTTGACAATAAAACACTGAGCTGGAATTGAGATGCATATAAAATGTACTTTTATTAACAACAGTAATGTACAAAAACCTATGTAAATATTGTTCTATTAAATGTACCATTGTTCTGTAGTATTATACTGAATTGATTGACAGCTTCAGTGTTTATAAAAGGAGCACACTTTACTTGCTTTCTATGTAGTGTAATTCAGTCACAATTTGAAGACCAACTTTTTTTTAAGTCAATAAATGCTCTTCTGCCACCATCTTCTGGTTATAGTGGTAATTTCATGTCTTTAAAAAGGTATTTGTTTGCCACAAAGTGTTAGTTTTCCTACATCTTTAAACTTTTAGTTTTACAAATCATCACATTAAAAATAAAATTAAAATTGCATATTTAGAGCTTTGAAGTGCTGAAAAAAGTGTGAAGCACTTGAAAGTCCTTGAAATGTGATTGAATTTTTACTCACAGAAGGTAGTACGAACCCTGAGATGAATAATGTAAAAACATTCGACTATTTTTGCCACAATACCATGGTTACACTTAGCATTGCTACATTAAATCCATGGGGAATGTTTGTGGATTGAAAAGCCTTCTATAACTTGTTAGTTTATGGCACAGTTTCTCCTGGTTTCCATTTCAGAGCTGTTTGATCCGATACGGTTTATAGTATTCTCCGCCAAATTTGAATGCTTCTCACTAGATCTTGTAGTAGCGATGTTATTAATACAGCTTTTATCAGTTGGGCAGTAAGGTTGTGGAACCAGTGCGATCACTAACAAAATGTAGTCGCATCGGCAGAAAAAAAGGTCAGAAAGTCTGGAGCCCTGGAGCATTAGGTCACAGTCTGTCCACCGTCACATTGATCTGTCCACACAATCTTGTACGCAAAACTGCATTTCAGTAAAACTGTATTTCAAAAAATCTGTTTTTCTTTTTCTTTCCTTATATCAGTCCCTGACAGAGTGCCTTTTGAAGATGAGAGATTGGGATTCTGAGGACGAGAGCAGCTTTGATGGCAGCACTAATACAGCTAGGACTGAGAATGGAGACAGTTCAGGTGGGAATATTGTTAGTCTGTTTTTAAGTCAAGTCTTGAAGAATCGTCTCATGAATTTTGTTATGCTTGCAGAGTCCCATAAGAAGCAAAAAGTACAGAAACTCATTGAAGCTGCCAAGGTATTCCTACTCACATCCTGGTTGTCTCAAACATAGTGAACCACCTAGATCATGGCACATATGACTGCCAAACATGATGTCTAGGATGGAGCTCATTAGGTTTTAAAACACAACCCTTGTGTCAGATTAAATTAATAAAACCTGTCTACATCCAGAATACTAATAGAAATTATGCTATAAATAAGGGAGTCCTTCTATTTGCCACAGATGAGTGCAGACTTAAAGTCCATGGAGGAGGACAAAAACAGGGTGTTTGCCAAACTTGCAGATGAAATGAAAGCCAAAGAAGATCTCCAAGGTAAACCGTTTGGTTCCTCCACAATTCAAACGGGTTTTAAGATGCATGAAACTTTTAGTTTGATATATTATTTTGTTGATTCAAAAGAGTTTTGATTGGTTGTAGAAAGACAATAAAGACGAGATCTTTAGGCACCGTATGATTTTGTTTCCGATTAATTTGTATTCTTATCTTGCATCACGATGGATTTGCTTTCAAATTTATTTATAAAGCACATTTAAGAAAACAACTATTTTTTGCCAAAGTGCTGTACAACACAGGGTCACAATAAAACAAGTGAAACACATAAAACACAACATGCAAATATTATGATGAGCAATACAACTGGAGCTGATTTGGTTTAGCCTGATTATATTAAACACTATAATTTAGACTCTAAATGAAGATTAGATTTGTTTTCTTGTTTCTCTGTATTCTAAGAGGGGATCAAACAACTTGAGGGGCAGAAGGAGGTGTTGGAGTCAGAGAGTGCCAGCTATTCTAGTGAAAGCCAGAAACTCCAGCAGAAACTCCAGATCATGACGGAGATGTACCAGGAGAATGAACTCAAACTGCACAGGTTTGGACCGGAGCACAGAAGCTGCATCTCATAAAACACAAACTTCATCTTCCACTCATTGTCTTTGCACTTTTCAGTCTCTTTTTTCATTGGAAATGAAAATACTAATGGCAATAATTCAATTATTTTTTAAACTCTGGTCAGGTTGTTGACGGTGGAGGAGAAGGAGCGCTCGCAGAAGGAGGAGAAGCTCAACAAGGCAGGCAAAAAGATCAGTCTCGCTGCAGAGGAGCTCGTCACTTATAGGTGAGATAAACTTGTTTAGCACACACGAGGAAGTCGCTGTAAGTATCTTTGAGTATGTGTTAAAATAAAAGGAAATGTCCTCTGAGAAATGCAGGAAACATAATGCAAGATGGATGTTCACCAAAACAGGAAGTTTACATTATAGTCTCTTTCACTATGTTTAAATAGACAACGAGCGAAAGACCTAGAGGAGGAAATGGACCGGACTTCACAGGCTTATAAGAATCAGGTGACGCACTTAAAATTCCTTACAGAGTTACAGCCTCTGTCCATGATTTTTTATACATATATACGTGTACATATACTGTATATATACACATATAAACACACACATATTAGGTGATTTTAATCGCTCAACAGCCCTAATAAATATATATATATATATATATATATATATTAGCATAATATGATTATAGACCATTGATATAATAAATGAAAAAAATTAATATCATAAATAAACATTTATAATACAAATATTTTTACTACAAATTAGACACAAATCTTAAAATGTTCAAAACCTGACCAATTTATAATAACCTGTTGTTGTTTTTTAGTAATATTTATTATATACATTTTTCTTTTTTTCTATCAGATTACTTCTCATGAGAAAAAGGCTCATGATAACTGGGTAAGTTGTTTTCAGACCACTTAAGTTTGATCTATGTCAGTTGTCAGTGGCTTACAGATGTATTTTGTGTCTGATACTCTCTGTATTCTGAATCGTCTGTGTTATAGCTAGCCGCAAGGGCCGCGGATCGAGACCTGGCTGATGTCAAGAGAGAAAACGCTCATCTCCGCCAGAGGTGAGATTGGCTAGAGAGTACTTTACTTTAGTGTTTTCTATACAAGAGAAGCAGCTTTTATTCATACATATGAATGTGTTTACAATTACAGGCTGACTGATGCCCAATTTAAAGTCGATATTCTTGATAAGGATATACGAGAAGGCAGACCTTTATTTAGAGGTCAGATTCTCTGCATTTCTCTTGCATAGTACATGTCTCTCTATGTTTAAAAAATGGTATTAAACATGATATGCATTTCCCCATGTCAAAGGTGAAAGATCACCATATGGACCCTCTCCTCTTGGCCGACCATCCTCAGAAACACGGGCCTTCCTGTCCCCTCCTACACTAATGGACGGCCCCCCTCGACTCTCACCTCAGTTTGTTATGGGTCCAGGCAGAGGTGATATACACAAATCCCTTCCTTTTAAATTCTTGGAAATGTCTCTTAGCTAGTATGAGCAATGTGATTTATTCATTGCATTCTCTGTCTTTAGTTGAGCAAGGTTGTGGGTATGAATTCTGTTCATTTCCCATAAAATATAGTTGGCATGTTTGCATTAAGGGTAACGGGTCTGATTTCTCACGGTTTGCTTTGCTTGGTTTAGTAAATGCTTGATGCGTGGCTATTTCTTGATGGCTTCTGTAAATTCAGCTTCATCATCAGCACCATCACAGGAATATAATTGATATATCCAGTACCATCTTTACAACTGCTCGAGAGACTATTAGTATCTATGAGTTTTTTTTATCCTCTTTAGGTTATTTATTGCATATCAATAATTAAACACCTGAGATGTACCACTGCCATTTTTTACGGTACAAAACGCACATTAAACCGTGGGCAACAAACCATTCCCCAAGTTTGCATATAGTCGAGTCTCTTCATGTTTTATTACCTCATTAATATTTTGTTGGTTGTCTCCCTTTCCACCCTTTTCCATTCTTAACTTTCTCAAATATTTGTATGTGCTGTCTCTCCACTCCATTCATCTTCCTTCACTCTCACTGTCACATAATCAGCATCCCGAGGCATGGTAGAGCCCCCTAGTGGTGGGCCAGACTTTGAGCGGAGTGGCCCTCACTCTGATAGTGGCTCACTGTCTCCCTCCTGGGACAGGGAACGCAGGGGCCCTCCCGGCCCTCCAGGTACAGTGATGTTCCCACTGCTCTGCCTGTCCTGTAGCAAGAGGAAATACTTCTCTAGCTCTCAAAAGTCAAGAACCATGAGCACATTAACATAAGTTCTCATTTTTACATATCAGTATTCAGCATTCAGTAGCTTTCTTCACGCTGAGGTTAGCCAATCATAACAGGTCATTTACATGCATATCTTAAAGGTACAGTATAGCAAAAGCCGCCTGTTTATTTATGACAATCAGAGAGAGGGAGGAAATGGTTGTGTGAAAATAGATTATAATGCAAGTAATATTATACTTACTAATATTATAAATTGACTTGAATTTATTTGAAATCGAGGTAATAAATACTGTAACAAATGGTTTGTTCATTGTTAGTTCATGTAAAGTGTTAGCGAAATTGCATTGCAAAAATAATTGCAACAAAAATGTAGAATACGCAAACAATGAGGCTTATTTGCTCATCTCCGTATCAGTTTGCTATTTATTTATGAATACCAATTATTGAACTGTCTTGTGCCTGTAATTTAGCCAACTGTGTGAAGTGAGGCTCATATAAAGGTGTTTCTGTTACTGAAGCTCAAACTCGGCTATTCAGAGGTCGCAGAGAAGCGCTGACTCATTGAAGAGTAGCAGAACTGGGCCTTCTTTGTTATAGACGTTTCTGGGTTTTTGGCCAGTGTGTCGGGCTTTGTCCCACTGCCCCCTGCTGCTCTTCACTGCTGGGCCTACTGTCGCTTCAGCGCAGTCATTAGTTATTTCATACTGCAGGTGTGAAGAGCACAGGACATCACTGTATTTTTAATGTCATTATCATCATGGCCAAAGCTACAGTGGTGGTTTTACATTGTGTGTAGAGCATCATTTCCATGGCATCCTCTGTGTTCATCAGCCAATTATTTTTAAATGTATAATAACTTAAGTTGTTATTTGTAATGCAGGGAACACTTCTTTTTTTGTTTTTTTACAGTGGCCTTGTTACACGTTACATGTAGTTACTATAGTAATAATTACTATAAATAGTGCATAATTACATCCAACTAACCTTAACCAAACCCAAACTCTAATCCTGACCTTATAGTTAATTATTATTACACAGTACTTAAATGTATAATTACACTGTAACACGGACACCTTAAAATAAAGTTTAACCGTAATGTACAATGTGTTCAAAAGTTTGTAGTGTTTAGTTACATACATACATACACATATATAAATGTATTTATTTATTTTATTTTTTAAGCTGATGCCATAATTTGCATTCAAAAGGCTCTAGGGTTTAGTTATAATAATATTTATTAATTAACGATTAACTTTTTTTAATATGTTTATTATGTTTAGGTCCCCCTCTCCCAGATCCAGGTTTGGCATATAGAAGGCCTCCTCCAGGTCTGTATCCTATGGGTCCTTTGCCTCCTAGATTTCCATACTTGGGTGACAAATCAGGTGAGCCTTTCCATGTCACCTCTTCTACAATATGTTTGACTTCTCTGCTTCTCTTAAAGGTCAACTGTAACGGTAGAATTATAAATAGCCCATATGACTCATATATACAAGCCTAACATAATAAATAATAGGGAAAAACTGAGCTCCATATTCCCATGGTACTTCGAGTACCATTATTGGCAGAAACTCCCTGCTGACTTGTTTTTATGTAGCTCATGTAATGGCATTATCAAAGCATGAATGAGCACATTTTTTGTCAACAATCCTCAATAATTAAATGAAAATGAAAATGTAAGATTGAGAGTTTGGCTCACAGATCCTTAATTTATTTACTCTCTCTGTTTTTTGTTTTGTTTTTTCAGATCCATCATTTCTAAGAAACAGCTCATCTATCAGTGAGAATGAGAGCAGAGAAGTGAGTAAACCTCTCTGTACTATATCACTCGATGGATAGCACATTTCCATAACTGAAATGTGTCTTCTCACAGCAGGGTCCTCACACGATGCCCGGTGACATGAGATCGCGCCCGGATCCAGATTTAAGAATGGGACCTCCTCCTGGTCCCCCGTTAATGGGAATACCTCCACCGATGGACCCTAGGGACCCACGTTTCCCACAAAGGGGCCCTTATGGACCTCCGGAGTTCTTTCCCCCTCGTGGGCCTGGAGTTCCCCCCATAGGCAGTAAGTTCACTTTTTCCACTTGTGTAGGTGGACATTTTTGTTGAAATGTCAGATTAAAGTCGAAGTATAAGTGCATTTGAAGCAAATTTAGCTTCTGAAATGTGAGGGTTTTTTTGCAAATGAAAAGCAAATTTATTGGGAAATAATTTAGATTTGAAAAAAATATAAATAAATTGGATAAATGATTTGATTGATAAAGTTGATTATTATTGGTTAATATTATTTTGTGATTATTATATAATTTTTAGTAATTTATTATTATTTTCAGTCTTATTATTTGACACTGTCCTAGTTCAAATCGATCAATTCTCATCATTACTATTACACTTTAACTTTTAGTTTAATTTAACTTTATATATAATGTGTGTGTGTGTGTACAAAAGGCTGCATCACTTCAGTTTTGATTCTGTAATGTAGTCTATTACAAATTTATAAATTATTTTGTTATTAGACTTTAATTTTTAATAATTACAAAATAAGACTCAGCTACTTGGATTTTATGATTATTATGAATTAAGTAATAGATGTATTTTTAATGGAAATTTGAGGTAGAATCAATTTATAGTTTTTATTATTATTATTACACTTTAACTTTTGCCATTGGATTTATTACGTGATAGGACTCAGCTATGTGGATTTTCTTTTTATTCTTACAATTTTTTCTTATTTATTTTTACAATTATTTAATCTATATACATTCATGGGAATTTGTAAAAAAGGCTGCATCATTTCAGAGTTTTCTGTCAGATTATTTGGCAGTGTTCTAGTACAAATTGATAAAATATGATCATTATTAGTATTATTACACTTACATTTTTGGCATTTTATTTATTACAAGTTTGGACTCAGCTACTTGGATTTTTTAAATTATTTTTTTACACATTTATTTAAATTATATCTATACTATATTAGTACAAACTGATAACCTTTAGTACCATTTCCTCTAGTGCGAGGGCCACTTCCCCCTGGAATGTTTGCCAGAGCTCCTATGCTGCTCCCTCAACATATGGGCAATCTTCCACCACGACATCTGTGTGACAGTTTCCCCCCTGGACCGCCTCCCAGACCCTCCCCACCAGGCAGCGAGCAGTCGCCCAACCAGTCGCCCTCTCCTCATGATGTCATCTGATCTTCCCATCTCACGCTCTCTTCCTCCCCTGCAGACTGTTTTCAGCTTCCTGTTGTTTTGCTCAGGGGGTGTTTCCTTTGATATGTAACCACAGTCGCCTTGTGGTTATCTATTTTGTCTTAGTTGAAACTTGTTTGAAAGAGCAAGCATGGCAAAGGATACAGCACATACCACTGGTTATTTTACAAAGAGGAAGTTGATGTCTGCGTTTCAGGTACAGTGTAAGTGTGCAGCCTTTCTGAACCTGTAGGTAAAGTGTAAAAAGTCAATGAGACTACCTTATAGGATTATAGGTGCTATCATGATGCTTTTTTAAATTGAAGGTAGTTGATGAAAGGTCCTCATATTTGTCAGACTGTATATATAGAAAGTGTACCAAGTATATATTGTGAATAGGATGTTGTTGAAACCCAGACTTTGGTAACTAACTTGACAAATCCAACAACTCAGTCCAGTGAACCGTCCATGTAGCGTATATATATTTATAGTTTCCTCAAATTACAATTCATGCCTTAAAAAAAAATACATGGTCTGATGAAATCATGTACATTAATAATAAAGATGTCATTGGATAACTTCCAGTTTTCTGTGCTAAGATATAAAGCGAAAAACTTGGAAATATCCAGTAAGTTAAAAAGTGTGATTCCCAGAAAGAATGCACAAATATTAAAGTGCTGGTCAATACTGATAATAGTTCTTATTATGCCTGATATCCGATAAATGGCTGGCTAATATTTAAAAAAAAAGTATACTATGGTCTAAATTAATTAAAATCAATTGTTTTAAGTGAATTTATGCATCACAACAATGTACAGTATGAAAAATGGAACTACATTGTGATTGCTATATATATATATTTAAGTGTAAAGATTAACTACACAAGTGTACAAATGTAATGTAAATGTAAACAGGAAGAATTAGCGTTTGCAATTAAATATCTAAATATGTAAAATTGCAGCAGTTTAATGCTGTACGATTATGCTTTTTACCCATAATTGAGTTATTAAAAATGCTAGTTTTTAGGAATAAACTAATGTGGTGCTTTATGAAATATTGATTTTGTTACAGCCACTCAACAATCAGCTTGGTTTTATGTGCTTTACTGAGCTCAAGGACAATGTAATCGGAACATGTTTTACACATTTTAAGTAAGATTAAATAAAACCTGAAACTGATAAATTCACAGAATAAAATATCTGATAAACAATATCACACTGACATATCATGTGTTCATAATTTCCAGATCGGGATAAGCTTTTGGAAAGATTGCTATAATTAACATACCGGTAGGTAAGCCAAGCTCTAGAATATTTAAAACAGTAGGAATTGCGGGTTTATAAATTCATTTCTTTATAACTTCATTCAGTCTCCCATTATGAAGAATAAAGAAAAAAAATGCTTTGTAACTATGAATACACATAAACGAGATTGATTTTTGTATGCTTTTATTTTACCGATTAAAAGAAAATGCATTCGTTCAACATTAATTCAAATCAACATTCGGCTGGTTTACCCAATATCTGTCAGTTAAGTTTTTCAAAGGTTTTTCTTCTTTATCGTGGAACCTCAAGATCACTTTTTTTCTCATTAAAATCTTCCCACCTGGCATGTTCACACCTGTGCCAGAGTACTTCCTGTTTGCAGATGTACATATAAAATCCAATGCTATGTGCTCACCGGAGACAAATAGTAGACAGAACACACCTGCCCAAATATTAAACATTTAAGATGGTAAAACCATTTTTGCAAAACAACAACACTTATAAACTTTTTTTTCAATGTTCATAAATAGAACCCGGACATGTGTTGCATAAAAGTATATACGTTGGTATATATATACGCATATGCAGGTTTATGTTATTTTTTTAACTCCCCATTAAGTTTATAAGGTAGCAGTGTGGTCTTAGCACTGCTGGTGCCCCATGATGGCCAATTCTTTATTGCAAACTGTCCTGATTTTATACAAATGCACAACATTCGTACCACTTATAACTGGGGCCTTCTGGCCAGTCTCATAGAGACCATGTCTGTAACCCACGGTCGCCCTTGAAACTGAGTTGGCTTCCGAAGAATCAAGATCTTAAAACAATAATAATAACAATAATAAGGCCAAGTATCATTGCAAGTTAGGTTGTTTTCATTTGAGTGACAGAAGGAGAAAAAGAAAAGCACAAAAGAAAGAAAAACAAACCAAAGAGCCATTGGATCGTATGCATTCCGTTTGCATAGTTTTTGACTTCGTCTTTAACGCAAGCCAACCAGAGAGAGAAAGAGAGGCCCGCGTCGAGCTTGAGATCTGACCTGCAGTGGAAACATGGTAACGATCTGTTTTACCAAAGGCTGGCATGAGGTTTATAATCGGTAAGGTAGCTATCGGAAAAAGATGTAAAACACTGACCGTCTCAGATGGGGTCATAGCAGCCCTCTTTCTCTTTACTACGAGATTGTGAAATGCATATAACGTTTCTGAAAGTAAAAACGCAAACAAACAAAAAAAACAATGGGATCCAACTGAGTTGTAACAACCGACTGGTCGAATCGATCATGAATAAAAACCTACGTGCGCTCTCAAATGGCTCAAGAATTTCATCGTAGGACCAGTCGAACGCTGATTCCAGGATCCCGCCCCTGCCCAAAACAAAACAGAAAAGAATAAAAAAATATTCATTTCATGCAGACATTTGGCCATTTTAGTTTGTTTTTAACTCCCCAGTGGAATGTTCCTAACACGTCTCATAGCAGCTTATAGGTCTGATAGAACCAACCTTGATTTTCAATAGTTAAATTACATTCACTCTTCACAGTGAAACAGGTGCATTTTAAGAGAGATCTAACGTATGTTGACCAAAGCCACAGCACAGCTGTGGACTACCGCCCATGTCCAACCTCCCCTCCCTCCGTTAGTACATTTATCTAATAGTAGTTGTCATAATACGATAGTAGTAGTAGTACATCTCGGCCCATCAGCCATTGGCCCTGCCCTCTGCCAGCATGTGGGCACTTCGAAAAAAAGAGTCGTATCACCGTTATCTTTGGCAGCTGGCGCAGATGATGCGCTGACAGAAGTTAAATCCAGTGACTTTGTTGAAAAGATTCTTCATTAATGGAAACTTTCATGGTGAGAGGCCTGAGCTATTGAACTCTAGTTTGTTTCCCCCACACGTCTAACAGTAACCCTGAGAATAGCTGTTTCCTGTTCACTGCTGAGGAAGTGGTATGTTTTTGTACTGAACACACACCTCCTTCTCTGATGTATGCAATTTTTGAACACTTACACGACACATTTGCACGCACGCACACGCAGACAGAAAGATTGCAAAACGAGAGGCAAACAAGAAAACACTGACGGTTTTAAATATGCTATGTCTTTGTAAAGGTTCGCAGACTTGGTCGACCAGGGACGTATGAATGACATGGGTTTGAAATGAAAGCTATACTGGGTTTTAGGCACGGTATGAATGCTTTAGCAGTTTGTAACGTGTCATACGCCGTCATTCTCCGCCAACTAAAGTCCTTCGGCAAAAATCGATGTACAACAAACAAGCTCACACTTATTGAAATCGTTTTTTGGTGCTGTACTAAGAAGCACTTTACGAAATAAACTAAAAAAAACAACAACACAGAATCCCACTACTAGCATACGTTTAAGAGCATTCCAACATAATCATTACAGAATGTTTGGCACCTATGTCAACGCACCTGAAAACAACATTCTTAATCCGTGGTTTGTTCAAAAAGGGAGCGAATTGAACAGATTTTAATACACAAAATGACTTTCACACGACCCTTTTTCCGTTCTGTGCCACCAACCACGGAAAGCTGCCGTTTTCACCAATGTTGACATGGGTACCACAATAGGTTGTAAACTTGTCAACAATTAGTCAAGCTGGATCTCTTTACATCAACCCTACGAACAGGCTTTCATGTGCCAAGAGTTGTTCGACCTCATTGGTTAACTGCTTCAAATCTTTTTTGGACCACATATTACAAATTCTGACAAGATCTAGGTCACCGCTCACTTGATAAGCTTGCATATAAATATCGTTTTCACGCTGCGAAGGTTTGCTTTGGCTCTTCGTTTTTGTCATAAGCACGGATCTTCCAGGAAGATTGGGGCGATGGCTTCCATTTCAAACCTGGTTTGGCTTCGGGTAGTCGATACCGCCAAATAACAGGAAGTTCTGAGGCCTGACAGAGTAACATTTAGTGAGGCAACTTAACGGTTTTAAAAAGTACTCCACTCTTCGACGATTCGCTTTGTTATTAGAGCACGAGAAAATAAAGATATGCTCAGGAAAGAGGGGGATTCTGCAGAGCAAAAACACTGCCGCTATCAAGAAGGCTTTAGTTTGACATTCACTTATTTCGGCTATGCAAGCAACCACGATCTCCCTCGACTGATTTTAAAATAAAGGAGCGAATAGACAATATGTAAAAGCAAAAAACACACAGACCTTCAAATGCTAAACTAGGGAAATTAAACGGGTAGAAAAAATAAAAACCAGCAACTTCTAAAGCGCATTCTTTTGGAAGAGCTCTCTTACCTCCAAAAAACACTACAAAATCTTGCCCATCGAGCACACCAACCATCTGAAAGAAGCTTCAACAAAAGCTTTCTGGAAAAGTACCGCAAGTGCAGGAATCCTGAGATATGGAACAAGCAAACGTCTGTCTCCCGCCATCTAATGTTTTACAGATGAATTACCACGGCCTGGATTCAATCCGTTTGGAGCGTGTTCGCCCTCAATAACGATCCAATGAGGATTTCGCACTTCGGTTGGGGAATTACAGCGACGTCAATGCTGAACAGACCGAGTCCGAGGCCAAAAACACATTGATTATGAAGAAGAAAGGGGGAGTTCAAGGCAACTGTGACTCGAGAAGAACAATTATCATCTGATTGTTATCACTCTTACCAAAATATCATAACCATCATCTTCATCTTCCTTGTCATATAATTCTTGCCTACCTGAGACAGACGGGAAGGACTTACAACAAAAACACACATAAGAAAAAAGAACAAAACACCTATGGCTGGGCCCAGATATTGTGCTGCAGGGCGGTCAGCATGCAGGTGTCATACACCAGACTGAAAACCTCTACGATTGGTTTCACCAGCAGAGGTGCGTCTACTTCCAGGTTGAGAAAAACCAGCGGGATCTGCGTCCCGAACACGTCGTTTCCACCAATCCGCATTTCTGAATAACAATTACATAGTGATGAACAAAGAGGAAGGTTCGTAATTGTGGATCAGCCGTGTCTCTTGGCTGGAAGACTAATCTCCCTATAAAAAGGTCAACGTGAATATGGGATTTCGTCATTGCAGAAGCCAAGAAGGATCAACTGATAGTTTGAGGTAACTCCACACTTTCTAAGGGGAAACCAACAAACAGACAAAGCAAGAGAATGAACAGCTCACTGTACAACTTTTAAGCTAGCTGTATAAAAGTCCATCTCTATCATTCACTCAATTAGCTACTAAACCAATACCCAACTATACTTTCCTAGTAATAAGCAGGATATATAGATATAGATATAAATATAGAGCTAATACTGATTAAACACAGCACATATAAAGGATTAAATTCACACTACAAGAAAAAACAAAAACAAATCAAAAAGCAATGAAAGAAATAAAACAATATGTAAAATGAGAAGGGCCCATTTAGTGAAAGATCACCAAGCACAGGGTTAGAGAGGGCGTTTGGTGAGTCTACATGCCCGCGCTGAAACTCTGCATCTCGCGGTGGAAGTGCTGAGTGGGCTCGTTCAGGACCACGCTGTTGTCCATTGAGGGATGCCAGACGCGGCCCAGGCCCAGGGACACCTCCTTGACTAGATTGTGGACGGGATCTCCCTCGATATACACCGACTGGTCCGGATCAAAGTCAATGCTCTCTTCGGACACCTCCAGGACTTTTAGGTTGGACCCACGCAGGCGAGAGATGGCCACGAGGTTGTGGGACCACACGGTGTAGCCTGCGAAGCAAGAAAAATTACTTGTGTACGGTAAAACGAAAAACTACAGGATCCAAAAGTGACATACCATGGAATTATTTGATTAATCTGTAAAAAAAAAAAATGGTTTAATAATGTCAAACTGAAAAAAATACCTAACTTTTTGAATTTACTAAAAATTATTTTTAAAGTGGTTACACAATTTAAACATCTTAATTTAAGCATATATTTTTAGTTGAACTTGAATATATTGGAATCTACTCAATGTTTTTAGGTATTTCAATTCAAATATATTAAGGCTGTGATTAGGTAAATGGAAAAGACCAGTTTATATTTGACATTCAGTTATGTTGTACAATTAAATGACTGTCTGCAACTAGCACAGAACAAGTAGAAAGATGCTTGTTACTGCACAGGCATTAGCAGAGCTTTTGCTCAATAAACGAAGCATCATGCATCATAGTCTTTGTGCCAGCCTGATGCAGCAATCACAACTAAACATAAGCTCTATTCTTCAGCACAATGGAAACCATAAAAACTTCAACATGACAGAAACTCTATTAAATGTCAAACATAACAGAACTTAAACTTTAACAGGTCTTTCCCTTCACTCAAGAACACATAAAATAACTTAATTTCAACATTTACTCTGCTGATCCAGCCATATGCAAAGCATGCTGGGAACTAAAAATCCTCAACACAATTTTAGTTAAGGCAACAAAAGACATTCTTGTAATTTCAAGTTGATTGAACACAATGAAATTAAGTTAGGACAAAATGTATAACAATTGTGTTGCTTTAGCTCATTTTAATCATTAAATCATTTGAACATGCAGCAAAAATCATTATTTTCAGTGAAGATTCAAAAACAATGTGTAATCCCATGTCAAATATTTATTATTAACAATGCAAATCTAGTATTTAGATTAATGAGTGAATACATTGAGCATGATTTCTAGAATCGAAAATAATTTTTAGCTGCATATATTGAACTCACCACAATCTAAACAGAAAATCTGACATAGTTGATGGCTAACAGTGTTGCATAGCACATTTTAAATCCAGGAGCCATTTTGTTTTACTGCTATTGTTGGCTACTAATGTCACCCTATATAAGGGACGGGAAATCATCTAAAAACATTGATGTTACGAAGGTGACATATTATAGAAAATAAGGGGGGACAGATTTAGACATATGTTAGTAAATAAAATGAAAATGCTATATAATAAAAAATAATTGTAGAAATATGGATAAACAGATTAAATATTAAATAAATCACCTGTCGTTTCTAATTTTACATTGTCATAATACGGACTACGTATGTAACAGATTAGGATACATGGCGCAAAAATATATTTGATGTAATTTTCTTAATATTTATCGATAATCATTTGTAAATGTGTGCATGTTAAATTCTATTTATTATTTTACATTATTATTATGATTACACTAACGATTTTTATTATTATTTTTTAATTATAGAGAGAGAGAGCGAGAGCGAGAGAGAGGAAAAGGTATTATGGGAGATTTTCCCATATCTCAGGAATCAGTGGATTGTCAAAGGCAAGTGAAAAAAAAGTTTAAAATGTCCACTTACCATGGATGATCAAGACAGCAAGGTGCACACAGCGCCAGGCGAGGAGAACCAGTGGGTCCTCATTGCGGTTGACGCTGAGGTCTGGGAATCCGGCGTCGTCTCTCATCAAGATGAAGTGGCTGAGGGTTCTGTGGTACTGCTGCGAGATAAGCTCCACGACCCCATCCGTCACCAGAGTGCTGTAGCTGTCCAGGTGGATCCGCTCCAGGGGCACGCTGGGCTTCAGCACACGCAGAAGGTCCTGGCTGCACACATCCATCGCCATGACGTAGACGCGCAGGTTCGTGCTGCGACGGATCAGGGCTTTCCAGTCCTCCTCGGCGGCAGTGCCATCCAAAGGCTTGACATCCAAAGCAGCGCCGTTGAGCAAGAGAGAGAGGCGGTGGAGGGGCGCTCGGTCACCGCAGGCCAGGAGGCGGCACATGTCCGAGGTGAAGTCGCAGAAGTCTAGCGACAGAGACCGCAGGTGAGCGAGCCTTTCCAGTTCCACTGTGGAAATCAGGCTGGGCAGCTGGTTGTCGATCAGACTGAGGTGCTCGAGGGAGCTGGTGCTGGCGTTGGAGAGAGAGGCCAGAGAGCGGGGGGTCACCACACAGAGCATGAACGCAGATGACAACCACTTCATCTGCCTGCTGTTGGACAGGATCTCTTCAAAGAGCTGCTGGATCCTAGAACAGGTTTTATATATATATGGTTATAAATCATAATTTTTAAAGGGGGATGAATCCAAAGGCAGCACAATTTGAGAAAACATTACCATTCAAAAATTCAGTAATGATGCATTAAATTGATCAGAAAAAAAAAAAAGTGTTTCAAAGAAATGCTGTTCTTTCGAACTTTTTATTAGGCAAAGAATCCTGAGGGGGGGGATTAATATTAAGCTTAATATTAAGCTGCACAACTTTTTCCAACATTGATAATAATAATAAATGTTTCTAGAGCACCATTAGAATGATTTCTGAAGGATCATGTGACACTGAAGACTGGAGTAATGATGCTGAAAATTCAGCTTTTGCCAACACAGGAATACATTTGTTTAAATGTATGAAAATAGAAAATGGATATTTTAAATCCTAATAATATTTCACAGTATTCCTGTTTTTACTGTTATTTTAATCAAATAAATGCAGCATTGATGAACATTAGAGAAATGTGAAAATAAATAAATCTTACAGACTTTCCCAAACTTTTCATTGGCAGTCCAATTAAAGGTGAAGTGTGCAATTTCTGTCACTAGTGTCAGAAAACTAAACACTCTCTGAATTAAACAATGTAGAAAGGTCATGTATCATGCACGTTTTTTAAAAAACATTTCCATTCATGCAATTTTAAAAAGGTCATGAATTGAGAAATCAAATTTTCCTTGATATTTTGAAATATAAGAGGCCATTGTAGCATAAAAATATAATGTATGTTTCAGAGCTCAAAACTTCCTCATTAGTCCAAAAACAGCTTTTATAACCAAGCTGCTCAAAGTACAATTCGTTCTAGTAATTGTGCGACGACAGAAGATCAACGCCTACTTCTACATCATTGCCTCTTTAGCCCCGGCATGTCATGTTGTAGTAAAAATAAGAGAAGCAAACACAGGATTACTCCGGCATCAAAACCATAGAGATGCCTCTGACGATTACAAGACATTTAGAGGTGGCAAGTTGTGGCTTTGAAGGCTTTCAATGCAGGCTTTTCAGAGAGACTGAAAATAAAAGATGATGCAGAGAAGACTACATTTGATCCGACAGTAATGTCGCAACATACAAGTGAGAGCAAAAGTGTTTTTATCTTGTGTCACGTTGTAGTAAACTCTAGCTTTGCTTGTTACAGATAGATTGATATGTACCAAGTGCTGCAGACAAACTGTAAATAGTTTATTGTTGTGATTTGCTGTTCTTTCCTTTGCTTCGTCATTTATGGGGTTAATGCATAGGATTACTGGACACGGGAAATGTTTTGTTCGAAGCCATTCGCTGTAATCCTTAATAAAAGCTTCAGTGAGTGACATCATTTTTTATCATCAGTTAGAAATTACAACACATTTCATTTTATTTAAAACACGACACTGCAATTGAAAATGTATATGTTTTTCACTGTATCGAAATAGATGAACGATAAATAGCTTATAAGAACGACAACAAACAATTGTAAATTCATTCAATTCATTCATTCAATTCATTCATTCAATAATGTATCCTGTCAACTGTAACTCAAACTTTACTTGCCACAAGCAAGACTTAAAGTACAAAGCATAATTAACACATAAATCTTTCACATTGTTGGCACGTTTCAACTATGTATGCTAACGAGATATTTTTCAACATCGGAAGTTTTCAAAAAAATTACAATACGTGTAATGGTGGGGACAATGAAAATTATTTTAAAATGCAATACTGTTACCCAATCATAGCAGTGGGCGTTTACTTCCAAGTCCTGAATGAGGCACGCCCATCAAAACAGTGTTTGAAAAAGAGGGTCAAAAAAACAGGAGAGAAAATAGCTTATTACTTCTAAATTAGGATGTTTTTTTGATGTACCTCAGACAACATTATCTTTTTTTTTTTAATGAAATGCAGTTCATGACCCTTTTAAATAGCAGGCAGTGTACAGTATACACACTGTGCAGCATGCTACTATTCAATTCTGAACACAGCCCAAGACTGACTGAGTACCTACAACTAACAAGATGGTCAGATTATTTGCAAAGCCAGCATGTAATCAGAGTGAAAGGAAGATTTAAAACATACTCTTTCATTTTCTTGCCCCCTTGGTCGACCTGGCTGAGAAAAGAGCTGTCCAGAATCCCGTCATCCTGAAGAATGCATGTGTCCCCGTAGAGACTCAGCTTCTGGAGGTTTCTGGAGGGTAAATAAAAAAGAGAGAAATTTTCAGTTTTATGTCTTGCCAATGTAAACATGATACAACATGTGAGACCTGAATTTTATTCCAATATGATAACAGTGTACACAAGTAAAATTAACCACATTAAATGACTACCAAACATAAATAAATAAAAGCATGATACGAATAGTCAGACAAGTAATTTGGAATATACATTTTCAAACCAATTATCAAACTCTAGCTACACCAAACAACCTATGACCAGCTCTTTTTTCTGTTCTTTACACATTTCAAACTAAAGCCTATTGTTTACATGGCAAGTTCTGGGCTGAGTCCTTCTAGTGCTTTTCTATTGTAAATAAACAGAATTGTAAGTTACGATCAGCATCAGGAAACATCTATGAAGAGCAGGAAAAACAAAGCCAGTTTTGTTTAAACATTGTTTTGTAAGATTCTGTAAGAATGTTAACAATGCAGTAAGGCTCGTGGGAGTTTAGCCAGCAGTTTTACTCCTTAAAACCAACTAGTATTGTATGTGTAACAAGTGCTTCTTTTCCCCCAGTAATCCAATAGTGCTTAGAATGTTTTTCAATTTCACTAGCAAATATTCATTAGATATAAGTTCACTTTTTCTTACAGATCACACATTTTGAATTATATTAGAATGTATCCCAGTTGTTCTATTTTAATTCTATTAAAGTTTTACTAATTACTATTCATTAGGTACTAATACTATAGCTTACCAATAACAACTGAACAGACACTAGTCTCCATCCATCTCTATCTATCCTTCCATCACTAGCAACATTTTTAATGTAATTAGTTTTAATTGTAGGCCTATTACTCTTATTAGATGTTTAATTTAACTATAAATTAGTCATTCAAACTAATTACATGTGACAAATGAGCAATTATAACCAGATAAAAAGACACTAGTAACAAGTGAGATAGATATTAAGGTCTAAAAAATAGGTACTAGTATCAACTAAAGTACTAGTGCTGCAATATATACTATTAGACGTTATTAGAAGTTAAACATAAATAAGTACAAGCAACAATGTAAATAGACTAGTTGAAAGAGAAAATGTCTTAGATTTATATCTGAAACACAGATCCTCATAGAACTCAATGGCAAAAAAACAAAAAATGCAATTTGTTACCAGTAACATTGGAATAGCATCCATCGAATACGTATTAGTGATACAGAGAAAGATACGAGTCGCTATTGGATTGCCTACTAGTAAATAAAGTATTATTAGCAATACAAATTCCTAGCTACACAAATATTTAGTAGTTAGTTGTGCTTGTCATAAGAAGTGATCGCAGTTTGGTTATGCACGAAGCAGGCAGCCATGCGATGCTTCAGACATGAGCGTTACGTAATGCGCAGGGTTTGTTTATGGCTGCTGATCAAATGTAAGCAAAGCAGACAGAAAGGATTTGTATTGTCAATGCAAGCGAATCGAGCCCAAATCCATATAGCTACCTGTTATTACGCAGACTGCCGAGCACACACAACACCTGATCCAAATATGTCACCATCGCATCTTTCGCGAACTGCGGGTCGCTCTCGACGGCTTCCATTCCGCGCTGCAGCGGGCTTAAGTATCCGTCCACCGGGGAAAACTCCAGCTGCAGCTCCCGCACGAACGAGCCGAACTTGCGCATGAGGAACTCTAATCGCGGGGTTTGTTCTGACCCAGAGCCGCCGCCGTTGGTTCCTCCACCGACGCGCAGCTTGAGCTCCGTCCACAGCGCAGGGTAGAAGAGACACTCCCTCCAGCGAGAGCACACGGCCGAGGCCCGGAGCTTGTCTCGGTCTGACAGGAAGGAAAATATGTGGACAATGAGCTCGCTGGGTAACGCCAAGGCTCCGACGCTACTGCACAGAGCCATGGCAGAAGGCTGTGGAGATGCAATGACGATTAAAAACGAAACCGTTACACAAACTCCGTGCCTTGCCTCTCCTCTCCGTTACTGCGCTGAGTGAAAACAAACAACTGCGCGATGAGCTTTGCTTTCAATACTACTGGATCAGTCCACTTTCATTTTCCTATAGGGCGGCTGGAAATGGTCAGAAGATCGTAGGTGTTTGCGTACTGAGCGAAAATTAGGTGGGAATATATTATATATATTCACATACTATTAGACAAAACTTGTGTCCGCTAATGTTTATTTGAATTTGTATTTCGTGTGTCGCACTTTTAGTCAATTAGGTGGATACAGTGGTTTCTTCCAAAAATGCCTTATTTTTGCCATACAACGAGTGGCCGAAAGAGGACGCAAGACGTAATTTTAGTCTTTTTTTTAGTTTGTTTTTTTATGATTGCAAAAAATACAGAGATTATATGTTTATGATGTACAACTTTTTATACAATAAACAAAATGCATTGACAATATGTTCAATGTCATCAGAATACACAAAAGAAAAAAGAGGCTGAAAACAGAATAACAAAAAGAAAAGAAAAATAAGAAGATAGAGAAAATTTCTATACTTCAATATATGTATAGTCATCTATACATCAATTACAGACTACAAATTAAAGTTCTTACGAATTGAAGACGTTCTACTTGCTTTCTTATTTACTCAGACTCTTTTATCATTGGAATCAAATGTGCAATATGAGGAAAGAATTTGTGGAGACCTAACAAATAATCAAATAAACAAAATACATGTTCTAATAAATAGAGACAAAATACATGGTCTAATAACTGGGGTTAGATATTTTAGGATTCCAAAAATAACTTTAGTAGTGAAAAACACAACTAAATCTTTTGATCTCCCTAAATATGATGATCCTCTGCAAAGGACCCCCTTCCTAATATTAAAAATACATTTATTTCCATGTACCAAGACTCATTTACACTATGTGAGAAAAATAAAAAAATCTGATATAAAGACAACATGTTTGCGCATTTATATTGTCAGTGTGTTACAGCTAAAAGAAATGATAAAAAATAATCTGATTCTAAAATAGTCTATATTTACTCTGTAAACAGCATCTATTTTACAGACTAACCGGCTTAAAACTTCTGATTATATGTGTAACAAACTGCATAATAAAATAAAGGCAGAAATATACATGAGAAAAGTCTGAGTGGGTGGTGCTGGCTCTCAATTATTAGTCATTTCAAAAACATTACTGACAAGTTTTACTGGGAGTGCAGACAACAGAAAACCACTCTTTTTCCATTGCACTTAATCCGGGCGAGGAGAGAGAAATCAATCTTGATAATTGTTTTGTGCGAAATTATAATCGTAGTCAAAGATGAATCATGCTTAACAAAACAAGTCTCGTATTTGGACAATTAATCTGACTTTTAAGGAGTCATATCAATTAGGTTATCATTTATGTGTTATTATTAACACATTAAAGGATAAAAAAAAAGAAAAGATTAAAGAAAATATTTCAATTAAAGGGTGAAAGAAAAGAAGCAGTGGTATGTGATGATGCCTAAAATTGAACATGAAATTTAAGTATAATAGTGTGCTTATGCAGTTGAAGTTACAATGTGTAGCCTAAATACTTCAGTAGACATTTGTATCGGTTTATATAGAGTCTCAGCTAGATAAAGAATCTCTTTTTTTCATAATTGTTGTACTACTTAAACGACCAAATGAGAGAACTTTAAATGCTTGAAACTACACTGAAACAAAACCTAAACCTATTTGAAGCAAAAAAAAAATCACACAGATCTCTACACCAACTCACATTCAACAGACTGGAGTTATAAAACATCTTTTAACATAAATTTGTATTTATTATATTAAATTATATTTTTGACGTCTTATGTAAATTTGTAAGCTTATGGTAATTTGTGTTACCATATTTTATATAAAAAAATGATAATCTAAATAAATGGAATTGTTTACATGTGACGTCACTTCCTGGTTGACGCCGCAAGAAGGAACAAGGAAGAGCTCGAAGAAAGCAACAGAAAGAAAAGGCTGAAGAAGACATGGCTGAACTGTCACTGTACCTCACAAACGTTAACGTGTCTCTGGGACAAACTATGGACACAGAGAAGGCAAAGTCATTTTTAAATATAATCAGCAGTTGCCTTGGAATTATATACTTTCTTTTGCTATAGTCGACATGTCATTCTATTTCCTTGTTCGTTACATCTTTGTCTAGCGAGGATATGAGCCTGATATGTTGATAGACATCATGTAATCTATAAATATATAATGTTATTTATATTACAATAATAACGATATATGATATAATAATATAAATTTGATCTATCTGTAACAGTGTTGTTGTTCTTTATCTGCTGGTTTAGAGTTCAACTGTGGTGAAAGACTTTGAAAATGTGGAACTTGGAGATTTGGGCAAAAAGCAACGAAAGATTCCTCGCAGAACAATCTACTTTGCAAGTGGTGAAACCATGGAGGAGTTCAGTACTGATGAAGAGGAAGAAGAATCGGAGAAAAATAACACTTTAAGGACTGTGGATCCGGTGAGTAGCATCAAATCATCAAATATGAATGTAGTTTCAGTTATCATCTTAAACTTATAGTCACTTGCATCTCTGATTATAGGCAAAGTTGACCTGGGGTCCATATGTCTGGTTCCAAATGTGGAGAGTGGCTACCTCAACCATCTCAGGTAACAAAACTCTTTCCAGTGACATTTGGTTCTACGAAAACGGTTCAAATGTAACATTTTAACCCAAATATTTCAGTTTGTGATTATCTTGGAGAGAGAATGGCCTCATTGCTGGGAATCACAACACCAAAATATCAGTATGCAATTGATGAGTACAACAGGATGAAGAAGGAGGTATGTGCACCAGTATTACTCTTCTTCAGCCTTCACTTATCAGCTGATATTCTCAAAAGTAGCATGTACAGATACTCTTGAGGGATTTGAACAGCTTTGGCCTTGTGAGACACTAATAACGTGTAATCCGCAGGAGGAAGAAGAAGAGGAGGAGAACCATCTCTCTGAGGAGGCAGAACGTCGTTTTGATGAACAGCACAACCAGGAGGGCCAGCAGCCAAAGACTGAGCAACCAGAAGCAACTGCTTCTTTTGTGAATGTGACCTTTGAACTGGAGCAGGAATCACATGAATCACCTGATGCAAATAAAGTGCCTGCACCCATTCCCTCCTAAAATATTGTTCAGTGGATTGAGAATATTAGACGTTTTACCATATTTAGCATAGGCAAAAGGTGTGCTGTTTTTCTTTTGGGGGGGAGTAAAGTTTATCATACATGAAGTTGAACATGAAGGTAACATGTTGTTTATGCATAGCTGACAATGCTTCTGCTTTGAACGCAGAACTATTTTAACAATCATTTTATAAAGCCATACATAAAACCTCTTTTAGGCACTACAACAATTCATTGTACATTTTAATCATTATAAACACCTAATATGCCTGCTAAACACATTAAAAACTGCATGGATCGAAAATTTCTGAAAATGCCGAGACATTAGTTGTAAAATTAGAAATGTCTATGTTACTGATGAGTTGTTGATAAATGGTCATATGGGTAGACCATCTCTTTCAAACAGTTATTTTTCTAACTAAATATTCTTTTTATGTGAACACGTTTTTTGTGTGCTATAAATCTGTGCTTTACCCATCAGTTTCGAATTCAACTAGTCTACACCCTTACACAAACAAATGCATTTCATTTTGAAGAGTGTGTAATTTATTTGTGTACAATAATTTTGTATTATGTAGGTGAAAATACACCAACCTTTCTATAACGTAGGTGAAAAAATACAGTTTGTTTTGTACATAATAATTATTACTTAATAAACAATTCCATATACAACTGAGCTATTCTGTGTATTCCTCTTGGCTGTGTATTCCTCTTGGCACAACTTGACTTGGCTATACACAGGGATGTCATGTATCGTCTAAATCAGCTGTGTTGCTGTCAGTGTCATTAGCCACCAGCACCTCTCTGTTCTCGTAAGTCCAGAAGCCATTGAGGTCGATGAGGATACTAGAGACGGTATCACCCTGACCGCTGGTCACCAGGTCCTGTAGTGTGATCTTATACGGATCTTTGGGTTTCACCATATCAAAGATTTCATCCTGTAGACAACAGACAAAAAAAGTGAATTATAATACATTATTGTCATCGTATAGCAACATGAAATTACTATTTCTCTACTTGCTGATAAATGGGAATGTACTTTAACTCTTATATAAAGAAGAGCTAAAGGCAGTTTACCTTAACATCCTGGAAGGAAACTGGCTCCTGCCCATGGATTTTCATTTGTTCCTGAATGGCCTGATATCACAGATGATTAGGTTAGTTTCTACTTCTTTTATATATATATATATATATATATATATATATATAATCAAAAAAGCTAACAAACAAACATCTTACCCTGAAGAAGTAGTTGAGGGTGAATACGTTGAGATAGCCTTTGTTTTCCATGTCTAGCAGTTTGAAAATATACTGGAGGGCTGCAGGCTCTTTCCTGTTTTCTAGAGCCAGCACAAAGTCTAGATAGGTCTTATAGTCCTAAATTAAAACAACAGAAATGCATGTTTAGGTTTTTAGATACTGAAAATGTTTAGGTCGAATTACACGCATATAATAAAAATTAAGTGCTATTCTCAGTGGTCTTATTTCAGTGGAACAGTTCAAAAGTTTAGGGTCAGTAAGATTCTTTTAAAAGAAATGAATCACGGTTTCCACAACAGTGTTAAGCGGCACAACTTTTTCAATGTTAATAATAATAAGAAATGTTTCTTGAGCAGCAAATCAGCATATCAGAATGATTTCTGAAGGATCATGTGAAACTCTAGACTGGAGTAATGATGCTGAAAATTCAGCTTTGCCATCACAGGAATAAAATACATTTTAAATACATTAAAATAATTTAAAAACGGTGAGTTAAATTGTAATAATATTTCACAATACTACTCTTTGTATTGTATTTAAAAGCAGCCTTGGTGTGGATAAGAGACTTCTTTCAAAAACATTCTTAAAAAAAGAAAAGTGTACCAGTCTCCCGAAGCACTACAGTGCCACAAGCTGTGACTCTGACAGCAGACATTTGTCTTAAGGGACACTCTTACTGTGATGCAAATTATTAATTAAGTCAAAAGGTTATACCATTTCACCATCGTAGGTTAAGCATTCCTGGTAGACACGGTCTAGAAAAACACTAGTTAGAGTTCCGGTGCCATAGCGAGACAGCTCTTCCTTACTGAGCATCCCATTATGGTCCTTATCCAGGTTAAGGTACTGTCCTGTAAATAGGAAATATGACGATTAGCATATGAGATGTAACTTATAACTTACATTATATTATAACACTGATTAAGTGTATTTTGCAGGCATACCATAAACACGAAGAGCAGAAGGTGCAGAGAACCAGTTGGACTCCTGACTCTCCTTTGATAGTTCTTCGTCTCGAAGCTATAAATTAATAAATCTGATTAGCTTAATGTTGCAGGTCACTCGCACAGGGAAACTTTCAAATAGCTAGCTGATGGATGGATAGATAGATAGATGGAAGGAAGGCGGATGGATAGACAGACAGACAGATAGATGATATAAATATATAGACAGACAGACAGATAGATAGACAGATAGATAGACAGACACAAAACGACAGAGACAGACAGACAGATAGATAGATTCACCAACCCCAAACTTGTGAACAGGAGAGTATATAGATGATATTATATATGTTAACCTATAATATATGCATTATGTACTATATATTACAGGTTAACTTGAGTGAGAATCAGTATGCTACCTCAAGTAGGTCATCCAAGAAACTGCAAGCCAGGATGTCCTGAATTTTTATCTTTCCTACAGAGCAAATACAAAGTATTAGAATGATACGTTTCATTCCAGTTTTTTTCCACAGGGTAAAATCTGAATGATGTCTGCAGGTGCTCTGACTTCAATTTAAAGGCAAAGTTAGAATGTTTAAAAACAGCACGGCCACAGGAGAATTACCAGTGTGTAGAGGATCAAGGAAGAAGAAGAACTTGCGAACGGCAGTGCAAACATAAAACGAGTAGAAGGATTTCTCCAGGCCATCTAGTTGGGGGAGTGTGGGAATTAACTCTAGGATGTAATTCTCCAAATCCTGCAGAAAGAAACAGTCACACACTGAAGTCTTTATTTTAAACAATACAGCTTTACTCCTAAGAAGATATTGTGAATACTGTCATCACAGCGTTCCAGAGGGTAAAACGAGATTACTTACAGACTCACGAAGATAACCCTGACCTGCTACATCATAGAGACTCAGACCAATCCTGGTTTGGTGCAGCCACACTGCCAGAGAAGAAACCATGATTCATCTACACATCTGTATTATAGTGTTCAGAATCAAATAAAAGATCTAAAAGATTCAAAATGAACTGCCATCATAAGACCAGAATGCAATGAGAACACACATTACAGAATTGATAACTACCTTTTCTCATGACATAGTTGAAGAACTGCATAATTGATATCCTCCCATACGGATCATTATGAAGTAGTTTGGCGTAGACTCTGGCACTGAAGAAAAGCCTGATGGGGGTGTAATGATTGTGAAACAAACATCTCAGTGAGTCATAAGCTTTGTCCACCTACCAACAAATTACATTGACTTAGAATACAGTTATCAGCTCATAAACTCATGGTTTTCGAGTGATACTAATTGGTCACTGTACACTTTTCAATGATGCACTTACTTGCATTTGGCGCCTGCTTGTTCTCCGACCTTTAGGAAACTCTCATAACTGATCATGGCCTCGTCACCGGTCGTGGGTGGCACTTGATGCTTATCGAGAAGAAACCAAAGGTTCTGTAGGAAAGAAAAAAAACATTTAGAAGAGGAAATAGAAAACACAGACATATTTAATAACTAAACAAAAGCTGATAATGATGCTTCGTTTGGGACACGGAACCAATACAATGCTCTCTTACTTGTAACTCTTCATTATCCAATAGTTCCCGGCTTTTCCTCTGGAGAAACACTGCCCTCGATTCTTCTCTCAGTTTCTGCAGCAAGACTTCATCTTCTGCAGGAAGCTGAGGTGAAATATTATGAAGTTAAGATTAAGAAGGTAGTACGTACACTACAGTTTGGGGTCAGTAACATTGTTTTAAAGTCCCACTGTGGTGAAAATTAAATTTTAATGTAGTTTACATGTTTATGTGGTGTTTTTAATATGCTTTAAGACAAATCATGAGCAAATTCATAGGCCATTTAAAACTGCAGTGAACCAAAGACAGTCTCAAAAACGTCGTTTGAAATCGCTTGTGTTTCTGACGTCACAAACTACCTTGTAACCAATCACGTCAAACTGTGATCATCAACGAGTGGATCTCTGAGCTGGTGTGAATGAGTGGAGGCGGAGCTAATTTGCATATTCATAGAAGTGCGTATATTAAACGAAGCAAAGGGTGTAGAGTTACATTCATGCAATTTTAAGGCATGGAAAAACATTTAAATATGTCATTTTGGTGATCAAAGATGAGTTTTAAGGGATAAGATTATTGACTACAGGGGGACTTTAAAGAAATGTATACTTATATTGAGCAAAAATGCATTAAATTTATCAAAAGTGACAGTAAAGACATTTAAAATGTTACAAAAGATTTTTTATTTCAAATATATGCTGTTCTTTTGATCTTTATATTCTTCAAATAATCCCTTCCGCAAAAATATATTAAGCAGCACAACTGTTTTCAAGACTGATGATAATACTAATAAATGTTGAGCAGCAAATCAGCATATCAAAATGATTTCTGAAGGATCATGTGACACCGAAGACTGCCATCACTTGGATAAATTACATTTCAAAATATATTAAAATAAAAACAGTTATTTTAAATTGTAATAAATTTCCTGTTTTTATTGTATTTTGAGCTGATGAAATATGAAGAATATGAAAAAGTGGAGCACTTTATGCCAGCTTTAGTCAGTGGTGGTGACCCTCAAATTAATATCTTCAAGACAAGACATTTATCATTGTCATGATAGGTCAGACTAAATGGATGTAATTGTAACATTTTAATATGATATAATATACCACAACCACTGACAACACTGTATTCTCATTACTATTTAAACCTAGAACAACTCACCCTGTAGTAGAAGCGTGGGATGTGTTTAAATGAGTCAACTTCTGCTTTCTCGCCTCCTTTCCATTCAGTGTAATACTTGGTGAACAGTTCAGTTTCCTCTGCTTTCTTCTCCTCCTCTGTTTTGCCATCTGTTCAATACAATTAACCCACACATTATGATTATTCATGCTGTACAATCCTCATCTGTATTTAATTAGGTATTAAGCATGAATATTTATGTCCAGCTTAGTTTCATAGTAAAATCATAGTAACCATGAGCAAAACCATGGATGGCACCTAGTTACCAGTGTTGGGTGTAACTAATTACTGTAATTGTATTACTTTTCCCTTTATTTATATTTAAATTTATATTTAATAAATATATTTATTTTTTCTGTAATTTAATTAGTTACTTCTGATGTAATTGCATTAAATACTGTATAGACAACAACAATTCTATATAAAACATTGGATTTAGCATTAACATTTAATATTATAAATGTATGTTTGTAATGTAACGTGTCAGTTGGATTTTGTTTATTTAAAATAATTAAAATTGCAGTTTCATGTCTATCTTTGTATTGTTCAACTGGTCGAGGTTGATATGTGATTTATAAAGTAATTAGCAATAAGTAATCCAATACGTTTTAGAGGGAGTAATTAGTACAATAATCTAAATACAATGTAGAATAGGCTATGTAATAAGTAACTAACTAGTAATTATTCACTTTACCCAACACTGCTCATTACCAGGGTTATTCCTACTTTGCAATACATTTTAATGTCCACATTATTTATGTTTTAATATATTGGATAAAATACTAAACTTTTGGGTAACAAACAAGTTTTTACTACAATTTTTTTATTACGGAAATCATATTAGGCGGTTTTCATTTATCACCATATGGTAACTATGGTTTCTATACAACAAACTATAGTAATTGTTGTACCTAATGGACGAGTAACGTTACATTACGTCAGTTACCTAAAATAATATTTAGTAACGTTAGTCTAAATCTACAGAAAATGTCATCAAATATAATGGCGTTATTAAAACAACGTTACATTTTCGCAAGACACTTTTAATATTTATAGATGGATACACTCATTGATTGGGAGATTTCTACATAATGTTATAATATTTATATACATTTTCTCTCTTTGAACTCACTATAAATCTCTACAGTTATTGATTAGCTAAAGTCATAATCTTACCTTGTTTCGCAGAGGCGAGTCTTTTTCGCAGTAAATCTTTCCAATGTGCGGTTTTGTCGTTTGCCATTCTAAACTTTACTCGGACATAATATGTTTTAAACTTACCAGATCAAAGCTGATTATTAATCAAACTGTAATATGTTCGAGTTCGCTAGGCGGTTGATCAACTGTTTACATCTGTGACCAAAAGGCGCACGAGTGACGTTATTGAAGTGCGACAACACATGAGAGTGAATGGCGGCTCGCACTGGCATGAACTTGATTTCTGGTTAGAATTAGATAACCTTCGACTAGATTCTGTAAGTTAGATGTTCTTGTTTAAAATATCGATGATTGCTTCGTCAAAACTGCGTTTAAATTAAAATAATGCGATATCTTAGCGAGTTTATTTATCTGAGGATCTCAATAATGTGTGCGTTAAGTAACGTTACAGAAGGACATTTCTTTAACAGATAAGTTGCTGAATATTATTTATATCTATTAATTTTAGGTAAATATATTATTAAAAAGTTAATGTGTTGATCAGTAAAACTTAATGTTGCACATTTGCTTGTGGTGGGACATTTGCATAAATAACCATTAAAGTAGTGCATAGTCTGAGTAATATAGTAGACTTGTAAGGAAATGGGACCTCATATGTCAAATTCAAGGACTTGTATGAAGTATCTATGCACATGGTTTGTCAGCCCTCTGTATTTCAGGCCTACATTGGCTGGTTTACCTCAACATAACATTATGCTTGCTGTCAGGTTAATCATAAACCCAAACACACAACTTTACAGCACAAAAGGAGACAGACAAGCAGAATTATACAGCCAAGTTACTAAAGAAAAGGGATTCACTCCTAAAACAAGGCCTGCATTCCCAAAGTCAGTATTCGCAGCTGGAACGGCCAAAAAAACTGCTGAATATATGAAAAGGCGAGCTGGGATTGATACAGAAGAGCTGTCAAATAATACACCTGCGAGAGGCAGAGGATCTTTAAAAGTTGCCCTTCCTGACCATCCGCTGACCACATCAGAATGGGAAAAACTCAAAGAGGGTTCCTCCAAACCTGAGCGCTTCGAGATGCAAATGATGGAAGGACTGCTGGTGGCTAGTGCAGACGTCAACATCGCCAAATCTCTCTTGGCGTACGTGGTTCAAGATAAAGGCACCCTTTCTTACGAACTCCTTTTGAGGTATCTAACGCTGTGTGTCACAGCTAGGCACCACTCTGAGGTGTTTGACACTTACGACATCATGAGATCTTGCTTTAAGACCCTTGACACTGGGGCCTCGTCCCTGTTTATTAAAGGTTTCAGTCAAACTGAACGTTGGATGGAGGCGCTTGGCCTGTTGGAGGGTATGAAAAAGGCCCTCCTGCCGTCTGCTCGGAACTATGGTGATGCCATCACTGGGGCAGTACTTCATGGAGACACTGAGACGAGCTGGAAGCTGTACGACGAGCTCCTGGAACAGGGTATCGTACCTAATCAGGACACCTGGCAGTGCCTGTTTCAGAGCGGCATCACTCAGCGTGGACAGGAGGACAAACTCTTTTCTGTCCTGTCATATATGAGAGATAATCAAATCTACCCCGAGGAGTCGCTGATTAAAACTATCAAAGCTTGGTTTGAGAGGTAATTGTAAAAAATATAAATAAATATATATATATATATATATATATATATATATATACACATATATATACACACATATATATTAGTGGTCAAATCAATGAATCGTGATTAATCATATCTAACAAAAGTTTTTGTTTAAATATGTGTGTAAATATATATATTGTATTTAAATTTATTATGTGTGTGTGTATATATATATGTATGTATGCATATATATATACACATAAATATATGTGTGTGTTTGTGTATACACTTTTATGTTAGATGTGATTAATCGCGATTAATCGATTTGGCAAAACGTTTTTTTTTAAATGTTTGTTTATATATATATATATATATATATATATAAATATGTGTGTGTGTGTGTGTGTGTATACATTAACACAAATATAGATGTGCGTAAACACATTATATATTTACAAACTTATGTTACAGGCGATTAATTTATTTGACGGCACACACATATATATATATATATACTATATATACTATATATTAGTTATACATATAATAATTATTATATGTTTTTCATTCCATTATCGTAGATCTTTATTTTAACTGTTTTATTTTTATTTTTTTATCTGCACAGTTTACCGGATCAGAAATGGAGTGGGAAGTTCACATTCGTCGCCCCCAGGTACTATTTTCTGTTTTAATTAAATACTATGATCATACAGACTATTCTTAATAGAATATCAGTGTGGATATAACTTGTGTTTTAGTGGAGAGTGCAAAAATTGCAAGGCATCACTGGAATCCATTCAACTGACTGAGGAAGAGTATGGTCAGCTGAAGGATGAAGTGATGAAAAAAGTGATAGAGGGAAGCGACATCTTCAACAAAACCACCCCAGAGGTCTGTCTCCTATATTATTATCCTTCTTTTGCCTGAGTTAAATAACTAATGTTAATTTAAGCTGTAGATAAAAACAACATTTAATTCAGTGTTGTTATTTATAATTAAAACTAAACTAAAACAATTAAAAATAATTTCCTGGAATATTAAATAGAAAAAAAAACGTTGAAATTAAAGATTGTCGCCTTGGAAACTAACTTAAATAAATAAGCTTAAGTTCAAGTACTAAAATGACTCAAACTAATGTTGAAATAAAAATAAATAATAAATGGATGCTTCATAAAAATATTTTAAAAAATGAATTAAAAAAAGCACATCATTTAAATTAAATTAAAAATGAAAATATAAAAGTAAAAGTTATTTTATTAAAAATATTAATAAATGCATTGTAGTACATAAATAATACTAAAATAGCACTGACATAAGCCCCACCCCATAGAAAGGTTTTATTCTCATAATAAATGAAAAACACAGTATATTATTTCAATGATGAAATATCTGTTTATATATATTTTGATAAATATTAATAACATATATTAGCAGAATGTATTATCATATTAAAATATATATAATCAGACTTTTGGGGGTAAATGTGCATAAGTTTAGTGACAATCACGTCACAACATTTTTTTAATGGCCTTAAAAATGGTTTAATTTTCTTTATACTAAACAATTTTTTCTTGTTTTTCAATTTTGCAGTGAAATGTGACCTGTGTTTTGTATGAAATTCCGCCTTATGTAAAGGAGGTGTGGTTTGAAGTTTAGTAAGGTCCTGTTATTTAGTGCTGTTTGACTCCACTAGATGGCGTCCTATACATACGATAGCGTTTTCTACATGACGGATTAAACATGTTATACATGTTAAACATCAGCCGTTTTTTTTAATGGTTATTAGATAATTTCAGCCTTGGAAAGGATAAAAAAAAAATTTAATAAAAAAACCCATAGGCTAAAAACTAAAGCAGCTTTCTGCCAGGCACTAAATAGGCTGCAACTTTGATAGGCAAGTTGTGTAGTCGTCCAGAATTAGAAGACATTCCATGCAGTTTAAGCTCCGTATTAAGTGGAGTCTGGCACTGAATTAGATGATGTTGTTGTCCGGACTGATGCTTTTTTCAGGCTGTCGGGTCTATAGATGTCAAAAGCATGTGATCCTGTCTAGTTCCACATTTAGCCATGATGTAGGGGCTTTCCAACACATGTTCCTTCATGTGTCTGTCGGGTCCCCGGTTTAGCAAGCAGTCCAACTGAAGACACAAGGCCACAAGTCAAGCGACTCCTCTAAAATTCCATTTGCCAGAAAGAACAGTCATGTTTGTTTGCAAACGCCGTTCTCACGCATATGAAAAGCATTACATTTCCAAGCACTGTCTCTGAAAGGGACATTTTTATACACTACATCTTGGAAAAACAAAGTACTCAGTATAGCCGTAAACAATCTCTAATTTTGGTCATGCACATGATTGATGCTGAGGCATGGGTATTGCTTGTGTGCTTTTTGCTGTCGTAAATGCAACACAATGGGCTTTCACATTTCAGCCCTCAAAAGCCTCTCACATGAGTGACCCTGGAAAGTCCCTGTCTGCAGTGCTGCATGGACTCCAGCCCCCCGCCATCGCTGCAGCAGCGCTTTATGAAGTGAAACCAGTGCAAGGCAGTTAAAACACCCCCTGTCTAAACTCTCCACAAGCATTTGACAACCCCTAGAACCCATTTTGCCTTTAAAGGGAAAAAAAAATTGTGCTTTTGGGTGGCTGACATGACATGAGAACCAGGTCCTGTTGTGTGACATCTAAAACTTTATCAAAAGCAACATTTTAAATGTTAACAGCTTTTAAATGTTGCATAGATGAACTTATAATAAATTTGAGAGTACAATGAATATTTTCACTTGTAAACATGAATTTATTGATTATTTATACATATGCTCTAGCATTCAAAAGTTTGGGGTTGCTATGATTTTTAAATGTTTTTAAAGAAGTCTCTTATGCCCACCAAGGCTGCATTTGTTTAATCAAAAATACAGAAAAAAACAATAAAGTTGTGAAATATTATTAAAGTTTAAAATAACTGTTTTTTTAAAAAAATTAACATAATACAATGTAATTTATTCCTGTGATGGCAAAGCTAGATTTTCAGCAGCCATTGCTGTAGTCTTTAGTGTCACATGATCCTTCAGAAATCATTCAAAAGGCCAATTCGCACTGCACCGACCAAAACGGACAATCGGCAGATTACAGTACGTCACTTCTCGCCAATTCAGCATGTTCAATCCACGAAAACAAGCTCCGACGTAATAAACCGACCCGACAAAACTCAAGGAAGTTTCTGTTGCCGTCTGTCGGTGCAGTGTGAATTGGCCTTAATATGCTGATTTGCTGCTCAAGAAACATTTCTTATTATTATCCAGTTGTGCTGCTTAATATTTTTGTAAAAAATGTGATATTTTTTCAGGATTTTATTAATAAAATAAATAAAATTTTAATAACCCCAAATACTTGAACAGTAGTGTATTTATAGTTTTATTTTTTAACGTGCACTATGTAACTTTTGGCCCTCTAGTGGTTAAAAAAACAACACTGCATTTTGTAGAAGAACATTGTTTTGGTTGTGCTTCGGCTCTGTGTAACTGTCCAGATGAATATCCTACTGCTCATAAAACATTCACTACTAGGTTTGAGAGATATAACTAGTTTAGATTAAAAGGATCTTAAGCTGACTAGCTGAAGACGTTACAGTAGCTATAACCATTAATAGACACTGTACTTCAAGCACAGTGATACAACAACCGTAATGAAATGGCCCATCACAATAGATACTGCGTTACAATTAACTCTGTTAGAAAGCTACATAAAGTGGGGGAAATAATTATGTGATCCCCTGATGATTTTGTAAGTTTGCCCACTTACAAAGAAATGAAGGGTCTATAATTTTAATGGTAGGTTTATTTTAGCGGATAGAGGCAGAATATCAACCACAAAATCCAGAAAAAACACATTAGATAAAGGTTATAAATTGATTTGCATTTCAGTGAGTGAAATAAGTATTTGATCCCGAAGCAAAACACATCTTAGTACTTGTGGAGAAACTTTTGTTGGCAAGCACAGAGGTGAGACGTTTCTTGTAGTTGGTAACCAGGTTTGCACACATCTCAGGAGGGATTTTGGTCCACTCCTTTTTACAGATACTCTCAAAATCCTTAAGGTTTCTTGGCTGTCGCTTGGCAACTCAAAGTTTCGGCTCCCTCCCCAGATTTTCTATAGGATTAAAGTCTGGAGACTGGCTAGGAGACTCCATGACCTTAATGTGCTTCTTCTGAGTTACTACTTTGTTGCTTTGGTGGTATGTTTTGGGTCATTGTTCTGGCTGAAGGAAGGAGGTTCTCGTCCAAGATTTGACAGTACATGGCCCCGTCCTGTACCCTTAGCAGAGAAACAGCCCTAGAGAATAATATTTCCACCTCTGTGCTTGACTGTAGGAATGGTGTTCTTGGGGTCATAGTCAGCATTTCTGTCCCTCAAAACATGGCGAGTTGAGTTGATGCCAAAGAGCTCAATTTTGATCTCATCTGACCACAGCACTTTCTCCCAAGCCTTCTTGGAATATTTAGATGTTCATTGGCAAACTTCAGAACATGAGGCTTCTTGAGCAGGAGGACCTTGCAGGCACTGCAGGATTTCAATCCATTGTGGCGTAGGTTGTTACCAATGGTTTGCTTGGTGACTGTGGTCCCAACTGCCTTGAGATCATTAACAAGCTCCTCTGGTGTAGTTCTGGGCTGATCCCTCACCTTTCTCATGATCATCCTTACCCCATGAGGCCAGATCTTGGATGGAGCTACAGACAGAGGGCGATTGATTTTTCATTTTGTATTTCTTCCATTTCCGAATAATCACACCAACAAGTCTGCTTCTCTCCAAGCTTCTTGCTGATGGTCTTGTAGCCCATTCCAGCCTTGTGCAGTTCTAAAATCTGGTCCCTGACATTTGACAGCTCTTTGGTATTGCCCATGGTGGTGGAGAGGTTGGAATGGAAGATACAGATTCTGTGGACAGGTTTCTTTTATACACATTACGAGCTGACATTAGGAGTACATTTTTAAAGTGACAGGACTAATCTGTGTTCCACGTGGGCACTTAACCAATCTGTGGGAGGCAGAATTCTTACTTTTTTGGGAATCAAATACTTCTTTCACTCGATCAAATGCTAATCAATTTACAACCTTTATATAATGTGTTGTTCTGGATTTCTTAGGTTTGATATTCTGTCTCTATCCGTTAAAATAAACCTAAAAATTATAGACCCTTCATTTCTTTGTAAGTGGGCGAACTTAAAAAATCAGCAGGGGATCAAATTATTATTTCCCCCACTGTATGGCAATTTATCTCTTCAGTAAAATACCTTACTCATCTGTTGTGTAATAAAAACGCATCTCCGCGTCACTTTTACAACATTTCAAATCCCTCAGTTGTCCCAAGCCAATGTTGATTCTCGTTTTATTGCAAGCTCAGTCACGTTCTCTTTTTGCCAGCAGACTCGCCTCTGTTTTTTTTTTTTAAACAGGATATTCCCCGAAGTTTTGAGATTTAGCTGCTCCATGTCAACCTTTCTCGCTTGTTCTGACAACTAACCTGTGCCACTCCCACACCATACACACGTTAAAGCAGGTTTTAATATATATGAAACTTAAATTGTCAGGGGATTTTAAATGTGGCCATAGTGTTAATAACACAATAAAAAATTAGCATGTCAACCATTTTTATATTCTGAATGTTAAAAAGCCCCTGTTTTTTTTCCTTACATTCAGTGGCCTGCAGCTTTTCAGGTCAAGCGTGAGCTTTGGGGAGCCTGTTTTTCCCGTTTCAAAAAGAGCAAGCCTGTAATAAAGAAAAGTACAGGACTTGCAGATGCCTTTTCATTAATGTCTGCTGTGGGGCATGGGGAAGTTTCAACATACTCAAATTTCTTTGTTCTCTGTCTATTTTTGTGTTTAATTGGAATTTCATGCATGCTTTGAACAAAATGGAGCAGGTACTTTAGAGTATTAAAGAAATGTTGTTCATTTGTTTTCAATGATTCAAACAAACGTTTGCTAAATGTTTGTGTTAAGAGTCACTCCAAGGCTTGTCATGGGCTATTGTGTATATTCCAAGTAGAAAAACTGGTCACTATCAAATCATGATTAAACTTATGAACGTGCGTGTACCAAACACACATTGATAGTACACAAAGTTCTGCACAGCATGCTGGTACCGCATACATGTGACCTCTGGACACCATTGGGGAATCCCCAGTGTTCCTGTTCCCATTCAACCCAACCTCTCCATGACCGCGAGAGGATGCGGAGCGAAAACAAAAACACATACGATGTAAGACCTTCATGGTCAAAATCTTATTGAATGTGCATACTTAAAATCAGGTGAAATTACATATTTGGATCAATTTTGTCCAGTGCGGAGAACCCTAACCCTACTCAACGCTGCAAGAGTTTTAGAGAGTTGGACAACTGATAGCCATCTGCTAACCCCCACCAAAACCAAAAAGGAATTCCCCAAAGCTCCCCTTCCCCCCTCTTTCTGGCGCTCAACCCTCCCCCAGTCTTGCACCCGCTAGAACAGACTTAACACTTTCTCAACAAGATTTTAGCTTGCAAAGTACCTGCACTTATTTTTGTTGTTTTGCTTTTAAATGTTGGTAACAATCTTCTGTTTTTGCATATAGGTGGCTTGGAGGGGTGGGAATTTGGAATTTTAGAGGGAAAAATTCTCACACTCCAGGCAGAACTGAAAGCGCTGGTTTCCAGCCACCTGACAGTCCAGGAACAGTTGTCGATTTGACAAACATAGCTCTGTGTGCATTAAACAGGGGCTTGTGTATTAACTATTGGACTAAACTTTACTGGACGGTTGTTTCCTCAACAAAGTTTGTAGTTCCCTCAAAGCAATGAGCTCCGATGCAAGGATTTTCGGTCACACTTTAGTTTGGGGTCAATTTCTCACTATTAACTAACAATTAACTACGACTTTTGCCTCAGGAAACTCCTAATTACTGCTTATTATAAGTTTATAAGGCAGTAAGCTTGATCTAAGAACTCACTTGAAATGATAATGAAAGTTGAATATTTTAAATAATAGTGTTGATTTGGTTGCCTAATTGTGGATCATGCATATTTAAAGGGATAATTCACCCAAAGGTGAAAATTATGTTTCTCAAGTTGTTCCAAACTTTGTGTTTTGTTTTCAGCTTAAGAAATTCATACAGTAAATGATGGCATGATTTTAATTTTTGGGTGAACTATCCCTTTAATGTCTGCATCCACTAATCTTTTTTTTATTTTTTTTATTGGCTAAAACTAACTAGTACTGAATAATGTTATTTGTGTAATATTTCATGAAGGTTTGTGTATTTTAACTCAGTATTTGTGTATTTGACCACCACTGATGATGAGCTAGGTGTAAGTTTACAGTACATGACTGTGCAAATGTTTAGTAATTCAAAAGCCCGTCTGCAGCACGAGGCCTGAGGACAAACAGGTGAGGGAGTGACTTGGCCCCAGTCCAGCTGGAAATTCCCTCAGATGTTTACATGTTGTACCAAGGACAATTGTTGAGGTTTTTCAGGCTCTTCTTAAACCACAACAAAGGAGAAGGAAGTTCTAGTTCTATTCCCCATTCCCCCAACTCCCTTATGCTCTTCGGTTTTTCAGCTAAACACAACCTGATCACGCTTGTGAAGGTGAGCCAGGTGTGGTCAAGTTCTGTTTGAAGTTCTATTGTTTGACTGTAACAAATGCTTTGATATCCCTTGAGACAGATAGGAAAAGTCAAGCACCCTTTAATGGTCCTGGGATGAAATGGGTTCATGGAATTGACAAGTTGTTGTTGTTCTTATACAATGCTCTGACAGAAAAAAAAAGTATGTTCAGTTCTTGCCAGACTATCTGTAAACACACTCCTTTATCTAATGGTTGATTGCATGCTTCGCTCTTATACTTCCTGTACATTCATGAATACACATAGCTCAGCTCCTCACTTAATCTGATAATATATGTAGAGTTTCATGAGTTTCAGGCTTGGACACTTACAATGATATGTCTGTCTGCAATAAATATCACCCGTCTGGCCTCGTGATTATTCCAGAAACAATCTTTAGTTTAAAGGTGAAATGTGTAATATATCTGTGCAGTGTCACTATAGCATCACGAAACAGAAATGCAAAAATAGAGATTGTTTGTCAAACAGAAGATTCCTCATCTGTTATAGTAGGCTAAAATCACCATTTGGTGAATTGTAAGGGTATATTAATAATTCTAAAGATAACACTATTAAACCAAGAAAGTGACTATTATAGTATTCTTAATTAGCATTTCATTTAATTGTAGTTTAAAGTTTGTCATTTTTATTCATTTTTAATATTTCTATTTAGCTTCAATTTATTTTGATTGTCTTATTTTAGTATTATTTATATTACTATTAGCATTTATTAAAATTTTTATTAGCTTTATTTTATAATTTTAATTGAATTAGTTTAAGTTTTAGGTATTATGGCGTGTTTCTGTCATTTTTTATTATTATTTTTTATAACTTCTTTCATTTCAGTTCGTTATCAAGGCAACAGTTCTGTTTCTAATTTCTATATAGCTTTTATTTAATCTTTTATTTCAATTAACAAACACAATTTGTATGTTGTAGTTATAGTTAACAATAACAACACTGGCTTGATGGCTGTAATGTAATTCAGCTGTCCTCTTTGTCTTGTGCAACACCGGTTGCGTTTCTCTTGTGCAATGCGCTGCAGCTCCACACCAAAGTGAGGTAATTTACATAGGAGACCCCCCTCCATCCAGGCAATCATCCGTTACTGTTGTTGAAGAAATTGAAGGACGGTTACAAGAGTGCATAGTGTTGCATCTTTACTGCCTCTTTTGTTTCTTTGCTTGCATGGACTTTAAAAGTGAGGCTAGTTTTAACTTCAGAATAAACAACATGAAAGATTTTTACTAAACTGCAAGATTTAAACTTTTTTCTCAGAAGTGCGCATTTTGTCTGTACCAGTCTATTTTACAGTAGCATATACACACCGTGGTCATGGTTGTGAGAATAACCACTTGTTTGTGTTCTGTACAGGAGCTTAAAAGCTTTAAAGCTTTCGTGAAGCAGAGGCCTCCATTTGATATTGTCATCGACGGTCTTAATGTGGCTAACACTACACCCAAGGCCACCCACTCTGAGACGGTGAGTGACGGGTCATTGTAACTGCTTGGATGTTCCAAGAGAGGGCCGGTTTCTCTGTGGGTTATAGGTGACCTTTTAAATCGCTTAACTGGCTAGACAGTCAACCTACTCTGATTTACAGCACTAAAGGTGGGAAAAAATAGCTAGCTGTTTCAAAAGATAATTTTGTTTACTTTTATGTTTGAGTATTAACTCAAACTCATCAGTCGGGATTCTAAAGTCAAGAAAACAGAAATGAGTGCAAGAGGATCGACCAAGGGGGATGAGCGTGGTTGTCACTTCTCACTTTTAACGCAAAAAAACAGCTTTTGGGAACAGCCCCAATTTCTCATAGTTTCCAACCTGAAAGACCCCCAAACCCACAAAACCCAGCACAGTTACTCAAATGAAAAAAAGGGAAATTTCAATGTCCATAATATTACACAGAATGTGTTACACATCAGCCCTCGTACGAGGCGGTGATCAGTCCCAGTAGTGGCTTTACATTTGGTTATGCTCCTTTATAATATTACCTAAGACATATTATTGCCTTTAAATAGGCTAGAAGTTTTAGAAGTACCTACACCCACCCATCACAACCTCAAACACTCAGTAACTGAAAATAAATGACTTGAAAAAGCAGATAGAGGATCATTTCACTACATTTCCCCCGTTGATTAATCACAGTACATTAAGACAATTGTTGTGTATTAGAAGCTTTCTGAAATGTTGTTAAATATGCAAATCAGGCATTATCTAATGAAAAATGCTTATAATAAATAAAAAGTATATTATGAATGAGAACAATCGGTGTTTGCACGTGGTATTGAACTGGAGATTTCTGGCTCAGTGCAGGAGAAAAAACTCATTTAGAGTTTAAAGATATGTATTGTAGTTTATATCTACAGGTGCAAATAGATGCAGTGAAATAAAATAAACGCTTAAATGTCCATTTAGGATTTCTTTTCACAAGTCTGAAATAAGATGTTATGTTGTGTTATGGAAGCAAAATAGCCCAAATTCTAAATATTGACCAGTGCATGAAAAACAGTGGTTTCGCTTTAGTATCTTGTCACAACAGATTAACATTAAATCCTTCACTTGACATTAAGCTACAAATTATGATGTAACACAAACTTCCTTTCTGTTCAAGGATCCTCTTGCTTTCTGTTCACTCATTCATGGCTTTGGCACTTTTTTACTTTTTTTTTTTTTAATTCACCTCAGACGCACATCAAACATCATTAATACAAACAGACCCCATAGCAATTATAGCACGAAGGCTGGGGATTTTACACTCATTTTGATATGACTAAGTCTGTATTTTAAGTCAGACATGTGCCTTTTGTGGTCAAGTTTATTTTTGGTGGTAACATTTACCCCACTTCCTCACTAACTGGCACATTCAATGAAACGCTAGTATTAACTGGTTTTCTCTGCAGACAGTCTGACCAGGGCCTGCTGGCTGTGAAAATGAGAGCTTCAGTTCAGTTAACTTGTGGCCAAAGTATACCTATATGTTTTGTTTACAAACTAAGTAACCGGACTGTATGCAAGAGGCATAGGGAAATGAAATTGATTGCAAATTTACAAGACTAACATGCTGGAAGGAAGCGTGTCTCTTTATCTAGAAATGCTTAGGCAAAGGTGATTACAGGCAGAGGTCAAAGTTGGATTGTGAAACCGGACACTATAATGTGTACGGTGCTTTCCAGCGTAAACCAGCTCATCTGTGGCTCACTGTCCACTTCCTTATCGTGAATTAGCAGAAAATGATCACACCTGCAATTCCCCAATTAGCACTTCCTTGTGTCTAAAATAACTAAACAAGATAGACTGGAATTGGAACTGACTTTGCATATTCAAACTGTAGGTAATATCACTGTAATTTAAATTTGAGTATGAAATATATTTAGAAGATTAATACAGTGGAACTGGTTGATGCAGTAGAGTCATGTGTGTGTGTGTGTGTGTGTATATATATATATATATATATATATATATATATATATATATATATATATATATATATATATATATATACACACAGTATATGTATATGCAGAACTAACTCTTCTTAATTGCATTTTATCATTTAATTTAATACTTATTTACTTCTGTTGTAGTGTTCTAATCTTGTGTACTCATTTAGTTTCTACTTAGAACTGTGCACTAATTGTGATGTAAATCTTTAAATACCAAAATGTATAATAATTATACAGTATGCTTTAAAATAAAACCGACATACAGACATATGTATGCATATCATGTTTTCAGAAAAGTTTAAGTAGTCACTTCCTGCATGGTGCAGGCTGCAAACGACATTTATATCTCCTCGAAGAAAGAGTGAGAAAAACAAATTTCTCCACATAAATTATTTTAAAATATCATATATATAAAAAATAACAATGATATCTCATAAATAGTTAATGCATGTACGGGGTCTTAAATCTAAACAGCTACATGCAAAGAACCTTAGATATTTTTAGCACAGAGTTTTTAACCTTTACTGACCGCACTCTTTGTAAGGGGGTATTGGAAAAACAACTTCCTGTGTAATCAGGAAACTCCCCCCTCATGGTGTGTGTGCGTGTGTGGGTGGCACTAAAGTAGGCTAAAACAATGTGAGCAAAAATAATTTTCCCACAGTTGACCTGCTAAAGGTCCCAAATTCATCTGTAGTGCCAAGGGAAATTCCTCTAAAAAAGTCACAAGTCGCAGTTCATTTCATAGAGAAAATGATGAATGATCTGAGGTCTCTCATTCATTAAAAACTCATGAATGACCTCGTTTATTTCTAACATCTGAATGGAAATGGTAAAAGGTCACTGGGACTCTGAATTATCTGTGCAGTTGCTGGCAGTCGTTTCGGAGTTGGAACGTCAGGGTCTGAACATCCTGGTCCTCGGCAGAAAGCACATGCTACAACCTTCCCGGAACTGGGACAGACAAAACATGAACAAGATCAAGCAGAAATCCCACTGCTTCTTCACCGAGAACATGTTAGTATGACCCACGTTTCCTCAATAACATACTGTACACCCTGTTACAAAACTGCCTACGCAAGCAGCAATTTAAGGGATCACAGGCGCATCAGTAAGAAATTAATACTTTTATTCAGCAAGGAAGCATTAAATTGATCAAAATGGACAGTAAAGTCATTTATAATCTTCTAAAAAAAATTCCACTCAAATAAATGCTGTTCTTTCAAACGTTATATTCATCAAAGGAAAAAAAAGTATCAGTTTCCGCAAAAATATTAAGCAGCACAACTGTTTTCAACATTGATAATAATTAGAAATGTTTCTTGACCAGCAATTCATCATATTAGAATGATTTTTGAAAAATCATGTGACAAGAATAAATTAAATTTTAAAACATTAAAATAGAAAACAGTTCTTTTAAATTGTAATAATTTCAGAATATAACTGTTTTTATTGTATTTATGATCAATTTATTTATTAATATTATTATTATTATTGAAATGCAATCATGGTTGCAGAAAAGTTCCATCTAAAAAAAATATTTTTGGAGACTCCAATCCCATAATGCATTGCGAAAAACTCAATTCATCCAAGGCAGTGTTGATAAAAATAGTTCTGGAATATACACTGACGAGCCAAAACATTATTACCGCTCATAGGTGAAGCAGATTTGAATATCTCCAAATAAGGCCAAATGTCAAGGTCTAGGTAGATCAGATACAAGCAAAGAAGCATTTCTTGTAGAAAACATGTTGGATGCAGGAGTAAACACCTGAGCAACTTAGACAAGGGCCAAATTTTTATGGTCAGATGACAGGGTCATAGCATCTCTGAAACCTCACTGGTTTCTGCCGGTCAACAGTGAAAATGTATCAACAGTGGTCCGAAGTAGGACAAACCACAAACAGGTGACAGGGTGTTGGGGGCCCAAGGCTTCTTGGTGCAAAAGGGGCAAAAAAAAGCTATGCCGTCTGGCCCAAACTGACAGAAGGTCTTCTGTGGCACAAGTCCCACATAATTTGAATGATGGTTATGGGAGGAATGTGTCACAACACACAGTGCATTGCATGTATAGTGCGTAGCCACAGACCAATCAAAGTGCCTATGATGACCCCTGTCCACCGTCAAAAACACCTACAATGGGCACGTGAGTGTCAGAACTGGACCTTGGGGCAGTGGAAGAAGTTTGCCTGGTCCGTTGAGTCTAGTTTTTTAGAAGAATTTATATCACATGGATGTCCGTGCACATTTCCACCATTTACCTGGGGAGGGATGGTACCAGGATCACTGTGGGATGACAACAAGCCGGTGGAGGGAGGGTGATGCTCTGGGTTGTTGCAGACCAGGTATAACCCTTCATGACAATGGTGTTCCCTGGTGGAAGTGGCATCTTTCAGTAGGATGTTGCACCCTGCCACACTGCACACATTAGGTGTTTTCTCACTGAAGTAAACCTTTCCATGGTTCCTAGAACTAATGGCGGAAGTACCCGCTTTTGGCTTGTTCGCACTGCAGGAACTGGGAATAGTTCTATGAACACCTTTTGGGGGAACTAAATTCGCTCCTACTTCAGAGTAGGCTGTAACCCAGCACATCACATGCTGAATGCATGCGAAACACCAGCACCTGCCATTTAAAAAAAATCTGTGTACACACAGTTTATAGCCTAAATATTTACTCCATGAACTCTATGAACATGGAAAACAGTGATAGATAACTTTTACGCTAAGGGGAAAATCTAACGCAACTTTTGGGAACCAAGGGAAACATGATTTGTATGTCTACTCAGCTAGCGATATTGGGCATTAACGACACAGCAAACGCTAATTCCTTTTCATATATACTGTTTACTTTATTTTTATAACAGCTTTATCTAATAACACATTAGACAGGACTGTTGAACAGATTGTAAACTAATGAAGACAGAGATTGGGAGCTGTGTGCTCAGGCTCTGCCGTTCTCAGTGCCGTCAAAATAAATGCCTGCCGCACCGTCAAAATAAAAGTCACGACATGCGTGGCTTACGTCACTTAAGAGTTCCTACTGGCGATACGAATGTAACCTGGAAAATGGCCCTAGGAGAACATTTAGTTCTCGGGGAACCATCCTAGTAGCTAGTTCCTAGAACTAAGTTCCTATTACTACCCGGTCGAAAGCCCCCATTGTTTAGGAATGATTTGAGGAACATGAAGAAGAGTTCAAGGTGTAGCTCTGGCCTCCAAACTCCTCAGATCTAAATCTGATTGACGTACGGACAATCCTGACTATGTAGAACACTCAAAATCCTGCTATCTAGAAGTCCTAACTGTTTTGTAACAGTTTCAGTACTCGATGTCCACTTCCCTTCTCTTCGTCACTCAATATAAACCCCACAATGATTTCATTCACTAAGCATGAAAGGTATGTTTGATACAGTGCACTGTTTTTCTTGGATGACTGCCACAGGTCTGAAGATGACCCGTTTCTGCTGTATGCTGCTTTGCACTCTGGCGTTCACTGTAACTTTCTTAGTCGTGATCTGATGAGGGATCACAAAGCCTGCTTGCCAGACAGAGCAACCAGACGCCTCTTCTTCAAGTGGCAACGTGGACATCAGTTGGTAATCAGTCATTATGCCCCAGGAAAAAAGGTTCGATTTCAGGTAGGTTTTGCAATGGATAGACATTGTGTAATCATTAGTAATCATTAGGATGACTGATGACTTTGTGTTTTTCAGAGGGTATCTGCTTATGACACCATCATTCAGACCTCCAGCAGCTCCTGGCACATTCCGTACGATGAGAATGGAAGAGATAGAGCCACATATGAAATTCCTCAGAAATGGCTCTGCCTTACTCAAGAACATTGAGGCTTGAGTTACTCCTAGTGTGCTGGCTGAAAAATCCATTACATTAAAATCAATTTCAAAAATTGAAATTAAAATCAATAAAAAAAAATACTTTGCAAAATGTCCAATTGTGTTTCTTCTGCTGCTTAACTACTTTTATTTTATATATACATAAACAATACAAATTATTCAACCCCACAGAAACCATTACAAATATAAGCCTTTCTAAATACATGTATAACAGTTTAGTGGCATATTAAAAGTGATAATGTCAATATATATTGTAATGTTTTTTTTTAGTTTTTTTCATAATACAGCTATGTCAAAATGATTCATCATTGCTGTTTTAAATCAGTTACTAGAGTTATATGGTACAAAATTGTTTTAAAACATGATTAAGCCTTTGGAAACTCAATGAAAACACTTAATTTTGACGCATGTATAAATTTCGCCCATGCATGTACTGAAGTTGAGTAGCAGATTTGGCCAAGTCAAAAGAGCTCTCACAAAAGCTAAGAGAGTAAGGCTATGGCGACTAGAACATTTCCTGGACACTAAAAGTTCCTAGAGACACAGTTGGCGTTTCTAAGTTTAAAATGTATGGTACCATTACAAACCTTCCTAGGGCTTGGAAGAAAAATCTAGATTTTATCAAGGGGAATAAGATGTTTGATCAAAGCAGCTGTGGAAAAACCCTCAATTTACTGCCAAAGACTTGCTCGATGACCTGATGAACACAGGAAAAAACATTGCAGACTATAAATAGAACACAAACAATCATTGACTTCATGCCCGGACACCTTGACAAACGCCACTCTTGACAGAGAACATAAAAGCCTGGCCTGGATATGCTAATGGATTTTTGATAGGCCTGCAAAACATTTTGAACCTATGGATCAGCAGTATGCTTGGCACAAAAAAGTCATAGTTTATGTTATGATTAGTAGAACACTATCCCTGCAGGGTCAAGCGTGGAGGTGGGTCAGTCTTGTTACGGGGTGCTTTACTTCTGCAGGAGGCAAGTGTGGGTATCTGCATGTTGGAGACTGAGTAATGGGAGTGTTGAAAGGTCTTTACAATTGGTCCTGAAAACTTCCTGATAGGATGTGGGGTAAGGTTAGTTTCTGTTGTAGCAATGTGTACCTTTCGGGCACACCCCTACCTTACCTTTGTGTGTGTGTGTCTGTGTGTGTAATGGTCCTAAAATAAGCAATATAGTAAAAATAAATGTAATAAAAAATTATCTATCTACTGCTATCCAATATGTCCAATTCTGTTTCTTCTGTTGCATACCTACTTTTATGTTAGTAGCACTAGCAGGTAACGTTGACTGCTCCTAATGTATAATCATAATCATAAAAAAATCCTCAGAGATCCCTATTTAAATCACAAGGGCTATATACCAGTGTATCGAAGTAACTATAACTAAATCTGAAGTCTAATTGCATAAATGCTTATTTTCAATAGCATATGTTATCCATGTAGGTTTCTAGTTTATGGAATACATTATAGCAAGGTTCAACTATATTATAAAGCTAGATTTAAATTGAAAATTTGCACTGTGTGCTTGGGACAGTGGTGTTTTTCACAATAGTCAGGTTTTGAAAATAACAAACTCGTAGGCTAGTAGGCTAATAAAACATAAATGCTCAATGTGATTCATTAGACTGAGAGTTTATTTCCCAATAAATCTAAACAGCCTATTTGTGTTCAAATGGATAAATACATTTTACAATATCTTAAAACCCCATTTCATTTCTGACCCTGGTTGTACTAAAGTAACACTAACTATATTAAATATGGTAGTTGATTTTTCTAAAATACAATGTAATAAGCTGCTTTTTGTAGATTTATAAAACTGCAAGCTATCAAACTAAAACTGTCCTTGTTGATATCAAGTGCTTTTCACACAAAGGCCCATGCTGCGCGTCATGATGACATCTCACCCGGATATGAATGCCGGAGCCGGTTGTATAATTTCCGGTGTATAACAGAGCTGTGGTTTAGATCTGTTTACAAACTAGAAATATTAAACCGTAAATCTCTAGCATTATGTCCCGAGGCTCGAGTGCGGGGTTTGATCGACACATCACCATCTTTTCCCCAGAGGGGAGACTCTATCAAGTCGGTGCGTATCGATGAAAATGTGTCATTGTTAAGTCGAAAGAATAAATGCTCAGTCATTTTGCACCATGTTCATTCTGCACCTTCTTTAGCTCATGCTATTGTATTTACAACAGCATTAAACATTGATTTGTTTAAAACGGATGACAGTAAGTATGAGTGGAATATGTTGTTAAAATGAATTCGCTTTTTGACACGTATATCAATACTCGTTTTAGCTTTCACTTACTTGACACATCCATCTGAACTCGTTGTTTTCACCAAAATGAATATGTACTTTTGGTTTCATAATGTTAATAATTATGTATGCAGAGATTCATTTAATACTGTTCACATGTGAAACTGTTTCACCTGTAAAATCTAGGTTCTGTCTTTCATGCAAAATCACTATCTGTTCTGAATTAATTGCGCCTATTGTGCATATAACTGTATACAGTTAGAAATAAAATAAATAGAATATATATTTTTAAATATTTCTATTATGGGTACATTTTCTCTTGTATATTGGTAAAAGACTAATAATAAAACATCTCATTGTTAAAATGAGAAGTATACAATTTTTCTGCATTTTAGGAAGAATTTATGATCATTGTTAAAATGTTCATTTTATTTTCCACAGAATATGCTTTCAAGGCCATTAATCAGGGAGGTCTTACGTCATTAGCTGTTCGAGGGAAAGACTGTGCGGTTGTTATAACTCAAAAGAAAGTTCCAGTGAGTCTGTTTGTATTTAATTTAACTTTTTTTATTAAAAAAGTGTGTTTATATCTCCATGTAACATTAACTATGCAAAAAAAAAAATGTTTCAATGGCAATGGCAGTTGTATGAGCAATACTAATGTAATTTGTTCTCTTTTAATCACCCAGGATACGCTTCTCGATGAGTCCACTGTCACTCATCTATTCAGAATAACAGAAAACATTGGCTGTGTGATGTCTGGCATGACAGGTAAACTCATCTCTGTACACAGCAACTGTCCAGCTTGCGTTTAGTTTGGAAAATCTCCTTTTGTGTGGTGAAATGTTAAACTGTGTATTAATTTACACCACGTGTGATGTCTTTTGTTTCTCTCTGAAGCTGACAGCAGGTCTCAGGTGCAGAGGGCGCGATATGAAGCTGCTAACTGGAAGTATAAATACGGCTATGAGATCCCAGTAGACATGCTGTGCAAGCGCATTGCAGACATCTCACAGGTGTACACACAGAACGCTGAGATGAGGCCTCTGGGCTGCTGTAAGTCTACAGTCTGCATATGAAGCGGTTCTGAATAGAATCAAGTCAAGTCACATTCATTTGTATAGCACTTTATACAATACAGAGTTTAATATTCAGCTAAAGTCTGTTCAATGTTGATTCAGCTCAGTTCAATGACAGTGTTGATGTTTCGAACATCAATCATTAAACAAATTCGGTTTTGATTTAAACAGTGTCAAAATTCAGCGTTGATTCAGTTCATTATAATAATTGTGTCAGTGTTGCAAAGTTCACAATTTCAAAGGCAGCTCTACAGAAAGCAATAGTGGCTTTTATTAGCGTTAACAGAATTGGTCTAGACATGCCGCATACGACATATTATGCAGTAGAGTGTGAAACAATCTGTAGTATGCAACAATAAATGCTGTGTTATGTTAAAATGTTATCACATCACTGTTCAGCATCGGCAAGAAGTGTGCAGTAATCTGGCCATATTTGCCATATTTCAATATGGCCATATTTGCTTTTTAGTCTAATATGTGTGGATAAAACGCTCAATTTTAGTAGTCCGGTGAAGTCATGAGCCTAGTATTAGGTAATGTCTATAACATTGCAATGTGTGATATTACATTTACCACTAGGTAGCATTTAAATAAGTCCTGTATATCCTCCACCAAACCATAATATTAACGGTGAAAAATCCCCACAAGGTACTATCGGTTACTAGTACAAGGGTGGCACCTCCATACTATCTACGTTCACTAGTGTTCAAAAGTTTGCAGTCGGCAAGATTTTTTTAATAAAGGAGTTAATGCATTTATTCAGCAAGGATGCAATAAATTGATCGAATGTCACTGTAAAGAGATTTTTAAAGCTACAAAAATGCTGTTTTTATTTATTTATTTTTTTACTTTCTATTCATCAAAGAATCCAGAAACAAAAATATTAAGCAGCACAACTGATTTTAACATTGATAATGAGAAATGTTTCTTGAGCCTAGAAGTAGATGGCATTTAATATCAAGTCTAACGCATTGCATTGTGTCATGCAGTATTAAATATAATGTTCTCTGGTTGTATACTGCACCTGTATATCATGTATTTATGCAAGTAAATGCATACAACTTGCCTAGTAAGAAGAGTACTATAGTAGGCCATTCAGGAAATATCAGAATTCAATATTTTGGAATGTTATTGTTATATAAGTAACTTTGTTTTTAATGTTTTCTTTTAATATTGTTTGTACATGTCAGGTATGATTGTGGTTGGCGTGGATGAGGAGCTGGGGCCACAGGTCTATAAATGTGATCCTGCTGGCTACTACTGCGGCTTCAAGGCCACTGCTGCGGGCGTCAAACAAACAGAGGCCACAAGCTTCCTGGAGAAAAAGGTGAAGAAGAAATTGGATTGGACCTTTGAACAAACAGTAGAGGTATAACTTTCTTCTGCATCACCGATGGAATCAATACCCTTTGTTATGTTGTGTCCTCTTATTTTGAGTTCTATGCACTTTTCCTCCTTACAGACTGCAATAAGTTGCTTGTCTACCGTTCTGTCCATCGACTTCAAGCCTTCAGAGCTGGAGATCGGGGTTGTTACCACAGAAGAGCCCAAGTTCAGGTGGGTTTGTACGTCGCAAGTGAAACGGGATGTAACATTTACATATCACTACATAGCATTTACATATTTACAAATGTCCTGTATGTCAACAGCCAACCCATACTCTATAAATGGTGAAAAATCCCCACTAGGTACTTCCAGTCAGTAGTACTAAGCTGGTATTTTCATACTGTCTACATACAGTACTGTTCAAAAGTAGTTTTTTTTTTTTTTCAAAAAGTTTACTTTGATTCAAGTTAACATTAATCAAAAGTGACAGTTAAGATATTTATTATGTAATTAAATACACATTTCAAATAAAAGTCCTTTTCATCTATTATCAAAGAATCCTGAAAAACTGTATCACGGCTTCCACAAAAATATTAAGCTGCACAAGAAATGTTTTTGAGCAGCAAATCAGCATATAAGAATGAGGTCATTCAAACTTTTTTTGTCATGTTGTGTAAAAATTATTGGCTACACGTATTTGTTGTAATGTATATTTCTATATATTTCAGAATTTTGTCAGAGTCCGAGATTGACATCCACCTCATGGCTCTTACTGAACGGGATTGAGAATATCTGCTTACCCTGTCACAAAAAAAGTCTGAGAACTACAATCTTGTCATCAATATTCAGGTCAACTGATGTTTTTTGCTGTTTATGTAGCTTTTTTCTTGCAACAATACAATAAAAATAATTTTTTGGAAAACTGTTTTTTTTCTTCTTTTTTTTATTCAGTGGGAAGTCTTGTGTTACTATTATTTTTCTAATTGAATGTGTATATAATGTGTATTTATTTATGTGTTTATACTGTATATACACTGCCATTCAAAAGTTTGGGATTGGTAATAATTTTAATGTTTTTAAAAGAAGTCTTAGAATATTAGAATGATTTCTGAAGGATCATGTGAATGAATACTGGAGTAATGGTGCTGAAAATTCAGTTTTGCATCACATAAATAAATTACATTTTAAAATATATTCAAATATTTTCCTAATATTTAACAATATTACTGGGGGGGGGGGTTGTATTTTTAATCAAATAAATGCAGCCGTGATGAGCATAAGACTTTTTTTTAAATAAAAAAACTTATGCTTTCTGTACACCTAAAGACTTTGAAAAGATTTAGAAAAGACTTTATAAGATTATCAGCTCACATCTAAAGACTTGGGTTCACAGTTTTTAGTCTCAGACTAAAGACTTGCGATAATATCAAACATGTTTGATATGAAAGACTAGAGAAAGACTGGCATAAATCGTGTCGCCGGCTGCAAATTATCACCTGACATTTAACGATCGAGACGACGGGAGCGCGCCGAGACTCCAGCAAGATTCCTAAAGACTGCCGGTCTTTAGTCTGGGACTGTGAAAATCCTTTGGTGTACGCCGGGCATTACAGATCCCAAACTTTTGAAAGGCAGTGTGTATATATATATATATATATATGTATATAGTAGTCAACATCAGATTCCCAGATCCATGTTGGCGCTGCTTCTCTTCAGTTCAGATACATGGCATCATGGATTCGATCAAACACCAACAGATAAAAACATCAAAACCTGACAGCCTGAGCTAGAAATCTTATAATGGGCCATGTTTGGATCTTCCAACAGGATAGTCATCCAAAAACAAACATCAAAATCAAAACATAAATGGGTCACTGAGCACAAAACCAAACATCTGCAATGGCCATCCCAGTCCCCAGACCTGAACCCTTTAGAAAATGAGTGGCCTGAACTGAAGAGAAGAAGCGTCAACATGAACTTGTAAATCTGAAGGATCTGGAGAGATTCTGTATGGAGGAATGGTCTCTGATCTCTTGTCAGGTGTTCTCCAAACTCATCAGGCATTATAGAAGAAAACTCAGAGCTGTTATCTTGGCAAAAGGAGGTTGGAAAAAGTATTTAATAAAAGAGGGCAAATAATTGTTCCCAGTGTGTTTTGGAGAAAAAACATTTATTTCGTAATGTGATTTTCCCCCCACTTTCAATTCTTTTACTTTAATAAAAGGTTAGATTTTTGCATTTAAAAAAAATTAAAATATCAAAAGGATAAACAATGCAGATTTATTTTTTACCTCCATCTTTGATTATATTTACCAAGGGGGCAAATAATTCTGACCAGCACTGTATATACAGACACACACAAACATATATATGATATATATAAATGTAATAATGTATATTATATATATACAAAAAAAGCCATTTTATATGCAATTAATTATTATTAATCTGTAACTTGAATTTATGCACACTATATTACATTATATTGCAAACTGTCGCCTTTTGAGGAAATGTGCAGCTGCCTCAATCTCCTGCTCTTTAGAATGCAATTTATTCGGAGCCAGTAGTGAATTTACTGTACGAAATCACTAGGGGTCTCATTCTCTTTCATTTATGGTAAGCAGTGTGCGTTTGCACCTGTCTGGTTTTCTCAAACTCTCTTTAAGATGTAAATAGCATTTCCTAAACTCTCACTACAGAATCCCCTCCAGACATGGTATTTGCATAGATGCAGTGCTGCTTGCTTTATAAAGAGACGGCAAACAAGAGCCGGATTTTCCAAGGGCCGGCCTGCTGTCATTTCTCGGAGCTGGCTGAATCATATGAGTATTCTCCTGCAGTTACAGGAGCTGCGAAGAGCCCTGCGTCTCCTAACCAGACTCCACAGGGCTTGCAAACCGAGCGCTATGACTAAATCATTTGCATGGAACTTTTTAAGAGGTGTCTTAGGGACTGAAGAGGCACAACGGTATCTCATAATCAAAAAGGCGTGCTGTCCAGATTCACATTCGGAAATAAGACGAGTTAGGCTGAAGGGGGATTCCCTTTAAAGATCTCAGGTTTGTATTCAAATCAAGAAAACCACACACACTTGACTTTCCTTTACTGTAAAGGCCAAGACAAAAAGTAAAGTGTGACTGCGAGTTGAACTGCATGACTTGTAGGTTATAAATATGAAAGTTTGAGGAAATTTTCTAGGCGTTTCACTTCACACTGTTGGCTTAAGTCTGAAATTTAAGTCAATTTTAAATTTTAATGGCAAACACTAGGAATATGCTAATAGACAAACATGAGTTCTCTTTAGATCAGAGGCATTAACAATGTTGCCAAATGAACACTACACCCTTTTCCAAGAATATCAACAGGGGAGGAACTTTAGTAATATATCAATCTAAAATGTTCACTGTGGGTGAATTGTTGACTATTATGACGAACTACTCTGCATAAAACAGCATTGTGCAATTACACGCCGTTCCTTATTTTGGGAATTCAGGAAGTCGGGGAACTCAGCTTTGCCTATTTTGTCTGAATGGCTCTTCCTGCTCAGGAAATTCCAGTGAACTCAGCTGACGGAAAACAGAATACAAGTTCTTCAGTTTACAAGCACTTCTCCTCAGTGACACAAAAGGATATTTAAACTTCCTAATTTCTCTGGTAGAACCGTTCTCATGCATTTCAAGAAAGGACACAAAGTGAAGTTTAAGGTTTTTAATTTAAAATGCGTTACGTTTCAATCTTCTATATACACATGTACATGTTAATATAAAAATAAATCTGTCTGTATACACAATATTTTACATCACAGTACAACAGAAACGCAGCCGTTGATTTCAGCTGACAGTATAGTCTATCATAGAGAGCCAACGGTACGGTTTTGTCGGCCTCTCTCCAGTGTTGCTCTAATACACCCTTTGTTTCCAGGCCTCCTTTGTACATTTGTCTTGTACTTGCGCCGGCGATGAGCCGCCTGTGACCCTGCGAGCTCCACGGCGGGCTCGTTCCTGGGCACCTTGAGTGAGAACATCTCTATCTTTCTTCATTTCTCCAGAAGTCCTACTAGTCCTCTTTCCTACTGCCCCATCATTTTAATGTCATCATACATCTGTGATATGAACAAAAAGCAAATTAGGAAAACCGAAGCATGTTTACTTTCTGTAAGAAATCAAAAAACGAAACAGCAGATAAGCAACTTACATCATCATCATCATCATCATCATCATCATCATCAGATGTACATTGGTCTTCAAAATCCTCGTCGCTATCTTCTGACTCACTATCTGGTAGTTCCCTTAGGTGTGGCGCCGTGAGCTCATACAGGACTTTTTGGATGTCTGCGTTCGCCCGGCCATAGGTCAGGTGATAAGGCGTGTGACCGCCGTACGTGAAACTGTGGACATCAGCGCCTTTGCTGATTAGAAGTTTAACCAGCTCAAAGTTCTGGAGGTCCACCGCTAAGTGTAGAGCGGTTCGCCCATTACACTGCTCCTAAAGACAAACAAACAAGCATTTTTAACCATTTGCTTCTGCAATGCGGTTATTCAATTTGTTAAGACGCAAACAGATTTGGATAGCTAGACAAAATCTCATTTTTACCTGTGCGTTGATGTCTGCGCCAAGCTGGACGAGGCTTTCCAACAACGACAGGTAACCCTGGATGGCGGTCACGTGTATGCATTTCTGACCTGAAGAGTAAAATGAAATTCAGATCAGATGTGTCCAAATCAAGGTCAGAGAGGTTGATCGCAAGCAAAACGTACATAGCAAACCCCCTCTTACCGTTATAGTTTGGTGTCTGGAGGATGGCTGGGAGGTGCTGTGGGCAGCCCTGCGTTAGGAGGCCAAAACAGGCCATTGAACCCTTCCTGCAGGCGATATGGAGGGCGGTATTCCCACAGTCATCCACCAGGGACGCGTCACAGCCGGCCTTCAGTAACTGCTCTACTATACGAGGCTGCTCTGTGATGACGGCCAGATGCAAGGCAGTCTGAAATGAGAAGAGAGTGGTTAGGTGTGAAAGGAAAGTCAGAAATGGAGCTTAGGTTTGCTAATATACACACATGATAATAATACAAATAATATCCTGATGTACCTGTCTCTGGTTGTTCTGTGTGTTGAGGAAGGGGTCACCATGGGATAAATCAATCATTTTTAATGCAGCATCATTGGCCTCGTGAATAATGGCCAGATGTAAATACCTTTAAAAAATAAAAAATAAATTGTTATGCAACCGTGAGAACATTTTTATTTATAAAACATCAACTCTTTTGGGTGTGCAGAGAACTGTATTTTTCCTAGAAGGGCCATGCGCAGCACGCGCGTGTCTGAGTCTGGCAAGCTGCCCGGGACTTTCCGAAATGGCGCTGCCCCGCCCTCATTGACGCCAGGACAGAAGTACCCGCCCACATCGACGCGGTGCCAGAGAACAGTCCGTACTGATGCAGCGTTTGTGTTTACATAAAGCCCATTATGACTGCAGGGTGCCTGCACATGCGCACTACGGTTTGTGAATGGAATGAGAAGGACTTTAACTGTGCTTAAGAACAATCAACTTTGAACTCTGAAGAATATTTTTTTTTTGCATTACAATAAGTACTGTGAAACAATTATATATATATATATATATATATATATATATATATATATATATATATATATAAATTATAATAAAGTTCTTTGCAAACTAAAAGTTATTTTAGTCATTTAATGATTGAAATTGCCTTAAGGACAATCATAAACTTTAAAATATATATTTTTTTGTATTATACTGATAACTTGCTAAAATATATATATATATATATTTTAAAATAAATAAATAAATAAACAGTTCTCTGCAACCTAAAAGTTTTGTCTTTCCAATGCGTCATGCATTATGTAAACTGTTTCAAAAAATCAGATGCACCGAATTGCTTTTGCATGATCTGCATAAGATTGTTTTTTAAGAAAAACTTACGTGTCTCCGTCTTCGGTGAGCTCTTTCCTCCAGGGCTCGTCCTCGGCCACATTCATCCGCCTGAAATCAGACACCACGTCCGGGTATTCATCCTCTTTTAGCGAATCCAAACCGCTGTCTAAACGGTCGTCGTTGCTCGCAAGTATTTTCCCAGATTTGGGTCCGCGGCCATCCTCATTATAATCCATTTGGTTGGTGTTACTGCCTCTGTAAAGCTCCATGTTTGTGTCTGAAGTCTGTGTAGCTCTTGTGGACTGTGAGAGTTTCAGGAGTGTTAAAAGAGATAAAGAAAGGGGCGGAGCTTAGCGGAGGGTGGGGGATTTCCAAAGTGTGATTGACGTCTGAATTGTGTTCTAGAGGGAATTAACTGCGCCTGGACTTTGGGGAAATTTTCTCTGCTTCGTTAAAGACACTATCAGATCAGTAATACTGAAAGTCTTTTCCAGTTGCAAAATATTCCAGAATCCACTTAGGGCTGGCTAAAATGTAACAAAAAAAAAAACTAAACATTTTATGTCAGGAAAGAAAATATTTAGTGCACAACTCTACAATGTGAACTTTGGTGGTTTGCAAAAAGTCCCATTTTCAAACATCTCAAAATCTTTGCAGAAAGGTATTGAATCATTCCCATATTTCAAATGGGTCCTGTAATTCTGACATTGCAACATGTGAACAAAACAAAATAATACCTAAAATATTATTACACACATAATGTGTAATATAAAAAAACTATGAACATATGTTGTATTTTTAGCCTAATTCAAATTTAAATATTTGTATATGTATGTATATATATATATTGTATAATTAAATTATATAAAAATATAAATAATTCTATCATTATAATTTTTAAATAGTGTTTACCCATTTTTGCTGAAAGATATTGAAGTATGCATAGATTTCAGATGGTTTAAATAATTTTGACATAGCAACATGAAAAACTAAACAATACAGAAAATTATATAACTATTGTATAAAACATATATTATACATTAAATTAATATACATTTAATATAGAATATTAAAATATTTTAATATGTATAATAGTTTATATAAAATATAAATATGTATAAAATTATATGATCAATAAGTTATGACAACGTATATTTTTACACTGCTTTAACTTTTAAATAAGTTTAGCCATTTTTTTAGTCAGTTTAATGTAATTTAAGTTGAATTTTTTTAACAGTTTACAGAGGTGTCAAAAAGTTAAAACAAAAATGTGTGTATATATATATATATATATATATATATATATATATATATATATATATATAATGACAGCAGCAGTCAAGAAGACAAACAAACAAAAACTAAAAGTGCTTTAGTGGAATCAGGAAAAATCTATATAGAAGTTGTTCTTAAACATTAATGTAAAGTAAAGGAAGTAGACTGTATGGTGCCAATATCTTGCTTCCTCATAGTCTGAAGAATGGGAAACTCCTCTATGTGTAGTTCTGCGTGAGAGTTTGCCCACAAAGGCATTCTAAAGAAGCAAAGAATGTGTGTTTTTTTTTTACTCGAGGCGCATGTGTGTAAACTCCAAGACAACCTGTTCTCAAACACAACTACCATAGTAACAGTAGCTATGCGTGGTCAACCCCGAGGGCATAGGGTGTTCCTCTAAAACGCAACTGCATTTGCAATATACATTGTGCACACGCACAACAGAAAGCTATACCTCTCATGAGGGAACGCTTTTACAATTGTAAACATATATCAATGACCTACAAACAGGCTTGGTGACTTGCTGAAGGGTTTTGTCAATACAATAATTAATTCAAGTTAGACAAGAGGACGACTGGATAATGCAAAGACGAATAAGTTACAAACTGACCTACAAATAACAATGCATCTGCTTTGTTGATGATATATCAGTGATATATCAGGAGGTCCAACTCATTTATTCTGATCAAATACTGGAAACACTGAAAATGTTCCATTTCGGTATCTAGTGATCAGTGTGGATAGGACGTCCTGTCCAGCTCCCGAAACACAGCTCTTACATAGATAGGTGACGAGAGCACGCATCAGCATGTTTATGGGCGGGAATCTTTAGTGGGAGAACAGTGGGCTGACCATTACTAAACCTCTTTTGCTGAGGCAGATCCTACAGCAGCATAAACACACACTTCCTCAAGTGAGCGCAGGCCATCCAAGACCATCCTGCACATTTAAACGTGATCGTTGACACATCATTTACAGTAGGCCTACGTCATATACTTCATACTGTTGAAATAGAAAATAAAACAATAACAAGTTCACATTTGGGAACAACAGGGGCTTGGGGCAAAAAAGCCATACAAATTATGGCCAAAATGCAAAACAAATGTATAAATTCTTGTATTTAATATAAGCAATATCAAAGGAGCAAAAGTGCTGTTTTCCTGAATAAAGAAATCTTAACTGTTTTCAACATTAATAAAATGTTTCTTGAGCAGATTAGCATATTAATGATTTCTGAAGGATCACGTGACCGTATAATATTTCACAGTATTACTCTTTGTACGGTATTTTTGTTCAATTAAGCCAACCCCAAACTTTTGAACAGTATTGGTATAAATTCATATCAGTCACTTGAGATACCAGTCTCTGAAACTGATTAAACACTGTACTATGATAGTGACTTTCCCAATAGCTTGTCAGGCTAAAAAAATGCTTCTCTATATAAGCATAGTTTAATATGACACTTGCTCACATGAAACAGCATGTTCTGACACACAAGCTGCTGACTCACAGTGAATGTCACTGAATGTTTAGATACGGGGAGGATGTGTGACCCACCCTCTCCACTGGAATTTCCATTTTCTTCCAGACTCCTCTAGTGTCACTCACATGTCTTATATACACTGGAGATGTTTGCTGCCGTGACTTTTCAAAACTGAAAAAAGGGTAAATCACTAACCTGTTTATACCTTTCCTTTAGGTTTCCCCCATCTTTCCCTCAAAAGACATATACTGTTTAAAGTCCCAGAGGTGTCAATGGGGATTCTGCTTGTGTGTGTCACAGGACTTTTAAATAATAAGTCATCACAGTTTTCCCATTTTTTAGCAGCGGACATTCCATGCAGTGGGGAATCCTGAAGCTCAGTCCATGAATCACACAGGTAAATCAGAATGAATGGAATGTGACTTCTCACCTGAAAGGGTGCAGTAGTCTGCATGTTATGTAATGGTTATGAGTAGTTTAACCTTTAAAGCAGGAGAGTGTGGACTGTATTGGTTTAAAAGAGCCAGTGCATTCCCTGCATATTTACCTCACGAGTTTTCTCTCATGCAAAAGTTGCCCAGACAAAGCATATGCATATAGTGTAGGTGAGGTTTCCCTTTGTTGTCTAAAGAGACAATTCAGCTCTAGATACAACTCTCTCTCTCTCTCTCTCTCTCTCTCTCTCTCTCTCTCTCTCTCTCTCTCTCTCTCTCTCTCTCTCTCTCTCTATATATATATATATATATATATATATAAATGGATTTTACACACACTAGTGCCCTAGCGCCCTCTAACGTTGATACTTTTTTGGATAGAATAATTTGTTTTCTTCTCGAAAACGCTACACATATTATAGCCTTCATTAAAATTGTATATTGCTTTTACAAAACAAGTGTGTAAAATATTTTAAAATATCTTTTTATTTATTTATAAAAACTGGGCTATTTTGCAACATTCTTTGTTTCAGAAAAGCGCGATTACTCGAATATTCCAGGAGATGGCGACAGACTGTAGGAAACAGTAGATTCAGAGCGCGCGACCAGTTTCCGTGCAAGATAAAGGTACTCTCTCAACTAAATATGTAAATAACATCTCAAACTAAATGTATTTTTAGCAAACAATTTAATATTTAAGATAATCAAAATATTAGTCCAAAAGTTCCAGATTTATAGCCAACTGGTTAAAGGCACAGGTTTTCTAAAAGCATAATGTACAAAATGTTTTGTTTTTGTTAGGCTACTTTGTCCGTAATTATTATTTTAAAGAAAGTGTGCCATTACATGGAAACCGAAAGTTTTTGTAGGTCTATCCAATGCATTATAAGCCTAAATGATCAAATTGCTATCAGATAAAAATTAAATAAAAAAAGGTGCAAATGCTTATTTAAAACATAGGCCTACTCAATTATGAAAACTTTTCTAATTATATAATGATATCCATGTGATCATTTTGAGCTAATGGACCAAAACTGTGTTAGTGATAAATACAACACAGGCCCTAATTGGAGATGATTAAAGATGCATTATTCAACAGTCTGTCTGAGTAAAACTGCCAGAGTCTGATGCTCATCTATCTATCTATCTATCTATCTATCTATCTATCTATCTATCCATCCATCCATCAATCTTTTTATAAAATGCTAATATGTCCTTTGTATATTGATAAAGAATAATTGCTTATAAATATAGTCATTGATTATTACAGGTAACGCGATCTTCTTAAATAAGAAACGTTCTACTAACCCCCGTGTAAACGATCATCACCTCAGCAAACTCCACTAGTGGTTTCTCACGCTCATTGGCAGCACAGATGAGTGTCCTGGGAGGAGAATCCCAGCTGAACATAATGGGATCCTAACAGGTTTGGGCTTCAGCATCCACCCCCTCCACAGATGCGTCTCTTATCAGCGTCTGCAGATTCTGCGGGTTATCAGCAGCCTGTCTGACCCCAAACACACTCACATGGGAAATACAGTGGAACACATTCTCATCGTTCACTGTACAGATGTGTTCATCACTGACACATGTGCTCGGCCACCAATTACAATATAACATATTCTTGTATTGTACTGTTAGATTTGAATAGTTCGGTCTGGTACGCTACGTTGTAAACACACACACACACACACACACACACACACACACACACACACACACACACACACACACACACACACACACACACACACACACACACACACACACACACACACACACACACACACACACACACACACACACACACACACACACACACACACACACACACACACACACACACACACACACACACACACGTTACAACAGTCACTTTAAGACAGCAATATATTGCTATTTCTGTAGGTCTATATGGACATTTAACTTAAAAGTGATTTAGAAAAAGTATGAATTTATATTTAGAGGGAATTATTTATTAGTCGAGTTAGCTTGAATTAGCTTATGCTATTATTAGAAACATGTTTATTAATTTGATATATGCGTCCCTGTCCTCCGAGACAACATATTATTTTAACTTAAATGATTAAATAAAATAAATCTGGTTTCAATTTGTTTTTAAGATAAAGTTAGCCCAATGATAGCTAATACTAAGATAAACGAATGAAAATAATAATTTAGTTTTACTTATAGCTTTAAACACGAAATTTGATAATAAAAAATAAATTCTCATTTAATTTAATTTGAATTAACATTCATTTTAAATGTATTATTTAAAATCAATTATATAGCCTATATAATTGATTTTAAATAAAACATTTATAATGAAAATTGTCATATATTATTAGCTGTAGGAAAGTAAATTAATATATATTGTATTATTTTACATTATTTTATAAATGTATATGTATTTATTTTCATTTAGCCTCAGGATAAATGAAAATAAATACATATACATTTATAAAATAATGTATGTATTAATGTATGTAAAATGTGCATATTCTGTATAGGTATAGATTGACACTTATAATAATACAAATAATTAAGTTCAGTGCATGTAGATGGACCGATCTCACATTACCGAACAGGAAACTGAAAACATGGGAAGGTTAAAGAGCCCATCGATCCCCTGAGACCTTTTGAGATAACAATCTGCTGGCCATTAGAAATGAATCTGTAACTGGATCAGCTCATTAATGCCCGCCCCGCCCCTTCGTTCGAATACCAGTGCTGATTGGGCACAACTGCGGCATTGACAGTGACCTCACACAGAACCTGAAGTCGAACCAAAGGATAAAACGCGAGCGGGAAGCATCAAGGTGACAGTGTCCAGCCCGCATCCTCTCTTCAGTAGTTTCATCTGGACTCTGGGTGAATCCGACGAGAAGATGCCACGAGGATTTTTAGTGAAAAGGAGTAAACGTGGCTCATCAGCATCCTACAAGGTGCGTGCGCAAGAAGAAAAAGAGCCGCGCAAAGAGGACCTGCCAAGCCAAACTCAAAATGCAAGTGTCCTGGACGTGCTGGAACCTACGAGAGAATCATGGGCAAGTGGTATCAGCTCTAAAAATGAGCAGACGCGTCTTCTGGAGGACTCTGGGGTTGTTGGAGAGAGTGTCGATTACGCACAGAACTACTTCAGCCACCCGGAACAGAGCGCGTCATCTCCGCGCAACAGCACCGACTCCTACAGCCCGATCAAACCCATCAGCACGGAGTTTTTTGACAGGTGTCTGAGCTCACCAGCCATGGCAGAGTCCTTTCCCTTGGCCACCCCGGTGTCTTCAATCGAGCGTCTGCTAATGAACAACTCTGACATGAAGTTTGGCACACCGGTGCCCTCTTCGGTGCCCACCTACCCCGCGTTTCATCAATGCGTAAAACGCGCGTTCATGGACACAGAGCGCAAAAGCAAAGCACCAAAAAAGGCTAAAGTCATCAGAAAGCTCAATTTTGAAGACGAAGTCACCACCTCACCGGTCCTCGGGCTTAAAATAAAAAAAGAAATTCCCGAGTCAAAACTGGCTCCGCAAAGTGGCAGAAAAAAGCCGCTGGGTGAGTTTATCTGCCAGCTTTGTAAGGAAGAATACCCTGATCCGTTTTCTCTGGCCCAGCACAAGTGCTCCAGAATCGTGCGGGTTGAATACCGCTGCCCGGAGTGCGACAAAGTTTTCAGCTGTCCTGCTAACCTCGCGTCTCATCGCAGATGGCACAAACCTCGTGGTCTGAGCACCGGGGACGCGAAGAAGTCCGCGCTGGAAGCGCGTAACCACGAGAAGACCTCAGTGGAGGGGAAGGAGAACGCCAGCAAGATGGGTGGAAACAATCAGCACCAGCTGATTCCGGACAGCTCCCAGCATCACAGATCAGCACCGGACAGCAACATGATTCACAGAGTTTCCCAAGACCCTCCTCTGGATCAAAGGTACCCATCCTCCGAGAAATGCTTTGAGATGCACATCGGCCCCGCGGAAAGCTCAAGGTTGTTCGATCACTGCCCCGATGAGCCCGACAGGTCCACCACCCCTTACTTGCCCTCGCCTAGCCCAGAAGAGGTGTATGAATGCCACTACTGCAGCAAGAAGTTTCGCAGGCAAGCCTACCTGAGGAAACACCTGGCCGCGCACGAGACGATCAAAGCATCTCCGTACAGTCACATAGAGAGCGGGCAGATCACTTTCCCGTGTCACCTGTGCGGAGCGCACTTCCCCTCCGCGGAGATCAGGGACAAACACAGACTCTGGCACGCGGTCAGAGATGACCTGCTCCTCAGACCCGATCTGAGCACTGGAGAACAGCAGATATTCTCATGCAAACACTGTCCCTCCACGTTCTTCAGTTCTCCAGGCTTGACCAGACACATCAACAAATCTCATCCCACAGAGAACAGACAGGTGATGCTCTTACAGATGGCCGTCAGGCCGGGGTGCTGAGTTCTGAAACAGTTATGATCATGTCTAACGGTTTGTTGTTAATATTATCACTCAGTAGACTACATCCAGTGTCTTAATGTGGGAATATCGAACTCTGCAAGGTCTTCTTTGACAACAGGGCTAGTTTATGTATTCTTTGATCATCTTGGGTAACACTGAATACCTTTTAATAAAAGAACAGCAATTTATTAACAGACATAATAGGGGGACTTTTCCATTTCATAATTACTGGAAAATGTATATATATATATATATACAATTTTAAATTGCATTTTAATAGAAATTTCTAGTCTTTATATTAGAGCTGAGAAATATAAATATTGCTTTTGTTTTGTATTTTTATTATTTTAAAATTTCAAACATTTTATTCATTTCTGTGCATTTTCCAAGCCTCACATCTCAATTATCTGAAATCTCCAAGTTTTCCACAACTGCGTGAACTCTGTATAATTCTTTTCACATTAGTTCTCAAATTCAAATGTGAATATTATGTATTCACATGTATAATATTGCGTTCACTGAAATGGTTAATTCACCTCTAGTTGAAACTCATTACTGATAATAATTCTTTTGGATAAAGTTATAAAGTGTTACCCATAAAAGGTACTTAATGTTGCCAATTTAATTTCATTCATGAAACGGTTTATAGCGGGAAAGACATCAAACCTATTGGGCTTGAGACTCAAAGCTCTCACCAGGTTCACTCATTAACATATATCATTATAATATGGGAAAAAGTAAATGAATATATTTTGTGTCTCATTGTAAAAGTAGCTTCCATGGAAAGCTTGTTTAGTCTCAACCGTCTTAGAAGGTGCTTTGATTTCTAGATCATGAATTAAGGTCCAGTACATTTCATATTTTAATTGACAACAGTAGCTGCAAAAAAAAGGTAATGTATTTATATCATAACTGCCAAGAAATGCCATAGCATACATCAAGACTATTAGAGGCCTACATGTAATAATAAACCACAAGTGTCATTTATATTTTCATATGTAGTCATTTTCAGCTATTATGGGGGAAATGAAGAGATCAATAAACCAAATTGTCTTCAAATACCCTTAGCTTATTTGTTATTTGCCCAAATCCACTGGAGAAGCTGATATTAAAACAGAAAAAGAAGACATCACAATAAAACAGGTTAAACATTTGTTGCACCCAGTAACTGCACAGGATTTGTGATGTTATAAGAATACTTTTATTCTTAAGTGTAGTTGCACATCTTCCACTCTCTTTCGACATCCGATACAAATGTATAGATATACAACCGTATGACCAACATTGTGGATCTGTGCGTGTGCTTGTGTGTTGTGCAGCTGTTATATCAACACATGCAGTTAGTACTGGAATCATGCAGCATTTGGTCAGTAGTAACACAAAATCTACCCACGAGGATGTTTTTTTTTCTTTTTTCCTCTTGAAATTACGCACAGGTTTCAGTTGCTCGTGTGCAGGCCTTTAATTTACACCTTATCATTTCAATCCAGAAGGGTGCTGCATGATTTCAACTCCACACATATATATATATATTTCTTGAGATACATTTCTAAATGATTTCAAATTAAAAAAAGAAAAACAATAAAAATCATGAAGTCTCACATAGCTTTCAAGAAAATATACAAACTTGACTTTATCTTAAACATGGCAACAGTTATAACTTGCATCCGTAGTCTACAGGGTCAGTTACCCTTTTATCCCATAAACGTGGAAGGAAGAAATGCAGATTGAAAACTAGTGTACACTTCCACGTCTAAAAAGAAGAAGAACAGAACAAGATTACATTAAAGGCTTTTGAACTTGCTCAAAAAGTCCTGAAGCGGGTAGTTCGGTTCAATTTGGCAACGTCGCCGTCTGCCTGCAAGACCTGTTAATGTGGCGTCTCATTCACACTTTCCTTAAAAATCTCATCCGAGATGAGATGAATCAAAAAGAGCGCTGCAGTCAAATGATTTATGCTGTAAATGAGCTGATAAACCAGCGTGGGCTCGTCTCTACGGCTGCTGTGCAACGAAACAAAACCTAGCCATACAGACAGACATTCAAACTGAAGACTTGTTCTAAGTGGCCTTTTGTTTTTGGTTGATTTAAATACTGTCAAATATGTACACAGATCAGATACTGTTCATACACTATACACATACATTAAATATGTATATATTTTATATTTATAGATATATACACAGTTTCAAATGACAAAGGGGTGGTTCAGTATAACAGTAACATAAATAAAAGAAAAAAGAAAAACAGAAAAACCAAAAAAGAAAACCAGCAAATAGACCAACAAATGTGAGTGTCAATGTTACATAAAAAACACGTTACACATTAGGAGTGAAAAAAAAAACCCCAAACTGAAATAAACGTAACGGCAAGAAGTGCTTCAGTTTAAACGTAGATCTGCTCCACAAACACGTTGAGCACTTCTCCAGCCATCGAGTATGTCGAAAACCTCAGTGCGTCTTCTGTACAAATATATATAACAAAAAAGTTGTAGTTGATACGATGGCGACTTTATTATGCGATCACTGGCACTCTGAGTGGAGGGCAGCTTCAGTGGCACCAGCTACGACAACAGCAGAGAAACTTATTGAAGTAAAATGCACTGCGATATCCATCAGCGGTTGGCAAAATGAAACATTTCAGTTGTCTCTGATCTTTCTGGCTCTGGATGGGAGGAGTCAGACAGCTATCGCAGCAAGAGGGCGTGGTTTGTCTCTGACAGTGCAGTGGGCGGAGTTCTGGAGTGTCCCGCAGGAAGATGTCGTGTGTGTGTTTGCTCACTTAAGTCAAGTCTTGTTGGCGGAACCAGAGGAACGCCGAAGCTTCATGGACATCCGGCTCTTGCTAGCACGAGGTGACATTGGCGAGGCTAAGTCGCTCCCGTCGACCTGCATTGCTGGACTTTCGGCCAGCTGACTCTCGAGGCATGAGCCTGTCGGGGAGGGAAGGGAGGAGGAAGAAGAAAAGACAGAGATAAGAACGTCACGACGGCCAGATCCATCGCACTCGTTAAACACTGTGCAAACATCTACTCGAGTGACGCATCTCATTAAAGGGTTCAATTCAGCTTAGGTTTGTGAATTAGAATATGGAACATAATGGAACATACAAGGACATCGGGTGGAAAGGAGGGAAATAAATGTGACTCTTTTTTTAATAATCTCAAATAAGTCTCATTGTGAATTTCACTCAGATTGGAAAGGGAAAAAAACCTCTCTGATACTTTGGTTAAAGCCATTTTGGCAAATTGTACAATAAATGTAACCAATTGAGAGCAAAATAAGTGTGAAAATCCCCTTCCAGAGGGGCATGAGAGGTTAATGCACCAGTGCATTGTGGGTGAACTTCACAGAGAGAATCACAAGGGGATGGTGGGACTAATCAACGCTGAGATCTGACACGTCGTCCCTTGGATGAGACCAACAGAGGTGCAGTTATGATATCGCAACACAAACTACATTGTAAAAGAGGAACGGGGAGGGGAAATAAAACACAAAGAAGGTACTTTGCCGTTTTTGGTTCCAGCATACCATTCACAGCTAGCGTGAAAGACCTTCCGTTTCAAGCCTTTTCCCTTTACCTTGATGAGCCCAATGTTTTCTACTGGAGGTTTGGTAAGGAGGAGAAAAATCACAGCATTTCTTTCTTGGGGTGCGAGAATGGAGAGAAGTGACAGATAGAAAGGACGACGGGTTGGGAAAAGGACAGGAGAGAGGGGCAGGATAGATGCAAAATGATGGGCATTGGTGTGGGATGTAAGAGGAAGTAGAGAAAGAATATGAAAAGACAGGAGGAAGAAAAACAGAAGAAGAGATATAAGATAAAGGTACGAGCAGGCTGGGAGGGAAAACAGCAGCAGGTGCACGTAAAATACAAGACAATAAATGCAAAAGTTGATCTCTCCATACGTTCACAAACATTTATTCAAACACACACTAACAAACAATTAACTAAAAAAAGATGTCAGAATTACCACCCACTAGTAACTAAACTCTAAAAATGAATGCTGTGACACAAATCTCACTGAAAAGATGCTGCCAAACCACATGTAATACTCATAAATATCATCTGTAATATTGTACCTGAATTCCTTCAGTAAATCAATCTCACTCAGTAGTAGGGTTCCGGAAGTAAAATGCCATTCCCATAATTATATACTGCAAAATTCATTCATTTAAATATTTGAAAACAGATCTAGTCATGAGCGCTGAGTTTTTTTTGGGGGGGGGGGGGGGGGGGGCTGGTAAGGCTGGTAAGATATTTCAAAAAGAAGTCTCTTATTTGATCAAAAATACAGTAAAAACAGCAATATTGTGAAATATTATTACAATTCAAAATAACTTTTTTTTAAAGAAAAATTTTCAGCATCATTAGTCCAGTCTTCAGTGTCACATGATCCTTCAGAAAAAATCATACTGATTATTGTAAATAAAACTGGTAATCTCCACACGGGTGGAGATTTTTTGCAGGCTAACAAAAGTTTGCTAGGAAACTTTAGCTAGCCAGCTACCTAACATTAATTCAAATAGGGTGATTCATTACAGCAGCGGTAGTAGTGTTCACTGACGAAAAATTTGCACAAAAATCTCAGATTCAATTATGATCTGCAGTGATTTAGGGACTGTTTCATTCAACACATAACATACAATGAATTGTTGTAATGTTGTGATTCAGTCAAGAGTTGATTGAAGGACTCTTTCTTTATTAAGAATCTTCTGAAATACTTAAAGCTGCAGTCTGTAGTTTTTCCTCTTTGTCGCCATCTCTGTTCAAAATCTGCAATTGCGGAATTATCAACTTTACGTGGGTTGTGTCTCGGCACGGCACGGCACAGCGTGGATGAATCCAATGTAACTGTATAAATTAAGCGAACAAGTGCGCTACTGTTACATAATTGAACCATTGAAATGTCTTACCTGTCCAGCAGAAAGAAAGCCGTCTCTGCGTTCGTTTTGAACCCCTTCAAAACACGGAGTTCACGACACCTTTCAAAAGCACGTCCGATATTTATCCTTGTTTTCGCAAGGGCCCGGCTGCAGTCTTTTTTTTTCTGTAGCCACTCTGAAGTTTTTTGCATTTTACAATGGGTGAATCTCCAGTTGTCACTGGTTATTGTCGTTTAAACCTTTCTGGATCCGCCATCAAATTGATAAGTATAATTATATCAAGTTCTGTGAGAAAAGGTTATAAATCTCCACCTCCAACATCCTCACACGCAATATAGCCTACTAGCCGAGACACTTTCTTTATGTGTACAGATGTGACGTAATAACGCATAGACATGCTCGAATTTCCCACAGAAATCCACCAGTACCACTGGAATTAAACACATTATTACAAGCTTACGGTTTGAATCGAGCTACAGCAAGCAGATAGTTTTGAACACTGGCTAGTTATGTACTTGCTCAATTTTATTTTGGATAATGTTTAACCGAAAAAAGTTACGGACTGCAGCTTAAAAAAAATCTGGTACAAGGGCTGCTGAATAAGCTGAGCTCAATTATTTGTATGAGAGCTATTATACTGTACCATTCCGTGCTTCCATTCAACATTTACAGACAGACAGACAGACAGACAGACAGACAGATGTGTGATATAAAGAACAGAAGATGAGGTGAGTGAAACTGTAAGATCATGCCGGACACAGACTTGACTTAGGGTGTGTTCACACTTGGCATGTTTGGTTCTATTAAAACCAACTTTGGCGCGATTGCTCTGTTAGTGCGGTTCAAGTGTGATGGCTGCCATCCAAACTCAAGCAGTGGGTCTCGGTACACTGGTGCGGTTTGACTGAAATATGAGCGCAACACTGACCGAAGACATCTAAATGAAACAAAATCAGGACGTGATGTCACAAGATGCGACCCTAAAAAGGACATAATGTTCAAGCATACCTGGTTCCTCTCATCACAGTTCAGTACAGGTATCAGAACCACGTCTCCTCGCAGCAGATCTTGGTTTGTGTGTGTGATGGCGGAATTCCTGCCACTGTTTTGACTCCATTACACATTTTATAAACTCTTTACGAGTTCTCAACTGGTCAAAATATTATCATATGTCGGCTATGCACATACAATGAGCGAATTTATCCCAGCACACAGCATTGTTTTGGGTGTTCGGTAAGCCAAAAAAGCGATTTGTTTTGTGTTGTATCTTTTGATTCGGTGTTAAAAATGACAGTTTGAACGCTAAGCAAACCAAGATTAAATGTATGATTTTCGTATTTGGTCCAGACCAAAAGAACCAAGAGAACACACCCTTAGAGGAACCTATTGGAGTAACATCTGTGGTAAAGAGTGTAAATGTTGGTCAATGTTAGGGATCTGGTGTGAACATGCCATGCAAATAATGTTGCAGACTTCCAATTGAACAAAATAGAGAGAACATGGAAAAAAGAAGGGAACGTATTTCAGTCTAGAAAGGAATCAAACAAACAAGATAAAGCAAAAGAGAAAGTGCTCATAACGTCGTTACAAGCAAACAAACGCATAAGACAATCAGGCAGCCTCAGTGTACGGCATCTTCAGGAATCTTACCTTTAGATATACACAAGTGATAGATTATGATCTGAAGGGGAAACATAAGATAAACAAAATAAAATGGGAATGAAAAGGAAAATAAAGTAATAGAAAAGAAAAATGATCATTTGTGTTTAGAAAGGTACCAGAAGCCCAACACAAATGCCAGAATAAAAGCGTTGGGTTTGAAAAACAACTTCGGTTGCATAAAATACAAAACAAAAGATTGTTTTTCAGATCCAAAACCAAATTGTTTTGCAATAACTGAACCAAAAAAAAAAAAAGTATTTGTGCACAGGCATGAACGTGTCCTCAAATGAAAGGCTTAAAGACTCTTTTATATATGTGCACTACATTTTCAGTGTATGATTGGGGGATTGAAATTAATTTATCGTCAATTATTTTTTCCCAGAAACCTCTCCCTAAATAATGGCTTAATGCTATTTCTAGACTGCCTTTGGTTAAATTTCAGCTACCATGTTCATTGTAAGGTTAGCATTCCTGTAGCTAAAATGGTAGAGCATGGCACTAGCAATGGCAAGGTCATGGGATGTGATTCCCAGTGAACGCAAGAACATTTTAAAATGCTATATTTTTCAGAAGTCTTTTTGAAAGTTTTTTTAGTTAGATTCAGGTCAGTAAGATTTTTGTTTAGAAAGAAATTAACACTTTTATTCAGGAAAGATGCATTAAATTGCTCAAAAGTGACGGGTAAAGAAAACTTACAAAAGTACAAAAGATTTGCATTTCAAATCAATGCTGTTCTTTCTATCAAAAATGTCTCACAGTGTCCACAAAAACATTAAGCAGAACAACAGTTTGCAACATCAATAACTTCAGTTAATAATATTTCACAAAATTACAGTTTTGACTGTATTAAATGATTAATAAATGCATCTTTGGTGAGCATAAGAGAATTCTTTCAAAAACACACAAAAAATATCTTACCGACCCCAAGTTTAATGCAATGCAAGTCGTTTTGGATAAAATAGTAAGCCAAATGCATAAAAATGTTAATGTAAAAAAACAAGTAAGTGTGATTCCACAGTCTCAACTGATGGGGCTATGACACATGCAACATAAGGCCAGAGAGTCTAGAATTGGATGGAATTGTGAAGCTGAATGGTGAGTGGTGTAAAATGACAGATGAATTAAGAATCAGTTCATTAAGTCAATGACGCCCACCTGCTTCAGATGGAAGATGGTGGAAAGGTGCAGGGCAGAAAACACGAGCTGCGTAGTCCTCGAACGTTGTTGGCTCCAAGTGGTGCTGGACTATCGTCTCCAGATATCTTGCTCTCTCTTCATAGCTGATAAACGTACCAGTTAAGGTCAAACAAGGTTGGAGCATCGATTTCAAAAGCAACACAAACACACACATCAATAGGGGTCAAACAGTTAACCAGGATACCATGGGTTAATAATTCTCCCATCATACTGTAAACTGTATTACAAAGCTGTCATTGCTTTACGTATGGTGACAGTGGGTATCAATGGACATCTTACTGTCTTGTGTTATTCGGTTACGAAAAATGATGGTATTGAGTAAATGGAAGGGATTGGATTATGCCGCTGTGTATGGGTTTAAAAATGGAGGGATTCTGTTAATGGGGACGATTTGATTAAATAGTCCGGTGGCATATGGTCTTTGCTGCATTCATAACTTCGTAAACCAAGAACACGCGGTTCGGATAACGGCGGATGCTGCGTCACTGCAGAAACTTGATGAAGTAGCGGTTAGAAATGAAGCGTGTGAGAGACAAAAAGACAAGAGAGAAACGGAGGCCCTGCTGGGACGAGGCAGGGGGAGGATATTCTCGGCTCATGTTCTTCGGGTGTTTCCGCACATAAAGCATCACCACCAGGAAACGCAACACTCACGCAGATCTGTCGTTTGCCTTTTCCTATCTCCAGCAGACCCGTTTCCTGCCGACGGGTCCTGCTGTTTGAGAGCAAACCCTGGAGTGAATGGGTGAGAGGTTCCCACCGAGGAGAAGAGAAAGCAGCTAGCGAAAGTGTCAGTGGGTGCGACGTAATTAGACACATGCTGTACTACAACTATAGGCAGAACATGATGGTCTTGACAGCCGTGTTAACAGCTCAGAATAGCACTCGTACAATCTTACTGACTGAAACATTCAGTCACAGCTGATATAAATCAATTCTGATTGTGGACTTCAACTGCTCTGCACTTCCGTATTATTGAGAGTAAGAGCAGAACTACCTCATGAACCACTAACAGGTAATTCAATAACTGTCACGTGCAAAATTGCCAGCTGAAATACATAGATGAATCTTATCTGTATAGGGTTCTGTATGATTTATGCAAAGCATATATATATATAACATAGAACTACTGTTCAAAGGTTTGGAATTTATTTTATGGAATTAATGCCTTATTTAGCAAGGATGCATTAAATTGACAGTAAAGACATTTATAATGTTACATAAGATTTTTATTTAAAATAAATGGTTCTATTTGATCTTTGTTCATCAAAAAATCTTGAAAAAAATGTGTCACGTTTCCCAAAGAAATTAATCATCACAACTCTTTTCAAAATTGATGATAATAATAAGAAGAAATGTTTCTTAAGCACCAAGTTCTGAAGGATCGTGTGACACTGAAGACTGGAGTAATGGCCATCAGAGGAATACGCTTTAAAATAAATATTTTACATTTTTAAAATATATTAAAACATATAACAGTTATTTTAAATAGTAATAATATTTCTCAATATTACAATTTTTACTATGTTTTTGATCAAATAAATGCAGCCTTGGTGAGACATTAAAAAACCATAAGACCTCAAACTTTTGAACAGTAGTTGCCATTTGCCAGAAGTTGCAATTTAGATACAAGTTATTTACTAAAATGAATTTGACATTATTAAATATTTACAAAAAGTAAAATATAATTTTATCAAAAGTTGTTAAAAGCGCTATATAAATGAAGGTGACTTGACTTGAAAAATTTAAAAAAATCACTGACCACAGTATAAATATACAAAAAAAGCTGCAATGAAATCAGTCTTTTTCTCCACTTCAGGTCACTAAAATGGAAAACCTGATTCTTGGACTGAAAGGTCAAGGTTTTAAAGGGTCTAGTCTTGGTCTTTAATTGTCAGGGATTAGTAAAGATCTGGATCTTGGGGATTTGATATTGGTCTTTGACTAGAACTCTGCTACATAGATGGTTCATGGCCAGAATAACTGCAAAGTGGTCCATATTTTATGCTGATAGTCTGGCTACAAGGGGGCAACCATTCCAAACAGCGCGAGCAAAGCATGAGCAGCACCGCTGTGCATCTTAATAGCCCTCTCAGAGCTGCCCAACATGTGGTCACCATCCTGAACCTGAGATGAGCCTCTAATGCCACCCTGTCACCAAGACAACAAATCCTCTCCGCTGTTGACTTCAGATGCTCTTTGTGTGTCACAAAGAGAGAGGTAAAGGGAAAAACAGTTCTTTTTCCTTCTCATACGTGGTGCTTTTTTGCACCATGTATTCACCCAAATAACCCGGGCCTATAATTGAATTTTTGATGGGTGATGTTTTTTTTATGACGGCTTGTTAAAAAGGAGAAAGTCCTTTTAAGAGAGTGCGTGCCGGGTTCTCGCACCCTCTCTAGCATCACATGCTACTAGAGGAGAGGAGGATAAAAAAGAGCCTTTTGTGCATTACCAGAAACTAATTTTCCCTGTGGATGAAAGGCAGAAGGGGGGAAAAATACTCCTGGCCTCTTCCCCCCCTCCTACGGAGCTTTTCATTGTCACCGCGCTGAACTCCTGAGCTCTGGAAGGAAAGAGAGAAATTGCCACTGAAGAGACAGCAAAAGTGAGCTTGTTAGCACATTAGGAGTGAAGGGCTCGTGGTGGGCTCCAGGAACAGTCCCTGGTGGTGTGTTAATTCAGCACTCCGAACATGCTGGTGCTGATAGCCTCCAAATTGATCACTCCTGCTACCCCCGATTTCATTCCCTCCCCCTCTCGAAGCTGGTGGCAGCGGTGGAGAACACAAGCAAGCCTATAGAAAGGAGGAGAAGCTTTTCATAATGTCAAAGTCATGTCAGCCACCTTGACTCTGACGACAACTCTCTGATGACAGGGTGTCTGGAGACCACTTCTAGGTAGACGTCAATGAGCTCTGTTATGTCAGCAGTTTTGATGTCTCAATCACCATAGTGAAAATTTGAACAAGTGGATCCCTTGTAATTCTAGAGTGTGAATTTGAATTGAATTAGCCACACCCAATTGAATTGAAATCTGAATTGGAATGACAGGAAGGGGAATTTACTGACTTTAATATTATACTGTCCACAATATTTTATCTATTTACTTTATTCTATTTCTATCTATCTATCTATCTATCTATCTATCTATCTATCTATCTATCTATCTATCTATCTATCTATCTATCTATCTATCTATCTATCTATCTATCGTTCTGTCTATCGTTCTGTCTGTCCATGTCTATCGTTCTGTCTGTCTGTCTGTCTATCTATTGTTCTGTCTGTCTATCTAACTATTGTTCTATCGGCCCATCTATACATCTATCGTTCTATGTCTATCTATCTATTCTCAAATGTAAAGGCAGTTCTACTTCTTTACATTCAAATTTTAACATTCAGTTCAATTCTGCATCTTGGTTTGCTACCTCAATTGAAATTTTATTCAAATTAAGGAACTGAAATGGAATTTAAAAGGCAGTCTCAATTACGTTCTGACTAGAGCATGAGCCTGGCAACAACATATTCATTATACTGAACTGAGGTCTGAATTAATCATAAAATACAGTGAGAACACAAACAAAAACAGGGCATCTCAAAGGACATTTGTGCTTGGAAACATCAGTGCAGCCAAGAGTTCTGGGACAATTATCGGATGTGTGACAGCACAAGGATGACACATGGCCAATATCTCCACTCTCCGAGAGCATAGCTATTCCCTGCTCTAACCTTGCAAATTAACACAGCACAGTAGCTGACGAGCGCAATGAGAACACGGTCCCAAATCACACACACACACACACAGCTCATTTTAATTACACACATGATCAGTCATTTTCTCCACATGGTGTGGTCGTTTTTATCAGTGCTGAGAAATCCTCCGTAGGATATCTTTGGCACCTTTTAAAAGAAATCCAGAGAAGGATCCGCATCCCCACAGAGAAAGCCACTGTCCGGCTGCCGAACAGCTCTCATATCCTCACACACAACCCGGTGGGATACACACGGAGGAGGCCGCTCACTCAAACCACAAACCACAAGGTCTCCACAGGTGCTTTTGTCAGGACACGTCTGTCACACCCTGTGAGAAATCACTTAGCCGAAATACAGTTTTCAGTTGCACAACTTTAATGGACCATCTGTTGGAATATTGCAGTGTATTTTACATGATTCGCTACTCTAAAGATGTGTTTACAGTAGTGAGGGCAGACCAACAAGTCACCCACGTGAGATCACAGACAATGATCCAAATCATCCAATCAGTACCTGATGGACAAAATCAAGTCCCGTCCTACATTTTTATCTAATTCGAGAAGCATTTTCACACGGATGAACGTCACAAAAATGAAAAAAAGATGATTACAATTTCTGTTTCATGACGAATTTAAGATCTGTCATCGACTAAGCAATCTACTAATTAGATCCACACAATTATGCATGCTGAAAAACTATGAATCAAATATCAGTCTCAATCAAAAAAAAATTGGAAGATAAAACTTAAAAACAACAGTGTTACCAAGATCTAGGAAGCCCAAATCTGCCAATAAAATTACATCTGCACTGACGCTGGAGAGAGAGAGAGAGAGAGATAGAGAGAGATTGAGAGAGAGAAAGAGAGAGAGAGAGAGAGAAAGATATCAGAAAAGTGACAGAGAAAAACATCACACAAATAATCAAATTTGAGGAGTTTTACAGAGTATAATTACAGAAATCTATGTGTGCCCTGAAGTGCAGGCTAATCGGTTTATTTTTCCATCTGATGCCTGCTGATATCGTGGCCCTAACAGTGATTTTATTAGCGAGGCACGGTGCTGCGGCTGGCTGCCATAGCCCCGTCATTACGGCCAATGTCTCCGTGTGGCACAAGCAGATGAGAGGAGAGATAGCCCAAGCTAATGCACCGTTGCCTGGGGCTCCGAGACACTGATCTGGGCCCGGGCTCCAGCATCACAGCCTCTCCTATTAATCTCCGCTGAAACCAAATTGGAGGGCTCGTGAAATACAGCCCAAGAGCGTCCGGCCCGATTTATCGCCCCTGCGTCCTGTCCCAGCGCCCCAGGGGGAAAGTGATGTGCGTGCTGCCGTTGCAAATGCAACATTTATTTAACATTCACGACACACAAGTCAGCGCTAATGCTATCAGAGAGGAGCGTGCGTATGCCGAGCTACATATACGTGGAGGTCCTGATTAGTATGAATGAGTGAAGGTGGCTTTGCCATCTGCCTCCCATGCATGTCTTTTTTAAACAGTAACCTGATTTTGTGGTTCTACGGAGAGCGGGGATTTTTCACCACGGCTTTCAAATGCCATGGCTATTAATTCTTTAAATCGCATTTAGCTTTGCAGAAAGTCTGAATTTGCACAAGGAGTGTTTATCTTCTAACATGTTTCAGTTTTTTAATACGCAGATGGACGAGCTTGCAACTTTTAAATTATTTTAATTATTATTATCCAGTTCTTCAGATTATCGTCAAAGCTCCACCAGTCAAAACAGTATCGAATGTGAAGATAATTTCTCTTATCTAGAATTCAGGATTTCTAGCTTTAACAAAGATGGCCTCCATCCATGGGCAGTTTTAGGCAAAGATGGCCTTCATCCATAGGCAATTTTAGACCCTAGATTGCACTAGAATGAAGAGATTGTGTGATTTATTCTCATGCTCATTGAGAACAGAGGCTGCAAAAATGTTTAAAGGGTATTTCACTCTGAATTCATCCCTTATAAGTCATAAAAAAATTACACTATCATCCTTAGCTCTGTATCGGGTCCTAGCAAACCAGGGTCACGAGTTATTGAAAATTGAATTGCAATTCTAATTTGAATGCAAGGAGGCACAATTAAAATAAATGGAAATCCATAAAACTGCAATTTCGAAATTCATAAAAAGCATACAAAAGCTATTTAAAAAAAAAAAATTCAAACAAGGCTTTGTCTAGCCAAGATTCCAAATTCTGCTAAAAGTTTTAAAAGTACACAGAGAGAACAATAAATAGAATGATATAGAATGATAGATAAATAGACACGATGACAGAGATAGAATGACAAACGAACAATAGAAGACAAACAGAGACAGAATGACAGATCTGAAGGATGGATAGAATGACAGACAGATAAAATGCCACAGACAGATAGAACGACATACAAAACAATAGAAGACAGACAGACAGTCAGATAGACAGACAGACAGATAGACAAACAGATAGATATCTGCTACACTAACCACAAACTCCATGTCAGGAGCCTGCAGCGCATCCTAAACACCTCGTAAGAGTCAGACCCACATTCCCCATCGCCACGCACCCCCAGGGAGCTTGTTGTTTACCAATCTATCCCGAGCCGGAGGGGGCCACACAACAACATTTTTTTTCTTTAACACACCCTGCACTTCCCTCATTCACACACAGGCTGTGCTTGACTGACTGGAAAGTCCGGGGATGAAGCTGTCGGTGCTAACAGGTCAAAACAGGAGAGAAGTTAGGAGGAGTGGCTCAGTGATTGATCGACATATTATTGCCATCGTCTGCCACTGAAGTGTACTGTGCTGAAAAAAAAAAAACAGACACGGACAGCGAAAGGGGTTGCTTGTGCAGTTACAATAATTACTAATGCACAAAATAAAGAGAAAGAAAATGGCAAAAGCAATTAAGGACTGACCCCACCAATACCCCAACCCCCCTAATCTGTTCCAACCCCTTTTCATCACTGATGGGACAATTAGTGAATAGTGCAACCTTCCATCCCCCTTCACACACACCACCAACAAACCACGTTGTTACTGGGACACAATGGGGCCCATTGTGAGAGCTGGCAGTGTGTGGCAGCGCTGCCCGTTAGGCGTTTGGCTGTGGCTACACTGAGTGTGTGTGTGCTGGCCACTCAAGCATGGGGACAAAAGGGGAAGCGCTGGCCTGCTGCTTCCATCAGCTCGGTTGCCTTTGGAAAAGCCAGAGTCAGAAGGAAGGAGGCTATGACCCAAAGCTCTTCCACTCTCTCCGCTATCACGCCCTGCCATATGCTGACCCCAGCAGCCCGGCACTTATCGCTGCCAATCAGCAGCCAGCGGGCCTGCCCCCACTGTCATGCCGGAGCTGGCCCGGTCCCACACACACCACTGGACTGGCACGGCCAATGGGGAAGCCGCTTAGCACGTCCCCTCCTCTCCCCCTGCGTCCCAATCGACCACTGACAGATGGAAGATGGCCGTGACTCTTAGACTTGCGTGTTTTTTTTTTTCTTTTCTTTTTTCTCGAGTCCAAGCCAACAACACCCAATCTTCCCCCAGCCAACTCACAGCCGCGAGCCAGATGGATCAGATAATGTGGGTTTCTCGCAACACAATCAGGGTTTGAAGGATCAGATCTAGATCCACTTCATTCCAGGATGTGTAACAAGGAACCGAGCAGCTGTAACAATCCGGTAGCCTGGGGGGGAGACAGGTCAACTAGCTCTAATCGAAATGGGGTGTTTAAAACGCACACACACTTCCACATATGGAAGCCCAGACAGTAGCAGAACATTTTATCACTCAGGCCCAACATGGTGCCCTCAGAGACTGAGGCTGGCTGGAAGGCCCCAAGCTTGGGCTCTCTTTTCACACATGGCCCTTTGGATTACTCCTGTGCTATCTGTGGTTTAACCTTGTTATTTTGTCTGCCCAGTATTCATAACACTGACCCACGCCAGCTACCAGCTATTTTTTTTCTTCTTTCCCTCCAACAGACATTAAGACCGAAGAGGTCCCTTTCTATCTATTCCAGGCCCTAATTTCACAGTCATGCCGAATGAGGGATCAGTGCGCGGGAAGGCAGATGGACGCAGCCCGGGGCCAAGAGAAAGAACTGGAACTTGGAGTCAGGCACAAGAGAGGTTGAGGCGTGTTGGGTTAAAGAACGAGAAAAGGGAAGAGATGAAGCAAAAAAGTGTCTGAGTTTATCGAGTTTAAGGGCAAAAATTAGGGATGAAAAAGCAGTTGGCTTGGTTGACTGGGGACTATTTACAGAAGGAAAATGCTGGTCTGTCTTTCTTAAATCTAAATAATTTACGTCACAACACATGTCCCCTGCTGAGCTAAAAAGGGGATTATGATGACCATGTGTTAGTTGATTGGCAAGAAAGCGGCTGGTGCACCATTTAAACATTTCTAAATGAGGAGCTCTACAGCAAGAACAGCACCTGACGCGTGTATCCAGAGCAAATCTAATTGTCTCAGTTTTTGTGTGAAACTAAAGGCGGTTAACTGAGGCTCAGCGTATGATGCACTTCAGGTGGAAGAAAATGAGCTCGATTATACAGACAAAAAGAGGCAAATGAAGCCTTGAAAGTTACTTTAACTACCTTCCACTTCTTTCCAATTACACAAATCAAACCAAATACTGTGAATGACTAACAATGCAACCTGTGTAGTCCACTTCAAAGATTGACTTTTAGGTACTTCTTTTAGTAAATCAAAGCATATTTTGCGAACAATGTACCAGAATTTATGAACAAATGATTCTTAGAAGTCAGTTCTTTTAGTGAATCAAAAACACAGCACGATCATTGAAGCCTAAATCCTGAAACTAATTACTATTATGAGCAGGTTTGTTTAGTGAATCAAAAACATATAGCATGACCAATGTAGCCCAATCCATGAACAATTGACTCTTATGAGATGGTTCTTTTAGTGAATCAAAAACATACGGCACAATCAGCTTAGCTTGAAACCCAAAACAAATGACTCTTATGAGATGGATCTTTTAGTGAATCAAAAACAAAGCACAATCGGTGTAGCCTAAATCCTGAAACAAATGACTTACATAAGCTGTTTTTTTAAATAAATCAACAAAATATAGTGCGGCCAGTGCAATCCTGTTCTCAAAACAAACAAAATTATTAATTAATAATGAATGTAATTTATATTGTGTTGTATAATTTACAGCAGAGATTTTTTTTATGTAAGCAATTATAACTAAATATCAATAACGGAATCAAATTGAAAGCTTCTGAATTTTAATCAAATAAAATCTAGATTTCAAATCACAGAACAATGTCATGAATTAATTACATTGACGATGGCTCATGGCTAGCTCCTTATGAGGACTGAACCAGCACCTTTACCAGCTCTGCACTTAACAACTACACCACCCCACCAGTTATGATTGATTTAGAGATACTAGGATGTTAAGGGGACAATTAGGTTACATCACTTTCTCTGCAATGACTTCATGTGGCGGCACCATCAACAGGTAAGCAGGAGACACTGTGACTTCCTTCCTCACATCCCTGCGGTTCTCTCAGTCTCGCGGCCCGTTTTCCGCGTAGGAGAGCAGTCGCTCTGGCACATAGATCTTCTAATCACTACTAGCCTGCCATCCATCCCTTCCCAGTCATCAATTATTCGCACAGGATAGAAAGAAAATAAGGTGCGAGGGTGCTCAAAGAAAGAGGAAAAAAAGAGGATAGTTTCACAATAAAGAGAATCAGACTGAAAGAAAAACAGACGGAAAGAGAGAAAAGGTTTGGAGAGACATCCGTCGATAATGACAGATTACTGTAATTCAGGCTGTCAGGAGCATCGACCTGTGCGGCTCACGCCAATCAATAGCTCAGTCCACTATCGAGCTCCGCGCAGGCACACAGATGGGCGAGATTGCTGCGAGCGAAAGACTCAAGCTGAGCCAAACAATCTCTCTGGCTTGGAGGACATGGCAGATGAGAATCGCTTTCCCCCCCTTTTCTCTCTCTCATTTTCTCCCCTCCTCTCCGTCTTTGCTTTGTTTTCTGGAAGTAGCATCTCTTTGATAAGAAAAGAGCGCTCTTAAAGAAAGGTTAAAGGTCTTCGGTACCAACAAGCCAGGAGAGGCTGGATTTGGACTTGGAAATGCATAGATATTGAACATTATCTAAAGCATACAGTGGATGTAATTGTGCTTGTTAAGAGTCCTAGTAAAACAAATAACACTGAACTTGGATGGGTGATTGAAATCCAAGTTCAAATCCAGCCTGTGTGGCCCGTTCAAACCGAAGGCCTTCAACCTTTCCTTAAAAGTGCTCTTTTCTTATTAAAATTATGTTACTTTGAGAGTCAAAAGAGTACTTATATAAGCATTTTTAAGAGATATTGTATATTGTGCATGAATAATAATCACCAGAAAGGGTTCAAAAAGACCCAAACAATAAGATTAAGTACCACAGTAGAGATTCGGATTGTGTGACCGAGAAAAAGAGAGAGACAGAAATAAAAGCAAATTGCCAGAGAAGGATTTCAAAAGCAAATGGTTGTGCATCATGGTTAACAGTTATTGAGGGGTGATCAGAATGATTCCATCATCCGCCTGACTGGGTGAGCAGAGAGCGGTGCTCTATATGTGAGAAATAAGATGTCGATAATTATCGAGCGGCTCTACCTGCTCCCGCTCTGAGAGAGAGACCAACCTGACCGCTTGCAAGTCAATCCGTACATGTGAGCCAGGTCAGTACGGCAGGAGGAGAGAGCAGAAAACGAAGCAAGCAGGCGGTAAAATTATAATAGGCTTCTGCCACCTTAAACATGAAAAAATGTGCACTCATTAATCTGGGAAAAGGATACAAATTTTGGTAAAGAGGAATGAGGGATTTCAGAGCTCTGCTGGCATTGATGGCTGTGGCTCGCACCACTGTGGGTAAGATATTTCCATCCACTATGGCTCCATCAAACAAGGGACCGAAGAATGTCACCTGTGGAAAGCGAGATGATATGATATATGAACACTTATTGGACTGTGAAGAGCAAAATATGAGACGCTCCAAGCAGGAACGAAACGCACATTTCAATCAGTATCAAGGCCTATTCACACACCCACAAGTCCACAATTTCAGCATGAAAAATGTGCATGACACAATAGTAAACCAATACAATGAATCTCTCTAAACCCCTTCACATTGAGTCTAAAATATGAAATTGGAATGGTCTATTTTTATTTTTATTATTTTATTCACCAGTCTTCACTCATTAGTGTAACATGATCATTCAGAAATCATTCTAATATGCTGATTTTCTACTCAAGAAACATTTCTTGATACTTTTTTCAGGAAAAAGAATTTATCAATTGTTTGATAAATGGAGTTCAAAAGAACATCATTTATTTGAAACTGAAATCTTTTGCAACATTAAAAATGTCTTGACCGTTATTTTTGGTCAATTTAACGTGTGCTTGCAGAATAAAAGTGTTACTGGCCCCAAACATTTGAACAGTAGTGCATTTTATATTTTCTCCCATACCAAACATTTCATTCAGTTTATTCAGGCATCTAAACCTTTTTTTCCCAGTCAGAGTGAATAGTTTTGAAATAATTTTTTTTGCAAATAAATAGTCGTATTTGATTTTCTGTGAGCGAGCCTTTACACAGTATATAAGGTAGTAGCTTCATCCTTCAAATAAAAGGAGGCATAGAAATGTCAAAACCTTCTACGTATTTCAGCCTGTTACAGAAAAATCCCTGACATTAAGCAGAAAAGACACAGTGAATAGCCCTCATGCACTGAAATGGGGTCTAAATGGACTTTCATAAAAGCCAGGCCTCGTCTTTCTTTATCTCTCCATCTTTCTACATTTCCTCAGACTGCATGAAAGACTGAGCCTCTCGTCTCGGATCCATCTCCACAGCGGAATTCGATTCTGAGAATCCCATTCATTCAATTAGTCCTGACATAACTGAGCAGGAAGCAATGGCTGGTAGTGTCCAAAGACAGATATGCTTCCACTGTCTCCTGTATGAAGCATTGAGCTCATTTACAGAAAAACAAATGGGTGTGATGCAGAAACAAATATCTCAGTTTTTACTGTTCATCGATCTCTTTCTTCGACATTCATTAAAATCTTTTTTTCCCCTCAGAGTGGACGAGGTTTTCAGGGAATTCGGATGCATTTAGCCAATAGGCACATCAAACAAAAGTGCCAAAAAGAGTCAAAGATTCTTTTTTTGTAGTAAAATAAATATTTAGTCACCTAACACATTAGGCTTTTAAGGTTTATACACCACTGTTCAAAAGCTTAGGGTTAATGAGATGTTTTTAAAATAAGTATTTTATGCATGTTTAAACAAAAATACAGTAAAAAACAATTGTATTGTGAAATATTATTACAATTTGAAAATAACTATTTCTATTTTAATATATTTTAAAATGTCATTTATTCTTGTGTTGTCAAAGCTAAATTGTCAGCATCATTACTCCAGTCTTCAGTATCTCATGATGCTTCAGAAACCATTCAAATATGTTGATTTGGCACATAGGAAATGTAAAAACATAGGACAGTTAAAATTGTAAAACTTTTAAAAACTGACCCCAAACTTATTAACACTAGAGTATATTCCAACATGTCATGCCAAAAAAATAAATAATAATAATTAATGGAGTCAAGTGGTTTAAATATGCTTTATAACTCTATTTGAATAAAAAAGAAAAAAACTGTTTATGACAGTTTGTTTATGACATCTCTAGTTACAGACAGGAATACAAATTTATTAAATAATGAAATGATGGCGCCTCTGAAAGCGTTCCTTCGTCAGAGAGTTGAGCTCACCTCTGGTTTTTTGATGATCTGGATGCTGTACATGTGGTTCTTCATGGGGTAGATGATGATGAGCACATCTCCAAACTCAGTAGGAATGATGCCTCTCCGGTAGTCCCGTGAATGCTCGGACCACACGATGTGCACTTCATCGTTACCCAGGTGTCTTAACTGTAAGGAGAGAGTGGATACATAGAAGATGCCATTTAGATTATATTTAGTCCAAACATACTTGTTAAAGATTTGGTTCCTCTATAGTAACCTCAGGCAGAAAGGTGATACTACTTTGTTGGTGGAGTTCACAGCCATAATATTGTTTACACTCCAACAGTACAAGAAGCCTTGAGGTTGTGTGCCGGTCATACTTTATGACCATCACAATTTCGGAAACAAAAGTAACTGCTCTGAATTGAATCTCAACCGTGCGTTGTCTGAGCAGTGGTGCAGCCCTATCCACTACGGTATTTATTAACCTTGAGCTGTGACAGTTGAGAGAACGGCCACTCGGTCTCTCTCTTCTCATCTCATCTATCTTACACCGATCACTCCATCTTCCTGGGACCCGCTCAATCACTGCCACAGCCATGGGCGCAGTGACCCGTCAGCTGTCCCGAGCGACGGCCGCAACCTTTATCCAACTAATGACAAACTCTGTCCTTTAGACTCAGCGATGGACATCATTTATTTCTTTTACTGCAGTGTTCTGGCTGAAGTTATTTAAAACAGTGCGGGTCATAGACAGGCAGTCAGCCCTGTAATCCATAAGTTGAACAGGTCCAAAATGAACATTCCCCGACCGCCAAATGCATATAGACTTATATACATAAAATGTTGAACAATTTTAAATATTTAATATGTATATATGTAATATATACACACACACAAATAATTTAATAAAATATTTAATAATATATTTTCATGGACTATAACAAACATTGGTGGCCGATTTTTTTTTCAATTCACTTGCAATTGGCAAGTGTGGCAAAAAGTGAATATTGGATCCTTTAGAATGCATGTTAAGCAATAAACAGTGCATAAAAAAAGCAGAAAAATAAATGTGTGTGCGGTGTGGCCCCGGCGGCCGCGCTGACACGCTTTAGTGTCTAGTTAACATGGTTTAGAGTTGCTATCGGAAGATCGTGCTCTGGATAGCCTCTCCAGCAGCCCTTGCAAATCCAATTTGCCTCTGAGGAGTCATGATAGGCGATGCAGCACATGGATGGACCCAATCTAATTTGGACGGAATATAGTCGTGCGTGGCGTGGAGGTCCCCTCAGCTCCCCTGCAGGGCAGGGATGGCAGTCCAAAACCCCTCCACCGGGCCCAGCAACCCCTCACATCACTTCACCCCACGCTCAAATTACAGCCATGAATTACATCCAGCCTTCAGCTGCACTACCACAGAACCCGGGGCTGCCATTTCGTTCCAGGGTGTGTGTCCGTGTGACAAAATGATTGGAGTTTTATTGGACGATAAGGTGGTCTGGACTGAGAGATTTTCTTTCATCTCGGCCATCTTTGTTTAATCATGTAATATCATTCTGAGAAATGCCTCATTCGTTTGGTGGCCCGTGGTGCAGATCGCGGCAACGTTGCAGGAGAAATTCAAACGGCCTGTCCTCAATGTGATAAGAAGATATAGATCTGCATTTGATTTATTGTTGCATGATGTGCTCTGTCACCTCCACGCAACAGAATAATGCAGGAAAGAAACGTCTGAATTATTTTAAAAAAGCCGTTTTACGGTGTTTAAAGGAGTTACTTTGAATATCTTCGGATAAGAACTTTGTCTGCTGTCAGTCAGAATGACAGTTGACAGATGTAAATGCGATAACTTACTGTTGCGATGAACGAATATATTCACCCCAGAGAAGAAAGTACATGGACTGTATTTCATGTCACGTTTTTATTCATTTTTATTAAGAGAGGAAAAATTAAAAAAAGTTTTTCTCCTTTTGTGGTCCAAAAAAGAAGAGCCTACAGCATTAGATCACCAGAGTGATTACAATTTTACAATTGTGGGGTCAACTAACCCTTCAAGACTTCTACAATTACCTATTATGACACTTCACATGTGAAATGAGCAAAAATAGTGTTAAGCATTTAATAGCCATTGATGTATAAATGATGACCTGGTTTCGTTTCCTTGTCATGATCCAATTATTCCACAATCATACTTACGGACAAAATAAAGCCTGCACCCAAATATCCTATTTCACTTAGAAAAATGTCAGAGATAAAATGGGTTGCAAACACAACATTTCAGGGCATATATGCTAAAAAATAAATAAAAAAGACAACGTCACTTCATCTTTCATCTCCGTGCAAGCATCAAACAAAAGAGACAAAAATCTTTCAAAAAAAACAGTGGGCCCTGAAAATGGACCTTACATCTTGTCATCCATCTGCTTAAAGCCAATTACAGACCAGCATCTTCCCGACAATATCCCACAACCCCCCCCCCCCCCCCCCCCCCATTCAGCATACCTGCTCAGCTCATAAAAACAGAGAAGACACAATAAGCTGTAGGCGAGACCATTTAGATTAAATGTGATAATCTAATTAGGGCCCCCCTTTCCAATCCTAAATAATTCCCCATGAAACGTCTCTCTTATGGTGCACTGTAGCCCTCCCACCCTCTCCATTGTGTCACTCGCCGCAATATCACATTTCTATCAGCGTTCATTAATAAGTCTTTAGGGCGCATTAGCACCTTATCGTCTCGTCTCTGCCCCAGAAGACGTATGAGTGAGGAAGTGAGGGGACAGATCTAATGACAAGCGATTGGTCATTCGGCATGGGGCTGGACGCTCCACAAACAACCCCATATCACAGCCTTCCAGCCAAGCTCATTAAGGATAATGCTGCACATTATTAGATTTGTGCTGCCCATGTGAACAGAAAAAAAATACCCATGCAGACAGACATTTGCGGGTGTTTCTTCAACTACGGACACTTTAATGCCCCATGGGTTGGTTTTTATTAAAACTAACAGCTTTCAACATTGTTCTTTTTGTTATATGAAGGTCACATTAAAACACACTTGGCAACTTTTTACCATGCCTTAACTGTTTTGTTTTTGCTACTAGATTTTATTGCTTACTGGTTCTACTGGTTTTATTGCTTTTCTGGGTCCTAGACCTAGGGTCCTAAAATCTAGCGTAGTTGAGATGAAATAAAATACAAAATGTTAAATATAAAGACTTGATGTGAAGTAAAAATGTAATTATACCTGTAACAAAATATTTTAATTTCACAATTTACAAGTTGTAATTTTGTCAATTTATGAAAGAAAATATTAGCTTTAGCAAGGTAATTTTTGTTTTAATGTTTTTGGAGTCATCTTTTACACCATAGAATGCTATTATATACATATAATTAATCATTTGCGACGTATACATTGTTGGATTTTATAGTTGACAAAAAATAAACTAGTCAGAATGTAAAAAGTGTGTTTTAAGAGCGTTTCATTTATAAAAACCTGAAGGCCCAAAAAAGTGGCCATAGTTGAAGGAACAGCATTGTAAAAAAAGAAAAATGTAGCAATGTTTCTCCGTGAGGTCACATTGAATGCGAGGAATAGTGAGATAAATAAAGGGTGTGACATCCCTCTTTAAATAAAAGAGAGACAGAGATAAAAGCCAGTGGGTGAGGCAGAACGAGAGAATAAAGTACGGCTGTTAGGAGTCATTACTCTCTCTTTTTCTCTGTTCTGATAGCAAAGAGGACCTATTCTCTCTATGGGGAACCAAGAATCACAAAAGTGCCGCTCTCGGCAGGTATAAGTATCCCATCCCTCAGATTAGTCTGGGTTAGGTTTAATGATGAGGTGTGAACGCACAGGTCAGTGAGGTTCTGTATCCCACTTCACCCACAGCACAGGAGGAGAAGAGCTGCGCTACTGGAGAGAACTCAAGACAGAAGAGCTAAGAAAAGAAACGAAAATCACACAGACTACAATCTAAAAGGCCTTCCACAGGTAAGCAGGCAGGGGGAAAGTTGAACTCTTTAGAGAATCAACCGTTTTTGAGTGATGGAAAGCAGGTTCTTAAGCTGCAAAAATGAGTCTGTTCTTCAAATGATGTGCTTTGTCTTGCGCAGAAGTTAAAATCATACAGAATGCAGAGGTTATTTACAATAAAGTCCATTTAGTACAGAAGCACAAACTGCTTTAAAAAAAAATATTCTAAGGATCAGAGATGTGGTGGAAATCAGTGTTGTTATTGTTAAATAAAACTATTAAAAATAGTTTGTTAATAGAAAGCTAAAAAAATAAACGAAATACTAATGAAAAACTTTAAACTTAATAAACAGACAAAATTAAACAAAATAATAAACAAAAATTATTAAAATTTATCATTGGCAATGAACTGAAATAAAATAAGCTGAAGTACTAAATTAACTAAAAAGGAAATAAAAATAAAATCTCTATGGAATTATAAAAACCCAAATAAAAACAAAAGCACAATTAATAAAACTAAAATTTAAATTAAAAACGAAAATATAAAAAGCTAATTCAAAATATGAATAAATAATATAACAGTATCTAAATAGAAATTGGTCAAGTAACCCAAATTAAATCATAAATTTAATTCAATTTGGCATCTTTTATAAGTTCACCTTTTTAGTGAGCGAGTCGTCGGAGTCCGGAGGCATGCGTGTGGAGACATGGAACATCACTTCAACTGTGGAGGTGGCAAAGTACGGCATGGTCAAACCCGTGCTCTTGTTCCGCTGCAGGCCGCCCATGAAACCACAATGACTCGTTAGGTTCACCTTAACATAGAGGAAAGAGTTGGGGCCAATGCATAAATATCCTATAAAACACTGCAAGTAATACTTAAATATAGAATTGCCTCTTAATTAATTATGCCGATTTTACCTCCCAGCCTAGGCCTGACACAAAGTCTTCATACGCCTGACTCCCAGCTGTGTTGGACAGAATTGAGTGCTTGTCTTCCTGCCCCTCCGCCACATAAAACACAGCAATCTTGTGTGTTTCACGACTGCAGAGATTAAATGGAGAAGAAAGTAAATTTAGGAGCCAAACAGGAGTACTCTTTCATGAGGCTGTCTCTCAGACTATAGACAATAACAGCTAGAGTAAACGCTATAATTGGTTTTCTTACAACAACGTTCCTAATGACTTTAAAGAAACAACACTGGATGAAAAGAGGCATAACATACCACTGCCTTGAATCCAGATTCTTCAGCTCTCTCAGTAGTTTTTCATTCTTCTTCAGCAGGTGGAAACTGTTCCTAGAGACAGGACATTTTAACATAAGAGGTAATGGAGAGAAATATGCAACCAAATATTTTTTTTTATTATTAATTCAGGTTAATTAGCGATCAACATCTATATATGGAAAAAAACAGAAGGTAGACCGAAAGATAAACAGACACATAGACCAATAGTAAAAGAACAAAAGATAAAGAGACAGACAGACCGATAGGGATGAATGGATGGGTGGATGGGACAGACAGACAGACAGACAGATAGATGGATGATGGGACAGACAGACGGATGGATGGATAGAATGATAGACAGACAGACAGATAAAATGGTGTATAGAACGATAGATAAACAGAGGCAGATAGGTAAATATATAAAGCGACAGACAGACACAGATAGATAAAATGATAGATTGAATGATAAATGCCCTAGCTATGGTCCGTGGACCCCCTTTGGAGGAGCTGCTCTAGTCTAGACTATGCGTTAGATCTCTTTTATTAAGTGCCCGTCTACTTAATTACCGTCTTCCTTGTTTTCCTCACAGATTCCTGGAATATCTGACCCCACAACAGAAACGCAAATGAAAGCAAAAACAATGCTAGATCCTATATGGAAAAACATCTTATTACACAATGTACCATAAAAAAAAAACCTGCACATGATGTTATTAAAAGAAGCAAAAAAAAAAAAAAATCCATAAATCTATAAGATAATGCTTCTTTTTTTTCTGTCTGCAGCTTTTATAGTCTAGAGTTCAGTTACTTTCTCCCTCTCCCCCTCTTTATCATTCCCTCCCTCCAAGTGGCCGTGTGAGTCATGTGGAAAAGCCACACGATGCTCTCTAAAAGGACTTTTTGTTTTGTTCTCTTTTTCTTTGAGCAGGGGTCTCTTTATTAGCTTGTTGCAATGTAATGGTCTTCATTTTCTCCATTGAAAGTGAGCCATTTCAGGAGGCGAACGCGTGAACGGCATAAAAGGCCGACATTAGGTGCGCGCTCACACACACAATGGGCCGGCGGATTGCAATGCCTTAGTCTCTGACCACGGATAAATGATACATGAATGCCTGGAGAGCGGCAGCAGGACAATTCCTCATTAAACAGCCCCTATGTATTTTCTCCCAGCTCTCCAACTCATAATAACCCTTCAGCCACATTCGAAAGGCAGCCTTTTATTTTCATCAGTGTATCAGGCAAGAATGAAAAGTACCACGGCTGCTCACAGATAACAGACCCCTCAAGAATTAATCCCCCCATAAAAGCTGCATTCGTGCACACACACCCCACACCCGGAGCTGTTGAATAACCCCCCCCCCCCAACTCTCTGGGCGAATGGTGAAAAAACAATTTTCCTGCATTAATCTCATAACACAGATCATGTATATCATGAAAATTAATGCCATTACATTCAAGGTGAAAAATAACCCCAATTTTCCAATTATTTGTCATCTGGAAATATTTAACCATTCTCTGTAATACCACAAAATGGAATGAGATTGAACCTTTATAGTGAAAACAATGTGGGGAACCATTATGAATCATGGAGGGGGATGGACACTGAGATTGAGTAGTAAGTGAGCAGCACTGTAGCGTCTATTGGTGGATAAGCTAATCAAAAAGATGTTGACTGTTAAAAGCAGATTAACACGGCTCCGCACAATCAGGGAGAGGTGCGAGCAAGCAGGATGTTTACATGCATTATCAGCCTTCAAAACCGTCAACCAGATTGTGCTAACAAACTATAGCAAAACAATGTAGTGATTCTCTGGGGGGGGGGGGCAGGATGGTTTGATGGCGTGTTGCTAAACGCTTAATTCACAGACCAAAGGATTAAACTTTCTGATATGGCAGTTAAACAAAGCCACGATTAAAACATAACAGAATCAGCAGAATTGTGGTTGGTTAAATTTGCTTCTGTGATTTGTAATAAAGCACCCAAAAACTCAATGTTAACCAAAAAGGGGACTATTTTTGGTAATTTTTTTTATCAATGTACCATCTATTTTAATAAATCTTGATTGCACTGATTGAAGATTCATGCGGTCAAACGACAAATAATAACAGTTCTATGTTCATTTTTAGGTGGACACGACTAAAGTAATGACTTTGGGTTCAGTTCATGAAGAACGTCAAAATGTTTTTTACATAGTACATTTTTGGGTTTTCTGCAAAAATCATTTAACTGCCTGCCATTTTCTTCTTAAGAAATAAATAAGATGTTCTTAAAATAAATAAATGAGAACTTAAGATTTTTTTCATAAGAATTGCAGTTGGGAACCATCTTACAAACTACTAAGAAATTTCTTAACTTCCTAAGAAGATTTTCGTGAATCTGGTCATTGGACAAAAACTTAGCAACTCTAGTGTGAGGAAACTACACTTGCCCACTATGATGCCTGGTGTTTGAAAGTGCCCATTTTTTGAAGATTGCTCCAATAGATTTATATCCCTTCTAGCTCATTTTTAGCTACCATTCAAAACCTGTAACCAGTAGGGCACACAAATGTTTCCCCCTGTTCCTGGAGGCACCCCAATTCTACACATTTTTGAATTCTTCCTAGTCAAACACACCAGAATCAGCTCATTAGAAGACTCCAAGAAGTGAAATAGGAGGGTCCGATAAGGAATACATCCAAAATGTGTATGTTGGGGTGCCTCCAGTACCCTACCACCCCAAATAACATTTGTCGGATTTGTACCTGTGGATACCCCATGTAATTTCCAGGCATTAAAACTGCAATGTGTGTTCTCATGGTCTTACCTCTTCTCCCAGGAGTTCATGCCCAGTATGTTGAGGAGCAGTTTGCAGTAGTAGAAGGCTGACTGGGGTCTCTGCGGGCTTGGCTCTTGCTGCACAACAGCCCTCATGTTCAGCTCATTCCCACGATGCAGCATGAAGTCCCGCTCTTCGGCACACTGCTTCAGGATGCCGTTGATGACGTCGTTCTCCTGCTTCTCGGACACACAGGTGGGTGGAGGGGCTGGAATGTTGAGCGGTGAGCCAGTATATTGCAGGCACTCTGGGCTGGAGTATCCCAGGTACTGCAGCATCTCATCCAGAGCATCCTCCCCTTCCTGCAGGGAGTCCCAGCTCGGAATCACCTCTCTGCAACGCCGTTTGGCCTGTGGGGCCATCAGTTCCAGACCCGCCTCTTCCTCCTCGTCCTCTTCCTCAAGGTCTTCCTCCTGTCTGTCTTCTTTCATCTTTTCCTCATGCTCATCCAGGTCCTCCTCATTCTCCTGAAAAGCTTCATCCTCTGGTTCTTCTTGACTGCTTCTCTCTAGACTGTCCTCATCTCGGCCACGCTCTCTACCGCCCCCTGCTTGATTGGAGGATGTGTAGAGGCGCAAATTTTGACTAGGCGGACCATATAGTACAGCCGAGTCCCAGGAGTGTTTGCCGGAAATGTCTCTCACGATCACCCGAACGCAGGCACTGGTGGTGGTGAGGCCAGCTGACATCCCGCCACCGGGCAGCCCGTCCTCTGCCCGGATTTGCAGGTAGGACAGCAGGGTGGTGCCATTAAGTACAAAGAACTGCAAGTTGGGCGCGTCAAAGAGTTCGGGGGCCAGGTCTGCGCTCTCGCTGTACGGGTTATCCTGGTTCTCACACACCTGGCTGGTCAAAGTGGCTGGACCACCACTCATTGGATAGTGACCCAGGTGGTTGACCAGGTGCGATATGACCGTGCGTGCCGCAATTGAAATCAGGCCTTGCTGAATACGGCTCCTCACTACAAACAGACAGAAAAAGAAAGATCCATCTGTGAAAAGTGTGAGTAGAAATTTCCATAGATTTTCAAAGACAATTAGAGTGCCCGTTATTCATAAAGTTTTACACATCCAAATCCTTGAGTGTTGACTTATGTTCACAATTTTTTTTGGCTAATTTGATAATGTTTTCAGATCAACAAAGATTACTATGAAGAGTGAAGTACTCTCAGCTCAGTTTAAATCCATTTGGAAACTACACCATTTCAAAATAATCTTGATTAACATTTTGTTGACAAATCCGTATTACAGAAGCTTTGGATATTTATGGTGGTTCTTGGTCATAATCAGATGCATTTCTTTAGGGTCATTTACATAAAATGGTTCATTTTATTTTCAAATTCAATAAGATAGAGCAAAAATAATAAATAGGACTCAAGATGTGATTTTTTTAAATGTAAATTTAGGACTATTTAAGAATATTTTTAAATCGACATTTTCCTAAAAATGCAAAAAATTAAATAAAAATGTATAAATAGCAAAGAAAAAAAAAAAGCATACGATACGTTGCAGTGGCCAAAGTTATTTTTCTGAACGTTAATAGCCACAGCGGCGGCATTAGAAAATAAATGAATAAATCAGAAAGTTTAGATGAACAAGTTGACCTCACTAATCGACTAATCTGTTCGTCCAACACCCTAAATATATCTTGTAGAATTTCATCAAAAATCAGTCTGTATAAAAGTGAGAGATATGAAGAGACCGCAGTGACGATGAAAAGGTGTTAGAAACAAGTAAAAGCAAAGAGTTTAGGCACTCGTTTCATCAGGAGTGTACTGATTTTCAGATCCATCAGTGTTAAACTCCTGCAGAGCCGGAATGAGTGAAAGTGCAGACAGCTTGTGTGAATACGGGGACATTAGGGTGTGATGAAGAATGCAGGATGCCTGGTGAGAGGTGCAGATGCCTCAATGCTGGTAAGAAGCTCCCGAAGGAGACACTCCCTCTTCGCACACTGCCAGAACTCACAAAGAAACCATGCAGAGAGCAGCCCAATACCAGTACACTAGACGTGCCAGAGGCCCACTCCCCCCAATCAACACACCACACCAATCACATTCAGCGACACTTTCCATCGCCTTAATGAGCCAAAACATTCTTAGACTGGCGCTCTCGGGGGGAGGGATTTTATCCTGATGAAGCAGTCTTCTGTTCGGACCAGAGTGTCCTCCGATCCAGCAAGAATTCAGTGCTAGGAGTAATTTCAAGAGAATGGAGGTAGGAAAGTGGTGGACACATCTCACTCATGGTTGTAATGATTAGTTATTTTCATCTGATGGAGAGAGACACAGCACAGGCAGCACAAGAAACCAGCCCCCTGCGGTCAATCTCAAGCCCATCCTCGCCCTGACACGCACTGAAATTAGTATGAGGGAGCAAACTGATTCGGTGAAGACATTTAGCTAGCTCATTCCTGCTTCTGATTTGTTCTACTACTGTTGTACTTGTTTTAAGAGAGGTTTTAGAGAAGATAGGAGGAACATGGGTGAGTGATGGTTAACACTGTGTGTCAAGCTCTATTCGTCCATGTTAATACATGTATTTGTCTTAACCTTTAGCAACAGAGAGACATGATAAATTCAGTTCTATGTTAATCCAAGTAAAAAAGCCATGTAATGAAAAGAAAGAAAAAGCATTTTGTTAGCTCCACCCCAGTGACATCTCATTGGTCCAAAATGGTGCTTTTCGTAGCTGCATAATATTAAACTGTTAATCGTTTTGATTGGCTGCCGTGTGATTTTGCTTTCTGTGAGGACAGAATGACTTTCTGCTCTAAACTTGTCGTGTCACCTGGTTAGGACAAGGTGTAAGAAATAAGAAAAAGGAGAAAGACAAGACTGCAGAACCTGACTGAAATATCAGATGCATAAACACAAAGAACAAGATGACCAAGAAGGTCAAAACAAGTACTAGAGGCAGAAGACATGCGTTCACCTTCAGTGACGGGCTGCAGTTTGGAGGAGCGTTCAGAGTCGGGTGAATGGAGCGGCTCTGGCTCCTTCAGGTTCTCTAGTAGTAGAAAGGGGTCATAGTCTGGGCTGCTTAAGTCTGACAGGTGAATGGGGAAGTAATTGGGGTTATTGAAGCTCTGCGCCCCATACACACAGCCATGGAGGACCTGTGAGATGGACAAAGGAGTTAGAAATACAAAGAAATTTATGCACAGGTCTTTAGTTGTTTCACAGGGTCTTAATTTACAGATAAAAACTATGCCTATTGAGAGATAAAAATTATGTTCAATAGATGATGTGAGTATTGGTCTCGTACTTTATAGATGCAGCTTAAGACGGATTTGTCGGTCTTCTCCTTGTCTGAGGCACCTTGGACCGGCTGGAGGAGTGTTTTTGGAGGTAGAGCCATCACCCAGTCCAGCAAACATAGAAGCAGAGACACAACCAGCTGGAAAAAGAGTATAAATATACATACGTATATATACAAATAACATATACAATAAAAACAGTAATACTGTGAAATTATTAAAATGTAAAATAAATGCTTTCTTTTCAGTATATTTTAAAATGTCAGCATCATTACTCGTCTTCACATGATTCTCCAGAAAACATTCTAATATGCCGATTCAGTGCTCAAGAAACATTTCTTATTATCAATTATGACAGCAGTTGTGCTTCAAAAGACTTAATTTGGATTGAAAAGAGCAACCTGGACATTCTGTAAAATAACACTTTTTGTGTGTTCAATAAAAGAAAAAACAGATTTTGAAAGATGTGAAGGTGAGCAGAATTTAAAGTTTTAGGTATACTTCCTCTTTAATAAAAATCATTACAAACTGTTGGCTAAACAAAACAAAAAAAGCGTGCATTTCACATTTATATGAGTGTGTTCTTTCACTGTTTTGGGGTGCACTTGTGTCATGAGACATACCCTCTTGTCCAGCTCATGAGGGGAGGACTCTGTGACGGGAAGAAGGTAAGTGATGGTTGCAATAAGGACCTAAAAAAAAGCAGGACATGAATGTAACTTTCTATATAACAAATCAAAATCAGGCTTAACTTGCAGTGTGACTTTACCTCAACTATTTTCTTTGGAGTGTTAGGCGGGAATTTCTGCAGTTCGTCAACGTAGTTTATGAGCAGGTGCAAAATATCCGAGGCCACCAGGGCAACCGTTTTATTTGAGAACTGCAAGGCAGGTATTAAATGGTTAATATAGAAGCAATCAGCAACTTTAATGTGCTCAGACATGTGTAGAGCAAAACAGTAAAATTACATTGTGGTCCTCATCTGAGCTGATTAAGACGGGATGAGTCATTTACTAATTCTTCTTCATGGAACGCACCCGAAGGAGAGAGACACTCATGTCTAACCCTCCACTGACAACAGATTCTCAGAAAAGCCAATAAAATCGACCCGATCACAAACAGGCTTTTCTGATTGGACCAGAGTTTGAGTATGTGTGTGTCTGTTGGCCCTAGCCTTCATTTCAGACAGAAATGTAATAATTCCTCGAACTCTCTGAAGCATAAATTCTTCAGTGGATTAGCCTTCTGTCTGTGAAAAGCAGAGAAGCCAAACATGTTGACGGTCCAGATTTAGGAAGGCTGGTAGGGGTGGGTGCAGGGAGTATGGAATAATCTTCTTCTGGATGAACAGAACACACTTGTGCCAGTGCACTGAGCCCAGGCATCAGGAACGGCTTCAGAAGACTCAGGCCAAGGGCAATGCCATCATTTCTCTGCTGTGCTCACTTACATTGCCAGTGAAGGTTCTTTTACAACACAGATGCTTCTATTCCATTTATAATCAATCTTTAACAGCAGAATACATGCATATTTGGTGTAACCAAGCATCCGTTACCTTGAGAGTAACACAGATGACGTTAAGTGCTTCTTTGATCTGTGGATGCTGAGTGCCATGAACTAGCTCTTCACAGAGCCAAATACCCAGACTACAGAGTGCCACACACCTGAAAATCACGCAAGAAAACAGAGGTAACTTTTAGATCTTATGTAAAATAAATGGAAGAATAATGAAGAATAATTGCCAACACATTCAAAATAAACATACACATGAAATGAGACAAAATGCACAATCCATTGTGTTGAAAATACTTGTGTTTTAGATCAGGAAATGGAAATGTTTACATCTGCCATGTAGAAATTTTACTTGACATGCCAAAACATTTGTTAGCATTAAAAACATAAAACATAATAATGATAAAATGTATAAAGAAGTTATTTATACATAAAGTTAGCTACATGTATAGTGTATATATATGTACCTGAATTTTTGTAACATTATAAATGTCTTTACAGTCACTTTTGATTAATTTAATGTGTCCTTGGTAAATAAAAGTAATAAATACATAGTAACAGAAGATTGGAAAAATTGAGTCTTGATTTGTGCTGCGACATTCAGATGGTAGGTCAGAATTTGGCCTAAACAACATGAAACCATGGATCCATCTTAACTTGTATCAACGGTTCAGGCTGCTGATGGTGGTGTAATGGTGTCAGGTAAGTTTTCTTGGCACACTTTGGGCCTCTTAGTACCAAATAAGCATTGTTTAAACACCACAGCCTACCTGAGTACTGTTGCTGACCATGTCCATCCCTTTATGACCACAGTGTAGGGCTGTAGTACTCGAGTCCGGTCTTGGATTCGAGACCGTTTTTCTATGGACTCGGAATTGACTCGGACTCGCTGGTATTCGGACTCGGACTTGTCTCGGCCACTGGTCTTGCCAACTATGGCTTTTGGTCTCAACCGAGTCCAGGTGTCTTTATTATGTTCGCAGTAAGCACACATAAAAGCCTCCTATTTGCTCTGGTGTGAGCCACGATTGCGCCAGAACCAGCCAGTCGTCGAGATAATTCAGCACGCGCACTCCCCGGAGTCTCAGGGGCGAAAGCGCCACCTACATGCACTTCGTAAATGTATGGGTGCTAGGGACAGACCGAACGGCAGAATGGTGTATTGATGAGCCTGCCCCTCGAGGGCGAGTCTCAAGAATGGCCTGTGATGAGGGGCTATCTGGATGCGTCTTTCAGATCCACAGTGAAACACTGCTATTATGAGCTATCACCATATATCATCATTCTGTTTTGTTTAGATTACAAGATTATAGATATCAAGGGGAATGTCTATACTTAAAAATCCTGGGTGTTGTGACACTGTTTTTGCTTTTAGATGAACAAATAATAACCCAAAATGATTGTCTTGATAATGTCATGCATAAGACTTTTTTTTCCCTGTCCTGGACTTGGTCTTGACTCGAACTCAAACCTTTTTGGACTCGGTCTCGTCTTTGACTCGAACCTCTTTGGACTTGGTCTTGACTTGGACTCGACTAGTCCTGGTCTTGGACTTTCCTTGGACTCGACAAAGGTGGTCTTGACTACAGCCCTTCCACAGTGTACCCAACTTTTTTTAATGGCTACTTAAAGGAGGATGACACACCATGTCACAAAGCCCAAATCACCTTAAACTAGTTTATTGGATAAGACATTTAGTTCACTAAACTCAAATTGCCTCCACAGTCACCAGATCTCAATCCAATAGAGCACCTTTGGGATGTGCTGAAAGGGAGATTCACAACACGGATGTGCAGCAGACAAATCTGCAGCAACTGCTTGATGCTATCATGTCAATAAGGACCAAAATCTCTGAGGAATGTTTCCAGGATCTAGTTAAATCTATGCCATTAAAAAATTAAGGCAGTTCTGAAGGCAAAAGGGGGTCCAACCCGGTACTAGCAAGGTATACTAAAGTGGCCAGTACCGACCGACCAGATAGACACAGACAAATAGACAGATAGATAGATAAATAGATAGATGGATAGATAGACAAGACATATTTTATAGTATATTGAAACTTATTTCAAAAGATCAAGTATGACTCAAATTTGCATTGCCTGAATAAGGTCCCCAGCTCAATGTGTTGGGGCTTGTGCCCTAACCGTTAGGCTATAGTTATTTAATCCTGCCTCCTGTCTGCTTTTATGATCTAAGGTTTTCCTCAGCTTTTCTCTGAAAGAACACCCAAACTTTTTCCACAGGGAGTTATGGGGGCTACTAATGACTTGAGCCCCATCAGGATCCACTCTAATCCAACAGGGTACTGGATTGCTTTAAATGACACTGCTCCTAATCTGTCTAGATATGACCAGACACGTAGCCCCACACTGCTTTAACAACGACTGTAATGTATAGATTTATTAATCTGTCTGGCATTGGGCTTGCTTGCTTCCTTTTCAAAACAAAATCTAACCAGGAGTATGCACTGACCTGGAAACATTTCCAATATTAGTCTCTTCACATCCTGAAAGCAACCACTAAGTTAAGTGATCTAAATGTATGTATGTATATATATATATATATATATATATATATATATATATATATATATATAATCTGTGGAAGGCGTAGGGCCGAATAAAGTGATAGGATGTTCTACCGTTGGATGTTCTATGTTCTGTGTTCATGCCTAGATAACTACTGTAGTTTGGAGGAGATGGAAACCCATGACGTTATACTCAGAGCGGTTTATGACTCGAATTTATGCGTTTCAATGGCAACACTATTGACGCCGAAATGAATCTGCAGCAGTCAGGTGGTACAAGTCAGTGCACTTTAATTTGTTTATGTTCATTAATATTGTAATGTTATGTGCTTTGAGACACGAGGTAGTTTAACGAGGTAGTCATGTTCACATTTACAGTAATCTTTTGTCCTCTAGTTAAAACTGAATTGGTAAAAAATCCTGGTACACCATATGTATATATACATTTATGTTCTGTTCGACTGTATTTTTGTTTCAATTCATTTCACATTTAGTAAGTAGAGGGAAATTACTTAATGAACCTAGTTAAGACAACAGGTTTTTAAGGGGAGGAGATGATGTGGAAAGTGAGGGGCAAATAGGATTAGGAAACATTGGGAGCCAAATTCAAACTTGTGTCGTTTACATGAGCACCACAACAGTCTGTGTTAGCGTAAAGGTGGTAAGGTGGCCATGGCACAGCTATGACTAGGACAAGGTGTTAGCCTTCAGGGTTTGTACCTTGCTTGTGCAGAAGGCTCATCTCTGGCAGAGGTCAAGATGTGCTTGATTATATGCTCCTGAAACACAAAAACAAAATAATTACTACATAATTTTATTATTTATTTACACATTTTTTCCTCTGAAGTTTAAAGTGAATTTTAAACCTTTAAAAGAGTAAAGATAATTAAAATAATAAAACAATTAAATAATTTAAAAAGGCTGCTAGTAATACATGCTATAATTAAATAGAAGCGATACAATACCACATTACAATATTTTTTCATGTTGTTTAAAAGAAGTCTCACCAAGGCTGATTTTATTTATATTTGAAGTATTATGAAATAGCATTACAATATTAAATAACCGTTTTAATATATTTTAAAAAGTCATTTATTCCTGTGATGCAAAATTTTCAGCATCATTACATTACGGTCTACAGTGTCACATGATCCTTCAGAAATCATTCTAATATGACGGTTTGCTGCTCAAGAAAAAATTCTTATTAATATCAACGTTGAAAACATTTTTGTGCCACTGCTACATTTCTGAATACAAATTTCATGAACAATTCTGGGCGTCAATGAAAATATAGGATAAAAAAAAATCCTGTTCAAGGGCCTGGTGACATCCTGAAACTGATCTATTTCATTCCATCAAGGGAGAATCCGATTATACGCCACCCATTTCTTAGCCACACAGACTTTAACATGGCACATTTGCACACAGAAACATACACAACACCACACAGTCCCACCAGAGACAGATGCACAGAGTGAGATAATGCAGACCGACAAAAAGATAACGATCAGAACCGCTCACAACAGACACAAAATCTGACATAAAACCAGCAATCTGGCAACTCGGAACATGACATATCCAACCATCTGGAAAAGAAGCATCTGTGCACAAGCGCGCACACACACACGCACAAGCACACACACACACATACACAAAAAAGATCACATTAACCACAGTCTTGTCATTCATGGCCTGCTCCTGGTTATCAGATGCCATCATGTGAATTTCTGCATGCGAGTGTCGGACGCCTCCCCGCATGGTATTAGCTCCTTACTGTCGCCCGGAACAACACGGCAACACAATAACAACAGCCCTGTGGAGTTCGGCTCAATGCAGCCTGCATTGCTGATCGCCCATTAGCACATTAGCGCCAGCAGGAACAATTACATCAGATTTCCCTGCACTCTAAACAGCCGTTGGAGTCGCATACATTCAGCCACTTGGATCTGCATAAGGGCAGGCAATGTATCAGAGGTTAAACGCAGACTATAGATACGAGCACATTAGGGAAGTCCTGATTGATGGTTGGTGGTCGAATTAGCTGCATCAAATGTAAGAGTTATTTGTAGGAAAGATACACAAAACTGTGTACTTTTTCCCAGACTGATTAGTTAATGTGTTGTCTGAACAACTAGTCACATGCACCTTAAAACTACGCACCTTGCTTAATCGACCATTGATATGTTTTGATTAAATTATTATTAAACTGTCGATTATCATTAGCATTCCAAATATATAATTTCTTTTGATATTATAAAATGATAGAAAGGACAAAGAGTAGATAAATAGCTGACCTCACAAATGCATCCATGCGACCCGACCCAAGCATTATTTTTTTGGAAAATTTATATTGTATTGTATTTATACAAAAAATACCTTGACATCTGTGAATTTCGTCATGATGATGTCGGCCGTCGTAGGGTGCAGTGCAGGAAGTTCGTTGTATAGGTTTGGGAGGCACACCAGGGAGCCCAACAAGACCTGAGCCTCTACCCGTGGAGCCTAGGAAAAAGATGAGAAGAGAGAAAGACAGTCAATTAAAGACTAAATAAAAGACAGTGAATGTGAAACTAGTGAGCACATCTAAATAGATGTTGCCATGTGTAGGGGTATCGATGTCTGGAAGCAGACTGGTGGTTTCTCACATTGAGGGACGAGCAGGCGGTTACACGGCTCGCTGCCACAATAAAGTCCAGGATAAGCATAGTGGCTCCCGGAAGTCCAATAGAGAAGAAACGTGGAGAGCAGTGCTTAATGATGGTGTTCACAATGTCCTGTGAGACAAAGAGAAAGAGGTCAAAGCAAAAGTTTTGTACAAAGTTGTCAACCTACATGGTCACCAGGTACACGCAAGCACACCTGGTCTTGGTGAAGCAGGCCGCAGTGCATGATGTTGTAGAAGTGTGTGAGGAAGTCAGAGTTGGGTGAAACATCCTGTCTCCTCTTCATGATCTTACAGATGAGCTTGTAGGCGTGGAGTTTACCCTGTTTATATCGTTCGCCCAACATAGTGGCCTGCACAGAGACAACAAAAAATCCTTTATGATCAGATCCTGGATCGCAGAGAACTACTTCTATGAAACACTGTGCGTGACACAGCAATGAAGTACCAGATCGACAGATAAACGTGTGTATTTTATTAATCCCATGAGTGAAGTTGCAAAGTAATGAAATAGTCAAAAACAGAATGAACAACAGAACTAAAAATAGGTTGAAAAGATGGAACAATATATAGAATAAATCGATAGAACAATAGAAAGATTGAACAAACGACAGACAAATTGAACAAACAAACAACAAACGAACAATACAGATATATAGACAAAAATAGACAGCATAATTGATAGAACAAACAAATGAACAATAGACAGAAAGACAGAATGAATGATAGATACTTAGAACAATGGAATGATAGAATGACAGAATGATCGAGGACAGACAGACAGATGGAAGGATAGATAGACAGACCAACGATAGAATGAACAATAGATAGATAGATAGACAGACAGATAGATAAACCAATTATAAAACATACAATAGATAGAGCAATAGATATAACGATAAATCAGATAGATAGATAAGATAGATAGATAAATAAATAGATAGATAGATAGATAGATAAATAGATAGATAGATAGATAGATAGATAGATAGATAGATAGATAGATAGATAGATAGATAGATAGATAGATAGATAGATAGATAGATAGATAGATAGATAGATATAAAATTTGGTAAAAGTTTTTACAAACAAGACAGTCTAATAAAAAATATGCGTAATTGTCAATGGTATCTTTGCTCTTCAGAAAAAAAGTAAAGTAGATTTGCTTAAAAAGATAAAATATTGATAAACTCACTTTGAAAAGCCAGGGAGTCAGAATCCGCAGGGGTGGAATCAGATCTGGCGGGGGTGGAGACGACTGGTTGTCAAGGGAGATCCCGAGATTGTCTCTGATCTACAGAGACAGAATAAACACAGACACAAGGACGTTTTTCAACTGGAATTTGATTAGTAACTGCACAGTAAATCATCATAGTCTCAGAGCACTCTGAAGGACTCCGCACGAGTGTGTGTTTGTTCGTGTGCGTGTTCACCTTGGCCAGGTTCTGCCAGAGTTCGCAGAGGTAGTCAAAGACTTGTGCGTGGATCTCAGGGTCTTTGATGGAGTTGACATCTCCCAGAATGCCTAGCATTCTCCTCCACATCACAGTGGCAACATCAGCGTGCCATCCGGTCAGAGTACCGCCAGCCATCACACTGCAGTCCTCGGTCGGAAACTCGCTGGTTTCTTAACAGTGCAATAAAGTAAGGGTCATTAAAAAGATGTCAAAGATGCAACCGATAGTGTACTAGTTGCACATCCTCAGCCAAATGTGTCTGATGAAGGGAAGATCTCTTATCTACTGTATGTACATTACCGAGGTCATCAGGAGTCTGAAGCACAGAGTGGTGCATTTTCTCATCCAGCTGCAGGTCTTTATGCTGGACATGTTCAGAGGTCAGCGTTGCGGGGGACGGCGTCTGTGATCGGGAACCTCCCAGAGAGTGCATTGGAGATGCGCTCTCAGAACCTGAGGAAATATCAAGTGCATCAGGTATCAGATCTATAAAAATGACATGGCAATATGTTGCAATACGTCACTAACAGTAAAACAGCATTTTGAAAGAGTGTGACTGATATCAGAGTTTGTTTTTGACTGGGTTTTTAGCAATGAATCAAGTAGCAGATGCTTTCTTCCCAAAGAAACTTTCAGAATACTTATCAGGAGGAATGTTTGTTGGTTAGGCTAGTTTGGATAGTTTTGGGTTTACCAAAGAACACCCTTGAAAGTAAGGCTCATATGTTATTCATGTGAAGTAAGTATGGTATGAAATCAAAATGAAAGTAATCTGGGTTAATTGCCCGAGGGAAATACAATTGATGATAAATTATTCGTCTATTACAGTATAATGCATTTCATATTGCTGCTCATCCTCACTGAAATTGGGTTTGGTGAGCAGCAGCTCACATTCTTTGTTTTACTGGCAATGCAACCACGACTGAAATGTCGGTCAGTGTATGTTGAGATTTTAAACTTAAACCATAAGAGCAAAAATTTGCACAAAAGTGATTGATTGGTTTTGAGTCAAATAATACCATTTGGAAAAGGAATCCAACATGGATTCAGACCAAGAGAACAAAACATGTCATTTTTACAGGGTATATAGTTTTCATAGAAAAAAATAAAATAAAATAAAACTTTTGCAAACCTTTTCTTAAGTCCTGCACAAATAAAATAATACCACGTCTATACAGAAAATACTCGTACATCTCAAAATAAACCATGTGTCTCAGATCATTTTACTTACACTGCAAAAAAGAGTAACTTCCAGTTGAAAATACTCAGGAAATGTTTTTTTTTGTAATATAAATTGAAATTGGTTTATCTGATAATATATATAAACGCATACAAATTAGTCAATCGCAACTGGATTTTTTTGGATTCAAAAGAAACTAGTAAAATCTATATACTGAATGTTTAATAAAATGTCTTAGTCTTTCCTTCCTGTGACGGAACAGCCAATAGTTTATGTTGAATTAAATCCCAGGTACAGTTTATTGCGTAACCAATCACATTTATTTAATTAAATTGTAGCCTTTTGAAGTTTAATAATCAAATTAGGCTGTATTGCTTAAAATAATAATTAAGACTTTTGTTACACTTACAACTTAGATAGTTGCTTACAGTGATGCCAGGAGTTCAAACCAACAACCTTTCAATTACCAGCCCATGACACCCTGTTGCACGTGAGTGTGAGAGAGTGTACCAGTAATGGTGACCGTGTCAGCAGACAGGCCATGCTGACTGAGGCTGCTGGTCTCGGAGTCGATGTGGAGTGTTGTGAGACTGGAAAGCTCCTGTTCCTCTGCGGCCTGCCCTGCTCCACACAAACTATCCTGATCCACAGAGGCCAGAGTGCACGTCTCAGGGAGGAAGCTGAAACCTGCACACAAATACATCCATATATATCCAACCTCTCAAAGCACAGTCTGTTCTGACTTGCCTCAAGCAAAACTACTCTGATCCACTCACTTTCAAACTTGCTGTCATATTGAAAAGCATTGAAGGAATCTGATTGGCTGTCGGAGCTTATGAGGTCACTTCCACTGGCGCTGGCTGGGGAGGTCCACTCAGAGGGCACACCGGGGTCATCTGCAGGGCGCGTGGCATTCTGCCGGTTCAGGAGCTCAGGTAGATCTTTGGGGATCTCCAGACTTCCCGGGCTACTGCCACGCCTCGTCATACCCTAAAAAGAACATAAGAAAATCATAATATATATTAATAATATTGAATATAAATAAAATAAATGATTTATTCAATTATAATTTTTTTTAGCATATATTGAAATTCTAGTATAAATAATTAGCAGAATCTATGCACGTTTTAAACTACAATTTCAAGAACAGAATAAAAAAAATTTAACAGTAGTCGAGATTGAGCAGCATTTAGCTGATTTTCGATAATGTTTGTAGTGCCAAAAACTATTATAAACACCATATTTTTATTTGTTTATAATAATTATCAGAGCTGTCAATTTGATGTTATCATTTGGTGAGATTAATTATAAAGAAAAAAAATGCAACTAAAATAATTAACCATGCCCTCTGACATGTATTCGAATAAATGATATTAAACAATTTATAAGTTATATTTATATAATAAATATATTACATTTTTGTACATATAATTAGCAGAATATCGGTGTCAAGCTACATTACTTCTCAAGATCAGAATGAAAAACTGGATTATATAGTTGAAATTATGCAGTATTTAGCTGACATGAGATACTTTTGGTAAAACATGTTGTAGTATCAAACTATTTTAAACGGCATATTTGCTCATTTGTATGGTTGGGAATCGAAAAACTATTCAAAATTCAGGAATCGGATACTTGTTATAAAGTTAAAATTTCAGTTGCTCTTATCGATTCCTTTGTGTCTATTTTAATACGACTTCAGACCATTCAAGCACAAGAAAACGAGTGCACTGATTTCTTTGCTGCGCACAGATCCAAAACGTGTGCACAGAAAGCAGCCTCTCATATTAAATAGTGTGCGATACTGAACTAAGTTCCTTACCGCATGTTTTTGCACTTGAACGGACAAATACACACACAAATGTGTCAAAATATTCTCGTAAACAGTCGGTTATGTCTTAAGTGAACAAACCGTTGACAAAGAAAACGCATAACAGTATATTGGATCCGTGCAGCTCCTAAAGTGACAGCCGCCTAAAATTCCTGCTGCCATCTCTATAATAATGTTAATCAAACAACAAAAGACGGATATAAAATTCAGTCGCTGCTAACTTAATTATCAATAAATGTGAATGATATTTTTTTACCCTATCAAACGATACCCAACCCTACTCATTTGTATATAATAATTAAGACTCACAATTAACTCACAATTAAATGCACTCTTTTACTAGCATTCATTATATAGAAAATAATGCAACCAAAATAATTAATCATGCCCCCAGACATACGTTCAAGCTCAAGCTTGAAGCACGTGCATCAACTACCCCTTAACTCCATGTAGTTTTAGACACTATGCATACTGAATGTGTGTATGGACATACAGAAGTGCCTCTGGCCCTCAGTCTCTCCTGGATGAACTCGTCCATGAGGTCACTGACATTAGGGTTGCTGCTGCCAGCATCGTTGGACATGGGCCTCATCTTCGGTGTTAGCTCATCTTTATTGACTAAGACAACAGGCACAAAACGACACATCAGTCATTTTACAGAGACCTCACAAAAAGTGTGAGTGCAAACACAGATGACTTAGTAGAGTGGCATGGACTGACTGACTTCCTCTTTGTAGTGGTGTCTGCCTCTGTCTGCAGGTACAGTACATCTCTTGAATATAATTAGCTTATACGAGTTTGGGGACAGTGAGTAAATAAACACAATTTTCTTAAAGGACAACAGTGTCATTACATTTTTTTTTTATGTTTGACATTTGACTTTTTTTAACAATAGCAACCTGTTCACATTCATTCAGTAAATAAAATCTATATCTTATAAATCACTTTAGGACGAAAGCATGTCAAACGTTTGAAGCTGGTAAGATTAAAAAAAAAAACATTTTTAACGAAGTCTCTTCTGCTCACTAATGCTGCTGCATTTATTTGTGAATATTGTGAATTATTACAATTTAAAAATAACAGTATTTTAATAATGCATTTCAGAAAGTTATTTATTCCAGTGATCGCAAAAACTGAATTTTCAGCATCATTACTCCAGTGTCACATGATCCTTCAGAAATCATTCTAATATGCTGAGAACTGTTGTGCTGCCTTATATTTTATGGAAACCATGATATTTTTTTTAGGATTCTCTGATGAACAAAAAGTTAAAGAGAACTGCATTTACATGAAATGTAAATTTACATGAAACACTATAAATGGCTTTACGGTCACTTTTGATAAAATCTTACTGACCTCAAGCTTTTGAATAGAAGTGAATGTTTTTCATATCACGCTAAAAACGTATCGTGTTTCACCAAAACAGTAACAGGGTGCTTGAACCTGCATTAAGCATCAATCAACAAGATCATAAAATATTTGTGGTGATCAACTGAGTGGACGAAAATCGACACTATTGTCCTTTAAACACTCATTTTGACATTAAACTCATAAATCGCTAAACCAGAGCACAAAAATAGAAAACAAAATCTTTAAATATAAGCCAACCACAAAACTGATTCCATCCAGTGAAGCAGTGCAGTTACTCACAGTTCATGCAGTCCCCAAACAGACACAGACAGACAGAGAGAGAGACAGAGCAAACCCTGAAAGTCCAAACCTAGGAGTTAGTGAGCCTTTATGGTGACCCATGTTAAAGTGAGACAGCAGTGAGTATGTTAGAGGAGACACCCACGACAAGACGAGGCAGCCTTCATCCCAAAGCAAAGGGTTAGGGAGCCACTGGTTAAAAACAAATCATATGAACACGACAGCTCACTTGGTATGGTGGAGTGGTGACTTTGGGCATTGGATAATCCTTGAAGTCGTGTTAGTGTAGACTACAAGCTGTGTTTAAGTCATGAAGGCCCTGATCAACGATCAGCTTGCGCAACTGAACTGTACACAGGAGGCATTCTAAGAGGTGATGCCTGCTACTTCATTACAGACAAGCCGGCAAGCGTTTAACACACAGTAACACAAGCTATAGACTTTAGCTTGAAAAACAGCCTCCTTTGAGAGGGATAGTGCTGCCCTCTTCTGGCCATACAAAACACTGCAACTATGGCAAAGGGTTTGATCACTCTTAAAATGAAAATTCTGTCATCATATAGGCTACACATCCTTATGTTTTTCAAAACCCTGTATAGCTCAAAAGATGATGTATTTTTTTCCATAATGAGAAACTGTTAAGCATCAAAAATGAAAAAAGCCTCATAAGTAGGGGTGTGCAATATATATATACACACACACACACACACACACACACACACACACACACACACACACACACACACACACACACATATATATATGTATATATATTTCCTACTCTAACATAAATGTTGTTTGTGTGTGTGCATATGCATATGCATTTGCATGTATAAATGTATTCATGCCACCACTTAGTTCATATTTCAAGTATCATTTAGGATTTTTAAATTATTTAATATTGCAATATTTATATTTGATTGACAACAGCTCTATAGTGAGTTATTATTAGAATTGAAGTTATTGATCACATGTAAGAATAATATACAGAAAAATTTCCGCTTATAAAAGTAAAAATTCCCTTTGGAAATCATATTAGCGGGCAAATAATCACCCTGATCATTTCTGTCACTGCTGCAAATATAAAGTGCTGCAAAACAGAATATAAAGAATATGAAAGTACAACAGGCATAAACCAGCCAGGTTACCAGCAAAAAAACACATTGTTATTGTCAAAATCCCCCAAAAATAATAAAGATGAATAATCAATGGCTAAGAAAGACTACATTTTTTTTTGTCATCTTTGAAGCCCATATTGGAAAAGAAAACATTTAGAAAACAAAATAAGGATATAAAAGATGACAGAATTATCACTTCTTGGGTGCGCTACTCCTTTTAAAAATGACATTGTTAACAACTATATAGATTAAAATACATAACATTAGGTTATATTAAAGATCTTTGTGTTTTTATGAATGTGTCAGTGAGCATATGTATGTGTGCGTGTACGTGTGTGAAAGATTGACAGAGGGCGGGGAGGTAGGCATGAGGTCGCATGCAGCATCCAGGGAAGAGGGGCAGCAGAGATTAGGTCCCAGAAGCTTGAGGAGGAGGGGAAGCCATCCCACAGGTGGGGGGCGGTTGGTCTTTTGGGAGTCTTTTTTTTTTTTTGGAATTGAGCTACTTTGAAAGAAAATACAAAAAGAGGCTTCAATTCAATCCACATTCAGCAAAAATCAAACAGTCACAAGAAAAGATAGAAAAAAAGAGAAAATGCACAGGCGCTTTTTTCATGTCTTCCATGTTGACATCGAGCCAATCAAGTCCTCACCTGATGTTTTTCTTCCAAAATAGCCCATTACTTGAGTGTACAGGTCCTTCAGGTGAGCCTCAGAAGCGGGCGCTTTGCCTTGATGCTGGGGCGACACCGCCTGGGCCTTGGGTTTGGAGAGAGCGTGGAACATAGACTTATACACACCACCCAACAGCAACTGCTGCTGCCGTGAGGGGCTGCAACCTGACTCCTGAGATCTAGAGCGGCATCCCCGCGGGCGGAGAGTCGGACGGCCGAGTCGGCCACGTCTAGCCCCGCTGATGGAGCCTTTATCGCGCTCAACCGCTTCGCAACTGGTGACCCCCTCCCCCACGCCCTTTGCTGCTGCCCCGCTCGCCCCAACCGAGTGGCTGCTGAAGTGGCCGAGACGGCGAAGTCGGGTCTTCCAGTGTGCCTCTTTGGGGTCCAGAGGGTTGTGAAACTGCACAGACTCTGTGGATGGGCGGAAGCTGACATGGACCCCACCGCTATGGCATTTTTTTGGTTCAAACTGGGAAGGCTGTGGACTAAGCTCGCTCTCGCTAACCCTGTCTGTGGCGTTCTGTCGGTGTAGCTGCGTGACTTTGCTGCCCTCTGTTGGCTGCGTACTATCACTCAAATCCCAGTCGCACTCCTCTAAGCACTGGTAAAAACTCTTCTCACTTTGCTCCATTTGTTTATCCCATTCTAGCGCCCAATCCCCACTTCCCTCAAACCGCACCTGCTTGTTATTTGCACCCGTTTCTACTTTCGCATCCTCCTTGCTACAAAACTCCCTAAAAGTGCTGAAGACGTCCTCCTCCCCTTCGCCCTCGGTTTGATTGGTCGAGGCCGCAGCCGGACAGGACCAATCGGGGATAAAGGGTGGCTGCTGCCCTGACATCTGGCAGAGATGGTCATAGATGCTTTCGCTCACCTCCAGGGATGCCTGGCTGTCGGGGGGTTGGTGTGGGTCAGTAAGCTGGTGTAGGGTCTGGGAACTGTGGGGGGACTCAGAAGTGGTGGTGGTAAAGTGGGAGGAGTGAGAGGGACTGTCAGAGACAGGAAGAGCACCTTTGACCCGTTCTGCGATGAAGGGCTCCATGATGTCAGAGGCGCTGCTGCTGCGGGGGAGAGGGGGCTGCTCCAGCTCACCGGAGGCAGAAAACACCTCGGACGACGGGGTCTCCTCGCTCTGAGAGCAGTGGCGGATCCGCGGCCCGCGCTGGACTATGGGAGGTTCTTCCAGGTCTGAAGACGAACAGATATGCAAAAATCAGCATGTTTAAGGATGCAAGCTTGATTATGCATTAATATGGTCAGTAATATTATCTTAATATGACAAGTTCAGCAACAAGTCTTAAAATATTAGATACCTAAAGGTGATAAAAGAACTTAGAAAGTATTATCATATTAACTGATCCACTGTGGCCACATTTTCCATGCAAAAAAAAATAAAAATACATGCATATGTAAAACAAAATGAAATCAAGATAAAATTTACAACTGAATCTCAAAAGGTTAAACTAAGCATATCAGATCACAAGCAAAAAGAAAGCTAATAACTTTTTAAAACACAAATGAATGATTACATTTGGGCTTTCTTCTAAATAATTCAGATAAACATGATAATGAAGAAATGCAAAGGGTAAATCCTTTATCGGGTATTTTTCTCAAAAGTTCGGGGTGTGAAGAGGGATTATATTGAATGAAATGTGATGCGAGAAAGACAAAACTGTAGATTCACAAAGACAAGGAAAAATGTAAAGATAAACACACAGGCAGGACTGTTGGGTGAAGTGCATACAAAGAAATATGTCCGGGTCATATTTCACCCCAAAATCATTAAAATTGACTTGATAAATGTAACTAATACTTTTACATTAATGAACTATGAATGGACAAATGAACAATGAACCATGTTATATTTATTAGTTAACATTAACCTATTTTAATAAATGCTTCAAAATTACAGTTCATTGTTAGTTCGTGATAACTAATGAATTAACTACTGTTAACAAATTTAATCTTATAAAGTGTTTCCTATAATTTTATAGAGACTAAGTTTACTTTTAGCCAAAAACAATAGTCGATAGATAGATAGATAGATAGATAGATAGATAGATAGATAGATAGATAGATAGATAGATAGATAGATAGATAGATAGATAGATAGATAGATAGATAGATAGATAGATAGATAAAAAAAGGTATATACTTTTTTCAATAATATTTAGGATTTTATTAATGTCCATGATTTTTCGAAGCTGGAAATTACACTTCTGTAAATTCCCTACATTTCAAGTTTGAAAACTAAATAAATAAAAGATACAAAATAGCTTTCTTTTTATTTGTTCTACTCTTCAAGCAAAATATAATTTACTTTTATTCTTGTTTTTTTATGATTAAATATGACCAAATCCTTTCTTGACATTTGTCTTGAGATTCATCCTATCAGAAAGCAACTGCATAAGTGCATGAGGCTTTAAAGCAATGGTGAACGAGAAGGGAATCTTCCACATTAAACACATGAAGAACACATCCATGTTTAATAAATGAAAACCACTAAACACATACAATAATAAAAGTGTCAGGATGGTGCTGCTAACTACAGGAAGTGTGCACACATACATATACATGCACATCCATAGGCCGGGACGCAGTCAGAGGCGAGAGTGCCGATACGGGCGTAGACGGCTCTACCTGACAGCTCGTCAGCTAGGGGAGTGAGGACAGAATCAGGCAGGAGAGGGTGTACGGGGTGGATCAGGACAGGCGCGCTTTTAGCACTGCGGATAAAGGCTGAGGACAGCAGACTGTCCCCCGTAGAGCAACTACGCAGAGCTACAGACCACACAGACACACACCGAGAGAAAAAGAGAAGAATGACAACAACAACACGGAGAGAGAAGGGAAACGGGGCAGAGAGAAACAAGGAGTGATGGAGGAACACGGGAGGTGTTAGGGAAGAGAAAAACATGATGGAGAGGTGGAAAGAGAGAGAGAGAAAAAGAGAAAGTGATGGCATAAAGCAGTGAGCATCACAAAGAAGAGGTAAAGAAACGAGCCTATCAGTGCGTCTTAAATCACTGACTGGTGAACACATGAACATCATGTCTCTGGAAAATCTAGACTGTGAACGTATTAAGAGAAACATGGCGTGTTAAAGATTCGCAACAATTCAAGTCGGTCAAGCAAATTTGCCACGTTGACCAACAGAAATCATCTTGGTTAGAAAGTGATTTCTGTGTTAGCTGGGCTTCATACAATTCTACATAATTTACAACAGACCTTTTTGCCTGCAAAACTTTGCTAATGTGACCGCACCTTAAGAAAGGACATCATTTAACCCAATCTTGTTCTCTTCTTTTAAACATTCATAGATTAAAATCTGACAGGAAGAGAGGACAGGAAGGGTTTGAAACACACTCACCCACAGTCTTCTGTCTGACGATGCTTCTGGCCTTCTCGATGCCTGGTGAGCCAGCAGTGGTAGCGCTGCGCTGTCTCATGGCAACAGCTTGGCCTGGTGGGTCTCGACTCCAGCCTTTGGAGAACGACCGATCGACGGTGATTTTTTGGCCCTCGTGGGCACCACCTAGAGGTAGTGGGACAAATATATGATTTATATACATAAATGATAGTGAAGCTGGTATGTTTAAAGGGCTTGAGATGTTTTATGCAACTACTTTAATCTATGTGCAAGCACAAAAGTATTCATGTGATTTTCAATTTTTATATAAACTCACCTTTGCCTTTGTGTTTCTTCTGCTTCTGCTCACTGAGTTTGTCGAGGGGCAGCTCGTTCAGGTCCAGGCTGTAAAGGTTGCGTGCTAGAACCTTTGTAAGTGTCTCCATGGTGAGGGACCACTCTGTGACCAGCTCCTCCCAGCAGGTGAGAGAGGAGAGTACAGACAGCAGGTCGTCCCACAGCTCCCGAGAGATGTACACGTTCAGATTCCCTTTGATCCAGGCCACAATCAGAGTCTGAACAGGAAGACAGACCACACAGTATGGACTACATCAGACCCTTTAACAGATGAACTAGAAATAATAATTTTAGTATTATTAATATATTATATTATATTACATTATATTACATACCAAAATATTTTTTTTTATTAGACTTTATTTTTCAGAAATAGTTTTAGAAAATGTTGTTATATGCTGATTTTTTATTATTTTTTAATATTCAGCTTTAATTTATTTTTATTTCAGTTTTAGTAATTGTAAGACGTGTATTTAAACTTATTTTATTTAAGTTTTTCATCTAATATGTATATATTTTTTATCTTTATTTTGAATTTTTTTTTTTATAGTTTTAGTTAACAATAAAGGCACAATCACATCAAAAACGATAACTATAAAGATAACTATATTAGCGTCCACACCAGCAGACGATATCTTTCCGTTTATTCTAAGCACGCGCTGCAGTTTTGTCGTCTGCCGCTTTAAATGCTCAAACTCTTTAAAGCAGGATGGATTCTGATTGGCTGTCATTGTTTTAAAAAAAATCGTTCTGAAAGTGATTCCAACTATATCATTCTTCTGTACAGTTATAATTGTGGTGTGGGCCTATTCTTTTATATTTAGAATGATTTTTAGAACGGGACTTAACAGGATTTTTGTACGGGACTTAACACGGACAAACAAATTCTTCAAAGATTTCTACTGGCTCTGTCCAAACCAGGTTTCCAACAGCAAGTAATTTTTCTGTCCAACTGAAAGTGAAATACTGCGCAAAAAATCAAAACCACAGCCAGTCAGAACATTTATGATGTGTAGTATGTGGTGTGAGATTTTGGACCAATGAGAATTTACCATGGGCCATCCAGCACAATGCAACAAAAACATGGCTTTTTTCAAAGTTGTGGCAACGAATTGAACAAATAAAAAAGATGGAACAAAACTCACAAACAAGCAGAAAAAGAAAATAAAGAATTCCAAAAGTGCAGTAGGTGTTGCGAAAGCTAAAAAGAAAATTCCCACCAATTTTACACACCTACTGTATAGTTTCAATCGGCTGCTGCTAGTGTTTCGGCGATCAACCTGTGTGACATGAGAGACGAGTGATAACCCCTAATAACTCGAGGAGTTCGATATAGAAGCACTTCGGGTTTTGGACGGTTATGTTCAATTAAAAAAAAACAGATGGCTTGTTCTCAAGTAAGTCCTTTTAAAGTTTCATTTTTGAAAAGTTGTCTATAATTGATTGAATCATTACATAAAATAATTTTGGAGATTTTTGGATAATAATAATTTTAATAATTATTAAAAATAATAAAAAATGTTATTAAAAATAATAATTTTGGATCATAATTGCAGCCCTGTTGTAGACTGCGACAGATGTTTCTAGTCCACTGTCTGATTTGGAGAATGTAGCGGACCTGCATGTTTATCCTACACAAACTTCACGTTCAATGTAGGCTAGTCCTTCAGTGAATTTTAAGTTTTATTTTCAACCTCTTTTCAAGGGCTACAATCGCCTACGTAGGCGAAATTTGTTTGACATTTCTAATCGTAAACACAGCCATGTTGAAGCCTGCAGTAATGTTTTTCATTGATGTTATGGCAGTCCACTCTGCTTATTGTTTTTCGAGAGTGTTGCACTCCTGTATGTCATTGTGCACGAAACTTCACGCCAATAAATCATCAGAAATATTGCTGACTTGTGCGTCTCAAGTGCCCTCTTTGCGTTCGTCCAAATGCCTGTTAGTTGTCAGTGGATAGGCCTATACTTGGTGTTGAAAATGGAAACGTCTTTAGACATGGAAAATCGATTTTACGATCGATTCAATAAAAAATGCTTCATTGTTTGAGACATGTTTAAAAAATCGAAAAAGTGACAGCCGTAGTATGTTGGTGGGTGGTACCTGAAAAATGGCCCCTGCCAAACGACCCGATAAAGTGTTACTCTTCTTCCCATGAGGCATTATGGATGGAGGCCTCTTCATCACACACTCAGTTACCCTTAGCAATACCAGCAAGACCTGTTCCCTGTGATGGACACAAACATACTCATGATGAGCTGGACAAGAGCTTGAGCAGATTTTTTTAAAACAGACACCTGAGACCAGAGTAATGAAGTGTAATGTGCATGGACATACCAGGTCTTCTGGTTCATAGTTTCATGCATAACCAGACTGCGGTATATGTTAAGCACACGCTTGCACATGTCAACATGCTCCTCCAGAAGTGACTTCAGCTCATTAGCTGCCTCTAGAAGGAAGACGTTAGAGGAGTTGGTGATGAAAACCTGCAAGAAGAAAGATTGTGGGAGAAATGAGATTAGATGACAAACGCCTGTTTTGCATAAGTGATCTTTGCAAGGTTTGAACCCACAGCCTTTCAGTTACCACTCTGGATCTTGAACCACTAGTTACCTGTACACCAACACCTGGGCTTACCTGTAGTGTGGCCTGGACACCAGCATGGACGTTGTACTCCAAAACCTCAGAATCAGAGGATTTATTCCCAGAACTCCTGGACCAATTAGGGTTTTGATTGTGAACAGACACTGTGAGCCCAATATCCTGCACAAACAAGATAACCATTGATTGGTGAACAATAACAGTACAGTATTATAGCTATATATTTTTTTTTTATGCTTGGCAACCAATTTGGACGTTCAATTTTAAAAATGTATGCTGTTTTGCCTGTCTATATATGTAATCAATATAAAAATACAAATATAATAACAGATATAATTATATTTATTCATTAATATAATATAATGTGGGTGACTCTCATAAAACAGGGAGTCCTAAATGGTGCACTGAAGAATTAATGAAAAAAATTTTTTTTTATAAATATAAATACAAATATATATATATATATACATATATATATATATATATATATATATATATATATATATATATATATATATATATATATATATATAAATATTATATTTTACACTAAAACTCCATTGCCAATATAATATAATATTATATAAGTGTGTGACTATTTACTTTAGAAACTTGGCTTAGAAAAAGTAAACGCGTGAATTGGAAAAAATAAGCCCTGATATAAGCTCCTTGCAGCAACCTTGCCAGATTGACGCCAATAATTAAAAAAGTGGATATTACCACCACATAATATATCTGGTACAAAGAAACTAGGGACCAAGCTGTGCAGGCTGACTCAGCGTCTAATAACCGTCTTAGCATTCCTCTGATATAATCTTCAGAGACACCTACCTCCTCCTCTTTAACAGTTCTCTGCTCGTGGGCAGAGTCCAGCTGGCCTGTGAATCGGTCTTCCTCTGGCTCTCTCATAAACACGGGCTTATCCTGCAGAGAGATCCACTCTTGATACACCCGCACCACCTTACGCATGGCTGCAGACTCACACATGGGCAATAGAAACGCCTGCAGAATATAATACACTCACTTATAATCACAGACAGAATCAGTGTATAGATAGTATGTACTTAGAGGAATCAGTGACTAAACATATGATATTCATTAGCATCTTTCCACTTCATGTGTGCAAACTTAACAGCCATTGCCCCAATGCCACAAGTAAACAATAAGTGCACCATTTTAAACAGGGTTTTTGAGATCCTCAAAAAATGGGCTTTAAAACTCCCCATTCATGTTCCTCTTTGTGAACTCCAATCAACTTGTCTATCACTAGGACACAGAAGTCCCCAAAAAGAACAATCAACATCTCATAACCACTTCTTCAAAATGATTTAGACTTCTTCCTCTTTCATTGAATCGCTTCTGTTCTACGTGGGAGGATTACCTGTCGAAAGATCTCAGTGATAAAGTTGACATTGGTTCTAGAGGAGCACAGGACCCGGCGCACCACCTCAATGTCTGTGAGGTGCTCTTCGTCCATGCTGCAAAGGCTAGAGGAGCTGGGCTCTCTCTCTGTCAGGGTGCTAGTGTTTGAGTGCGACTGCTCCGGCTCGCCAGCCCCACCCCCATCCAGACCATCTGGTCTCAGGCCACCATCCTCCCCCCGGGCAGCCAGGCCCACCGCCGCTCTCTGAAACAGCAGCAATATTGCAAAAATGCACGATTACAGCTTGTTCAATGGTGCTGAGATAACCTCAGGAGCAACCTGGAGTTGAATGTGCAGCATTTAGGTTACTAATCCAAACCTTAGTTCACCCAAAAATGACAACACCATTTAAAGTCCAGGTAACCAAACCTTTTAAAGGGTAAGTTCGGCGTTTTACAAGTAAAGCCCTGTTTTAAGATCGTTTCTGATGAAATCGAACGGTTAAGATTACAATTTGTACAAATGCTGCTGTCCCGAGAATTTTAGCGTGGCGAACAGGACGGCCGAGGGACGTGAGAGAATGGCGCGAGGCCGGTGGTGCGATTGCTAATGAGCAGCACCTGTGAAGCACACCGGTCTCGCATCTCTCGATCATCAACGTCGTCGCTCCCCCTTTATGCTTCCGCTCCTCCGTGAGAGATGCGAGACCGGTGTGCTTCACAGGTGCTGCTCATTAGCAATCGCACCACCGGCCTCGCGCCGTTCTCTCACGTCCCTCGGCCGTCCTGTTCGCCGCATTTAGGTTTTTGTGTTAGCACCCTCCCACCTATACAATGGTTTCATAGGGGCACTGGAACAATCATTCATTTAAACGCATTAAACTTTAGTTTACAAAGACGTGAAACTCCCCGAGTGGTCTGGGGTGTTCACTGATATCTTCACGCAAAAATCGCTGCAAAAGATGCTTTCCAACAGGTTTTATCATAGTTTTTGTCCAACCCCTTGACTTGTATTGGATGTTCTGTGCGGTAACGGTATTACTCCGCCGCCGGAGACGGAAATGGGGTTGTTTGTATTCTTTCTGTAGTTATGCAGTTGCGGTATCGTAGGCTACGCTATCTAAACATTGGCAAAGGTGCATTATCGCCACCAAATGGGCTGGAGTGTCTATTATTCAAGCTCTCAACGGAAGAATGTCCGTGGTTGTGAGGCGTTTGAAAAATAGGTCCACAGTTTTACAACAAATGGTAAAACACCTGTTGGTTTAATTAAACTAAAGTTTAATGCGTTTATATTAGAGATGCGCGGTTGCCGGTTATAGTCGCGGACTCCGCGGATTAACCGTGGATCGGGCAGATGACGTGATGGAAAAAAATATTTTAATTAAATTTCTGGCGGGTGGCGGGCGGTTTCTAGTCTCGCGGCGGTCATCAGCAGCGCCTTGTATCAGCGGATGGCGGGCGGGAAAATTGGTCAAAAACGTTGGTGGGGATGGATGGCGGACGATGAGTTTTGTGATGCGGTTGCGGATGAAATATTAGCCCATCCGCGCATCTCTAGTTTATATGAATGATTATTCCAGTGCCCCTATGAAACCATTGTTTAGGTGGGAGGGTGCTAACACAAAAACCTAAAATTCTCGGGACAGCAGCATGTGTCCAAATTTTAATCTTAACCATTCGATTTCATCAGAAACGATCTTAAAACAGGACTTGTAAAATGCCGAACTTACCCTTTAAGATCAATTTTTTATAAAAGGTTCAAATTAATCAACATGAATCAAAAGGTTTAATCCAAGTCTTGTGAAAAGACATGATCGTTTTATATGATGAACAGGTTTAATTTAGGCTTTTATTCACATTTAAACAAACAAGCATCACACTCATTAAACATGGAAGCTTTTCATGCTTTTTCACATACTAGAACGAACCTTGTTGGTTTGCATGTTTGACTTTCCATGTTTACTATAGACCTTATGTAGCAACGCCCCTTTTCAGTGCTGAGCTAATTGTCTTTTGACTTCCAGTCTGTATTTTCACAGCGATCTTGCATAGTTATGAATGAACGGCTCGTTTAAAAAATTTCCAAGGTCTATTTGTTAAGACATATGCTTTACAATGCTTATGATAAACATTACAATGCTCATGATAACTTTCGTTAACTCTACAATAAGTAAATTAACTTCACCAGCTAATTACTGCTGGACAGCGATGCCATAGAAATATACAGAGAGACCGCAAAAAACTGAAGTTCAAAGACAATATTCTAAAGATGGCGGCGCCCTCGTTTCTCTGGCGCATAAGGTCTATATGTGATGTGCTCCATTTATGTATGTATGTATGTACAGGTGCTGGTCATATAATTAGTAACATAATTAAACATGGAATATCATCAAAAAGTTGATTTATTTCAGTAATTCCATTCAAAAAGTGAAATTTGGATATTATATTAATTCATTACACACAGACTGATATATTTCAAGTGTTCATTCCTTTTAATTTTGATGATTATAACTGACAACTAATGAAAACCCCAAAATCAGTATCTCAGGAAATTAGTATATTGTGAAAAGGTTGAATATTGAAGATACCTGGTGCCACACTCTAATCAGCTAATTAACTCAAAACACCTGCAAAGGCCTTTAAATGTCTCTCAGTCGAGTTCTGTAAGCTACACAATCATGGGGAAGACTGCTGACTTGACAGCTGTCCAAAAGGCAACCATTGACATCTTGCACAAGGAAGGCAAGACACAAAAGGTCATTGCTAAAGATGCTGGCTGTTCACATATAACTGCACCCTGGAGAGGATTGTGAAACAAAACCCATTCAAAAATGTGGGGGAGATTCAAAAAGAGTGGACTACAGCTGGATTCAGTGCTTCAAGAACCACCACGCACAGACGTATGCAAGACATGGGTTTCAGCTTTCGCATTCCTTGTGTCAAGCCACTCTTAAACAAGACACAGCTTCAGAAGCGTCTCGCCTGGGCAAAAGACAAAAAGGACTGGACTGCTGCTGAGTGGTCCAAAGTTATGTTCTCTGATGAAGGTAAATTTTGCATTTCCTTTGGAAATCAAGGTCCCAGAGTCTGGAGGAAGAGAGGAGAGACACAGAATCCACATTGCTTGAAATCCAGTGTAAAGTTTCCACAGTCAGTGACGGTTTGGGGTGCCATGTCATCTGCTGGTGTTGGTCCACTGTGTTTTCTGAGGTCCAAGGTTAACGCAGCCGTCTACCAGGAAGTTTTAGAGCACTTCCTGCTTCCTGCTGCTGACCAACTTAATGGAGATGCAGATTTCATTTTCCAACAGGACTTGGCACCTGCACACAGTGCCAAAGCTACCAGTACCTGGTTTAAGGACCATGGTATCCCTGTTCTTAATTGGCCAGCAAACTCGCCTGACCTTAACCCTATAGAAAATCTATGGGTATTGTGAAGAGGAAGATGGGATATGCCAGACCCAACAATGCAGAAGAGCTGAAGGCCACTATCAGAGCAACCTGGGCTCTCATAACACTTGAGCAGTGCCACAGACTGATCGACTCCATGCCACGCCGCATTGCAGCAGTAATTCAGGCAAAAGGAGCCCCAACTAAGTATTGAGTGCTTTACATGCTCATACTTTTCTTCATGTTCATACTTTTCAGTTGGCCAACATTTCTAAAAATCCTTTTTTTGTATTGGTCTTAAGTAATATTCTAATTTTTGGAGATACTGAATTTGGGATTTTCATTAGTTGTCAGTTTTATAAATATAAAATAAATATATTTTATTTGTGTTTCGAAGTTTAACCAAGTTTTATGGGTTTTAAATGGCACAAAGGCGAGTAACTAATGACAGAATTTTCATTTCTGAGTGAAATATCACAACCATTACTGCATCATACATGTATAGATCTGTGTTGCTACCTGGATATTCTTTGGCACGATTTCTCCTTCCATGCCAGGGATGTTTGTTCCTGTGTTTGACCGTGGCTCCAGCCAGAAGGAGACCAGCCAGCGAATAAATATGACTCTGGCATTGAGGAAGTTCTCTTTAGTGCAGTACAGGGCTTCATTGGTCTCTGGGTCTCTTTTAACAACTATGTAGTAAGGCTTTGGTCTCATGGGTGGAACCTCTATTATAAAACAGGAAACAAATCCAAATTAGACATCTTATCATCCTGAGCAATTATAACTAGCTTTGTCACAGCAAAAATAGCTCATCAAAAACAATGAGAAATAAAAATTATGTTTACTTTGTCATGAAGGATTTTCACTAACTCTTACCCAGAATAGGATTGTACAAACTGGTCTCCTTGGAGAAGTTGGGGAAGATATGGGGCAGGTAATACTTTTTGAAATTGGCGAACAGGAAGGCGAACCCCTTCTCATGGTTCTCCTTGCACTTCCACTCCAGGCTTTTGGCCTGTAGGGGCACAGAACACACATGGCAAGCTGAGCACATAAACAGCAGCTGGGACAGAACAGCCTGTTTGTGTTTTGTGGAGGACAGTGGTGTTGGTGATGGCAGGCAGTGCGTGGTGCAGTTTTTTTATGTGGGGGAGGGTGTAAAGCAGAGCAGCCGTTGTAGCGCCAGGGAAACACACCACTGCAGCAAGGGTTTCTGGCATCAACTGCATGCAGATCCGGGGTCAGCGGCATGTAAGTTTGGTTTCCACAGCTTTAGTGTTGGGTCTGCGCCAGCCGTGTTAGCATCAGCAGTGTTAGTAGGAAGAGGGGAGTACCTGGTTTACCATGTATTTTAGTAGAGCCTCCAGGAAGTAGCCAGTGACATCCTCCTGGGATTTATCACCTGACTGAGGAGGCACCAGCGGGCTGATCTCATCTGGAGTCACTTGAGCTGCAGCAATAGACAAAAAGATGTTTTAAAGGGGATATAACATCAGATGTGAGTTTAATTTACTATGCAGAGATACTCAGGGAGCTCCCAGCACAGTCCAAAAAAAACATTTATTGAGACTGAGCTACAGAACAGGTCATTCAAAAGTAGTAGTGGTTATGCGGCAGGTTTGCTGGGGTCCAAATGCGATTGGCAGCATTGGTCTGGCTTCAGACTCACTTGAGTCTATGTGCATTTGCATTCAACTTATGTCATCATAAACGTGCACAGCGCAAGATAGAAAACAGAATGCAGGCAAATATATAGTGTTTTTTTATTTTTATTAATTTGGTGCTATTATTCTCAGCAGAATGAACGACTCTTGGGTTTAATGTAGATGCGGTGCATGAAGTTGGGTTTCTGCTGCTTGCAAATGGACTCTATTGAGGACACCGCGGATTATGAGCCATTCATTTGCCCCTCTGATTGCACTCTGCACGATGACACTGCATTCTCACTCTTGCTTGTATTCGAGGCAAATCACCACCGTCATCCCCTAGTATGCGCTGTTGAATTAGTGACGTCATCTTCGGCTAAAATGTATGGACAGGTTACTTTACTGACTGAACAAGTGTGCACCCAAGTGCGATTTCTTCCACAATCATGCAAATCACACTACAGTTTCAGTGCAACCACCTCTAACAGGTTAGTCTCGGGTTAGTTTTCACATTACCAATTTTTCATGCGAACTGTGCCCCATTAAGAACTAAACTGCCAGTGTGAAAGCATCCTATGACACACTGAGCCAGTGTTGTTATTAATAAACTATAACCAGTGAAAATCATTTTCATTCATTGAAATCAAGTTGAAATAAAAAATGTAAAAAAAATAGACAAAAAAAAACTTTAATTCTAAAGGTTGGAAAGAGGATTGAAAATTGTCATGAAAATGAAATGACCACTATTTTGGTGAGAAAAACCTTAACTAACACTATACATGCCCTTAAGAGACAAAATAAAAAAAATTAAAAAAGCTCTGCGAAAGATTGTGGTTATCATTTTTCATGAGACAGAAGGTGTGAGAGACAGCGAACAAACACTCACTCTCCTGAAGGTTAAGGGGAGGGCTGATCAGATTATCCAGGGTTCGGGGGCCCAGCTCGGACTGTGGTGCAGGGAATCCTGGGATCAGACAGGCGAAGATCCAGAGCTGCTCTCTCAGAGCATTGTGCTGCAGAGCCTGCATCCACAGAAGGAACAGACGCACTCCTTCCCTCCGGATCTATGCACCACACATATAACCACATTATTGATTACAATTTTTAGCTGCTCTCACAGCTTTGGTTGTGTCAGCAGAAAAAAAGAAGTAATTTCAGAGGCTATTTAATACGTCGTAATAAAAAATAAGGATAGAAAAATATTTCTTAGTTTTAGTTAAGATTCTTAAAAAATGAACAAAACACTCATACAATGATTATTGAGATACCATTAAAATATTGTAAACTATTTATTGAAATTGAATACCTTTAGGGAGTTTCCAGTGTGTAACAGTTTCTTGAGAACGAGACCTATGAAGAAAAACAGTTGTTTAGTCTGAGGAACAAATTCATAACTTCCAAATGAGCTGGCTTACTGAGCTAACTGGATAATTCTGGAACACATGTTTGCTCTGGTCTCTGCTTATAAGCTGTCAGTGATGTTTATTTGTTTGTACATATATGTAATATGGGTTTCCTGAGAAGAGAGCAAAATAAAATAAAACTGAAATTTATTTATCCTTCATGTTAAAGCCAGTCTAAGCATTGTTTATCTCATTTAGTCAGTGATGAAGGACTGTAATGTCAGAGTTCTCGGTCAGATCTGGGTGTTTCTGGGCCCCAGATCCTTGGCATTCTCTGTGTTTATCTTGGTGGTCTGTGTATCCTTCTGCTATAAGACTTCAAAGCAGAGGAAAAGGAGAGACCACCGGCTAATACAAGATGTTAAGCTATTAAAATCAGGCGCAAAGCATCACAAGATAAATTACATCTCTTCCATAGTAATTAAGCTTGCTGAAAAAGTCGGTTTTACACGGTGTTCTTTCGTACACCGATTACATTATTTGCCCTTCGTGGCATCGCCCACACTGTGTTGCAGAGTTGAAGCACAGTGAAGCTGGGGTCAGATTTAACTAATCATGTGACAAGAATAAGGAGAGATGACTGACAGAGGATTTGGTGGCCATCCTGACCATCATTATTTGACAGATATTTTTATCTTGTAAAATGTGTGGTCAGCACCACCTCTCCCTATACACGTGATCGTGAATTCGAAGTGCAAAGCAAGCGCGCATTCAAAAGCGATTTCAATACCCTGCATAGTTAGCTGCTCCCTGATGTTCTCAAATTATATACAATATCTCCCGAGTTTATTGTGTGAAAATTTCCTCACGAGGCATCACTAATAATCGTAATCTCAAAATAAGACTATTTTTAACAAATTATTTTTATATAATAATAAATTAATTTACTTCAGCAAGCAAGGATGCATTAAATGAATCAAAAGTGACAGTAAAAAACATGTATAATGTTACAAAGGACTTCCATTTCAAATAAATACTGATCTTTCAGACTTTCTATTAATCACAGGAAAAAAAAGTTCCACAGAATTGTATAATTGTAAAATATTAAGTAACTGTTTTTAACATTGATAATAATAAAAAAAAAAATCTTGAGCACCAAATAAGCATATTAGAATGAGTAGAAATCTTCACCTATGCTGTGGAACTGCCATCTTCCTTGTATTCGCTCTGGTAACAGCTGTAGGATTTTCTGCAAGATAAGCACATGGATTGCAGACATATACAATATATAAAACTTTAATTAGTACATGTACTTAAAGATCTTAATAAATATGTCTAGAGATTAAAATATGAGTGCACCACATATTCACATTTCAAAACAGATTTGTGCAAACACGCATTACTGGGCTTCCTCGTGACATTAAAACAGGTTGGAATGTTGAAATAGCTCTCCTACACAAAGACATCATGCCTGTCTCGTCATGATGGTGCATTTAAAGTGTCTCCAGCCTTCACCATTACAAACAGCCCAAACAGCGTAACTCATTAGAAGTGCTTTTGGGTGCGGCAAAGAACACCTGTTTTCTGTGTGTGAGGCGCATCGGTTATCTGTCAGCCGCACGTCAATCACTCTCTTATCAATGATTCCATTACTGATGACAATGTTTCAGCAAATACTTAATGGATCATACATATAACAATGTGGACATTTTGGCTGACACGATGAAACCAAACTTGATGAGGTTGAGCTAATGCGTTTAAATAGTAATTAAGTACTTTTCTACATTTCTTACCTCAAATATAAAAAGAATAGAATCAAGCTCCTCTCGTTGCGATTTGTGACCTACAGGAAAGAGCAAACAAACACAAAACATGTTGAAAGTCACCAAGGGATCACAGAAACCCACAGGGCTGATATTAATAGCTCAACAAACAAGGATTACCTATCTGCTATGGAAACATGGGCACTCAACATGTGGGATCAAGACCAGCTTAAAGCAATCTGTTTTAATCAATTTAAATGAAAGATGTACAAGTATTAAGAAAAGTAAATCTGGATAGAGAGACTATTTTTCGTCAAGATTTTATAATTTAAAGTCGCATTAAATGGAAATTCTATTTTCTAAATGCATGTTATAGATCTTATTGTGAATGATTCATCCACGCATACGTTCCATTTTCAAAAAGTTTTGTTGACCTTTTTAATCAAAATGTAATAACTCAATGTTCCGGTTAAAACATTTCTGTGGTAATTCATGCTGGACTTCTTCAATCATTTTGTCCACTTAAAGGGGCTACATGTAAGAATTACACGTTTTAATCTCTTTTTTATTGCCAATGTGTGAACCGCTTGCAACGAAACATAAAAAAAGTAGACCTTCCTCGACTTGTAACCTGTAGACTGATTTTTATGTGAGGAACTTGGGTCATTTTTGCCAGGTAAATCTAAAGTATGTGATGTTTACGGATGACTATGACACATGAAATGAATGCTTATACAATGTTCAGGATAATGCCGAAAGAGCTATTCTGTACTGTAATGTTAATGAGTCATGCAAAGTAAAGAGACTAAGTAAAACTATAGTCTCACATAGCCAGATTATAAAGTGTATTTGAGACTATAGACTATTTAATCAAACTATCCTAATGGTGCGTTCACAACGGACGCGAATAGTGCGTCAGGCGCGAGTGATTTCAATGTTAAGTCAATGCAAAGACGCGTTACGCGCGTAAAAAATTCCTGCGGCGCGAATGAGGCGTAGAGCGCGGCGCGGTAGACGCGAATTCACCTCATTCGCGCGTTAAGTTCGCGCGAATGGCGCGAATTAAGCGTCTGGCGCGTTAAGCGCGAATGATTTAGTTAGTGCTATTTGTGCATTCACGCGTTTGACGCGAATTCGCGTCTGCCGCCCGAGTTGAAAAATCTGAACTTCTGCGTCAATTCGCGCCGCGTTAACCAATCAGGAGCCTAGCTGCATGCTGCTGTCATGTGGTGAAGTATCTGGAGGCTTCAATAAATTATTTTGTAATATGACTGGTTCTAATGTACAACAAAGCAAATATTTTATCACATAAAACTTGATTTCAATATATGAGACATATTCATTTTGTATTGAATGCTATTTATTCCATATCTAGATATATGAAATATTATTAATGTAAAGACAACCAACATACTGCATAAGTTCGTGTCTGGACAGTGTTGTTCGAGAGAGAGAGAAAAATCACAGGACAGATTAATCACTTTTGGAGGCTGGCTCCATTTATCATCAAAACAAAAATAAATGACAGATTAGGTGGATGAGGGCGAGGGTGCTCCTCGCTCCGATGCGGGACAACAGGTCATCAAGCTGGGCGCGGGACAGGCGGAAGTACCGCTGAAAGCCGCCGTCATCCAGGCGCAGCTCCTGGAGCGAGCCAATGGTGAAACTCGCCACACTGGGTTCGCCTTCGAAGGGTCTGATGGACACAAATACGGCGACGATTACCCCTACGCCGCCGTTCTGCTCTCCAGAGCAAATACAGATGGGTGACTCTCCGATGAATGCTCGATCAACATAAAAAAGATGGCCGCCAACGGGTTTCGATTCTGACGCGCGTGACGCGCGTAAATTTCGCTTCAAACTTTTGTTTTTACGCGCGTCAGTTTCACTCTTGACACGCAAATTAACACAAAGTGGTCAAGCGTCAAACTAGACGCGGTAGACGCGAATTTGACGCGCTATTCGCGTCCGGTGTGAACGCACAGTAACAGTGCAATTTTAATCACCGCTTCAGTCGACATGATGCAGCTGAATTGCAGAGTTTGTGTAAACATATCCACATCGCTATGATCAGATGCTTTCTTGACTGCTGTTTTCTCACCGCTGTCATTGTTGTTGAGTGTTTTTGTTATTAAGAGAAAACAGTGCAGCACATATTTACAGATTCATCTAAACGTCCCTCTCAGCAGGGTGGATGGCGTTCCAACTTCTTTTTACTTCTGAGCGAATAACAAAAAAGAGCTTTCTGGCTGCAGTTCACTTAACTGCCACTGGTGTTGCTGATAATACGGGTTTCTGAATTCTACATATAGCCCCTTTAAACCCCGACCCCTTTTTTACAAAAAAAAGTGTCCGAACTAAAAAAAATGTTTTTTCAATAATCCAATTCACTCGACTTTAAGAACCTACTCTATACGAGAGCATGAACAGGGACGCTTAAGAAGCTGATTCAGAATTGTGTCAGAATTTAATTCATAATGCAATGCAAGTGTTGTCAGTAAGCAATATAGCACGTCCTGATTTTGCAGAGTCAGACACATTCCTGAGTCTACATATTTTGTTGATCCTGGAACAACATTCCTGTCCTGTTATAGCTTAATCATAACCTTCTGCCTCCCCCTAAATCTAACCCTACCCTTAAGTCCACAGGGAAATGATGGGTGAATAACACTGATGTAGAAGTGCCTAACCCAGGTTGTAAGCCTAAACTTGACATAAACTGTAAACTTGTTCCTCAAATCTGATTGATCGGGTTGATTGGAATGTTATTCCAGGATCAACAAAGATGTTGATCCGGAAACATGTTGCACTTGGTGAAATCAGTTTCTGCAAGCAAAGTAATGGGGGAATATTGAATTGAGATGAACTCGTATGTTTGTTTTCTTCTTTCAGGTCAACATGCTGGTAAAACAGCATGATGCAGTGGTGTGCATGGGTGTGGGGGGTGTGGGGGAAGGGGCCCTGCCCCTTTTGTCTCAAAATGTATTGTGCCCCTCTTTGATAATTGTAAATAATAATAATAATAATAATAATAATTATTGCCACTTACAATAATAATACAAAAAAAATATTATATAAAAAATATTTTTGGCGGAAGCATTTGGCGGAGATGAAGTGGTAGGCGGAGTTTCCTTTGCAGCGCTATGTACGCAACAGTTCGGCGCGAGTCTTCAAACTACAGGAGCAGCAGGTAACGTAAGCTAATATGGAAAAGTTACTGTAAAAGTTGCGGCAGCATGCGTGTTATGCTAAACTAAAATATAACTCGATTTCAGCTGCATTCTGAATCTGACAATGTCATTCGTTTTTATCCAAGGCGTTTTTATATTAGCTCGGGGAAATACATCTAGTGAAATGAAATCTTAAGTCCATGTCCAACTCTAAATTGTAAGGAATTTATATCTTTGATTTCATAGTAACACTTTACAATAAGGTTTGTTTGTTTATTGTTCATGTATTAACTAACATGAACTAACCACGATGACACATTTGTTACTGTATTTGTTAATCTTAGTTAATAATAGTACACCTGTTAATTGTTTGTTCATGTTATTTCACAGTCAGTGCATTAACTAATGTTAACAAATACAACTTTTGATTTTAATGTTTTAGTAAATGCTGAAATTAATATTAACTGTAGAATTGCAGTTCATTATTAGTTCATGTTAGCAAATTTAACTAATTAAACCTTATTGTAAAGTGGTAGTGATTTCATGATAGCTAACACTATATGCGTATAATACTTACATAAAATTTACAACATCAACAAAACCAAACATGAATTCCTCATAATTACCTTCTTGATTCTCACTGTTTTAGTTTGGTAAAGTAAATAATATTTAGTAATATTATAATTATTTCCCTATTTACGTTTGATGTATTATGCAATCTAATTGTATCAACATCTTTTCATAGAATGCCAAGGAAATAAAGGATAAAAAGAAAAAAAAACAAGGAACTCTTCTTTTCTTTTCCCCTTTTTGGTCCTTCCGCCCCTGCCCCTGAGGAGGTCTGTGCACGCCACTGGCATGATGGTATGCAAAAAAGTTCTGCTGAACAAGTTAGTAAGTAAAGTAACTAAAACTGTCAATGTTTATACACATTTGGGGGGGCAGTTGCTTGTTGCAAGGATAACAATTTGAACCAGCTACAGTGCAGTAGATGCAGAAGAACAAGAGGAAAATGTTAAGACATCAAATGAAGGGTCAACGGCAGTGAACAGCTCTCTGAATACTCAATGACCAACTGTGCAGTGTTCCGAGACACTGGCTGTGCTCTCTGTGCAATATAATGAGCCCGTGTGACCGGACATGGCTAACTGAGGGCTGGCTAATTTTCATCATAAGCCATTTCATGGAAACTTGCTCATTAACACTGAATTCTGATAGTGTGCCTGCAGGGAGCACACAGTGAGTAGGCCAGTAGAAAAACAATCGAATCGAACCTTGAAAAACATTAAACTATCAAACAACAGTCAGAAAAAAAATTCTCATAAGACAAAACTAAAAGAGTGGGTGAGTGTGAAAATAAAGCATTGTGGGTCTTACCTTTCTGTTTCAGGTTAACCTCGATGGTGACAAAATTTTCAAAAAACACATAGTAGATGTAGGAGTAATTCTGCTCGAAGAGGTGTTTGAGTTCAGCAGGCTCTGCATTTTCTACAAAAAAAATAAATAAATAACAATGAATCAGCTAGTCATTTAAGCATATTTTTTCCCGAAAACCAAGAAAGTTTTGAATAACAGTTGTACAATTTGAAATGTTGCAGGGAAATAAGCTGGGTTCTGATCAACTCTGGCCAGGTCATCTGGGCGAGGGTGTATGATGTTGAAAGACCCGAAACACACAATGACCCCAGGTTCCACTGACTACGTTTACATGCAGCCAAAAACCCGTTCAAATCCGGAATATTAGCAATAACCCGGTCGCGCACGGCCATGTAAACATGCTAAACCCGAATATGCTCATATCCCGGATTTTAAAAACCCGGATATGATCCCTGGGGTAACCCTTTTCTAACCCAAATTTTTGGTCAAGTAAACGCGTATCGGCATATCCCAATAGTGATTTGTGTTCTGCGCATGTTCCATTCGAAAGGAATCTTGGTCTTTTGAGTAGAGGAACTTCTCGGCGCATACAAAAACCCGCGTGAAGTATACCGGAAGTAAACATGGCGAGACGCAGCACAGCATACATTTGGAGCGAGGTCAGCACCAGCACCAAAGCGCAAACAAAGGCGATCGCTATCTGTCCCAAACTATTCATTGTCCGCGTGCTGCTGCTGTTGTTGTTGTCTTTGGATACAGGAAGAAGAATCGGAAATAACGCATATTGCGTCTTAAGGTTGTCCGTACGTCCAGACGCTAACCGTGCGTCGCCGTTTACATCGGGATATTGCAATTCCATGTATACAGGAGAAACTCTCTCTGCTCACGCATGTAAACGGGCTATACCTAATGTTTCGGAAACCCGAATAGTGACCTTAACCCGACCATAACCCAAATATTGGCTGCTTGTACACGTCACTGAGGATGTGTCCAATGCATCTGCATGATGTATCGTTTACCTTCTGGTATTGATGTAAACTTTATGATCAAAAGAACTTCAGGATCATGACAAACAAACATTACTTCATTGTGTACTGCCCAGCAACCCAAGTCAATATTTGTGCTTTAAAGCTCCTCCACACAGTTCAGCTCCACTCATCATCCTAATGCAGCCGGTCCTGGTCACAGAAACGTTCCGCAGTGTCCAGCAACCTCAGTCAAGCAGCTGCTTCATTCTGTTTATAGAGCTGTGAGCCAGCATGAACACCAGAGCCAACACAAAGCCCTGGGTATCTTTGGGCACACTAGAAAAGTGCACAAGTAATCGACTAGTAAAAATACTTTTCAAACTTGCTAATTGCACACTTTGCCTGTATTCCACCCGATGAGGATTGTCATTTTTCCTCAACAAAATAAATCTTAGTTTCTGCATGTGCTAACAGGTGACATTGTTTCAAATCATGAAACAGGTTTGTGTTGCCTGACTTTGATGATGCATATCGTTGGCACAGTTCGCAGAGCAGGCTGCAATATTAATACCGTTACATGTTCTGTCTCTAAGAAATGCACATTTGACAGTAGCATGAGTTGACAGTAGGAGTAGCTTGAGTTAGGATGCAGATGTACATTTATATTCATGAACAAAAACAGTAACATCTGTAAAAAATGGTAACAACCATTTCATATGGTAAAATTGTAATATTCTTACTGTTTTGAGTTTTATTAAAATTAATCATTGGTCTTCTATATTAGCATACATTTAGAATATGATAACCACAGTTAAAACCAACCATATAGCACCTCACTGCCATGGTAAAATGCAACTAGGCCTATATGATTTCTATGGTATTTGTATGAAAAACAGTAGGCTAAATATACAACTTGTAGAAAAATATACAATATACAAATGATATAGCTTAATCACAAAAAACTGTAATTACATTCCAGTACTCCTTTATTAATAATATTAATCTCTACATTAATAATATTGTAAAATTCAATATGAAAATCCCACATTTCCGCCACAATACCATGGTGCAGTTAATGTTACAATAAATACACGGTAAATGATGGTGATTTGTAGATTGAAAAACCTTCTGACTGTATCTGTCACATTATATTCAGCCTAGTTCTTTATCAAGGACTTATAATTTGTTTTCATGCTCATCATGTGTTCCTTTGTTCATTTTCTCTCTTCATCATTAGTTAATATGTGTCAGTCAGCTGTGTTCTATTAATCCTCCTCATTTGTGTTTGGTTTATAAGCTGGTCCCTCACAATCATTCTCTGTCTGATCACCGTGATGTGTAAGTGTGTTGCTCAACCTGTTTGCCTGTCTTCTGGATTGTAATTAAAACGTTGTATTTGGAAATTATGTTCTTTTTCGTCTGCTTTCCTGCAACTAACTGTGACAGTATCGTTGCGCACAGTGATTCACCTTGTCAGTGCTGTTTCATCTGGATTTAAACTAGTTTAAAATCACAGAACAAACCTAAACTTTAGACTTTTTATTAATATAATAATATTATTCACATATTTTTCGCACCTAAATAATAAAAAAATCCAATAGCCTAGTGGTTTCAAGAATTATGGAATTTCAATGAAATTGTTATCAGCTACTGAAATTGAGGGTTAAGGTGCTCAACCACAAAATTCCTCAAAATGCCCATCCCGAATTCAAACTGCCAATGAGCAGTGAGCCAAAGACCTATGAATTTTACAGATTGTGGTGTATATGAAAAAGCTTTGAGAACAGACAGACACAGGGGAATTTTGACTGAAACTACAGTACGAGAGAGAACAGGCCAACGGATGGTGCCAGTGGCTGTCGGAAATATTTGAGATCTAAAATAGAACACAGCAGAGAGCACAAGTGCCTGACAGTGCTTTAGAATCACTCAAAGATAATAGCCCTCATCTTTAGAGATGAACTGAACACCACGAAAAGAACGACAGCGCGGACGCTCCTAAACTGTCAATCTGAATGAAAGCATAATGTATAAGATGCATCTTAAAAAGAGCACTAACTAAGATTTTGATGCTAGGATGTTGTGGGTGGTTGCCAGGATATGTGCTTGCTAAGGTATTCTGAGGGATTGCTAGATGGCCACTTTCTGGCCAAAGTCAAAAGAATGTAAGTCTATGGGAATTTTTTTTTTAACCATCCATCATGCAAAAATCATAATTTTAATCACTTAGAAAAGTAGTTACATATAAGTTTAGCCCTATACGTATGAACCGGAGTCAGACACTGATAAAGGAAAGACTCACTTTGAGAATGAACCAGAGAGTTTTTTCAGCCATTTTGCAATGATGGATGAGCAACAAACACACACACACACACAAACACACACACACACACACACACACACACACACACACACACACACACACACACACACACACACACACACACACACACACACACACACACACACACACACACACACACACACACACACACACACAGACACACACACAGACACACACACACAGTTAGAACATTCACCATGCGCTATATAATGAAGCAACACACACACACACACAAACATGTTGAACATGTTGCTTCATGTTCACTTTTAGGCCTATTTGCGACAGAATGCCTACCGATACCGATCAAGAAAATATATGCTGCATGGAGATAGAAGAGGTATTAGAAGAAGAGGCTAGAAGACAGGCACAACAGCTTGAAGTGACTCCCTCATGTATCCACTGCGTCTTCAGCAGTTCTGATGTCTAGAGTACATTAAGACTGTTATGTTCACTCTTACATTCAACAACAAAACACCCGAATTGCTTACAAGACATTCTTGTCGCTACAGCTACTCCGACATGGAGAAAATGTCAGAATGTGTAAAGCTCACTCAGAACGGATACTGTGCTAATACTAGAGGTGTGAACCTACACTGGTCTCACGGTTCGATTCGATTACGATTATCAAGTCATCGATTCGGTTCGATTCGATTATCTCGATGCATCACGATGCATTGACGATGCAGGATGCACTGCATCCTTATTTTTCAATTTTGCTTCACATGTATACAATTTTGTCAATAAATACAAGCAGTCAGATATATGAACTGAACCTTTAATTTTACCTCAAAAAACACGCTTCTTGAATGCATCAAACATCAAATAAAACTCAAGTCTGGGCACAGAAGACAACAGCAGCTTTAGATTAGAACACACAAAAGTAAGTACCAAAAGTGCATAATGCAGGGAGTGTACTTAAATACTTAGTGCAGTGTACTTTCTTGTAAAACATTTAAATATTGACAAATGTATAAACATGAAATGAAATTACAAACCAAAATAAACAAGAGGCCAAACCTACTTGAATATAATAGTTCACACCGCCGCCGACTTGAGCTTCCAAAGCTACCAGAAGTCATTCATTTTCAATGGAAGCTGGCTTCTCTCAGCTGGAGCGTCAAATCCATCGGCGTCGCGTTTTGAGCGTCAATCAGAAAGTTGAAAGTAGCTCAACTTTATGGCAATGAGCTATGACGAGGTTCAGCGGCAAGCAGCGGCAAAAGCCAGCAACCAATCGAAATATAGACGTCCTCCGCGCTGGCTGATTACGGAGAAACACACGATGTCAACTTTCGTTCCTACCAAAACATTAGTTCCGATAAAATGGAGGAGCAGCTAATAATTGCCGTTGCTGGGTTTCCTATCATTTATGATATGACGTTGTTTGCTTATAGGGACCAGTTACAAAAGAACGAGGCATGGGATAAAATAGCTGGGATAGTTTACATTTTTGTTCTTAAAGTTGAACTTATTTTAACTTTAATGACGCGTTTTTTAAAACGCTGTGACATGTGCGAGACGCGGCAAAAGACACAGAGCTCGAGCACACAGTCTAGCGCGTGTTTACATAGTTAAATAGAAAAGCAGTGAAGTGGAATGCAAAAACACCAATCTCATGTGACATTTCATGTTGTGACACTTCTCTTCTCCCTTAGCGATCAAAGCGTCAACAAGCTTCCCCGTACTTTTTGACAAACGTCCTTGACAGGGCGTCCAGAGCTTCTTTGCCGCTCAAGTCGGCGGCGGTGTGAACGTACGGTAAGCACGCGGTGCTGACGTCAGAAATGCGTCAGTACATTATAACCGGTTATGGGCTATTACTGAACTGATACCGAATCGTCCTCATCTGCATCGCGGTGCACCGCCAAAACGATTGATTTTGACACCCCTAGCTAATACGGCAGAATCCGTCAGCAGTCACGGGCAGAGCCTAAGCGATGTGACGTCACATTGTCAGAAAATTAAAGGGTGAAAATTTAGGGTGGTTGCGTATTAGGGGTTGCACAGACTAGTCGACTTTAATGCTCTGCCATGACGCTTTAAGCTTGACGTCGACTAGTCGCTAGTCATGGCCTATAGAGGACGCAACAGGATAGGAAATCTTTTAAGTCCACTTTTCCAAACAGTTAAAATGACAAGTAAATGCATACTCAGAGAGCGCTCCACAAGATATGTTAGATTATAAGATATGGATGCTCAAAATTGATCGGGAGAATGTTGCATTGTAATACACACACACACACACACACACACACACACACACACACACACACACACACACACACACACAGAGAGAAGCTCGCACAGAAACATTCAGTAATGCAGAAATACATTTTCAAAACTGTTCTGTTTTATTTATCAATAAAATAGCTTAGAAGCTGAAAATTTCAAGCATATTTTATTTCTTAGTAACTAAAACCCACAGCTTCACTGTTAGTAGAAAGACGGTGCCAGGTAGAATTAATTCACTCGCAATCGCTCTCTCACTAATGCATTCATAAACATGTAATCTTTACTGTGCTACTTAATCTGTATCTGATTTAGAACGAGCAGAAATCTGTGAGAAAGAAATATAACGACATAAAGACAAAAGAACTGATAAAAAATAAGCTGTTATGTAGGAGCAATAGCCTTGTGAGCAGCGCTGCCTGAGCCATATTTGCCATAGATGTACACAAGGCAACCCACGTTCGAGTCTCAGCTCGTTGTTCAGGCTTATTTGTTCATTAATCACGTCATCAGTGACTAGTCGACGTCGACTTTCATCACATAAATGTCGACTTTAAAAAATCTGAAATTGTTCAACCCCTATTTCTGTACACACACTGCCAACACACATTTATGTTCAAACAAACACCACATAAAACTGAATTTTGCATTAGGTCCCCTTTAAAGTTAAAGTACACATTTAAATCTACTCTTAAAAGTACAAATTTTACAAGTACAAAAGTAAATGTAATGGAGTCAATGTACTTCATTACTACCCATCTCTGTATACGTGCATTAGTCATAGTGGTGCAGTCATTTCATTATTGGCAATCAATCAACCTTAAGATCTCGGGTTCACAAGTTCTTGAGTTCACAAGTTATGAGTGTGCAGCGATCTGTTGAGACTGAGAGCCCATTTAATGATTGAACTCATATAAAATATGACTTTTGATCACAACAGCAATTCTCAAGCTCAGCATGGCAATTGATCTGTGTACAGAAAGGCTAATGTACTGTAATGCAGGACGTCAGCTTTGAACTAAATCAATCTTGAATTCACATCAGAAGTTCATTTCAAATAGTCGCAGATGCATTTGAATAACAGGCAGTTCTTAAACCAAATCTCAAACAGTATTGTGTGCTTCAGAGCGGTTTCTCAAACACACCCATCCGTTTATTTAGGCAACTTCACTTCCTCAGGTCCAAAAATGCACAAAAGCTGTTGTGCACAGGGTCTGATCTAGGCCATAATAAGTGTATGTGTGAATAATGTTTAATAATGTTGAGCTTATCACTTCAGGGAAACTTCCCTTCATTGCTGTATAATATGCATTTAAAATATGCAAGGACCTGGGGATACATACAACACAACATTGAATTAATAACGTGGTCATACCATACCATGATCATGATATTTTGCAATTCTTTGTTTAGTGCATTCAAAACTGCAAGATATGCAACACCGTTCAGAAGTCTGGAATCAGTAAGATTTAAAAAAATAAAATAAATAATACTTTTATTCAGCACGGACACATTAGCTTGATCATGAATGACAGTCAAGACATATAAAATTCTATAGAACATCCTGAAAGTGTAATAAAAATGTATAATGGTTTCCACAAACGTGATATTAAGCAGCACAACTGTTTCCGACATTGATAATAGAAAGGAATGTTTCTTGAGCAGCAAATCAGCATATTAGAATGATTTCTGAAGGATCATGTGACACCGAAGACTGGAGTAATGATGCTGAAAATTCAGCTTTGCATCAAAGGAATACATTTTAAAATATATTAAACCAGAAAATGTTTATTTTAAATTTAAAATTTAAAATTTAAAAATATTACCAACCCCAAACTTTTTGAACTTAAGTGTATATTCCTACATTGTTTGTTTTGGGAAAATTAAAATATGTAAGCAAAGCCACCACGGTTTTGCACCTTTTCCCCTTAAAATATAATTGTGAAAAGTGCAGAAACTAAAAATATTTTTTTTCTGCCATGCAAACACAATACTGAGGCAAAATGTTAATTCTTTGAAATACACATTCTATTTACCCACCTCTACTTACATACACTTTCTTTTAAAATGGACCTTAAAATATAATACATTAAAACTAAGTGTGTAACTATGAAAATCATTAACAATCCTTTTTTTCTTTTTGCTGTAATGGAAGCAGTTTCCTAGCCATTCATAGCAACATCACATTTTCAGTTTCAAAACAATCATCAGTATAACACAATGGCACCAGGAAGCCAGATAACACCACACAGAGCAATTCAGGAAACAGGACAGTAACTACTCCACGGTAGGCCAACATAACAGGACTCTTCACTCAAAAATCTTGTCCAGCATTCAGGAAGTCAGTGCAGCTAAAACAACTAGGGAATCTGAGGTAGCTGGCCTGAGACGGATTCCTTCTCGGACTTCCTAGACTAATCCCAAAGGAAGTGCTGGTTTATTTCTGTTGTTCATTGACATCCCACCCAGTCCTAAAGAACCAAATCTTTGCTGTCCCCCACCCAAAACATGAACTAATCTCCACTGGTCAAGAGGCATATTTTCCTTCGATTGCATTTTGCATGACAGGCCATGAATTTGAGTGAGATTTATTTCTCTCTCTTAAAAAAAAAAAAAAACTGTTCACTGAGCAACTTTATTTTAAGTTGACAGTTACATTGTACTTACTCAAATACATACTGCACTTACTAGAGTTTCGGTTAGGGTTTGGCTTAGAGTTAGTTACTTGTAATTATGCATAATTTACTGTTCTTACTATAGTAAGTAACGTGTAATAACTTAAATTAAAATAAAGTGTTACGAAGTTTGCATCTCTGAACAATTACTTTTTTGTTCACACCGTATTTTAATTTATTAACGTTACTTAATTTAAGCAAACTGCACGTTTTGACGTGTGTTCAAAATAGAATAATTGAGTATGTGAGAATGACTCGGAGTAAAATTGTCCTACTCTTCTCAACTTCTAAACATTCTATCACCATGTGAGCCATCACATACAGGATGATTCATTCAATTATATGTACAGTATATATATGAAGTATATAATTGATATGGCAGATAGATAGATAGATAGATAGATAGATAGATAGATAGATAGATAGATAGATAGATAACTAACAGACAGAATAACCAATTGAACTTAATAGAAAAACTGTCAAAATGTGCAAACACAACATGTATTCAACCTCATATTCCCTGACATCTAAAGAGGTTCCAGTGAAACCAATGCATGTCATATCAAAACAAAACCCACTCCAGAGAAAAAAAACACTTCAAAACTTGTCAAATACTGTCAAAATGTCACAGAATTGCAGGTAAGCAAACACCATGATTGATGAAGGTGCCTTCATTCTCTTCTCTACATAGCGTGTTAGCTCAAATACAAATAATGTTATTTCTCACCAATAACGATTCGAAGATGTTTCAATCTTGTCAGCACGTCTTTCTTGGGGTCCAGGACTTTCTGTGTCGATTTCCTGACATCTCCATGAGGTTTTTTAGAGAACATTCCGAGATGTTTTGAAGAGCTAATGATAATCTTCCGTTAATTCCCTCATACATGGAAGGGGTTGTCAAATTCACGGTTAGAAAGCAGTTATGGTTTGTTAGGAAACGTGAGGAATTAGTGGTGAGGCGTGCATTTTGGCAGAGGAGGTCAGACAAAAGAAAAGAGCAGGCAGCCCTCCTCTGTATGTGTCTTGTGAACTACACACCTCTCTGAAGAAGATCTGAAAAAACATGGCGGTCGGAGGACGCGACATGAAAAACACCTTCATCGATGCCAGAGTCATCCAACGCTCAGACGTCATCCGAGGCACAACCACACACATCCACAAACACACCCGACAATAGCAATATTACTTTATTATTTTATTTTACATTCATAAACAGTTGTGCATAATGTATGTAAAAATAGAGCATTGCACTTCATATTTGATGATAAAAAGGTGTAAGACATTTCTAAACTAATTTTTAAACTGAGGTATGTTATATTTTGGTATTCTTGTTTGAAAGGTTTTATGTGTTTATATTTTTACGTACGCTATTCTAATATTTCTACGCTATTTATTTTTCATTATATTTCTTGCCTTTGTGACTCAATGAACGGTCAATTTCTATTACTTCAATTCAATTTCTATTAAGTCAATTTCCCAATTGCTAATATTTGGGGGGGGGGGGGGGGGGTGACAAATAGACTGACTGAAGAACAACAACAAACATTTAAAAATGTAAACATTCAAAACAACTCTCTTTTTCATTCATTATAATGTTGTTAAAGTTTTTGAGCAATATTATGTATTTATCATTGTGAATATAAATTATACTTTACAAACGAAAGAAAATATATTATGAAATAATGAATTCAATATCTTTGTTTTGTTTGTGTCGATTCATAAGCAGAAGTCTGCACACTTCACTCCTAAGTTCCACATTTATGAGTTTTGAAAACTTTTTTTAAATCATCCACTTCAGTAAGTAAATAAATGTAAGGTAGTACAGTAGTACATATGTGTTGTAAATTGTTTCCCTATACACTTTTTCTGTATGAATACTAGTCTATTCAAGCAAAAAAGTAAAAACAAATAAAAAAAACTTCAAACTTCATCTTCATAGTTTAGTATATCAAATCTAGGTTTAAATTTAAAAAAAAATATGTATTTCTAAAATAATACATATCTTCTCCTTATATTATATACTTTATTTTTGAGCCATATTCCTTTAGAATAAATTAATTAAAAGAACTCGAAAGAAAGAGGTTTATTTAATAATGTTTGGTTTCAGTATTATTTTTTGATTGTCAAGTTGTCTAAAAATAAAACTGGATGAACAGTAACTCTTTTCCAAAATATATCAAATAATAATAAACGAGAAGTTTACTTGCTACAATGAAAATAACACAATCATTTAATCTAGTCGTCCATTGATTTATACAGCCTGTTTTTATAGTAGTAAACACGCTCTCCACAGAACGAGTGAGGGCAGGGAACTGTAGTTCTTTAGATCACTATGAACGATATTACCAGAGATGCATGTATCACCATAAAACTACAAGCCCCAGAAGCGCTACAACAGCTCACATTCCGCGCCACTGTCCCAGCTTTTCACAGGGTAGCATGGCTTAATGAAGCAAAAAGAGATTTTTTTTGTGGTTTACAAAAATATTAAACCAGCTAAAGCTTCTTAATAAGCAAAAGCTCCCCGTTTCGATTTCATCAAATCCAGACTAAACGACAACTACTAGTCATTTGCAGGATTAAAACGTTTGTTGTTAGCATGATACATCTAGATGTATCTTTTGTTTTTAGCAATAACTCAAGCTAACAAAAACATCTGCTCACAAAAAGCATTGATTTTAAGGTGAGAAGCAGTTCACAGCTTTCACGGTAATCTTAGTCGAATAAAAGACAGGATGCCAGTCCACTCGAGAGAAAAGAAGGAGAGCAACCATGATGAGATGGAGGTGGATTTCGCAGAGCAAGAGGGGAGCACTTCAGAAGATGAGGATACAGAGAGCTCTTCTGTCTCCGAGGATGGAGAAAGTTCAGGTACGAATCATTCACACCTTTGATTATCTATGTATCGATCTATCGTCTGTCTGTCTTTAAAACAATTAGACAATAATAACGATATGTTATGTATGTATTAGTGTTATTATTGTAGTATTGAGGAATTGCTGGTCCCTGTTTGACAGCCCCTACAAGTCAGTTGACAGTCCACTTTACATACTGAGCCTGATTCGGTTACTTCTAATTTACTTTAAACATATTAAGAAATAAACAATCTGTTTAATTTCAGAAATGGACGATGAGGACTGTGAAAGGAGAAGGATGGAATGCCTTGACGAAATGACCAATCTAGAAAAACAATTCACTGACCTCAAAGACCAGTATGTACAATCTTCTTGTTTGAATTGAATCTGTGCAAGCACAAGTGGAATTTACATGCACATTTTTCCACGTTGGTCACTAAGTTTGCATGCTTTTATTAGGTTATATAAAGAAAGACTCAGTCAAGTTGACGCCAAACTCCAGGAAGTGATGTCAGGAAAGGCCCCCGAGTACCTGGAACCTCTTGCAACTCTTCAGGAGAATATGCAAGTCAGAACTAAAGTTGCAGGTCAGTCCAAACCGAAAATGGGATTTTTGTTATTTGAAAGAGTGATTTTTATCAGGTAAGAAAGTGCATTATCTCACTGATTAAATAATAAATTTATGCCTAGGTATCTACAGAGAGTTGTGCTTGGAATCAGTGAAGAATAAATGCGACTGTGAAACCCAAGCAGCGCTCCAGCACTGGGAGGTGTGGTACATGTTTGAAATGTCTTGCTGGGAGTCATTATAGATCCAGCCAGAAGTGTTTATGTTGCTTGAGGCTGTTAGTCAGTTACCACATTTGAAGCATGTATCTATTTAAATCCAATTTCAAAATTACAGTCAGCATGAAACAGAAGTTGCGATAGTCATATATCCGAGTGAAACGGCTTGGGCGGGACTTAATTTTGTCCATGGGGAATTGATTGGATGGTTGTTGTTTGCTATTGGTTGATCTCATGTGAGTGACGGGTTGCCCCGCCCTTGCGCAGATAAACACATCATCAGAGAAGAGATGATTAAAGGGAGGGAGGGGAAGATATTTTGATTAATGATTATGAGGGAACATACATTTTCAAAAGATAATGATGTGCAAGGATAAATCATTTATAATAAATACTGCAATATTCCAAAAAAAGAAAGAATTGGCAGTGATGATTTCATTGTGACTTTAAATGTAACTCTAATTTGATTTAACTTATTTCTTCTAGAGTGAGAAACTCTTATTATTTGATACGGTTCAGAGTGAACTGGAGGAGAAGATCAGACGTTTGGAGGAAGACCGCCATAGTATAGATATTACCTCAGGTACTGGAATTGTTAATACGGTCAAACATAATTTTTGTGTTTTTGTGTTATGCATGCAATCTTTGTCATATTTCCCCTATAGAGCTCTGGAATGATGAGTTACAATCAAGAAAAAACAAGAAGAAAGATCCCTTCAGTCCAGACAAAAAGAAAAAGCCTGTTGTTGTGTCAGATATCCTTTACTACAACATGCAGTATATAACTACTATGGAAGCTTGTTTCCACCATGGAATAAGAAAAGAAAACATAATTGCGACTTTTGATCTTTTTATTATTTTGTACAATTCAGACTTTTTTTCTCAGAATTGAATGATATAAAGTTGCAATTGCGTGTTATAAAGTTAGAATTGAGAGATATAAAGCTGCAGTTTTTTTTTTCCGCAGACTTTATAACTCACAATTGTGAGTTTATATCGCGCAATTCTGATTTTATAACTCGCAATTTAGACATTATGACTCTAAATTATTCTATCTATCTATCTAGAATATCTATCTATCTAGAGTTTGCTTGAATAACAGTATGATTTATGAGTTTCTTAACATGTTCACGGCCATATATAGTTTACATGTTGCAAGACCTGGATATACTGGAAGACTGGACTGCAATTAGAAAGGTTAGACTGTCAAAAACTCTTCTTTTTTATGTGAAGACATTTTTATTATTTTTTTGTAAGTGATGTATCATGTTACTATCTTATAGGCCATGGCAACATTAGGACCTCACAGAGTAAAGACTGATGGTAAGATATTTTAATATTCACAACCAGAGTTCGGTATAACGCGTTACAAAGTATCAAAATGCGGGAGACTCCCGGAACTTCCGGGAGACTTGGGATGTCTGGAATATTAAATTACGGAAAGAACTTTGTAGTGTATTCTTGTAGTTTTAATAGGTTTTCAAAGTAACTTGAAAGTAAATTAATTAGTAATTTGATTACTTTTTACATGCAGTAATCAGTAATGTAATCAAATTACAATTTTAAAGTAGTAATTAGTAATTTGTAGTGGATTACGTTTTTGAGCAACTTACCCAACACTGTTCACAACTATAGTCAAAATATATTATTCATTTATATATACAGTATTTACATTATTTATTAGTTTTTGTATAACTAGAATAATTATACACTACTGTTTAAAAGTTTGGGGTTGTCAAGATTTTTTTTTACAAATGTTTTTGAAAAAAGTATTTTCTGCTCACCAAGGATGCATTTTTAAAAATAGAAAATACAGTAAAAATGTGAAACATCTGCTTTCTATGTTAATATATTTAAAGATGTTACTTATTTCCTGTGATGCAAAACTGAATTTTCAGCATCATTGCTCCATTCTTCAGTGTCACATGATCCTTCAGAAATCATTCTAATATGATGATTATCAATGTTGAAAACTGTTGTGCTGCTTAATATTTTTGTGGATTCAGGATTCTTAGATGATTGATTGATTTAATATGTCCTTGCTGAATAAAAGACCCCAGATTCTTGAAGAGTAATGTATGTAATAATGTATCATATTTTGAGTGATTACAACATTCAACTTTTCAGTTACCAACCCAGATCTTTAACTTCTAGACCACCTGCTGTAACAGTTATAAGTTTGGCACAAATGTAAGAGTTAATCCAAATCAGGGTAAACTATTCTAAAATGTCCCTTTTACTATAGTGACCTTGAACAATGTACTTAGTCCCTTTTGCTCTGGGAAACTTCCTGGAGTTTTGGTGCATAATAATCTCACCAAACTCCGAAGTGGTAACTTGTTAACCAATGCCAGTTAATTCTAGACACAGCATGTATGTACGGTTAGTACTGCAGGTGCTTTAAGTTGTTTTGTGTTATATCAGTAACAATAGAACTTTCCATAATTTGTTGTAGCCTCTTCAAAGAGTGAGAAACCCCAGCACAATGCCCGCTCGGAGGATGGACGCTTGTTTTACGACGGGGATTGGTACAGCCGCGGACAAGCCATATGTATTGACAAGAAAGACGAGTATCCTACGAGGTGAGGGTTCCTTACTCAGACACGCTGAATTGCCAAGCTCATATTGATTATTCTGCAGCATTTTTCTCCTCTGTCTTTTTTCAAAACAGTGCTATAATAACTACAATCAATCATGATGAAGTCTGGTTCAAACGAGTCGATGGGAGCAAGTCAAAACTGTACATCTCACAGCTTCAGAAAGGCAAATACTCCATAAAACACGCCTGATCTACCTGAGATCTGATCAGAAGTCAGTGCGGCAGTCCGAAATGTTTAATAGTGCCATTTTATGTAAAGTATATCATGATTTAAATACCTTTTTTATGTTTAAAAAGAGATATGTTGGTGTATTGTCTGTCATTTGAAATGTGGGGAAAGCTGATGTTATTTTATTGAATATTCAACGTAACACCATTTATAAGATATTATGTCGGACAAATTCAACCATGTATTTTAAGTACAGGTGAAGTTACTACAATGAGGTGTTTTACTTTTGTATTTTGACGACTGGGCTCATTTTCCATTTAAATTCTGCTCAGTTCATGGCGTTTGAACCCAGTTCTGATGTTTAGTAATTTGTAATGTCGTGTCAAGCTACCAGATGGTATCCTACTTTTATTTTTTACATTTCTGCCTCATTACTGTTTATATACAAATGACAGTTTCCATCCTTGGTGACTTTTTAGTGTAATGAAACGCTCTTGCTCGTCCAACATCTTTTATGAAATACAGATATATTAAGTATTTTTAGGAGTGAATAAACAAGACGTTATCACAACTTCTCGGAGTATCAGGCCTTTAAACTGCTGTTTCCTGTCCATTGTGTTCTAAGAAGATGTGATCTGATGCTGCTCTATTTACAGTCTAGTCAAGCCTTTATATCATACTTTATATCATACATTGTAATGTACATTTCAGCTCTGGTCATTGGTTGTGTATTTTTTTTTATTTTATTTTTTTTTATGTAGGGTTATATCACCACCCTCTGGTTTGTTGTTGTACTGTGCCTGTTTTACATTTCTTGTTTTATCCATAATTTTTAAAATTCTGTGCTGAATGTATTTTTGTCAGTTTCTTATTAATTCACATTGAACAAACTCTCAAATACAGCATTTCAATATCATAGCGCTTTGTTGTCCTTAATAAATGACATGATTCAATAGACTAATTAGAATAGAATTACCATGGGTTAAAAAAGAGACAAATTGTATAATCTTTGCAAAACTAATTTAGTGAGTGTGGGGTCATAGTATTATCCTTTATGTTTGCCAGATCATTAATACAGCACAAGATGAAGAAGAGAAAACAAGACTTAAATCATACCTTGGTTTAAATAAAGTAGTGGCCAAAAGTGATGTCCGGAGGGGATATTTGTTCTTAATAACCCTACAAGTTTGATTAAACCATCAGAATATGAGGAATATTTTATAAAAAAATATTTAGAAAATGTGAATATGAGGGAAGAACAAAAACACTAAACTTGGTTAAGGTATTTATCTGACAAAATTATTTGGTTAAAAAAAGGCAAACTACAGCTACAGGTTTTATTTTATGCCAAACAAAAATGCACAGAAAAAACAAAATCTCAGGAAAAAGTATACATAAGCATGAGGCCTTAAATTTTTTGTAGCTATTTTTTATAGTTTTTAATTTTTTAAGTTTGAGCCATTTCAACTTAAATGTTGAAAAACTTCTTGCTTAACTTATTTTGATGAGTTACAGCAATGTAACATGTCATAAATTATTGATCATATAATTTTTGCAGTGTAATCAGTTATTGAATTTTTTTTTTTTTTGGTTCGTGTATGACAGTCCAGGCCAAAAATGATGTCAGCACAATTTGGCATGTTTACTATCATTGCACTATTACAAATAAACCAATTGAGACCAAGAACAACTATGCTTTAAAAAAAATTACTTTAATAATATTTGAATATTAAAATATAATATTGTATCCAGCCTCTCACGGAGACTTCAGATGCCCCAACGCCTGTGAAGAGACGACTCGACGCCTGTGAAGAGACGACTCAAAGCCGGCGATATGTTATGCCATAAATTAATACTTGATTAACTAACTGTATTTTTCTATGTACATTTCCGAAATGCAATTTCTTTAAAGCTGCTTTGAGACAATGTGTATTGTGAAAAGCGCTATACAAATAAATTTGAATTGAATTGAATTGAATTGAATTGAATTGAATTGAATTGAATAAAGGATGAAGAGGTCAAAAAGTTAGTGCGGGTCTTAAATTAGTGCAGAAATTCTTAAATTCATAAAGCCATTCACAACGATGCAAATGTAAAATGAAGTCCTGAAAATGTAACCGAATTAAGTGAATTTGTGTTTAAAACAAGAACAAATATCTGTCGATGAGTTATGAAAACTTCCCTTTGAATTAAATCGATTTTTCTGAGCACATTGGCAAATATTTGTTCTTGTTTTTAGCACAAACTCACATAATTTTAAACAATTTCACATAAAACAAGACTACATATTTTATGTCATTTTGCATCTCAAGTAACTGTATTTTGATTTAAAAATTATAAGATAATTCCACTAGAAAACAAGACAACAAAAATGATTAAGAACATCAGAAGGTACAGTAAAAGTTATTTACATATTCTAGTCTAGTGGCTGCGAAGCGATTTAAGCTTTTTACTTTTATAAAATGAATTAAAAACTAAAACATATCTGTTGGAAGTAGTATTGGAAGTTTAAAATTTCAGAATTATTCGAAAGAAGCCCTTAATTTTCTTCGACAGGTGTCTGCTTTTCAAATGGACCAATTGAGTAACATTACTAGTTTTAAAGCAAATCATTTATGTCGAGTTGTGTTTGAGTATTTATATGCACTATACACAAAACTGCAAGTTGGTAGTCTTGATGTATCAGTAATCACAAGAATAAATACTGTACAGGTAGATAGATGTACTTTATTAATCCTGAGGAGGACATTCAGGTGTAATTTGCTTGACAATTGCATGGCATTGTAATTTTATTCTGCGGCTAAATGCTGTAGCGTAAAAATATTGAAGAAGACATGAAAGTATAAGCTACCAATGACTGCTTTTGTTATAATTCCGATTTTGAAATTACATCTTTAGATGTTTGTAATTAACACATTATATACATGTGCATATATTCAGAAACACTTAGTTAAACAGAGTTGACATTCAAGTGTGTAAGTAATAGATTAACACATAGACGCAAAAAGAATTAGATTTGCAATCTCAAAATGGCATGAAAATACATAATCCTTCACCAAAATGCTTTTCGGGTTCTGCACCTTTAAGAAAATGTGTAAAAGCAAATTCAAACTGAACATTGTGTTGTATTAACAAAAATATAAATATCCACTGGCATTCGTTTCATTCAACAAGCAACATTAAGACTTATTTTGCAGCCTTTGATGTTAGAAAAAAATGGCTACTTCGTAAATCTCACAAATATTCTTTAACGGAAGTTTCGAGATCACAGTTCAATCGAAATACTGTTACACAACAATTTACATAATAAAGCTTAAATAAACGTGTGTAATCAAATAATAAAGTAGATTTAATTGTTAGAAATAGGCTACTTTAAAGCATTAAAATAAATGGATCAATATATGCATTGCAAAGGGGTACAGGATGTACAATATGTTAGTTAAAACAGACGTGGCATTAGTGCGCTCATAAATAAAATAAACCATTCTCCAGTTTCAATGTCCTTATAAAGCAGAATCAGCACTATATTTCAGTTTATAGAATCTTTGCAAAAGAAAGAGTGATTCACACATGTTCTCTCTGTACTGTAACGGTGAAGAGCAGCGGGCACGTGGTCTCTGAGCCGTCGCCGTGAAGCAGTCCTGACCTTTTTTTCCATTCCCGTCTAGCCATTTTCATGTGTGGTCAAAGCTGGACTCTCTCCACGCTAAATCCCAGTGCAGATAACAGGTGCAGGAAGCCTCGGACTGATCACGCAAATTTCTTCTTGGTTGCAGTGAAACGTTCCATGTACTGAGCAAGGGAAAGATAAAAGCAAGTCATTATATGACTATGTAAGAAAATAAAAAAAATAAAGAGTATTAGAACTGAATTTCAAATGGCTTTCTTAATCTATTTCATTATTCGGCTGAATATTGTCTTAAAGGTGCAGTAAGTGGATGTTCATATTTTGTTCTTCCTTGTAGGTCATTCTCCATCTTCGATGGAGATGGTTCATGCATTTTGGGGGCGGAGCAATGAAGGGAGGTATGTGTGTTTGTTCGGGTTGATTTCAAATCACTTATTGCACCTTTAAGACTGGTATGACGTCAGAACCCCCAAGACTTATTCGCCCCTGGATACTTAAAGATTTTCCTATGTGGTTTATAATGGGTTTTTCCATTTATGAGTAAATTAAGGTCTGTGGTAAACGTAACTTGACGATACTTTGACATTTTGTTCTACAAAGTAAAAGACACAAGCTGCATTGCCAGCAGTAAATGCTGCTCCATCTGAAAGCCAGAGGGCGCTCTCGTGCAGAAACTCCAAATAAGCTCCTATGAGTAATAATTCCATGAAATCCCTATGTGAATCATACTATCACTGTAGCTGAATAAACAGAGGATTGAAACGCTTTGATTGATTAAACATGACTAATAAACATGACTACGAAAATATATGGTTTATCGGAGTTCTTCAAGCCTTCTTGGGTATTTTCATGTATATTTATAATGCAGTGCTAATCGACATAGTCTTTAGCACTGTATAGGATACTATGAAATAACATATTGTTGCCTCATTCTATGATAAGAAGCCAAATCAGCTCAGTTATTTCAAACACTCGACTGATGTTATGAAGGGAGTTTGGAGTAAAAACGTTATTAAATGTTCTCTTTTGTAGGACAAGAGGTTCGTAAATGCTTCTCATGTTTGGAAATAAGTTTGACATGTTGCTTTTTCAAATGCATGTTATAAGCGACTCCAATTCGCAGTGCTTTTTTTGATGGAGCAGTATTTACTACAGATCACAGAGCTGTGCTTCACTGACAATCTGTGCATAAAAAAATAATCACAGCATTTGCGATTTCATAATTGCACTAAGACTGATCGGTTTAAGCGCGATTTAGGGTTAATTGTACAAGCAGCCGTAATCAATCAATCAAGCAGCCGTAGTTGCCTTTACCCTTCAAATGGCGCAAATTGAAATATCGAATAAAAAATACACCCAATGGAGAAACGTCAATTTTGCAAAAACTCCCATATATCGCAAAAAGTTTTTACGCTTACATGTGTTTTTAGGCAAATCGATGATGCTTTGTTCTACAACGTTGCCAAGTTATGTTTACCACAGACCTTATTTTACTCATTAATAAAAACAAAAAAACATTATAAAACCCCATAGGAAAATCTCGAAGGAACCAGTGGCGAATTAATCTTATACCTGCACCACTCTATTAAACCACTAATTATAACATGATTGTAAAAAACAGTTATAAACTTTAATTAGAACAGTAGATATAAAAAGATTTAGCTGATTATAAGATTGAAATTTCACTCATAAGTAAAACAAATTTTTAAAAAAACTTTTTTTGTTTTTAGTAACGCTTTACAATAAGGTTTAACATTAGTTAACTATATCAATTAACGAACTAAGAATGAACAAAACTTCTACAGCATTTACTAATTTTAGTCAATGTAAATTTACTAATTTTAAATTTTTATTTTAAAATCCAAAGGTGTATTTGTTACTAACACGAACATTAAACAATTCGATTTTTACTAACGCTAACAAAGACTAATTAATGCTTTAAAAAAAATATTGCTCATAGTTAGTTCATGTTAGCTAACACATCAACTAATGTTAACAAATGAGAACTTTTTGTAAAGTGTTGCCAATTTCTTTATAGCCATTTGGCACCGTTTATTCTTGGAAGTAAGATCTGTTTTGGGCAAACCAAACCAACTAACTAGAGGTGTAAAAAAAAGGGTCCAAAATGCATTGAGGTTTAATCACTCAAACTACATTATATTTGAGGCAAGTTGTATTGTGAATAAATCTGAATTCAAATGAACTGAATTGTTCAATTCCTAGCTAGATTTCTTCTTGGACTTTCCTATAACACCTTCCTAAAATGACGGGGTTGGATTGTGTGGGATTTGACTTTGTTTCGAAAATAAATACTTAGACCAGTTTTGTTTTACATTCAAACTTAAACTGTGGTATTTTCCATCTTGGAAAAAAAGGTGATATTTATAGTGGAATGAGATGACAGTTGAGATGACAGTTAACATTGGACCTGGAATATAACTTAAAAACAAACTTTTTCTTTTTTTCAGTAGGATATGCCTTCTTATAAGAGACAAAATTTGAAGCTATAAAAATTAAGGTTCTAAAAGGGGGTTTATGAAGCAATGCCATAGTAGAAAAATTTTGGTTCCCAAAAGAAACTTTCATTGAATAGTTAATTTTTCTTAATGTGAAGCATTTTAATAATCTAAAAAAACTTTTTCCACTATAGGCCCTTCAGCACCGGGTAGTTATAGGAACTTAGTTAAAGAAACCAGCCAACATTCACACCGCCAGTTGGAACACTCAAGTGATTTAAGCTGCGCTTGTTTTGCGCTTTTATTTTGACGGTGCGGCAGAGCAGAAATACAAATCAAGTTTCGCTTGGTCCCCTCAAAGTTGCGATGGATTTTCTCCTTAGTGTAAAGGGTAAGAGGTCCATCTATCACTGTTTTCCATGTTCATAGAGTTAGTTCGTAGAATAAATATACTATATACACACAGGCTATAATCTGTGTGTACACAGCTTTATTTTTTTAAATGGAGGGAGCTGGTGTTTCGTGTGTGTTCGGCTGTGTACGCTAACATCACTGGTAGTTCCTATTGTGCTGGGTTAGAGCCTACTCTAATTAAGTAACTCCAAAAGTATTTCTAGAACTAAAATCGTTCCTAGTTCATGCGGTGTGATCACGCCAAAAAGCGAGTACTTCAGCCATTAGTTCTAGGAACTATGAAAAGGTTACGCTGGTGCGAAAGCCCCGAAAGAAAGAACCTTATGTGGAATGGAAAGGTTCCATGGATGCTAAAGGTTCATCATGGAACCCGAGATGCCATTAAAGAGTAGCCTAAACTGACACAAACATACTTTATCATATCCTTCTAGGTCACGAATATCTTTCACTTCGAACAGGTTGCCCTCCAGAGACAGCAGGGACACCTGGGACTCTGTGAGGATGGAGATGGGGATAGAGGAGAGCTCCAGACAGTTCTCCTCCAGCCGTAAGACCTTCAGCCTGGGAGTGCGAGACACCTCTGGAGTCAGGGTTGAAATCTGAAACAGAACAAACACGGCAAAAGAAGTCACCCTGACACCCCTATATCATGACATGACATTTCCTGGATGCAATGAACTAAAAACTCACATGGTTCTGATTGAGGTTGATTTCAATGGCTTGCAGTTCGGCCACCTCTGCAGGAACCACATGGATCTGATTCTTGGACAGGTCCAGGACATCGAGGTGGCGAAGGCTGCCGAGTCCAATGGGAAATTCCTTGAAGTGATTCCCAGACAGGTTCAGGGTGCGCAAGGACTTCAGTTGACCCACTGACGCAGGAAGCTGATTCAACTGGTTCCCATTTAAAATAAGAGTCTCCAGCTTCTTGAGTTTCCCGATATCATTTGGTAAACTGGCTGTACACAATAAAAATCACACATTAATGGAGTGCTTAAAGGTTCATATAGAAGAAAACAGGCTTTTTTTTGCAATAATATGCGTTTAATCTACGGTGTACGCACAACAGCACACACACCCGTAGTGCATGCATGCAGAGAGAGAAAGAGAGGGAGAGAGAGGAGCGTTTCAGACAGCACTCGAACACCCAATTGATTCCTCTTTCGTGTTTAACTGCGGTTGAACGGACACATACACACAAAAAGTATGTTAAAGTACCTGTCTCTGCAAATATTCTCTCGTTTATGTCATAAGTTAACAGTTGAGAAAGTCTGTGGGTTCGGTCTTAAAGTGACAGCAGCCTAATATTCCTGCTGTTGTCTATGTCATTAATGTTAATAAAATAAAAATACAGCTTTAACAAAGATGAACCTATATTTAATTTCTACAGTGAACAAATTGTTATTTTACATCTAGACAGCTTGTAGTATAATAGTGCCGCGTAAAGTGTGAGTACTAAGCAGCATCTCCAGGTGCTCCCTTGAGAACCAGACCAAAAAATTGTGTGCACCCCTGTCTATGGGCATGTTAGGTGTCAACTGTCAACTACCCAAAAATGGGTCATTTAGAAACTGTCATTGTACAATGTACACTGTACCATACCCCTGTCAAGCCTATTTAACACTCAACAGATGTAATTTATGTCCAGAAGGACAGAAGCAAATTGAGCCTACTTAATTCTAACGGTCAAAAGAGTTAAAATGACTTGGTATTAAACTATGTTTTCATTGCAAAGAACTTCAATAACATTACAACAACAACAAAAAAAAATTATATATATATATATATATATATATATATATATATATATATATATATATAGCATGTAAAGTTCATCTTAATGTAGATATTTGTCAACACTTACTCAGTTTATTGCTGCTTATGGTAAGACTCTTGAGTTGCTGGAAGCCTCCTATGAACGCTGGAAGCACCTCGATTTTGTTATTGGACAGATCAACTGTCCGCAGGTTTGAGGTGAGTTTTTGCAGCTCTTCTGGGAACTATATAAACAACACATGAGACACATGAGCTGTCAATAATCCATGAGGATGTCGCTGCTAAGTGCATCTGAGTGTTGAATGTGATTACGACAAGCCTATTAGTACCTCTGTCAAACCCTTTCCGGTCAGCTGAAAGACTCCAGTCTTCTGAGAGGTTTCCAAATGAGCTTTGAGCGCACTGTTCCCCATTTACAGGATATGGATGTTGCAGATACCGCTGAATTTAATATCAGGAAATCCACTGGAAGACTAAAATAAAGCAATAAAAGCATTTGCACGTTGGCTATATGAAGTCCAGTTAGCCTCTTAAATGAACCATGATTCTTGCATATTATGCATAATTTAACTATAAGCATGGTTAGATCAATAAAAGTATGGTTTCAAGTAAAATACAATAGAACGCACACACTTTAAACCTATAATTACAAATGACAAATATTGTATTAATGTTTTATTACTGTCAGATTTATTCATTTACTAATAGATTCTTTCATTCACTAATTATTTACTAAGAACCTACAACAACATTTCAGCTAAATCTCATTGTTGTAGTAATTGTTACCATAGTAAAATCAGGGTAAATAATGAATCCAGATGGCATTTACGTAATCTCTGAGTTAAACAAACACATGGCACAGTCAGCAAAACCTATTCTTTCAGCACTTTAGCGAAAAGTCTAATTAACAACGAGCTGTCAAAAATCGGAACATGCACGACTGAAAACAGCAATTGACAGTTGTAAAACATCAGGCCTAATACTGCAAATTATTTCAGAGTAACTTAATACTTGCCTTTAGCCTGCTAGCTCGACTGTAAATCCAGTTTGGACAATGTGCACAGCAGGAAAAGTTTATAGAATCCCGTTGGCTAAAGCTAAATAACCTTCTTTAAGCGCTTAATGAATGTGTACAAAAACGAAATAATACAATATTGTTGGATGGTGATCTAAGCTGGTGATCAAATGGTTATCTATGGAACTTCGTCCACCCCCAGGTTGATGTATGTTTATGTAGATACAGACAGTTTATTGAGGCTGCTGCGTGTAATTGCACATCCCGCCCGCTGGCTGGCGGTAACAGATAATGTATCTTCCGTTTCATATTCTGTATATCGCCACTTAGTGGCTTGGCTGTGAAACGACTTCAACAAACTTATAAAATCACAACCTAAATGTCTAGGCTTATACACATTTAATAGCACGCATAAAGTCTACCTTATAAAATGTAGCCTATTTATACTACTGTAATAATTATTATGGAATCTCATTCTTTGCACAGTTCATAAATAAGGGTTGCAAATTTAGACTCAATTAAGACGACTAGCTACTTTTTATGCTTTATTTATGTTAGATAATCAGTCATAAAAACATCTAATAGGTCTCAAAAGAAAAGAAAAAAACACGGAAAATGCATTCAGATTCGCTCTCATTTAGTTTTCTTTTTGTATGTCATCAACCATGGCAAGATGATTTGTTGTTGTTGTTGCCAGACACTGGTTACCATGGTGAATGTTTAGAAGGGGCTGTGCAACGTAGAGTGAGCAGAGACCACATCCACGTCCTGACATGTAGGCCTATGCGCAAAAAATGCTACTGTTGCTATTCAATTTTTCTATAGGCTATTTTATAAGGGCCAGCTTTTCTCTTCTTACTAGAAAGGCATCAGTACATTCTCAGAATTATTATTATTTTATTTTTTTTACAACAGCTTGTCCCTGGGGCAGTAGCCTACCCTACAATACCTTATTTAACTCTACCAGCGCTGGATAGTAATTGATTAATGGATTGTGTAATCAGATTCCAAAAAATAGTAGTAATTGTAATAGTAGTAATTGTAATCAGATTATATTACATTTAATATACATGTATCAGACTACAGTTACTTTTTTATTGATTACATAATTACATATTATTTACACAATGGCAGTAAATCATTCATAATTCATTTGTTTCCCCTAATTCTTATTTTTCATGTTTTAAATTTCCCTTTCTAAAAAAAGCAGCTACATTCAGAAAGTCTAGTTTTCCAGCCGCTTATCAGGTGGCTATAATGAACCACTGGATTTACAGAAATCATTTAACTTTTGAGAAGTGTTTTTGCAGCATTGCAAATCTAATCAGCTCCTGACGAACACTAATTATTTATTTGAATTATCCCTCAGTGAGTCATTTAAAGATGTATTATGTGTTTGGAAAGCATTTTTTTACAAACACATTTTATTAAAATTGTCATTATTTTTACGCCTGAAGGTACATATTTTGCCAATTTTTTTTGACAGTACTGGTGTATTACTGTCGCATTACTGTCACCGAGTAACGTGCCGTGCGAGTTGAAGAAGGACTCAAAGGCAAAAGCTCCAATTCAAACAGTTTACTCAAAATAACACTCACAGGTTCAGACAGGCAGAATGACGGACAGGATCACACGCATTGAACACCAAAATACAATTAACAACCGACAAGGACTGACTGAACAGAAACAAACTAAATACAAGCACAAATCAAACATAACAAGGTGAAAACAGGTGACACGGATGAAGATGACGAGGAACAGGCTGATAAGTGAGGGAGTGAGTTCCGGTGTGGAGACAAGGAGGATTCTGGGTAGTGTAGTGGGGACTAAGACAGACAGTGCAGACAAAGACTGTGACACACGGGTGGTTGTTGGAAGGCAGATGAAGATTATATTTATATACAAAGTTTAATGACAATAAGCAGGCAAACATGCAGGAGCAACACACACTAAACATAGACGGGACACAGAGATGCTTACATCTCATCTCACGAATGGGATTCAAAATCAACTATGTCAAAAGCCAGTTGATTCCATATCAGGAGATTTTTACGAATAGACCGTGGCATACTGCGCAATGCTCTTGGAGAGGTGGATAATGGTGTTTTATCAGTGCCTAACCCAGTTTCGCAAGGGAAACCTCCACCTTATGGGCATGATGGCTTCGTCGAAATTGGTGGTTGAGTAGGGCTTGCTAAAAATGAGGGACTTCCAGTGATGGATGGCTGTGAGGCGTCTGTGTCCCCGCAGCACCTTTGAGAATATTCGTGGAATGCGTTAAACCTCTTCATCAGTGGAGAGACCCCTGTGTGTTCTAGAGAAAAGTAGTGACAACAGATGCATCATTGACGGGCTGGGGGGCTGTTTCAGGGCAGATCGGTAAATGGTCGCTGGACACCCCAGCTTTGCAATATTCACATAAATCTTCTGTTGTTGATGGCAGTCTTTCTGGCCCTGAAACATTTTCTCCTCATCTCCTCGCCATTTCATGTTCTGTTCAGGACAGTCGTGTTGACTGTGGTGGCATCAATCGCCAGGGGGGAACCCGTACTTTGCAACTGTACAATCTAGCGCACAAGCTGATTGTCTGGAGCACCAGCTCACTGCGCACGACGTAGGCCTACAGTCCTGAATTTAGGAGTGGATTTCCTTTCAAGGGGAAACGGTAGATCAGATATTGGTAGATGTACGGCAGGGCTGCCACAGATCTATTTGCCTCGCAGGCAAACACGAAGTGTCTGATGTATTTCTCTCTCAATGGTGAAAATGTGCCTTTGGGTTTAGATGCGCTGGTTGATTATCCTCTGGCTGAACGTGTTGCTATGCATTCCCAGCACAGATATTTCACCCCCATCCGGCACAAGTCAATCGTTGGGTCTGGCCCCTGAAGAGTTACATTTAAATGCACTCAGGCTTCCCCAGGAAGTTAGAAACACTATCCATAGCCTATCAATGGTCTCAATGATCTTAAATGGGGTGTGTTTGAGGACTGGTATACTCGTAATGGAGTAATTCCTTTTCAGTGAGCGGTGAGTGATATACTTTTTGCTAAACTTAATGAACAATGTGAGGGTATTTTCTACTATTAAAGTTTACCTGGCTACTATTTCAGTATGCCACGTAGGCTTTGAAAGAGTTTTGGTGGGACGGCATCCTATTATGCCGTTTTATGAAGGGAGTGAAGTGTTTGAGACCCGTGTCGAAGCAGCTGGTCCCGTCATGGGACTTGTTCATGGTTCTGAATGCTATAACTCGGGCCCTGTTTGAACCTCTCGAGAGTGTTCATATTAAGCTCTGTAAGGGGATTTACAGTCAAAGACCCAGAACCAGATATGATGAACGAAGACCAGGAGTCAGAATTAAAATAAATTAAAGAAAAGTTTTACTGAAGATAGTTTGCAGTTTCATCAGGCAGAAGTCAGCTTCAAGACTCACAAGGAGTTTGTAGGCCGCCCCTCTTACAGTTACTAAGATCGCAGCAGTTATACCCTTCACCAAGGTCTAAGCTACGTCCTTGCTTCACGTTGAATGATTCTCATTGGCTAAGAAAAAGATAAACATGGTAATTTTCCACACATAAACATATCTTCATTGATTATGCAGCTGACACTCAGACCCTGAATTTAGGCACATTGTGACCTTCCAGGTCGCAGATTTGGGTTGCTGGGCGCCAGCATGTCTTGAACAACAACTCAGTCAATCCAATAATGCCAGTGGTTCCTTAACCTGTAACCAAAAAGACTAACACACACACACACCAACACACAGCTTTTTCAAGGTTGGATTTGGCCAGGCTCTAACTATAAACAGGAGAGTCCTCTCAAAACATCAAGATAATGCGTTCTTCCTCTCAATGAGAGGACACTTTAATCGAACACAGTAAAGTTAAGACTTTAGCTAAGAAATGGTCACTCAAACTATTGGATCCAATGACCCTTGTGACCTAGTTGTCAGGGTACTGCAGAAAAACAGATGTACTGTATTGAAGACCTTGAAGACCTTTCTCAAACAAAACAAGTCCATATTTAATTTCTGGAAGCCGGGGTAAATAAGCAAGCACTGTTACTGCATTCAGATATCAAATACAGACATTGGAGCATGAAAAGAACATTTCAGTAATCACACTGGTAACTTCTATAACAAAGTAAAATCTCACAAGCCTAGATAAGTCCTTCAAATCATTTGATATTTAGAGGGAAAAATATTGATGAAAACCTTTATTATAATCACTCATTATAGATACTTTATACATTGAATCAGCAGTGGATTCCAGAATCCACCCGCTTCAGCTCCTATCTCTGAAAACTGTCTTACTCCTCGCTTTAGTCTCAGCTAAGTGAGTTAGTGCCTTGTCGCTTCATCAAGCATGTCTGCATTTTAGTTCAGATGACAGCAAGGTTACGCTGCTGCTGCTGCATTTTAGACTCAATCACGATACCCTCACCTATTACCAATTCACCAACTTATTGTGGACTGTTTCAAAAGAGTTTAACTTGGATATTCTATAAACTTTTCACTTTTATTTTGCCTCTGTTCCAGCTTTTTTAGGGTGTGTAGCAGCCATCAAAATAAAAATGTGTTTATATTTACAAAATACAATTAAGTTGTTCAGTCAAAACATTGGAAATCCTTTGTACTTTTGTCAGTTATTTTGTCAGTTTATTAAAATCACAGATTCTTGATTTTATTGCATTTTACAAAATGTCCCAACTTTTCTAGATTTGGGGTTTTATATATGATTACTATATTTGAAAGTACATGACAACAGAGGCCAACATGTTTTTTGCTTTTTTTTTTAATTTCGGCTACATGTCTTTAATTCATATTTTTTCTACAAGCCAAACATTTTCAGGAAAAAAATAACTGTTAACTCAAGGCATCAGTTTAGTTACAGAGAGTGCACAGATAAGGACCAGTGATAGATTGGTGTTTTATAATCAATACATTTTATTGTTAATTTGTCAAATACAACTATCAACGTGTTTAAATATTTTTATTAATACTCATTAAAAAGATTTTTACATAAATATGAGTGTCACATGCACAGAAATGAGCAAATGAAGCGCAGTCAAGCAGAGTTCAGTTTAAATGTGTTCTCTGGAACTAAAACATAAATCTAAAGCGTCTCACGTATGTGTCTGTTCAATTATTAAATGTAAATATAAAAAAAAAATTCAGGAACTATTTTGTCTTCAAAATAAATTAAAATCCATTAAAATGCAGTTTCATTGGAACAGATAAAAAAATTCATTCTAACATGGAAACATGCAAGTAATTTTAGTTAGTTTTGGCCCATACACACGTACAGCCGACTATAACGCTCTCAAAAGTTGCCCTGAAGCACTTCTTGTCCTTTGAATCCCTTTTTAGCACCATGATGTCCTGATATATTGGTAGAGAGTTCAGTCTCTCCACACCAGTAGGAAAGGTGCAATATTCGGATTTGCACTGGGCTTCAAAGATGACCTGTGGTATTCTGTCATCTGAAATGTTTAGTCTAAAAACAGAGAAAACAAGGTGGTTATTTCAGTGACACAAAACCCACAGACCTAACCAAGACCTGCTTTACTCTATGTTTCACATTGACATCACATGCATGGCCTGCTGTAATAGGCTTTCACTCTATATCGCATAGCTGCTATGAGAGCTAGCTTCATGTTAACCTCCCAAACATGGAAATATATTCCTGATGCATTATTAAACTTTTTCTTGAAAGTATAATTTGTTTCTGTGACTCACTTCCAAGTCCATGCAGATAGTGAGTGGCTGTGGATGTTGCCATTTCCCTCCATATCCTCTGAAGGAGAGCCATAGAAGTCATCGGAAATCGTCAAACCAGTGTCACATATTTGTTTCGGCTTTTGTTTGGCAAACGTGAGGCTCGCCAGTGCACAGACCAAAACCTGAGAGAAAGATCATTATCTGCTATTATATTTCATTAAAATTCATCCATGAAGACAATTTGCTGTCAATAGCAAAGGCTCAAACCATTTCTGCGATCAGGCCTCTTTTTGTCACAACATATTACATTTAACTAAATCTAAAACCTTTTAAGATGAATCTTTGGTGAAGCAATTGTTGTAAACAAGCGAATAGTGTTAGCATTTGGCTAGCTAATAGAGTTCAGCTAAATATCTATGCTCGTTTCGGTCGTCTCACCATGTATTTAGCGTTGAAGAAGCTCAGAAACATCTTTAATGTTCTTCTTATCTCTTCTTATTCTCTTCTACAGTGAAAATGTTTCTCGTTCACTTAATCTATTTATGCAATGCTTGATCGTGATTGCATAGATAATATGGCCTACCTCTGACCTGGATTCGTTCATCAGATCAATTGATAGGTGAGGGGTAACGTTTAGACCTACATTTTGCCACTCATTGCCAGTAATCGGACCTACGGATTGAAGATCAGTCTGCGTTGGCAACGTTGCAGAATTATTTCACAGAATTTTGGATGAAAAAATGATGAATCATAAAAATCAGACTTTTGGGGTGAGTTATCAAGATTTGGATTCTGTTTAATCTTTTAAGTCGTGTTTCGGAAACTATTTGGTTGTATCTGGTGTTTAAGTTTTATGCATGGAGAAATATTGGGAAACTTTTAATTAACACCTTGCAGAGTGCATGAAAACATTTTTTTTCCTTGGGAAATGCCACATTTTAAACCAGTTTAATACTCTTGAATGAACAATGAATGTTGTTATCCGTGATGTTTTTCATTCATCATGACATTAGAAGAAAATGTACTATATAAAAGCTGAAAGGGATCTGCCAGGTGCTTATAGAACCTTCCCGGGATAATTCTATGGATTTAGTGTTAATTAATTTTGTTTTAAGACAATTTTAATTTTAATTTTAATTAAATCTTATGACTTAAACAGCTTGTAAACATATACTTTATCTCTAGAAAAGAAGAAGAAGAAGGAATAACCCATTAAACATGCAAGTATTATAAAGAAAGACTTCATAAAGACTTCAATTTCTTCTTAGATAGTACCTTTTTGGCATAAAGCATTCTAAAAAAATTGTCAAGAACCCAGCATTCTTTATAATTGAGGTTCTAAAGGTTCTAAATAGAACTCCATTGAACTTTTTATTGTCTAAGAATGAATAATGTTTGGTATAACTTAATGAAAAGCAACTGAAAAGCATCATTGTGATGAAAGCTTTCTATAGTCATCCGAATGTGCCAAATAGATGAATGAAATGTTTTCTTGATGGATATATGAACGAAAGTTTCTCTCAAATAAACATCTATCAGACAGAAAATGAACATGCATTTCTTGCTTTCTAATGTATTGACAAAGCATACCGTTGCTGAGAAGACCAGCATATAATATCTTTTGGATGCTTGTTTCCCAGTAATGTAGTTGGCCTGCACCCGCAAAACACCTTAACCACAGAAAAACTGTCTTTTAAGAGAGCTAGACCACCTTGGGAACCAACTCCACTAGAAAGACCACGACATCTAAGTTTTACTGATGTGTCTATGCTATGGTTTGTGCTCTCTACAATTTGAAACATTGTATGTGGGGAAAAGCAGAATATAATTGCAGGGTGTGAATGTTACATCATTGTAAATAATTACTTTTACTCACTTTACATTACTCTCATTTGATTCAGATCAGTACATGTTTGAACAATGCAGAGATCTATGCATGAATGAATGTGGCAGTGTACCTGTACATACTTTGTAACTTAAGCAAATATTTGTAATTGCATGACTAAGCAGGGAAAAAAATGAAGCAGTGCACTTTTTATCAATAACATGTAAAATTTTGAAAGTTGATTATCTATAGTGATGGATCCTCATCAAGCCATTTGCCATCTCAAGAGTCTTTAGGGAAATTCCGCCGTGCCGAAACCATTACAAAATGTTACATCACGCTTATTCTCACATAGATGCTGTGGTAGGTTGGTATACTGATGCATGGGAGATTATCCTAGCATCAAAGTGAGAAGTGTTCTTGATAGATTGCTTTCACTGATACAGTGTCTCTGTGCGGTGTCTCAGAGAAACAGTGCAAACTAAGGCCTATTTTCACCACCCACATAACCGTTCACTTTTGGTTGCAAAGACAGCTCTTTTTTTGGTCCGTATTCTGAATTCGGTTGATTCTTTCTTTTTCTTTTATTATCTGTCATTTTATTACATGTAATATGAGTTTATTTGGACAAGTATGTCTTAAAATTAATAGATTTTTTTTTTTAAATTAGGCAACCAATCAAAAACAAACAACAATTATAAAGCAACATTTTGCAAAGTATTCAAGTAGTCGGTGTCGCAAATTAGCTCTAAAGAAATATTAATAATCAATCATAACTTGTTATAATTGATTATGAATATTTGGATCAGTTAATAGAATTAACCTAATGTAATAAAATGAATTTTACAATCAATCCACCTGTTCGTCCCGTGAACACTCAGTGTTAATTGATTATTAATTCTAAGAAATTTTCATTTCCGGGGGAGGGAGATGTCTTTCTTTCTGTACAGTACTACTGAGCCTGTAGTCAAAATCTAAATTGTAAAATAAACTTTGTTGCAAGCAGAGAATAAGAACCAAATTCGTATTGTGCACACCTTTTATTAACTAAATAAAAACATAAAGACATAACTAAAAGACATAACTAATCTAAACACACATACATACATACATACATACATGCATAGGTAAAATGGTGAGCGACAGAATGAAACCGGAAGCAGGAAATGGAACTATGGAAAAGATCCATTTAACTATGAAAAGAACGATCAGCTTATCATTTTCAGAGCACCTCATTAAATGTATAGTTGCATGGCCTTTGCAGTGAAACATTTTGTGAAGTTCCTGAAGAAGGATTTTGATGGTCCCATGCTGCCCTACAAAGGCAAAAGACCTTAAGTCGCTAGAGTGTGGAACTGAGAAAAATGACTTTAAAGTTTTTTAGTTGTCCAGCCAAATGAATTATAGGTAGGAATCTGAAAATCTGGCAATTTAATGTTTTAGTAATGAAAATTATCTACATAAAAAAATATTGATCTCAAACTTGACCTTTGACCCCAATTTTGAAGTTACTGTACTCTGCCTTTGTATTGTCTGCAAAACGTGAGAAGTCATGCCAAGGCAAAGGGCAGTAACTTACACATTATCAATATTTGGTTGCTGATCACCATTAACAAAATCTTTATAGTAACACCAGTATTGTGTTTTATGGTTTGTTTGTGTATATGTTATGTAAGGTTGGTTCTGTAAAGCACTTTGATCAACTTTTTTTGTTTTAAAATGTGCTTTAGAAATAAAACGATTGATTGATTGATAATTTTGGATGATTTACAATTACTCTTAGCCATTATTGCTATCATCTGATTTGGTTGCATCCTGATGGCATTATTAATTAATTAGACATGACTAGGGGAAACTCCATAAGAGCATCAAGCGTGGTGTCAGGTGTGCTGCAGAACAGCTCATCAGAACCAAACTCTGGGAAACTAATATCCAAACAACTATCAAGAACTGTCCATGTTTTTGATTTGGGTGCTGGATCACAATCAATATCGCCATAAGTAACTGAAATGAACAGAACAAATTTACAATGGAGACATGCATGGAAAAATATGGAACATGAACATGAAATATTTGAAGAATATTTGATTAATTAATGTCAAT